>NC_139239.1:2371541-2994226 GCF_977018435.1 Lepisma saccharinum
CGAGTAAACATCAATTCAAGAAAATAAATTACATTACATTTAACTAACAAACTAAGAATAATTTTATGATAATTCATTGCTACCCAAGCTACACACACACACACACACACACAAATATAATAATTAAAACTAAAATATAAAAATAAAATGAATCAGAACAAATCTACTTAATAACAAAATATCAAGTTTTCTTTAACACATTTACATCTTTCATAAAACACTCGCTTCACGATTAAATATGTAAACGAACTATAAATTGTTTGTACAAGTGTTTTCAGTAATACTCGATTTTGTAAGAAAATATACAGTCAAATTTTTCAGAAACTATATTCCTCGCAATTTCATTTATTATAATAATAACACATCCATGTCGCTTTGATAGGTCTGTGTTTTGTTCCAGTTGTAGTGCGATATAGGGGACATGATAACTCTTTTTAGTAATTGTTCCTAAGCATTGATCGATAAATCCCTATTTGATTTCATTTTAATAAACCTACTATTATCAAAAATCTCTCATACTAACAAAAAAAAAATAAAAAATGCGTTTTCATCTCTAGTAAGACGTGGAGCACATTTAATTTTCATATCGGTATATTCTACTACTAACGGTAATTTCCTCCAGCTCGTGAAAAATATGTAAAATCGTACTTCGTGAACCTTCTGGGAGACAATTGTGGCTCCTTGGAGATATGAGGACCACAGATTAAGTACATTATTACAGATCATTTGATAGGGACTCCCAATTACGTGGTGGTCATGTCACAGTTTTGTAATCAAGGGTTCGATACGCGGTGGAGGTATATAACGGTTCGGATCCCACTTTAACTGTAGGTCCAGTCCCAATTAGCATATATGTGCATAAAATTTGGTTAAATACAAATTCAAACGAACATCAATTGATGAAGGATGAAGATATGTTATCAGTATATCACTTGTTAATAAATGATAAAATTTCTTTGGGAATATTCTCGTAATATTCATGTCATTAATGATAATTTGTTTTTGTTGTGTGTGTGTAATCATTTGGACTCTGAAGTTGATGAAAAATCATATTTTTTCAGAGCATTGAAAACAATGCTAAACCTGATATCAGCCCGTTTACCTTCACATACAAAGGTAGAACCAGCAAACATTGTTATTATTTTGCATTTTCCCGTTTTTCGTCCTTTTTTGGCTTTTAGGCATTTGTCAGCCTTTCTTGCCGAATTTCTTGAATTTTTCTTCATTTTTCAATATTAGATAATTTATTGTGGTAAATTTATTTTTCTTCCAGCAAAGTTAAAATACTTTGTATGATACCTACTTTGAGGATCCATTGCTGGTCATAATTATCGCCTTAATCTGTGGTTTAAAAACAAAATTAGTCACATATTAAAAATAATATTATCTAATAGACGCAAAACACAACTGTACTTTCAGATGCTGGCCGACTACTGTATCGTGAACGGTCCACTATGAAACGAGGTAAATTACGTAACAGAAAATCCTTTCTGTGTATTTTATGAAACCTTGAAGTACTACAAAACTACATTAGCACCTAATTGCCTCGTACCTTTACTTCAGTAGTTAAATAGCTCCAAACAACGGGGTTTATTAAATTATTCAAGTAATCTTGAAATTTATGAAAAACAAAGCTTTTATTTTCAGAACTAAACTTTTTTAGGTCCTTTCTTACCATTTTTAGGTCATCAACTTCAGACCCCTTGTAATCATCAACAGTAAACTATATTTACCACTACCAATACATCCGACAAAAATAATAATAGCAACTTACCGTTCAATATGTGGACGTGAATGCTGGCTGGATGTGTGTTGGAAGGTACGCAACTGTAGTTCCCCGAATCCGCCTTCTGTGCGTTCTTTATCTGCAGGACGCTGCTGTACCTCGCATATTCGACGAGCACGCCCCTGGAAGAGTCGTAGTTGATCATCCTGTCGTTGTGGTACCAGAACACGTAGGAGGGCGCCTCGGTGCTCCGTCGCAGGATGCATGTCAGCTCCAGCGTGCTTCCGCTCTTCACATGTTTATCAGGACCCCCTAAGATCTCGGCTCTCGCCTCTGCAACAAAGAAGATCAAAGCATCAGGGTTTTGTAGGTCAACGAATATACTTCGTGCATGAAGGGTTCGCTTTCTTCCCTTGATTCTCGATAAGGAGTCGAGCCTTAGATGGGTTCGCTGAGCAAGGGATTTTTCTTAGGTACAAATAGACCTCGTACCCCAAAATGAAATCGACAGCCAGAACTGAATACACTGCAGGCAAAGGTACAGGTACACATATTGAGATAGATAAGGGAGCTCGCAGACCAAAGCGACAAATGAATCTTTAGAAATAATATATACAACAAGCTGCATGTGTCGCTTTTGTCTCTCGGACTGGACTGTTTCCTCAATAATGTCGCCTCGGTCTGTTGGATGAGACCCAAGTCGCTTGTCTCTTAAAGTTTTCAATTTCTCCTTTATTGAGGGCGAGGTTCAGCCTACGGCTGATCTGCCAGCTAACCCCAACGGATACACATACTACATACAAAATACATATTACATACAAATTACATACTATATACTATGTTTGTACAAATGACAAACAAAAAAGAAAGAAACATAAAGAAGGCACAAAAAGAACGAATTCTCATTTACACTCTCGAAAAAAAAGGAAAAAAATTGAAAACAAGTACACAAAGGATACACAAATTGATAGACACAATTGTGCTTGGTGTGATATAGTTAAGACTAATACAAATTAAGATTACATAAAAACATAAATATTCTTAATACACGACAAAGGACAAAATATAGTCAAGGGTTGGCAACATGTGAGAAGGGGAAAGTAAAGAAGCAGAATGAGAATACTTGTTGTGGGAAGTTGGTTCACAAGTGAGATCTACTATTCTTGAGTGTTGATAGATTTTTAAGTTTGTCATTGAAATTGTTGCAAGTAGTGAGAGACGTCATGGAAGGAGGAAGTTCATTCCATGCTTTTGCAGTTGAATATGTAAAAGATGATTCGAAAAGCACTAGTGTTTGCTTTGGAAGCTCAACTCTTGATTAGGGTGGGAGGGTATGATCATATTCTCTTATATTGTACACAAACGGAAACATGAATTTTGAACTTTCTGATTCTTTGTATTTTCGAATGAATAGACTTGGTCCGTAAATTACGTCGCAGTAGTCTAGTATAGGATAGATCAGTGATTGTATTAATATCATTTTAATCTCTGTTTTCAGGCATTCTTTGAAACTGTATACGATCTTAGCACAGCGTAAGCTTTTTTAGTTTGTCGTGTCATCACGTTTGTCACGTGTCGCTTTGATTTGAAATCCCTTTAAGTGATGTGAATAACGTATTAATTCTCGAACTGTATTCATTGAAAATCTTTTATAATTAGAGCTTTCAGACCGAAACGACAGGTAATAGGCGACAAGCGACACGGCGATTTCAGGGAGATTTCACACCGAAGCGACACGTATCGCTTGAGGATTTAAGTAATCGAACGTAGGCTTGTAAGGCCTGTAATGTCGATACGGTGTGAAACGTTGTTGTTGATTAGCTGTGTCGAGGGTTGCTTGTCGCTTCGGTCTGAAATCTCCGTCTGACCAAAATGAAGGCTACGAGTGACACGGTCCTTATCCATTCTGTAGAGAAACTGCTTCGTATTTCGCGCATGCGTTACTAAGAGACTGAGGCCACACGATGCACGATATTGAGAAAAACGCCCAGTTCGAAAGACACGTAAGCGACACGTGCTGCTTATACTGGCACTTCGGTACGAAAGGTTGTTTCTGAAGTTTGATTTCTAAGTTACACTATCGCTTCGATCTGGGAGCTCTCTAAGATAAACAACGAACCATTAATATGACAATCCTGTAATTAAAAAAATATGTCACGGACGACGCGACGAAACGATCGCAAATTGTCACGAACGCAATGGCAGTGCCAATTGCCAAGGACGACGTGACTTCCGGTTGGACGTAAGTTTGTATACCCAAATATACTGTAGACAAATGAGGCACAGGCGAAGAAAAACGCACAACCACTGATCGGTCGCACGGCAGCTGCTTAACTGGACGCGACGAATGTCTCGACGCTACTGTCAACTCAACCTCTTTCACAGCGAGCGCGGCTCTGCTCGTCTTACCTACCTGCGAGACTTACTATGGCCGTTACGCGCGCTTATTCACGCATGAGGGTTGACCTTAGCTTTATGTAGGCGCAATTCATCTGCGTAATATAAATATGTATGTTCATATAACTATAACTGTGTGTTATTTCACTCTCCACTATAGATAGACTTTCGGTAACACACACACAGAGAGCTGAAAATTATGGTAATCCTAGCCTGCCTCAATCTTCCAAATACCTTATGTTCTAATTTCACCTCGGCTAAAACTCAGACGGCTAAATGGGATACTCTGACCCCTCTCAGGTACGGGCTTGGTGAATAAAGCATTGAGAACTTAAGGGTGTTGTTGGTGAATCATAAAATAAATGAACTACTCTTCTCAAATTTTAAGATTAGCAACTGCATCTTCTGGGAGGTTACTTTGACTTTTATTTTCATTCATTTTTATCCAGGAGATGTTTTATTTCCAATACATACGAAAGCTTACATTACACTCAGTTACAATTTACAATCCATGAATATCCTTAAATTTAAAATAAATACAGAATCCCCTGTTCGTTAGTATTCGATTCGATGAATCCAGGATTCTAATTTGCTGCATGTCTCCACGGGGAAAATCCAAATATGTATATGTGCAGGGAATAGTTACGTGTGTATGTCCGTCGCTAGGAGGAAGCCGTACCAGGGAAGATAACCCTGTCGTTTTTGCAACCGTAGACGAAGCTTACGGCCTATCATTCAGTAGCGGACAAAAACTTTCGTACGTGCCCCTTCCTACAGTATTGCGACCGAAAATGTGTCACGAGTATCGATGTTAATACGGGCAGGATTTAAGGAGAATAGAATCTACGGCCTCCACTGAGTACTTGGGATCGAGAAACGTTAATAGGCAGAGCTTGCATCAAGATACACGCCAATGATGACATTTCCATTGAAAAACGAGAGACATTGCATTACATGTCTAGTTTTGCTTCCTTGCCCAAATAAGTCTACGTTGAATAAATTTTGAAGAAGGCCAAAATAAAGTTCGGAGATCTGAAATTCTATCATTTATCCGTAAGAATGAAAATATATGGGTCAACAGTGACAAATACGTTTCTAGCGATATTCTAAATAGATGGAAGAACTACTTTAATGACCTTTTAAATGTCCATGTAGGAGATAAATCAGAAGTAAATGATGTCCACACAGCAGAACCTTTAGTTCCAGAACCTAACTTGACTGAAGTTAAAGATGCTATTAAAAGGCTAAAGAATAACAAAGCACCTGGCATTGATTTAATACCAGCTGAGTTAATTAAATATGGTGGAAATTCATTAATATGTCAAATTCATAAATTAATTAATTTAATATGGAATAAAGAAGAAATCCCTCAACAGTGGAAAGAATCCATAATTGTCCCTGTGTTTAAAAAAGGTGATAAAATGAACTGCAATAATTACCGTGGAATTTCTCTACTCTCAACAACATGTAAAATATTATCTAACATTCTTTTAAGAAGACTAACCCCATATGCTAATGAAATTATAGGTGATTATCAATGTGGATTTAAACGTAACAGATCAACTACAGATCAAATTTTTCACATCAGACAGACACTTGAAAAAAAGTGGGAATATAATCAAAATGTCCATCAGCTATTCATTGATTTCAAAAAAGCATATGATTCGGTCAAAAGAGATAAATTGTATAATATATTAGTAGAGTTTGGAATACCTAAGAAGCTTGTTAGTATGATAAAAGTATGCACCAGTGAAACAGAAAGTAAAATTCGTGTGGGTATTAATATGTCTGACAAATTTACAATTCATGATGGGTTAAAACAAGGAGATGCATTATCTCCATTGCTCTTTAATTTTGCCTTAGAATATGCTGTTAGGAAGGTAAAAGAAACTAAAGAAGGACTAAAATTAAATGGTGTGACTCAGTTGTTAGCATATGCAGATGATGTAGACTTACTGGGAGATGATGTGAATACAATTAAGAATAATGCTAAAATATTTTTCAAAACTGCTAAAGAGATAGGTTTGGAAGTTAACAAAGAGAAAACTAAATATATGCTTACAGGCCGAAACGAAGTGTTAGGTAATAATCAAAATCTAATTATTGATAACAACTCGTTTGAACCAGTTTCCAAATTCAAATACTTAGGAGTAATATTAACAAATGAAAATTATATTAAAGAGGAAATAAGAAGTAGGCTTAATTCAGGAAATGCATGTTACTTCTCTCTTCATAAACTTTTGTGTTCTCGTTTAATATCTAAGAAACTAAAAGTTAAAATATACAAAACAGTAATTTTGCCTGTAGTATTATATGGATGTGAAACTTGGTCCCTTACATTGAAAGAGATAAATTGAGAGTATTTGAAAATAAGATCCTTAGGTAAATCTTTGGACCTAAAAGGGATGAGGAGACAGGTGAGTGGAGAAGGTTACATAATTTAGAACTACATAATTTGTATTCATGTCCAGATATTATTAGAATAATTAAATCAAGAAGACTTAGGTGGGCAGGCCATGTGGCACGAATGGGAGAGGAAAGAGGAGTTTACAGGATTCTTGTTGGGAAACCTGATGGTAAGAGACCTGTAGGAAGGCCAAGACGAAGATGGAGGGATAACGTTGAGAAGGACCTAAGGGAAATCGGTAGGGATGGAAAAGAGTATATAGAACTTGCTCAAGATAGGGAAAGATGGAAGGCCTGTGTTGCAGCAGCCATGAACCTTCGAGTTTAAGAAGGCTAGGGAGTTAGTTAGTTAACAGTGACAAATACATGTCCAATAGGTAGGCGTCATTAACCTCAAAGGATTTCGGCCGATCCTAACCTGTCGTCCCATAACATTATAAATTTCGAAGTATAAATTGTGCTTGGCGAAATACAGGTATCTTTATTCCCAAGTGTCATTAGATGATCATATCGTAGAGCCGACGCTGATGGAATGCGTGCAAACTAAGCTCCTATCTACTTATAAAGCTTTCCAATCGATGCTCACTTGTTAAGCATTACGTAATTTGCACAGCGCGACTTGCGACATTTCCAAAAACCAAAGACTCATCAATGTCTATATTCACAATCTCAATATCAAAGTTTAACTAATTTCCACGTTGCAGCAAAACCAAATAAAATTGTATAAGGGCAACGATTCATCTCTGATTCGATCTTCCCATTGTTGCTAAACGAAATCTATGTCAATCTAAATCATAAACATTTTTCTGCCGTGAAAGAACACAGATTTACATATCCAATATTAAAGATTCGGTCAGAAAATTAACATATAGATTATTACATTAGGCTGCGTTTACACTTTTGTTACAATAAAGGAAATATTAGTGGATTATATAAGTCTAGTAATAATCTTTCCATTTATCAAAAATTATGAAATATGAAATAGTAATAATCAAATAATAAGAACCAACTAATATAAAATAACCCAGAATAATTAACGGCACATGGATATGAGCCGTGAGGTTCATATCAAATACATTGTTAATCCATGGAATGTAATTAAGTGAATCAACAGTTCAAAGATTGTAAGGTTTTCAGCAAACATATTAAATGACAATATTAATGCAGAATTACAAGTTCTGTATGAATATGCAAGTTCAGGCAACAAGTTCGCTTAAGCTCCTCCCCGATGGCATAGTGGTATCGTCGTCGAATTGTACTCAAGGAGCTCTTGGTTGATACCCGGTGTAGTTCGGATCCCACATTACACTCTTGGTCCAGTCCGATTAAACTATCTGTCCATAAAGGAG
The DNA here is from genome assembly GCF_977018435.1 of Lepisma saccharinum. Taxonomy (NCBI): domain Eukaryota; kingdom Metazoa; phylum Arthropoda; class Insecta; order Zygentoma; family Lepismatidae; genus Lepisma; species Lepisma saccharinum. The sequence continues at coordinate 2,379,420 of NC_139239.1, forward strand.
ACTTATAACTCAAATTCAGAAAGTTAGTGCATTTTATGAAGCGATACTTCGTCCTCGCATCAAGTCCCACGTTGCAGACATCTTCCATTCTTGACTGATATTTACCTTTCAGTAACTCTCCAATTTAAGGGATTGTGGTGAGAATACCAAGACACACTTGTGAGGAAAACAGACTTCAAAGTTCAATGAAATTCCCAAATCTGCATTAAAACTCGTACTTCGCACGAAAAAAATATCTGTCTCGATAATGCCTGGAACTGACTCCAGTGACAGCTAGTTTGAAATGTTTTCCAAGTCCCTGGTGGAAATGAATGTGGTTTAACACTATGTCGACCTCAAATCCTTCAATTCTCCGAATCAACACCAAACTTTGGCTTTCCCAAAGGCGAACAAAGTCCAAACCGTTCACATTGAAACTTACCCATTAGGCTAAGGCGGGGGGGGGGGGAGAACCTTTTAATTTTGTAAAATATCTATTAATTAAAACTGCAAAATGTACAAGAAAACACTGTATCGACGACGAAAATTAGTGTACTCGTTGGAGGAAAATTCATAGCGTGGTAAATTCTTTTCTGCGACACTTTTTTTCTTTTTAAGAGAAACAAACAGGATCGAACGTGACCCGTGAAGACATGTGGAGCCATTTCACCTGGTGGAAGTACAAGCAGGAAACTCGGAGGACATATCCAAGTTTGATGGAAGACCTGTTTCTTGTTTTCGTTCTTCCTCTGGAAACTCATTTCCTGTCCTGGAGCATGTTGCTCTCTCCCTTCTCCATATCTCCTTCTCTCTCTTTTTTTTTCCTTCGAGAACCTTTGAAGATGTCCCAGATCTTTTTTCTTCTCTTGGCTACAAGAACAAATGTCAAACGGTACTGGATGACATTAAGGCCGTGTGTAGCGTCCAGGACAGGCTCTTCCAGTTAGTCTCAAGCTACGTAATTGGAAATTGCAGAATGTGAAATGGACATTGGGAATTATGTATTATTTAGATACCTAAATCGAGCAATTAAGAAAAGTGGTAAGAACAATTTTAATTACGAAGTTTGAATAATATTCAGTGAAAATGTCGAAATCAACACTTAACAAATGCCTTCGAAAAAGTGGGCAAATAAATATATAATACTCTCTGGAAAGAAGGTGAGAATTTTTTAGGCAGAAAGCAAGAAAGTTAAAATATTTCGGAAAAACAGTTTAACAGGATAACTGTAAGGAATAAGATATAGGTAGTTCCCGTGTTCGAGTCCCGACCTGGGTATGGGCGCTCTTTTTGAATGTCCCTTCATACTTTCCATCTAGCCATCACTCATCGCCGTTGCTACGATTAATTAATACATTCTTGTATATCACGAAGACTCACAATTCTAAGCGGCCCACTTCTCTGAAAAAAATTGTAAAAAAAGTCTATAAACCTGTAACATATTTCTATTTCACCTGTATATATGCCAATCATTATAGAGATTTCAAAATAAGCTTCCAATTTTAATCCGGGGTTTGAAAGGGTGAATAAAAAGACTACTTGCTCTTATCGGTATGGCTCTTTTGTAGTTAGAAAATAGAAAAGTCTACTACTGCCATCGTCATTGACATTATCCCTGTAAATGTCGGAGAAGATTTCACATACATATCTTGCAACATGTGTAAGAATCAATATAAAGCGTGTCCACAATGAGACTCCAACATTTTCAAAGTCTATAACTTTTTCATTCAGATTGTACAGCTGTGATTCCGGAAGAAGCAGAAGCAGAAACATCAAAAGGTTTATGTGGTAACGTTTTAGTGCGCGCAATAGCCGTAGTGGCGCTGCAACAATCGATTGTTTAAAAATGGAGATTCCAAACGAGCATGCACAGGTTGTGTGGTGGTATGCAGAAACAAAATCAGTTTTTCAAGTGCAACGAAACTTTCGTCGTGTGTACAATAAGGATCTTCCGACATTCAAGACTATAAAGAAGTGGTGTGATCAGTTTTTGGCGACCGGCAATATTTTGAAAGGACACGGTGGTGGTAAATCCAGAATCCAGGAACAGGTTGTAGAAAATGTGCGGAGGTCATTCGATAGGAGTCCACAGAAGTCAGTAACATAGCAGTAAAGAACTTTGTGAAATGTCGACCGTTTCATACCAAGTTCTCTCGTGTACATACCAAGTGTACACACGATTTTGTTTCTGCATACCACCACACAATCTGTGCACGCTAGTTTCGAATCTCCATTTTCAAACAATCGATTGTTGCAGCGCCACTACGGCTATTGCGCGCACTAAAATGCTACCACATAAACCTTTTGAGTTTCTGCTTCTGCTTCTTCCGGAATCACAGCTGTACAATCTGAAATGAAAAAGTTATAGACTTTGAAAATGTTGGAGTCCTATTGTGGACACGCATCGCAATCAGGACATTTTACGCTCAATTCTTGTAAGCTTCGTTTGAATGCTTCGGCTGTCTGTGTATACTGTAGATGCATTTCCGATTACTCGTTTGGTATAAACGAAGTGTTTGAACAGACTTCGGTAAACGGTTGTTTATTAGTGTTTGTAAACAGAAATTCAGCGTTTGCAGCAAGGGGAAAGGGGACGCAAAACTTTTCCATTCAGTGCAACTCTGACGCAAGGTTTGCACAAAACTGCACCAGATCCAGTGACCTCAAAGACGATAACGAGTACACACAGGCGGAGGTTAATTAACAGATTTAATTAGAACCGGAGTTTGGATGAGGACCTTTATTTTAACAAGTTCCATCCCGCAAATGGATGTGCATTATGGAAGATAGGTATACACAGTTAATGCAGCTGAACCGATAGAATGCTCACTGCCTGCGAGAGACAGAGCAGAGAGAGAGAGAGAGAGAGAGAGAATTATTGATTGGTACTAATGCCTTTTTGATGCGGTGACAGTTTTGTTTTCCTTTTTTCCTCTCTCCCCAACCCTCTTTCGCTTACAATCGGTCCGCGGTTTATGGAGGAGGCCTGCGACAAAGGATGAATGCAATTTTCATTTTGTTAAGGCCGAAAGGAGAGAGAGCCAGTGGAATGGAGATGAGGAACACAGACAGGTCAGCTAGGTCGGCAAGGTAAGCCACATAGAAGAGTCATTAGGCATGAGAAGGGGTTCAACAATACATTTATATGTATATATATAGTACATTCATAATTAACCAGGAAACTCGAAGTGGGTTCTAAAAGTTGCAAATGGTTTTAGTCTCAATTACTCCTGCAATACAGAAGCATAGAGTATTTTCTTCCGTCGAACTAACAGAACATATCCATATCCTCAATTTGTTGCTAATATTATTAACTATATTTTCAAACTAAAAATTATACGAACTAACTGTTGAGGAGAATCATATATATTAATAAATTAGTACATTTTATATGTACCTTTATGATTTGCTGCATTTTTTCTTTGCATTTACAACAGTAAATAAGTGATATACGGAACGTTCCAAGTCGTTATAAATTTGTAATTCATACCACATAACCTTATAGTTACAGATATGGAGGCATTCCTCGAAAGAGAAAATTATCCTAATATGAGGTTGGTTATACAAAGGCCTACACTAAAGCATCCAAAGTAGTTGAGTTGAGTTGGTGTTTTAAGTCCACTTTATGCACAGTAAGGCTAATAGGGACTGGACCTACAGTTTAAAGTGGGATCCGAACCACTTGTGCCTCCACCGGGTATCGAACCAGGGACCTCTTGATTACAAGGCGGTGACGCTACCACTGCGCCATCGGGGAAGCCCTATCCAAAGTAGTGTATTAAAAGTCATGCCTTAATCCATTAATACATAATTTATAGTCATTTCATTGATATGCACTAACTTCACAGACATCATCAACTTGTTTTCCTTTTCCTATCCGTCGACGTAACTTCTTTCAAATATACAATAAAAGTTGCAATTAAATACAAACTTTGCAATTAACCACCATCACAAAGATCTTACTTTGCTTGATTAATTGATATCATGTGAATCACATATCAATGTATAGCTTTCTTACAAAACAAAGCCGATCTCCTTTTGCGGAGTGGTTAGCACAGCGGTGCCAGACTCGAATCCCATTCTCGGCATGGGTTTTCTTTGCGAGTGTCTGTTCATCAGTTTTATCATATCATCACTCATCTTCATCATCTTGATTAGCCAAAACGGGCTGAAAAATCCACACTTAATAACAAAGTTAAACTTTATCCACTCCAGATGGGCACCAGGGGTACTTATCTCAGAATGTTTATTTTTTCTTGAAACACTCTTACTTGGCTATTGAACTCGAAGCACAAACTATTGATGGGTGACGCATTAGACAAACGATCCTCAGCAGCGGCTTCAACGGTCGTACACCTCACGTTGTTGGCGCTGTTGTACTCGACGCTCCAAGTTCAGTAACGAATAACCATGTTTACTTAAAACTCCCGCTTGGTGGCTATCAACGCCAACAGTGAAGATCCATGCTTCACGTGGGAACCAAACAACTCGCCAAGACAAACAGAGAGAGCCACTAAAGCACAGTTTATCCTCCTCAGCAAGTAGGTAGACACAGGATGTAATGGCTTCTGGTGGCTGACTTATATTGTACTAGACGATGCTCGTTGTAGGATACTTTGAGTTGCAAATTGCTCTTGTGGCGTCAAGTATGCGGATGCGATGTACATCAAGAACATATTTAGGAGCACGCTATCCAGTTTTCGTAGACACTTCTGTTGATATGTATAGAAGTTATAGCTGCATCAAAGCAACGAATCAGCGTACGGTTCAATTGTCTTCGACTGACATTGTTTATTTTCGTGTTTGAATGAGCCAAACTCTGCTCGCTGGGGAAACAAATTCGTGACGGGTAGAGTGAGCTTGTTTCTGTAACATATGTGGCTGTTATCCATTTGCAGCTTGGAAGCGAGTTACAACTTCCGAAGCCTTCAATTAACAAGTGAAACGTTGAAGTCATTTCAATCACGCACCTATCGCTAACCCTCTATACCAGGGGTCTTAAACCAATGGCCCACGGGCCAGAGGTAGCCCGCAGACCCCTTTACCGTGGCCAGTAAAGTCGACAGTGTTTTGTTTGACAGGGTCAGAAGAAGAAGAAGAAGTACCGAGGCCAGTGACCGTTTGAAAAATTAAGTACTTAACGTAAAACCGGACTAAGTAAATGGTACATGGCAGCATCTTACAGTTCTCAATACCGCAGTATAGCTTCGTGGCCCGCGAGCGTCATTGAAATTGTTAATGTGATACGCACTGTCTGACGAGTTGAAGACCCCTGCTCTGTACTGTTGGTAGACTCTCTAGGCTACCGAAAGAAGAATTACCATGACCGTTTTTAAAGTATTAAGGGCTACTATATAGTTAACGGTAACTGATGTATTGTTAATGATACAGTTTTAAAAAATACAATTATGATGAAATTTATAATTATTATCAATGTTATTAACTAACTAACTAACTCTCTAGCCTTCTTAAACCCGAAGTATCATAGCTTCAGCAACACAGGCCTTCCATCTATCCCTATCCTGAGCAAGATCTATATCCATCCCTACCAATTTCCTTTAGCTCCATCTCAACATTATCCCTCCATCTTTGTCTTGGTCTTCCTACTGGTCTTTTACCATCAGGTTTCCCAACAAGAATCCTGTAAACTCTTCTTTACTCTCCCATTCGTGCCACATGGCCTGCCCACTTAAGTTCTCTTGATTTAATTATTCTAATAATATCTGGACATGAATACAAATTATGTAGTTTCAAATTATGTAACCTTCTCCACTCACCTGTCTCCTCATCCCTTTTAGGTCCAAAGATTTCCTAAGGATCTTATTTTCAAATACTCTCAATTTATGTTCCTCTTTCAATGTAAGGGACCAAGTTTCACATCCATATAATAATACAGGCAAAATTAATGTTTTGTATATTTTAACTTTTAGTTAAACAAGAAGACAAAAAAGTCTATGAAGAGAAAAGTAACATGCATTTCCTGAATTAAGCCTGTTTTTTTTATTTCCTCTTTAATATCATTTTCATTTGTTAGTATTACTCCTAAGTACTTGAATTTGGAAACTGGTTCAAACGAGTTCTTATCAATAATGAGATTTTGATTATTACCTAACACTTGGTTTCGGCCTGTAAGCATATATTTAGTTTTATCTTTGCTAACTTTCAAACCTATCTCTTTAGATGCTTTGAAAAATATTTTAGCATTATTCTTAATTATATTTTCATCATCTCCCAGTAAGTCTGCATCATCTGCATATGCTAACAACTGAGTCACACCGTTTAATTTTATTCCTTCGTTCGTTAGTTTCTTTTACTTTCCTAACAGCGTATTCTAAGGTTTTTCCTTGATTTAACCCATCATGAATTGTAAATTTTTATCAGACATATTAATATCCACACGAATTTTACTTTCTGTTTCACTGGTGCACACTTTTATCATATTAACAAGATTCTTAGGTATTCCAAACTCGACTAATATACGTATTATATAATTTATCTCTTTTTACTGAATCATATGCTATTTTTAAATCAATGAATAGCTGATGGACATTTTGATTATATTCCCACCTTTTCTGAAGTGTTTGTCTGATGTGAAAAATTTGATCTCTTGTTCATCTGTTACGTTTAAATCCGCATTGATAATCACCTATAATTTCAATAGCATATGAGGTTTGTCTTGTTAAAAGAATGTTAGATAATATTTTATATATGGTGTTGAGAGTAGAGAAATTACACGGTACTTATTGTTATTATCAATTTAAAATTATTTTTATCTATGAATGATAAAAAGTTCAAGTTAATTTGAAGTATTTTCTTCCTGTAACACGTACGAGTGAGTGGATCAGTGTGTCGGCAATGTATTTTTCCATGACTGTGTACTTAGTACATCTAGTGTGTGAGCCGAATGAAAAGATAGAGTTGAGCCTCCCCGATGGCGTATTTGTAACGTATCAACTTGTAATCAAAGGGTGCCGGGTTCTGTATCTGGTTGAGGCACAGTCGTTCGGTTCTCAATTTAAACTGTAGGTGTAGTCCAGATTTGCCTATCTGTGCATAAAGTGGACTTAAAACAATAATTCAATTCCATATTAATTCGATAAGGTTGAATTCTGCGAGTTTGACTTATCACTTCCGACTACTTGGTTTTCTAAGGCAATCCTGACCGCTTCATTCTGATCACTTTTTTCCTTTCTCTCTTTATTTTGCCTTCTCAGCCTCTCCTTGTCACGGTTAACATAAAGGTAGAATCCAAGAGTAGTGTCTACTCAGAGATTTTACTGCCTTTGTCACCCGATGCACGCAGATTCGTATCCCGGTCTGTGCGTGGGTTGTTTTTGTTTTTATTCAAGCATTCTTTGAGTGGTTTGCAGTAACATTTTTCCTTGAGGAAGCAGCCACAGGCAAATTAAGAAACTCAAGAATATTTAAGGTCTTTCTACCTTCAAAACGATCTTTAATAAGTGGCTATTTACAGATGGAAAGTAGTAGTATTTCTCTATCTTTGCAAACTCATGTCATCTCTTGATAAATATGTATTTTGCTTTCAATATTTGGAAAGATTTTTCAAACGATCGCGCTCATTTACAATTCGTTATTCTTCTGTCAAAATACATATTTTTTCCTTCTCTACTGTGCTCAAAACTTTTAATTATATATATATATATATATATATTTAAACTTCGTTAATCTGCCTCAACCCTGGCAATGACCTAGGTACAAAAAATTAATATACATATATTTTTAATAACCGTACAGTTTGCAACACTACGGTACCTACAAAAACGAACTGACTGGGAAAAATACAAGTTCATTCGTTTGAGATGGTAGAATATAATTACAGAAAAAATTAAGAAAGTGTAAATTATTTTGCAACTAAAACACTCTGGGCCAGCACTGCTGGCTTTGCTATACTGGAATGCACGCACATGCACTCTTTCTGTCAAGATTAGCCAATAAATAGCAGAAAAGAGACACGATAACAAAAATTCAAATTCAAGTGCTGCGGTATTATTACGTGAAGTTAGAGGAACAAAAACCAAAGTTAAATCAACAATTTCAAAAATTCACTACTTGCGTGGATAAAACCAGATAAGACGCAAAGACAATGGACCATTCCAAGAAGTCAACTCCAGGAGAATCTAAATAAACCTCCCTCTGCAGTGGAATTGCAGGGCCAGGGATTCAAGGAGAAGCCATTTTCCTATAGACAGGGAAGGGAGGGGGGGGGGGAGAAAAACCAATCCGTGAGGCGTACCATAAATCTCCAAATGGCGACTGCCTTCTTCCGCACACATGCATTGTTGAGAGACAAGCAAGTTGCAGAAGTCGCCACCGCCCCCCTCTTCTTTGGCGTGGCGGTCGCTTCGCCAGGGACTTGGTAATTTAGGCCGCTCTGGCTCTGCTTGGCAAATAAATACGCCGGCGACGGTAAATCTTTCGTGTAGGATTGGCTTTGACACAGCATAGGGCAGTCAGTCCGGAAACCAGGCTCATAAATCCAGGGCACTGTTAAACTACAACGCACGGTTCGGATGGAGGATCCGCTCGGCGTGTAATACAGGCGTTTCCCGCGCCGCGAGCTGGATTAGGGAATTCCCCATTGATGGACTTTGAGCACGCGAATGGAAATTACGGGGAGGAGACAAGGAACAGATAAATTTGATTTCCTCTTAAATGAGATTGGGTCGTGTCTTGAGTGCGAAACAAACCTTGCAAGTTGCAGATTCCTAAGAGTTTTGCAACTTTGGCGTGTTGACGATCCTTGACCACACCTTCAGGCGCTTTGAACCAAGAGAGATTATCAAAATACTCATTTGAAAGGTCGTATTAGTAATGAAGAAACATACGCGTACTGGTCTTATCTCGATGATGCTGAGGAATACATAATTATCTTTAGAGTTACTAGTGCTGAAGAATTGAATTGGGTGGGCAGTAGTGTTGCTCACGGGACGGGACATGTCCCGTCTCGTCTCGTGTCTCGTCTCGAAAACGAGACGAGACACGAGACGGGACAAGCCTTTTGAAATTCGAGACGGGACGAGACGGAATGCCTTTCTCGTCTCGTTTTCGAGAGGAGACACGAGACGGGACGGGACGGCTTTTGAAAAGTCTCGTCTCGTCTCGAATGTCTCGAAAAAATAAAAGCAAAATTTTTAATCAGTTGCAAATTCTTGTTTGCTTGTATTCTAGAGAGAGGCATGAATGAATACCTAAACTTATTTCCTATGCTCTTTCGAAACACAGCGTTACTCCCCATTTTTTTTAAAAAAAATATTCCAGGTTAATAACTTTATGTTACGATAGTACTCCAGATAGTAATACAATTCTGAATAACATCAAGTAAAAGGGCAGGTAGAGAAGTTGGAAGTAGGGGCCAAAAGATCGTGGAGTGTCTGCGTCCGAGGTTTATCTTGTAAAATTAGTCTCAGCTCTATAGGTTGGAAAGATAAACGGACCGACGGATATGGTTTATTTTTATTATTTAATTTTTACATCAAAGGGTGTACAGAAGTGATTGTTATTAGGAAATAGGAAAAGCATTGTAGGAAATATGGCAGTACAAATTGATAAGGAGTTGTTGGGAAAGTTATTAAAGAGTCCAAGTTATAAGCAAGACTAAGAGAAGGAGATAATTAGGGACAAATAATCTTGCATTATCCCACTCCGAACAGCTGAGAGCTAAAGAGGAGGGGAAAATACGGGAAATATGGAAAGAAGTAATTTGGTGATTTTAGTGTTTACAGGGAACCACGACAAGATTTTACCACATGATTATTTGCACGGGTTGCGAAATTATTAGAATGTTATGGAAATTTCGGATATGTCTTTGTTGAGAAAATTCTTGTTGTTTCCCTCAGGCATTCTGCAGGTGGTTGGATTCGATTTTTTTACGTCCGTTTGAAGATTATTTCCAATGTTTTTTTTATTTCTTTATTTCTTATTTAAGGAGAATACTATTCCTTGGATTGTAATAACGAAATACTGAGACTGGTATAGAATCAGAGGCCTGCACAAGACCTGGAGCAGACCCGTTCGCGAGACATCGCTCCTGAAATGCCATGCAACCTGCGCAACATCCTCGCTTGAGCAGCTTGTATGCCCACCTGCACAGATCGTTCCTGGCAGGCATTGTAGACCCGCCGGGTACCCGCAGTCTTACGATACCTAGTAGGTCTCAGTTCGTTCTTTCCATCAACTGCAGACCCCTCCCTCTGCATGACGTAGTTGCTTCGAGTAGAAACTGCACCGGGCCCACACCGTTCTGCAGTGTTGCCAACTGCAATAGATTTTCACTACTTAAAAAAGGGAACTCAAAGCTTCGTAAGCCACATCACCAATGAAATGAGATTTACGAATGTTGCTCCCCCCCCCCCCAACACACACAAATTGAAATAGGTTTTCCGTGGCACAGGATCCATAAGTATATGTCGTAAATAACCAACATACGTATATATAGTGATATAGGGCAGGACTGAAACATGTCACGTTCGACGATGAGGTCGCGAGTCAAACAACACACTGTTCTACTGCGAACACCAGGGCTCCAGCCAGGGCCATTGCCGTTACCCTCGTTGGGGGGGGGGGGGGCAAGTACTTGGATAAACGTAACAACAACAACAATCACAATAATAGTAATAAAGTAGCATGAAAGGAATTATTATCCTCATAAATCACGCAAAAAGGGGGTAGAAGTCGGTTCTCACGCATTTGTGTTGAAACAGAGGATTAGAAATATTTTTTTTCAACACGTCAATTTCACATTAGCTAATAATGGAAAACAAGCACACAAACTATTTTTGAAAGAAAGAAAGTGCATGATAAATACATTCCGAATGTACATGCATATGGCATGTAAAATTTCCATCTACAATATTTTCTTTTCACATGGAGCGACGTATTACATAATTAATTCATCCAACTCGTAACAAACCAACATTAATAGCAAATAATATCACGGGCCGCCATAGCATTCTCTGTTTTAAAACTTTTCTCACTTAGATCGTTCGGCGCTCAGGGCCGACTCCCGCTACCCCTTTGCTACGGCATTGAACTTGATGAGACTTGTACTTTAATGTTTGACCCCCACCCTGACCCCTCCGCTAGACAATTTTCGTCCAAGGTTGTGAGCAATGCACCCTGCCCCCTCTGGTTGCGCCACTGCGTGCCTGTTTAAGGCACCATGCAATGAAAAACAATTAGTTTTCAGTGAGGAGATTTTTGTTTGCTCGATAATTCATTTAGATAAATGAAGCTGTAATATTGCGTGCATTTCCTGGCAATAAGATAAAAACTGCTTAAGCTGAACTGAAATCGCTAAGTATATAAATTCTCCTTGGAGAAGAAGCTCCTCCTAGGACTTCGTAGGATTTAGTAGCTACGTAAGTAGGCAACACTGGCTGCAGCCGTCCACGTGGTGATGAAACACCTGGAGCGACACGCTGCCGGAGGGCTGTTTCCTTCCAGCAGGTTTTGCAGGCGCCCGGGTCTTGTTGAATGCCCAGGTACCTTGTAAGCGCAGAGCGCCTTGAAGACCAAGAACCCGAGTAGAGACGCAAGTCGACCCGTTGCCGTGGGCAGGCGAGCAGGTAAACCTGTTATCGCGTGCAAGCGGGCAGTGGGTAGGTAAAAGGCAGACTATGCTGGCCTCTATATAGAATAGATTTCAAATGAAGGAAGTGCACTAAGTTCTGTATAATCGTCGTAGAAGGAAACTTTGTTCTATGAGGGGACTCCCCGATGGTACAGGTAGTGTCGTTGCCTTGTAATCAAGGGGTTTCGGGTTCGATACCCGGTGAAGGCACATTGTGATTTGAACCCCACTTTAAACTGTAGGTCCAGTCCCGATTAGCCTTTCTGTAAATCAGATGAAGGAATGTTGTAGCTGTTCTTTTTATTCTGTAAATTTAGCCTTCAAGTTTATGAGCAAAATACTGTCTACATTTTCACTCGTTATAAAACACATTTCACAAAGTAGTTTTATCGAACTTCAGAGGGAAGCTGACAGCAATGTCAGGGTGGCGGGAGCTTGTTTACGACCAGGGTGTATTCCGAGACTATTTTTCGCTGTTCCCCACTGACAAAGGTTTCGCTTTGAACAATGGACACCGTTGCTTCAGGGGGCAAACACCAAACATAGGGTGAGTTTGACCTGCAGTAGCGGGTACGTGCCATAAATCCAGGCCTAAAGTTGGAATGAAAGTTGATGCAAGGGATGGGCAATACAAATTCTGTAATATGGTTTGCTTTCTGACAGGAAGTTTTGCAGGAAAAGCTGAAAAGGAAAACGGCAGACTTTGAATGAAAGAGGGACAGTGAACACAAGTTCTTTGTATTATTCGCCGACACACAAGGTTCCATTTCGAAGATGAGGCTATCAGCAGCGAAGTTACTAGAGGGTTGGAAGCAGTGACGACGCCAGAGGGGCAGGTAGTGTCGTTGCCTTGTAATCAAGGGGTTTCGGGTTCGATACCCGGTGAAGGCACATTGTGATTTGAACCCCACTTTAAACTGTAGGTCCAGTACCGATTAGCCTTTCTGTAAATCAGATGAAGGAATGTTGTAGCTGTTCTTTTTATTCTGTAAATTTAGCCTTCAAGTTTATGAGCAAAATACTGTCTACATTTTCACTCGTTATAAAACACATTTCACAAAGTAGTTTTATCGAACTTCAGAGGGAAGCTGACAGCAATGTCAGGGTGGCGGGAGCTTGTTTACGACCAGGGTGTATTCCGAGACTATTTTTCGCTGTTCCCCACTGACAAAGGTTACGCTTTGAACAATGGACACCGTTGCTTCAGGGGGCAAACACCAAACATAGGGTGAGTTTGACCTGCAGTAGCGGGTACGTGCCATAAATCCAGGCCTAAAGTTGGAATGAAAGTTGATGCAAGGGATGGGCAATACAAATTCTGTAATATGGTTTGCTTGCTGACAGGAAGTTTTGCAGGAAAAGCTGAAAAGGAAAACGGCAGACTTTGAATGAAAGAGGGACAGTGAACACAAGTTCTTTGTATTATTCGCCGACACACAAGGTTCCATTTCGAAGATGAGGCTATCAGCAGCGAAGTTACTAGAGGGTTGGAAGCAGTGACGACGCCAGAGGGGGCAGGGGGACGCCCCATGTCAGACACTTCGCCCACTCCCACCCGGGCCCCCCAACTGAAGTTAATTAAATATCGAATAATAAGAGAGTTCATTTATAAGAGTATAACGATTTTCACCTTTTCGAAGTGGTGTATTCTGCATGATATCACTTTCCTGCTTATAATACCAACTTCATTAACAAATATTAATTTGTTTCGTCCAAGTTTCGAGCGCCGACCTGGGCATAGGTGATTTCTCATTCATTTATGTCCTGTAATAGCCGAGATTAACCTAAGTTTTAACCAGTCTTAAGAACTGGGAAAAAGTGTTGAATGTGGATGGTTTTAAAACATCACGAATATTTTCAGGACCACAAGACATCATCTGTAGTACGGGCAAATTAATCTAATCGTGGTCGTTAGTGACAACGCTAATTATTAAAAGACATTCAAAGTTGATTCAAGAATTGGTTGGTTGGTTGATTTGGCGTTTGAAGTCCACTTTATGCACAGTAAGGCTAATCGGGACTGGACCTAAAGTTTAAAGTGCCTCCACTGGGTATCGAACCCAGGACCAAAGGTGATCGGAGAAAACCCGTCACTACATGTCGTCAGTTGTTGTGGATTCATCGCGGTTTCTTACTATTCAGGGACTTGAATTTCGAGATGATGAGTCTGAGGAAACCTTAACAAAGGGAATTTCTTCGATACTCTTGAAGCTAATGAGGGGATATTATTTGGAAATGTATGGAACGTGAACCTTAAAATGCAAATTACACTTAAAATTCGATTCAAAACATATCGCGGGCAGGTAAAAGAACGCTTATTAGGATTTGCCACCCTTCAATCATTAGATGCAGGTTCGCTCTTTCTCGTACATATCAAAATCGAAGAACTTATTCGCACGAACTCCAGAGGAACCTGTAATTGGGTAGCACGGGCATACGTTGGAGTGATAGAGTAAGAGTAAGTATTGCCAGGGTCAGAATATTCCTTGAATTATGAGATAACTGTAACCTTTGTCTGATTTTTTATCCAGTGATAACATTTCCCTGAAAGGTGAAACACAAATTTTGCCCAAAACTCTTCAGCGTTACGAAGATGGTTGTCCTTAAAATCTTTGAAAAGGCTTGCTCGAAACAGGATGCTGGATGCAAACTGCCTCATTTGGCTGATCTTGCCATTGAGAAGAAATGTCAAGTCCTGGACGTACCAAAGGTGCGCAATGTGTTCTCCAAAGCACTTAGAGCAGAATTGTCCTACAGGAGAATTGCACTTCATTAAGTGCCTCACACTGTTTCTAATAATTAAGAAGATTCATGTCTTCCAACGTCTCGTTTATTTTGCAAGAAAATTAAACTCCTAGAATCATTATTTTCATCATTTATATTATTATCTTATAACTTAAATATTTATATCAGTAGTTTCATCTCAAGAAAGATGATGAATTATAAAATTATGAATGTCTTTCAATACTGAAATAGGCCACTAGAGACAACGCAACTTACCAATAAAAAAGAATTAATGTCTTTATTAAAATGAATCATGTGGAGATAAACTCGTAATCAAGAAGTAAATTTAGGCAGTAAACGTCCACTCTAAATAAAAGACACACACAAAACACCATACATGAATATAATAATAATTATTATTATATAAGTATATATATATGTGTAGTGTTTTCGGGCGTTTTAATGTGACTGCCCCCTTACAATATTTTGTTGCCAGCCTCCCCCCCCCAGTTAAATTTCCCTGGCGCCGTCACTGGTTGGAAGTAAATTTATTAGGACGAGGAAAGTAACATTAGCTGTTGACAGTGTTACACCACAGGACGTGATATGTGCTACTGTTTGTATAAATGATAGGAAATTTAAGCAAAAATTTATAATTGTTGAGACTTGAGAGTTGTTTCCTTCATTTGATCGTAGGAAGAGGTTTTCTGAGACAGAGTGGGATTATTTTACACATACATGGGAAAGGGTGGTTGTTTAAAGATAGAGACGTATTTTGCACATTTTTTAAAAGTTCAGATAAAACGAGAATTTAGCCTTACTGTTATGAAAAGAAATAACGCAGTACAGGGAAATAATAACTTCACATTTTTCGCACCTGGTGGGATGCAGTGGCTCAGTCGGTAACGCGTCTGACTACCATGCTCAAGGTCCCGGGTTCGATCCCCGGCCGGTTCAAATCCGGGAACTTTTCTAACGGTGGAAGTGGCCCCGGCGCCTACCCAGCGTCGAATAACATGGGTACCTGGGGGAAACCCTGGGGGGTAAAGGCGGTCAGGGGCGTGATGCTGATCACATCACCCCACTCACGACCGGATCAAGAAAGTGTGGGGCGTTACCCCCATACCCCCTATACGCCTTCATGGCGTGGTGCTATGCACAGGGGAACACTTTACCTTTAATACCTTTGGTGGGATGCAACACAAGAGTATTGCAGGAAGTCTATGAACGAGGATGGAGAAGGATATGTGAAATTTGACTTACCTGCGGGTGAATTAGTTTATTCTAATATTCTTAAGGTTGATATTGTTTTTGTTTTTTTTTTCTTTTTTAAGTCCACTTGATTCGCAAATAGGCTAAATCGCGAACCGACCTACAGTTTAAAGTGCGATCCGATCCACTTTGTGCCTCCATTGAGTATCGACGCGAGGACCCTTCATTACAGGACATCGACGTTATTACTACGCCATCGAGGAGGCACCCAATTTACACAAATATGTTGATTCCAATAACACGTTATATGCATAATCTGATAATGATGCACTTTGGGTGCATCTAAACATATTTTTTTTCAACTATAGCATGTCTAAAAGAATCATTTAAGTTGGGATTTTTATAACTTCAGGAGGCACGGCTCTGTAAACGTGCGATATAAAATTAATGCAGGTTTGCCTTCCATACGTGGTGGTTTTGTCACGTTTCTTCGCTTCGTAAAACATACACTTTTGCAGGAAAGGCTTCTTGCATCCTCCTGGGGCCTTGCTCTAGCTAAAAAAAAATATATTTGTTTCGCATAAACGAGGGTTACGTATTCCTGCCGAACTTACTAGAAAACAAGGATTCTATTGGGATCATACCGCTTTGAATGACAGTATAAATGACGTTTTATGTACGCTACTACTTATAACAATGAGCATAAAATATTAATCAGGAACTTTATTTCTCGTCAACTGGATGTAACATCTTTTTTTGTTATTCAGCAAATATTCAATTCATCACCTTTTTTGACATTAATTTTCTTGCCAGGACAGCTGTTTTTATGTAGATTTTGACGATCTTAACTACACGTAAGCTAAATATTAGCTAATATTTGTGCTGTTATATTACTATTCGTCTACCATCTTTGTAAAATGTCATGCAATAACAATAATAGAATTGATTAATTTACATATTCAAGTGAATAGACCTATGAAGTATATTAATGCATTAATTTAAACATTTGCTTAATTGTTGTCGTTAATGTTGTTATTGTCATTTTTTCTGAAACACTTGGCTCAGACACCCTCAGCCGACATATATTTCTAGATACGTGCTTGCCGAAGGATAAATTAGATCAAGCGGTGGTGGTACCGGACTTAGAGGCTAAAGGGAAAACAAAGAAGTATGTGCGTCATAAGCTGAGCATAAGAAACAGCACAATATCACAAAGAAACACTTTTTGAAACTTATGTCATAGAAGATGTTTAACAATATTAAGAACAATAAATGCTTTCTATTTGTAACATACTAACTATTGAAATTTTAAATAGTCTTTTGTGTTCGTACTACACATTTAAAAACTTTTTTGTTGCTCCCCAGCGCCAAGCTTAGAATTTAAAGGAAAAATGTACATTTTCATAGTGCACGGAAGTTCGACATTCAGAAAGAAAGAAGGTCTATTGGAAAACATTTCAAGACTTCCAAAAGGTATAGCAGTAATGAAAAAGAGCACTCAAAGACCACAAGGTAGATTTCATAAGATACCTAGCAATCAGTAACCAACAAACTGCATTTTTAATATTAATGTCCTCATGATTAACGAACCTTATTTATTCTCACCACGCAATTGGTAAAATATTTGGAGCTTTATCCCACTTTCCGGAAAAATATTTCGTGTTTCTGCTACTTTTGACTTTTGTTGGCATGATATCCCGGATCACTTTTACGAGACGAGACGGGACAAAACGAGACGGGACGAGACGAGACAGAACCCTTCGAGACGGGACACGAGACGGGACAAACGAATATTTTCGAGACGAGACACGAGACGAGACAGCATTTTCACGAGACGGGACGGGACAGACCAAAGTCTCGTCTCGTCTCGACTCGTGGGCAACACTAGTGGGCAGCTTTAGTTGGGCGCCATTTGTAGCTCTGGTGATGTCTAGACGGTATTCAATCTCCTTCCACGTCTTATGAATCGTGTCCAGAGTTACAGTTGCAATTACTGCAGCGACCCTCTTTAAGGTGCTCCCGCGCATGCGCCGTTTTAAGCCTCAATGTCACACAAGGTCACACAAAACTTTAAACTTATCTGAACATTTTAAGACGCCACACGTGTATATCCATTAAATACTTATTTTATAATAACAGTTTACAATCCCGGCAATCATTCTCGATGGCCCTGTATAATGCTACAGCCAGCTACTAATCTATATTGTTTTTGCCACGAACACGCGTTCCTACCCCATCACGAAACCACAGCGCGTGCCACTGTTGACAGTCGAAAGCGTTGCCACATATTTTCCATTTTCTTGTCTGCCGTTTGGTCGCTGCATTACCAAGCGACACGTATAAGAGAGAAGAATTAAGAATTGAAGGACGAAAAGGAAAGGGACTAGACTGAATCATTTGTAACCCTTGTAGAAACGCTCAAGGGGACAGAGGAAGAACTTCCACGTTCACCTTCAATTCCAAAATCTGTCTTTTGGGGTGTGGGGTGGAGAGTGGCAAGGCGCTTAACAACTCTTAACCAGCATCAATTTGTCGGTGTGTACTACACCACAATATATGGCTGTGGTGTTTCTTTTCCATTCTGGAAAGGGAGGACGTTAAGAAAGGTCTAGGAGTATAGAGAGTACTGGTAGAGACCTTTTACTCCCTGCATGTTGAAACAGGAATTGTATTTGCCATTTACTTGCAATAGAACTCAGATTTTTTTCTGATTTTGATTCTCTTTTATGCCACTCCTGCTGGGAGCTCTAAAACTTTAATCTTGACTCAGCATCGTGAAGACCATTGTGGAGTTACTTCAAAAGAAGGTCTCGGATCTCAAAAGCCAGAAAACAGAGAAGAAGGGATCCCATGGACTGACTAAGCTTTGTCACAGAAAAGCCGATTGAGGATCTATCTGGTGTGCTTTAGAGTTATGCTTCAGTTTTGGAAAATTGTAGGTGACTTACCTGTACTGTAAAAGTAAAATGTCACGTTCTTATCATAGATCTTTGTATGTATACAGTACTGTATATGACCTTTTCGGTTGTACCAACCCCTACAGGGTGATCCAGAAGTTAAGCAAGTAGTCGACTTTGTCTCGTCACCGAAGTTCCCTAGTTACTGTCCCGGCCTGAGAATGGGTGTTTTTTGTGAGTATCCCTTCATCAAGTTGGTCTAATCATCACTTATGCTCATCGTTGCAATTAGCCAAAAGTGGATTAATAGCGTCGACAATTCATTCATTCATTCATTGTTTTCTGCCCAGGGGCAGGTCTTTCCTTACAACTTCCCTGCTGTTTGATCTTGAGCTCTTCGCTTTGTAGCAGCGTCGGACCCATTTATTTTGATTTCGTCAATCATTTGGTATCTTCTTCTTCCCCAGATTTTATTTTCATTGACCATTCCTTCAATCGCATCCCTTAGGATAAAGTTTCTTCTCATCCAGTGACCCAATCACTTTCTTTTTCTATTCATGATTATCTCCAGCATTGATCTCTTTTCTCTAACTCTTTCTAGCACTGTTTCAGTTTTTTTACTTCTTCTGTCCACTTAATCCGTTCTATTTGTCTTCATAGACACATTTCTAAGGCTTCCAATCACATTTTCTCCTTGTTCTCAGTGTCCATGTTTCTGCACCACATAGAGCTACACTCCACACAAAGCAGTTCATTAGTCTTTTCCTCAGTTATTTGTTCATAGATCCACACAAAATATTTTTTCTTTTAATTGAAGGCTTCCTTCGCCATTGCTATTCTTTCCTTTATTTCTTGGCTGCATTTAATATCATTGCTTATGATGCATCCAAGATATTTAAAGCTGTCTACTTGTTTTATTCTCTTACCTCTGATACTCACTTTTGCCTCTGTCGGTTTTCTTCCGATCACCATTGCATTCGTCTTATTCACATTTAGTTAAATCTCGAACTGATCACGGTGGGTATTCATTTCTGCTAGCATGGCATTTATGGTCTTTTCATTTTCTGCCAACAAAGCAGGACCATGTCATCTGCAAATCTTATACAAGATATTTTCCTTCCTCCTACTGCTACCCCTCCTTTGCTCTGGAAACAGTTCTTGACTTTCTTCTAAATATACAGGGTGACTGGTATTTAGATGTATTCCCTGAAAGTGGTTAAAGTAAAGACAATTTGCAATAAATTTGACCATATGATACCCTGTCCGAAAATTAGTAGTTTTCGAGATGATCGAATTTCTTTTGTTTCTTTAAAAAATGACAATTTTCCACATAAAACCATGAACTGAGAAAAAACTGCTCATTGTATGGAACTTATTTCAGCGTTTTCTGATAGCTAACGAATAAGTGGTTTGTTGAAAAAGAAAAGATGTTTTTCCCAAATAACAATTACATGTAAGTAAGGGGTGGGTCGGTGGGTAACGCGTCTGACTACCATGCTCAAGGTCCCGGGTTCGATCCCCGGCCGGTTCAAATCCGGGAACTTTTCTAACGGTGAAAGCGGCCCCGGCGCCCACCCAACGTCGAAAGACATGGGTACCTGGGTGGGGGGGTAAAGGCGGTCAGGGGCGTGATGCTGATCACATCACCCCCACTCACGACCGGATCAAGAAAGTGTGGTGCGTTACCCCCACACCCCCTATACGCCTTCATGGCGTGGTGCTATGCACAGAGGAACACTTGGGGTCTAAACGTACAAGTGATGATAAAAAAATGCACTCTTAGTTTACTTGGCAACGTATTAATAACAAAAATGGTATGACACGATGCGTACAAATTACTTAAATTACTTCCTTGTTACATCTGCTGTCCAACAAGGTACAAATGTTGCTAACATTCACATTTGTGTACAAAAAATAATACTTCATTCATCTTCATGTGTAAGGAATCAATTGAACAATACAATTAAAGAACATTACACGTCTTCCTCAAAGTGGACACCTAAGTTACGAATGCAGGCACGCAGGTTTTTACGGACATTTGGTCTCGTAACTCGTGATGTGATGGTGTCCTTGATGTGTTGACCAGCTGTTAAGATCCTCTCCCTGAACTCTTCTTTCGAGTTTACCGGTGTCTTGTCATGTGGCTAAAAATGTAGAAGTCGCAAAGCGTCAAATCGGGGGATCGAGCCAGGCAGTCATCATGCTGATAAAACATGTCACGTCTTGTAGCTAGAGGCACATCCTCCAACAACATTGCCATCCCGTTCCTCAAAAAATGTTCATAAGTGATGCCATTTAAGATTTGGGGCAGGAAAAATGGCTCGATCAAATGATTGTTGATGACACCTATCCAAACTTCTGCCTGGGCGTGCGACAGTGGCTGGATGAAAATTACCCAAAGAAATGCATTGGCCGAAGCGGCCCGTTTCACTGGCCGGCTCGATCCCCCGATTTGACGCTTTGCGACTTCTACATTTTTAACCACATGACAAGACACCGGTAAACTCGAAAGAAGAGTTCAGGGAGAGGATCTTAACAGCTGGTCAACACATCAAGGACACCATCACATCACGAGTTACGAGACCAAATGTCCGTAAAAACCTGCGTGCCTGCATTCGTAACTTAGGTGTCCACTTTGAGGAAGACGTGTAATGTTCTTTAATTGTATTGTTCAATTGATTCCCTACACATGAAGATGAATGAAGTATTATTTCTTGTACACAAATGTGAATGTTAGCAACATTTGTACCTTGTTGGACAGCAGATGTAACAAGGAAGTAATTTAAGTAATTTGTACGCATCGTGTCATACCATTTTTGTTATTAATACGTTGCCAAGTAAACTAAGAGTGCATTTTTTTATCATCACTTGTAAGTTTAGACCCACCCGTTACTTACATGTAATTGTTATTTGGAAAAAACTTTTTTTTTCAACGAACCACTTATTCGTTAGCTATCAGAAAACGCTGAAATAAGTTCCATACAATGAGCAGTTTTTTCTCAGTTCATGTTTTTATGTGGAAAATTGTCATTTTTTAAAGAAACAAAAGAAATTCGATCATCTCGAAAACTACTAAATTTTGGACAGGGTATCATATGGTCAAATTTATTGCAAATTGTCTCTACTTTAACCCCTTTCAGGGAATACATCTAAATACCAGTCACCCTGTATGTTGAATAATGTAGGGGAAAAGCAGCAACCTTGTAGTAACCCTCTTCCAATTTCCACTTCCTTGGCTCATTTCTTCTCCTATTCTCCCTTTCATTTCATTCATTTCTTTGCCTTTTTCCAGGTATCTTTCTCCAATTGCTCTCAGTAGTCCTATGGCGTCTCTCATACTTCTTCTCTTTCTAAAACCAAACTGTTCATCCTCTATCTCTTTGTTCATTTTAGAGTGTAGGCGTCTATTTAGAATTCTCAAAAGAACTTTCGCTGATTGTGATAGCATCAAAAAAATAACAAGAATACAAACTGGAATAATGAAAAGTAGTCACTACGAAAAGAAAAGCAAAAAAAAAAAAGTCGCAGTCAATATAGGTCACAAATGAACAGTTATGCGAGAAAACGACAGCTGCATAAGTTCACTGTTACTCTCCGTCCAAGACGCGTTAGCTGATACACATGATCAACCTTCGCTGATCCTCTAGCACACTTGTCCACTACTAGGCGCTGTAGTGCTGGTATTAGTGTGATGACAAATAACTTAAGCGTACACTTCGTTCAGGGTAGTTTTATATTATTTGATTTTTGTTATTTAGCGTCTCTTTTCTTCCACTTTTGACTAATCGAGGAGATGAGGATGAATTTGATGAAGTTCTTACAAAGAACACCCATGATCAGGCCGCGATTCGAATACGGCCCCCCTGACAACGTAGTGTACTGTGCTAACCACTCCGTCACGGATGTTTGCTGCTCAGAGTAGTGTTGATGAAACATACGGAATGTCAAGTGTATTCCGCCAGGTCACTGCTATGTTAGGTGTTGTAACAAAAAGCCAAACGACACCTAAATGAAGGGGTATGAATAACGATTAGAATAAACTAATGAAGAGAAATTCACACAGGAACACAACGCCTAAGCTAGACGTGGAACCTAAGTTTTCGGTGACGAAATCCGAGTACAATTGCCTATCACCAAGAGAAAATGTGTTCAACAGTCCATCCATACGTTTCGTTTAGTCCGACAAGCTGCAAAAGGACTCAACTGAACCATACCGTGTGTGGCCCTACCGGGAGTCAAATCAGATAGTTCTAGATTCCGAACCGATTGTCCCAATCACTAAACTCTCCAAGAGAAAACACTAATGGCATGCTAAACAGAATCTTTCCCAAGAAAATGCGTTTTAATTAAAGAATCTTTTCGCGATCCAATTTAGTTCGCCTCTCGCAGGCGGAATTATCGGTGGGGGGTGGGGAGTTGCAGACGGAGAGTTTCCGTTACAGAAAGGACATTCCATATTCAAATTTATTGGTAAGGAGCGCGGCAGCGGGGCAATCAAACGACTTCAATAACACCGCAATAAAGGAGCTGAAAATGCAAATACCGACCATCGGATCCCGCAAACAAAAGTACTCAGAACGAAGTTCCGGAGCAATATTCGACGGAGAGGTGGAGGTTGCTTAAAATAAGATCACGAGGGAAAACAAATGTACTTTACAGAGGCAGAACTGCAACAGTGATATTGTAAAATTAGAGATAGGAAACAAGCCCAATTACAGTTTAATTAATTATTTATCTTTGATTGAGAATCACTAATATATAATTGAGTTGATAGCAGCTTGTAATATTCATGAACTTTTATTATTAACTAACTCTTTTATTAAGTTTCCGTTTGTTGTTATAAATTTCAAGTTTAGAAAGTCACATTCTTGAAATGTTACAATAGAAGCCATGACCCAGGAGTCTGTGGAGCAACGCCGCGTATAATGGAAGAGATGGCGATAAAGCGACTGGGCGGAGCAAAGCACTGCGCGGTGTTACAAACTTCTTGTAGTTACACTGGGTGAGGGTTAGTTGAAGCCCGAGAATACCTAAATGGGCGAGATGCACCGCTAAACTCTTCGAACCAAGGGGTCAGTTGCACCGCTAAACCCTTCGGACCAAGGGGTAAGTTGCACCGCTTACCCTTTCTCCGCTAATTTTCCATTCACACTTTTCATAGGCTTAGGACTGTCATGGCTAAAAGCTCATGCACTCGAGTTTGACACCTCCATGAAATCCCTTTCTGTACCACGTGTTCGTTAGTCGGGGCCTGTCGAGTCACTACTTGCGCAGAGAACTTGTTTTCGTTCGCTTCCTTCACAGACAGCTGAGACAGACAGAGTGTAAATAGTTTAATACAAAAAGAAATTCAACTTTCAGTGTACTGTAGAAAGTTTCACTTGCAAACCACAAATGTAACTTGCAAGATTGGTTGGTTGGTTGATTTTGTGTTTTTAGTACACGTTATGCACAGTGAGGCTTATCGTGACTGGACCTACAGTTTAATGTGCGATCCGAACCACTATGTGCCTCCACTGGGTATCGAACCCGGGACCTCTTGATTATAAGGCGACTACGCTACCACTGCGGCATCGGGAAGACCCTATAACTTACAAGAGTATGGCTTGAAATGAACACTACCTACATTAAATTTTAATTGTTTACATTTCTGTAGGTGTAGTAAAAGAAGTTTTCTGTATGCAGTGAAATAAGGAAATTTATCTTTCGCGACTGAGTGTCAAATGACGGTGGTAATCAAACTTGTTTCTTTTTTCGTTTTGCTTCGTAAATAAAGAACTACATGTAACATTCAGTTGTTCCTTCTCCACGAATTTCATCGTCATTTTATTTTTTTACGATTTGCGGGAATGAAAATCATCTGTGTAGATTCTCCTTCATCCTTCTTTGTCGTTCGTCTCGCTTTCGCAAGTGCACATTCGGCACAAGAAAGAGTGCGAGGGGATTTCGCGAAAGCAAGAAAATGCAATTTCCAATTCCGCATGTTCCTGCAAACGAGATGAATATGCAGGAGGCCGACGACAAATGTTGCTCTTTCCGGTGTCTCATCCCAGAAATTCTCCCCCTTTCCACCTTTTGGAAAACATAATTCTCATATTCCCATTTTTCCGCATTGTGTTTCGTGCCATTATACTTCTCTCTCTCTCTCTCTCTCTCTCTCTCTCTCTCTCTCTCTCTCTCTCTCTCTCTCTCTCTCCCTCTCTCTCTCTCTCTCTATCTTTCTCTCTTCGACAAAGTTAACAAGGGAACACAGAATGAAGAAATGGCCAGAACCATAAAAGGCCAAAGGCATTAGTTGGGAATCCTTTGTGTGTGACGACTCGCAAAATTATTAAAATGAAGTTGGATCAAAAAGTTCCAGGAGGGGATCAATAACCAGGAACATCTGATAAGCCAGGGCCGCGTTTTTCCAAACTTGCCGACTGTAGTTCAAGGTATTGGGGATGAACGAATACGGTGCAAACGTTCATACAACATATCGATTCCTAGCGTAATCAGATTCGTAGTGAGTAGACCAGTATTATCGACTACAAATAAATTTAAATGAGCAGGATTGATATAAATGATATTTATTTTTACTTATTTGAAAATTTCTCAGTACAGAATAATCATCTATTTTATATCAGGATACAAACAAAGACAAAATAACGGAATTAGATGTACACGTACATATACAATATACACAATAACAATCACAGTGAAAAATATATTATTAACTCTTTAGCTGCTTGTAACAGTCCGTTGTGAAATTGTTTGTAGAGATTGCAGTAGATAGAATGTAAAAAAAATATGATGTTATAATATCTTTGTGTGTAGATATTCAACTGTTTTGTTGATTGTTTGTCAAGCATGAAGTTAGCCATGTTGTAATAGTTTGTCTTATGGATTAAATTGTTATTTTATATAGATTATATAGATTTATTCTATAGATTCCTTGCAAACTTGTATCCGCACGTAGAAGACCTTGCTTTCCCCGAAAACGCAGAGAATATCACGGTGGGCCAAATCAATATTAACCGCATAAAGAACAAAATAGATGAAATCGCAGCTTCACATATAACAAACTTCACATGCGTTGCAATCAGCGAGAGTTGGCTAGATGATTCCATTCCAGACAGACACGTTGAAATTGAACGGTTCAAAATGTATAGACTTGATCGAAACTCTCCCAAGCAAAGGGGAGGTATTATTTTTTACGTAAAAACAGCTGTAATATCGGAACTTGTATATTCTGTGTCAGATGTAGATATTGAAGGATTGTGGGTGTCTTTAAAACTCAAACATAATGACAAACCTTTAATTCTAGGATGCCTATATAGACATCCCAAGGCCCCCGTCACTTTTAATGAAAAACTAGAAAATATTTTGCAGTCATTTCCGGCTTGCCACGCTTCGGTTCTCGTCGGGGATACAAATCAAGACGTCATGAAACCTACTGCAGCGGACAATGCATTTTTCGATACGAGATGGAATCAGCGGGGTACAAGCAGCTCGTTCGTCTGCCGACACGCGTCACCGACACGAGTGAAAGTTTCATAGACCACATTTTTACCAACAAGAAAGAATTGCATGATAAATCCGCCGTAGTAATGCATGATTTAAGCGATCATTTTCTGATATACACCTGAATTAACCTAAGGCCACAAAGATCTCCAAGAATACTCGTAACTAAGCGTTCTTTTAAAAATTTCCCTGAACAGCAGTTCGTTGACCATTGTTCTTATCTACCCTTTCACAAAACAACAATGATGCCGGATATAAACGATAAGGTGACATATTTGCAGTCATTAATAACCGAAGCTCTGGATGTCTATGCGCCAATAAAAACGTTTCGTGTTAGGGGCAACAAGCTTCCCTGGATCACTGGCGGTCTTCTTAGATTGATATCACTCAAGAACCGGATGTTTAAGCGCGCACGTAGTTCAAATAATAGTAATTACACGTGGGAACAATAAAAGACCTTAAGAAACTACGTAACAAAAACAGTAGAAGATGCAAAAAGAAATTATATCCTTACGCAGATCTATTCCGATAAATATTGAGGTAATAACAAATTCAAGATTTTCAGGTTCTTAACTGGAAATGGTAGCAAAAACCAATCCATCGCATCTATTGAACATAATAATGAAACAATTACGGAAGATGCGAGGGTGTCGAACGTCCTCAATGACCACTTTTCTAACGTCAGCTCGTCAATATCCAACACATTAATTAATGATTTAAGGGCGAAGAAAAATGAAAATAACAAACAAAATGAAAACGACGCTAAATATCAAGAAACCAGCTTCAGTTTTAAGCCCGTCTCAAGTGATGACGTTATGAAAATTCTTCAAAAACTTAACCTCAGAAAAGGTCCAGATTTCAATTAAATAAGTAATCGCATAATATATCTACTCGCCCCGTGGATTGTTGAACCTCTCACAGATATAATTAATTCATCCTTAAAAAGCGGAATCTTTCCTAACACTTGGAAACACGCAAGGGTCACACCTATATTTAAAGGGGGGTCCCCGACGCAAGTAAATAATTATCGCCCCATATCAATAACTTACTCATTAAGCAGGATTCTTGAAAAGGTAATAGACAAGCAATTAAAACAATACTTACATTCTAACAATCTACTGACAGACAGACAGTTTGATTTTAGAAAAAATCGCTCTACAGAATTACTCGTGCATGTACTGTTACAAAACTGGCGAAATATATTAGATCGTAAAGGAAAGCAATACATTGGCATTATTTCTCTGGACATCAGTAAAGCATTCGACAGTGTTCAACCAAATTTATTAATACAGAAATTACATCAGCAATTTAATTTCTCTGCCCTTGCATGCAACTGGATCGAAAGTTATTTATGGAATAGGAGTATCGACACAAAAGTATGCAACTCGATTTCAAACAGTTTAAATGTATCTCTCGGTGTACCACAGGGATCTATTCTAGGTCCTAAACTGTTTAACATATTTGTGAATGACATCGCAGACAGGGAATTTGGGTTTGAATTATATTTGTACGCAGATGACTGTCTCCTGTACTGCGCGTCAAGCAAATTAGAAAAAGTAATTGCAAATATTGAGAAATACATGCCCGAAGTTCTTGAGTGGTATCAATCTAACATGTTCAAAGTGAACGAGTCTAATACTATCCAGTGAAAACAATAACAATACGATAATTGACAAGACTAAAATAGGAAATTCCAATACAAAAACCATGTGAATCTCTAAAATAGCTCGGTATGCACCTAGATAAGAGTTTATCCTTTTCACAACATGTAAAAAAAATGTGCGCCCGCGCAGCACCTCGAATAAAAACAGTTTCAATTTGTCTGCAAATATGTACACCTTGCCCACAAATTAGCGTTCTACAAAGCATTTATTAGGCCGTTACTTGAATACTGTTCCCCTGTACTTTATGGTATTAATAGAAATAACACCACGAAACTAGAGAAAATGCAAATTTGGGCTATTCGCAGCATACGAAACACGGCACACACGACCTCACGTGCAAGCAGAGAAGAGCTCCAATTACACACGCTGGAATCCAGACGAAAATATGCATTTCTACTAAAAATTCACCAGGCAATTAACACGGACCACCACTTATTAAAGGACAAAGTAATGATATCTAGTAACATACATTATCCCAATCTCCGATCCAACAACACCAACAGTATCCGAGTACCAAAATGTAACAAGGCAAAATACGAATCAAAATCCCTGTCATCTCTGGCAAGTAAAGCGTGGAATCAACTGCCTGTAAATTGCAGAAAGGAGAGAAATTTGGCCAAATTTAAACAACATTAATCTATGAATATTGACACTGTGCCTCATCTACCTCATTGCCTCCTTTATATAACGTATCTGCGAAAATGTTAATTTTATTCTATTTCTTATATTTTTCAATTTTATAAATTTATAATATTCCATTTTATGTATACTTATAAACAAATAGCATAACTGTATATTAATTCATGTAGGGCAAAAAGCTGATTTTGTAGTTCAGAATCAATGTAAAAAAAATGTAAGCTTAATTGTAACCCTACTTTAATAATAATAATAATAATAATAAAAATCGAACCCACAAAAAGGGGAAACCTCCCGAAGCAGCCCTCCTCCACCCGCATACATTCGAGGGTATGCGCTTAAGTCCTCGTACCTTAAATATAAACCAGGACGTCTTTTGCTCCGAATTTACCGGTTCCCCCGTTTTCTTTTATGTATACTTTATTTATGATATTACATAGTTACATGTATTGTAATAACTTTGAACATTGTTTAATTTATGTATTTTGATTACAAAACTTTAGATTACAAGACTTGTTCTGGCAGCCAGAACAGGCCTCATTTACAGACGTACACAAATATAATAAGTTGCATTTTTTATACCTATAACTTATTTTAATATTTGTGGTTGCTGTTTATTTTGTGTGTGTGTACGTGGTACGCGTCTTTTTTTAATTTTTATGGATTGGGGTGTACATAAGAGGAACTGAAATAAAATTTCGAAAAATGAAATTTAAAGCAAAAACAAGAGTTATAATAATAATATAAACCATGAAATGTGATAGGGAAAAGAGGATCAGGTTTGTGTATTGGTTATGATCAAGAGTAGATAAAGTTATTGCATCACAAAGCATTTACATATATACACAAAATGATAATGAAGTTATTACAATTAAGTATAGTTTTGTTATTATAAATGTATTACAGGATTATATTTCAGCTTGAACACTTAAGTAATACTTATATTTGTGTGTTTCGGTAGGATGTTTAGGCGAAGTTTAGAGGTTGGGGTACTAAAAAAAGGAAATAAGGCAAAGGTATGTTATGGGAATTATAAATGAAGTTGATCTACTGACTACCAGTGAACCAGGACAAATCTACCGGCGTAGACTTCGGTAGACCATCCTGTTTCTCTGGCAAGCTTCAGGAAGGGAGTCTGGGATGATTAACCTCCTGGGATTCTTCAGAAAAAAAGGGGAAATGGGGTAAAAGACCGAACCAACATGAGTTATATTACCATGATTGGTAATACAGCAGAGATGAGGATCATTTGATGAGTTGTAGAGTGTTTTTTTAGTCATGAGCGCCGCCAGGAATTTTGTTAGGAGGGGGCAAACTCAGGGAAAATCAGGTATGTTTGATTTATGAAATACTAAACAGAAAGCTAAATATATGAACACATTATAAAAACTTTCCACTTCATTCACCTTAAGAAGGCGACCCAACACAGCTATTCCCGGAACAAAAACTGGAGGCTCGGCCTGGATCATCTTTTCACGTTTAGTCAGTGAACGCTTAACATAGAACACAATCCTAAATGTCGATCATGCAACATGGTTGGTCTTAACTGTCTTCACGCGTCGCATTCTACTGAAAGATCTCAAGATAGAGCACACTGTATCTGGTAAAGTCACTGCAATCTTTGAGACATTAGCTACAGAAGAATACATTGAAGCAGTATGAATCACGTTTTCGAATTTTGAGGGCGTGAGGGAATATTGATTTGCATTGGACCACTAAAAAACAGCTTATAGCCTCAGCTTCCAGGTAATCGAGTATATGGGAATGCACAGTTGTCAATTTTGTTACCAACTTGCTGTACTTTGGGATGAAAAGGAACAGTTCCCGATAATGGTGGTCCTCGGGTGAAAATCATAGATCCAAGGCAGCAATAAGTGACACAAATATTTTCCGACGAAAGTTCTCGTCTACACTTTTTGATTTGTAATTTTCACGATACTGTTGCCGTGAAGTGCAGCGATGCCTTGTTGATACCACATGTATGTGCTCACAAATTTGTTGAACTCGGACGTACATCTCTGCATTTTCCTTGTCTTGCATAATGAAGAACTGACATTCAGGAAAAAGCCAGAGAGGCAAATGTCCTCCCTGCCCTTATGTGGCAGCGTCTATGTTTGAAGTCTACAGAGCAGTGACATTTGTTCAAAGTAAAGCCGTGGAGCTTTTGTGCAAAGGAATTTGCGCCATTTGCTGTTGGTACGTGGGTTACGGATCTGTAAAACTGGCAGGAGTTCGTCAGTGAAAATTATCCCTTAACGATTCCGAAGACACCCTGCTTTAGGGATTCTGGATTGCGAAAATTGCACCTCCCTCAAACACGATAGGGCCTATGGATTACACTAAATTATTTATGTGTTTTAAGTTAATTAAAATGTATGAGTATACTGTATTGTTAGGAGAATGAAAACAGATCTCAGTAAAACTACAAAAGAGACTCTGTAGTGGAACAACCCTCTAAGGTCCAAGCGGCGTTTTCATTAAGGTGAGGTCGAGCCTTATCGCAGCTGTTCTTTGCTTTTCGAGACCTGAGAACGCTACTGTTTCCGTTGAGTAGTTCTCCAACTATGTTCACCATGCTGAGTGAACACTGAAATTTTGGAGCTTCATCTGAGATGTGTAACACAATTTTGCAGCTTTTGAGGATTTTTACTTTGTCAGTCGGCCATATTCATTATATCATATTATAAGGAAGGTTGATACATATTCCTTATTTTTAAAAAGGATACTTTTTTGCCGACCAAGTAGTTTTACATTGGATTAGTACATTAATCCCATTTCAACTGCGTTCTGGCTATCTAGAACCGAGTCCGCTATTTTTTCCTGCCAAGAAACTCCTCAATTATACTCAAGATGGTGGGTCAAGGGTGAAATTTTTGTACAAATTTTTTAACATAAGCCGTGAACACTCACCATTCGGTTTAGGTAAAGCTACCATGTTCAGTGTGATAATCAAAATTAGCCAAACCAAATATGTTTATGCTAACAATATTATTATTTTACAACAAAAAAGATAATAGTCATGTTAGCAATTATTTTTTTAACATATTGATGAGTACAGGATATGATATTGATAAGGTCGCTTCATGGTCGCTTGCGTCACTTCGGTGGCAGTGCCAGACCCTGCTGTGGGGGGGGGGGGCACTGTATGGCTGTCAAAAAATTGCGTGGGCCACTGCATTAAATAAAAATCAATTCTCATATTGAATTGTTATTACCAAATAGAAACAAGGACGATTCGCATCATTATTTATACACGTTCATATTATTTTTATCACAAAATTTGTCTATCATTACATATTGACCAGGTGGGTCACTATGTATGTGTCATGCCCCACTCAGATCCACCTCGGCACCGCCCCTGTGTCATTTTCAGTCATTTCGTAGACTCAAATAAACAACACATCAAGAAAGTTCTTATTCATCTTACCCTAGTCATCATACTTCCATCTGCATTCCTCTTACGAAACAATAAATAAAACTTGATAAGAAGGGGGAAAGAAATGTTTTTGGACCGTATCTCGTCATGGAAAGGGAAGAATAGAAAATGCAACACCTATTCCCTGCTCAGCCCTATCTACTCACACTTCCCCAAACTTTTATCTGATTAATTCCGCGCTTAAAAAAACCAAAAAGCAGATTACAACATTCCTCTCCAACGGTGCGGAAGAACGCCTAACACCGATTCAGAAAGAGGAGAAGAGAAGAATCCGAGGACTGTATTGGAAAAAGAAAGCCTTTTTCTGTCTCCAGTCTATTGTGAATGTAAATTGTATTCCTGGCCGACGCTACATCCTTCAGCTCCTACGGAGGGGAAGGGAGGAAAGGAAGGAATTCAGACAAGAAGGTATTTTTGAGAAAGGTCTCAAAAATAAACACAGAAGAATTTCTCAAAATACGTTTCGCCTACATAATGCACTCTCCGCATTATTGCGAGAGAGTTTGGATGTTTTAGGAGAGATTGCATTGTTGCACTAACGCCATTTTATTGTTTCTAGGAAGACAAAGGACTTGTGGCTTTTCTGCTGTTTTGTTTTTTTTTTTGCTTACACATTCAAGAAAATATGACACGTAGATGTCAGTCTTGTTTTCATAATTTAGAGGGCGATGCCTTCACTTTCTTTTAGCGACTTTTTTTCTTGGAAAGCTGTCTAAAAGTCGTGAATATTATCAGCTGTAAGTAAATATGTCCACCACGAGGCAAAGGAATTCGATAAATTATTTAATACATGCAATATAATAAATATACAGGGTGTCCCAAAAGTAACGATTCACTTTCATGAAACCAGTAATGTATTGTATTTTTTCACAGGTGTTTGAAGAGATGTTCTCTGTAGAAGAAACAATAGTCATTGTTTCCTGGAAACTTGGTGGTAAACCATTTGAGGAGGTGCGTAAGCTCTACCATCGAAGATAAGGAAAAGAGCTACCAAGAAGGACCAATATCAGGCTTCTTGTGAACAAATTCAGAAGAACACGTAGCGTGCTTAATGAGAAACGTCCTGGATGACCATCAACATCCGAGGGGACAATCCGGAGTATTCGTGAGGCCATTGAAAGGAGCCCACGTGCTTCCGTTCGTCGGCTGAGCCATGAGTTGAACATTCCGCGAACCAGTGTTTAGCGTACTCTTTGTTTTATTCTGAAGATCAACTGCAGAGAGCCTTCAGTGCTACGTAGTAACGCTGGTCTCTGTGGGTTGACATGAGGGTGGCCACGTTGACCTTTATTGATATCTACCTAGGTAATGCCTCAAATGTGCCCTTTGTATGTATATATATGTTTCAATTATTAAACATGCTTTTCATGAAAATTAATCGTTGCTTTTGGGACACCATTTCCTTGCATTAAACAATTTACAATTCATAACTGTAACTAAATATATCCAAGAGCAAAAATAATTCGATTCGATAAATTACTTTATTTAATACATGCTAACTAACTAACTAACTCTCTAGCCTTCTTAAACCCGAAGGTTCATGGCTGCAGCAACACAGGCCTTCCATGTTTCCCTATTTTGAGCAAGTTCTATATACTCTTTTCCATCCCTACCGATTTCCCTTAGGTCCATCTCAACGTTGTCCCTCCATCTTCGTCTTGGCCTTCCTACAGGTCTCTTACCATCAGGTTTCCCAACAAGAATCCTGTAAACTCCTCGTTCCTCTCCCATTCGTGCCACATGCCCTGCCCACCTAAGTCTTCTTGATTTAATTATTTTAATAATATCTGTACATGAAT
The DNA here is from genome assembly GCF_977018435.1 of Lepisma saccharinum. NCBI lineage: Eukaryota > Metazoa > Arthropoda > Insecta > Zygentoma > Lepismatidae > Lepisma > Lepisma saccharinum. The sequence continues at coordinate 2,412,860 of NC_139239.1, forward strand.
ACAAATTATGTAGTTCTAAATTATGTAACCTTCTCCACTCACCTGTCTCCTCATCCCTTTTAGGTCCAAATATTTTCCTAAGGATCTTATTTTCAAATACTCTCAATTTATGTTCCTCTTTCAATGTAAGGGACCAAGTTTCACATGCATATAATACTACAGGCAAAATTACTGTTTTGTATATTTTAACTTTCAGTTTCTTAGATATTAAACGAGAAGACAAAAGTTTATGAAGAGAGAAGTAACATGCATTTCCTGAATTAAGCCTACTTTTTATTTCCTCTTTAATATAATTTTCATTTGTTAATATTACTCCTAAGTATTTGAATTTGGAAACTGGTTCAAACGAGTTGTTATCAATAATTAGATTTTGATTATTACCTAACACTTGGTTTCGGCCTGTAAGCATATATTTAGTTTTCTCTTTGTTAACTTCCAAACCTATCTCTTTAGCAGTTTTGAAAAATATTTTAGCATTATTCTTAATTGTATTCACATCATCCCTCAGTAAGTCTACATCATCTGCATATGCTAACAACTGAGTCACACCATTTAATTTTAGTCTCCTTCTTTAGTTTCTTTTACCTTCCTAACAGCATATTCTAAGGCAAAATTAAACAGCAATGGAGATAATGCATCTCCTTGTTTTAACCCATCATGAATTGTAAATTTGTCAGACATATTAATACCCACACGAATTTTACTTTCTGTTTCACTGGTGCATACTTTTATCATACTAACAAGCTTCTTAGGTATTCCAAACTCAACTAATATATTATATAGTTTATCTCTTTTGACTGAATCATATGCTTTTTTGAAATCAATGAATAGCTGATGGACATTTTGATTATATTCCCACTTTTTTTCAAGTGTCTGTCTGATGTGAAAAATTTGATCTGTAGTTGATCTGTTACGTTTAAATCCACATTGATAATCACCTATAATTTCATTAGCATATGGGGTTAGTCTTGTTAAAAGAATGTTAGATAATATTTTATATGTTGTTGAGAGTAGAGAAATTCCACGGTAATTATTGCAGTTCATTTTATCACCTTTTTTAAACACAGGAACAATTATGGATTCTTTCCACTGTTGAGGGATTTCTTCTTTATTCCATATTAAACAGATTAATTTATGAATTTGATACATTAATGAATTTCCACCATATTTAATTAACTCAGCTGGTATTAAATCAATGCCAGGTGCTTTGTTATTCTTTAGCCTTTTAATAGCATCTTTAACTTCAGTCAAGTTAGGTTCTGGAACTAAAGGTTCTGCTGTGTGTACTTCATTCACTTCTGATTTATCTCCTACATGGACATTTAAAAGGTCATTAAAGTAGTTCTTCCATCTATTTAGAATATCACTTGGGTCAGCTAGAAAATCACCGTCTTTATCTTTTATCAAGTTTACTTTAGGTTGCTACCCCTTTCTAAATTCATTTACACCTTTATATAAATCTCTGATATTTTTATTTTTGCTGTTTGTTTCAATTTCGTTAATTTTGCTTTTCAAGTAATCTGTTTTTTTACTTCTAAACGTGCGGTTAACTTCTCGCTTTATTCTATTATAATTGTTTAGATTTGTATCATCAGAGTTATTTAACCACCTAAGTCTAGCCTGATTTCTTATTTCTATTAGATTATGACATTCATTATCAAACCATGGCTTACTTTTTCTCGGTTTATGGTATCCTATACTTTCTTTAGCTGCTGATTCTATTGCATTACGTATGTGCTCCCAATTCTTATTTACGTCTGTTTCATTTATATTTTCATCATCATTTAAATCCTGCAAAACATCAAATCTATTTGACAGTTTAATTTGGTAATCTTTCTTAATTCTTTCATCAGTAAACTTTCCTGTATCAAATTTTAGAACTTTTAGATTTTGTTGCTTATGATTTATCACTGAGAGTCTTTCTCTTAATTTAGCAATTACTAAATAATGGTCACTGGCACAGTCAGCACCTCTATGTGTACGAACGTCAATTATACTAGTATGCCTTCTCTTATCAATGAGAATATGATCCATCTGATTGTGAGTTTTACCATCTGGAGAAGACCAGGCAATACAAATAAATATATTTGATTTAGATTAAATTATTTGAAATTAATATATTCATGACTTTAAGACAACTTTTCAAGGAATAAACCTCTAAGAGAAAGTGAAGGAGACGTCCACTAAACTATGGAAACAAAACTGGCATGATCGTGTCATATTTTCATGAATATAAACGCAAATAATCCATTTAGTAAGTCACAAACTTTTTGTTTTTTATTTCCATTTTATACACAGATATGCTAAGTGTGTCTTGATATTCAGTCTAAAGTGGCATTCCAAACTCCATTGGATATGGGACCCGGAACACCTTGATTACAAGGCAAAGACACCTTGAATTAGTCCGTCCCTTTGTGTCTGATAAACAAAAGGTTCGGCAATCACTTTAAAAATTCACCCAAATAATATTTTCTGCGATTTTATTACAGGGTAGGTGTCAGTATGTGAACCGCCAGCCAGAACATATCAGCCGCCTCCTCTAAATGAGATATTTTCATGTGAGCCAATAAAAACCTACTAAAATAGTAATATTAACCTTTATTTCAAATTTTATCATTCCATAAATTAATGGGTTATTTTGTGGAGAGAGTTAGGCTCCAGAAGTCTATCTTCTGCAATATTTAGTAATCTTTGTTTTATAACCACTGATGCAAGGCTAGCATACATCCCGATTTAGATGGGACAGTTGATTATTATTAATCCCTGTCCCAAGATTTTCGAAGTAAATTTTCGAGATGAGGAAAATGCCCCTTTTTTGTAAACTCATATTCATACACGTTTTTCCTTATAAAGTCATTGTCTTAATATTCCTAAACAAAACATTTGCTGAACATACATGACTGTACAATGCTACTGGTACAAGAACATTGAAGGACAATTTGAAAACATTGTTATTTTTCGGAATACAGTACTATTCGAATACTTCTGAGAATGCAAACAATAAGTACGAAGTTGTACGCTTTGTGACAGTCTTTGTCTGTAAGCGTCTGTATTGCTGATTGTTCTTTCGGTGAGTTTAATTTTTTCCGTTACTTTGGATCATAATATTGCAACTCTGCAATTTTACGTCTAACTGCAATACTGCCATAACACTGCTGGTCACATCTAATACTCCAACATATTCTCATTGTTCCATCTCTTCGGATCTGCCCCCTCAAAAAATCCTGGGTACAGGCTTGCCGACAGCAGTATAATATTAGATTTGTCAAGAAATTTAATAGTTTGATTTGTACAATAAAATATACAAATTTGAGAAAAACTGTCGACACAAATTTAGGAAATACTTCACCATTCATGAAAAGATTGATGAAATCGGGAATGATCGTTGTAGATAAAAGACATGTTCTGCTCGTCGCTCTGTTGCCTGTATTTGAGAGGTTTTGATTTCGTAATTACGATCAGAAAAAATAAGCTACAAAAACAGCTGTTATTTTTCCAGTGCCTCTCCGTTGCGGAATATCAACAATAATGTTATAAACTTATCAAATAAGTTAGAAACAAAAACAGAGCAAAAGGAGAGAGAGAGAGAGAGAGAGAGAGCAGAAGAGGAGGAAGGAGGAGAGCCTTTTTGAAGAGAAATATCTTCAGGTCAAGAGAGAATTTGCTTGGATGATACGCAACATGAAACAGAAATGCTCACAGATGAACAGATAAAGTGAGTTATCGATATGTGCTGAAATGTTGCGAAAGGTACCTAATTACCTCATAAAAATTGTTCTTATTGCACGTGAGCGGAAATTGTCAATGACTTTCAAGATGGCAGACTTTTAAGGTACGAACCTTTACCCAGCCAGAAGAACTAGTCGGCATTTTATGGATGAGAAATTTGCATTTTCTCTTCAGGCTATGGTGTTTCATTTTTACTTTACTTTTAATTGTATTTTATTTTCAGTAAAATAGCCGGAAACTATTTTCGCGAATTTCAGATGATGTAGAGTCTTTCATCACGAAATATGCTTTATGTTGGAACTAACATTGCTCCGCAATCCTTTGTTTCAGATATTGGAAATCGTGAGCATATCATACCGCCAAAAGGGTAAAATTCTAACTTATTTTTACTGTTGGAAATATCCAAGTTTAAATTTAACGAAGTTAGTTTTGAAGCTTATTTTTTTATTTCTTTATTTACTCAGAGTTTCAGATACAGTCTTATTTGGCCATTTTACACTGAAACAACATAAAGTAGAAACAAAAAATAACAAAATATTAAAACAATAACAAGATGGGATAGATTTATATGTTCTTGGTCAGTAATATACAAAAATAACGTTCTGGAATGAAAATATCTACATTCAGGGGTAGTTTGTTGTAGATTTCTGGGAGCCTGTAAAACAAGGATCGTTGTAGAAGGGATAGCCTAGTGGTTGGGTTGTGGAAGAGTTGCAGGTTTCGCGTTTGCTTTTGGGGTACCGTAAGCGTGAATTCACTGATTAGGAGATCTGTTCTGATTTTGACATTTATTATCTTGTATAAAAATAGAATAAAGCGAGAAGTTAATAGCACGTTTAGAAGTAAAAAAAGATTACTTGAAAAGCAAAATTAACGAAATTGAAACAAACAGCAAAAATAAAAATATCAGAGATTTATATAAAGGTATAAATGAATTTAGAAAGGGGTGGCAACCTAAAGTAAACTTGATAAAAGATAAAGACGGTGATTTTCTAGCTGACCCAAGCGATATTCTAAATAGATGGAAGAACTACTTTAATGACCTTTTAAATGTCCATGTAGGAGATAAATCAGAAGTGAATGAAGTCCACACAGCAGAACCTTTAGTTCCAGAACCTAACTTGACGGAAGTTAAAGATGCTATTAAAAGGCTAAAGAATAACAAAGCACCTGGCATTGATTTAATACCAGCTGAGTTAATTAAGTATGGTGGAAATTCATTAATATGTCAAATTCATAAATTAATTTGTTTAATATGGAATAAAGAAGAAATACCTCAACAGTGGAAAGAATCCATAATTGTTCCCGTGTTTAAAAAAGGTGATAAAATGAACTGCAGTAATTACCGTGGAATTTCTCTACTCTCAACGACATACAAAATATTGTCTAACATTATTTTAACAAGACTAACCCCATATGCTAATGAAATTATAGGTGATTATCAATGTGGATTTAAACGTAACAGATCAACTACAGATCAAATTTTTCACATCAGACAGACACTTGAAAAAAAGTGGGAATATAATCAAAATGTCCATCAGCTATTCATTGATTTCAAAAAAGCATATGATTAGGTCAAAAGAGATAAATTATATAATATATTAGTAGAGTTTGGAATACCTAAGAAGCTTGTTAGTATGATAAAAGTATGCACCAGTGAAACAGAAAGTAAAATTCGTGTGGGTATTAATATGTCTGACAAATTTACAATTCATGATGGGTTAGAACAAGGAGATGCATTATCTCCATTGCTCTTTAATTTTGCCTTAGAATATGCTGTTAGGAAGGTAAACGAAACTAAAGAAGGACTAAAATTAAATGGTGTGACTCAGTTGTTAGCATATGCAGATGATGTAGACTTACTGGGGGATGATGTGAATACAATTAAGAATAATGCTAAAATATTTTTCAAAACTGCTAAAGAGATTGGTTTGGAAGTTAACAAAGAGAAAACTAAATATATGCTTACAGGCCGAAACCAAGTGTTAGGTAATAATCAAAATCTAATTATTGATAACAACTCGTTTGAACCAGTTTCCAAATTCAAATACTTAGGAGTAATATTAACAAATGAAAATTATATTAAAGAGGAAATAAAAAGTAGGCTTAATTCAGGAAATGCATGTTACTTCTCTCTTCATAAACTTTTGTCTTCTCGTTTAATATCTAAGAAACTAAAAGTTAAAATATACAAAACAGTAATTTTGCCTGTAGTATTATATGGGTGTGAAACTTGGTCCCTTACATTGAAAGAGGAACATAAATTGAGAGTATTTGAAAATAAAATCCTTAGGAAAATATTTGGACCTAAAAGGGATGAGGAGACAGGTGAGTGGAGAAGGTTACATAATTTAGAACTACATAATTTGTATTCATGTCCAGATATTATTAGAATAATTAAATCAAGAAGACTTAGGTGGGCAGGGCATGTGGCACGAATGGGAGAGGAAAGAGGAGTTTACAGGATTCTTGTTGGGAAACCTGATGGTAAGAGACCTGTAGGAAGGCCAAGACGAAGATGGAGGGACAACGTTGAGATGGACCTAAAGGAAATCGGTAGGGATGGAAAAGAGTATATAGATCTTGCTCAAGATAGGGACAGATGGAAGGCCTGTGTTGCTGCAGCCATGAACCTTCGGGTTTAAGAAGGCTAGAGAGTTAGTTAGTTAGTTAGTATAAAAATTTAATGTCAGCTAGATCACGACGGAAGGATGGAGTGTGAATATTCAGAGCAGCCATGGTGTCTGATTTGGATACATGTCGAAAGGAAGGTATTCTATGGCGAACAATTGCAAGAAAGAAACTGAGAACAGAATCTATTCTGGTGAGATTGGTTTTTGAGGCCATTGCCCAAATTGGGGACCAGTACTCGAGGATGAGCGAGATGAAAGATTTATAGAATAAAGCAAGAGATGATGGGTTTTGAATTTCGCTAAATCTGTATAGAAGACCGAGAAGGCGCATGGCTTTTTCAGTGGTAGCAATAATATGATAATTAAAAGTGAGTTTTTCATCCATGATAATACCTAGGTCCTTTTGGGTGGAAACGTTTTGGATTGGATTGTTTTCAATATTATAAGTAGACACCACTTTGTTCTTTTTTAGGGAATAAGTAAGGAAAGAGCATTTCTGAGGGTTTAGTTCTAAATTCCACTGACTAACAAGTTCTGTGAGAGCATTTTGAAGAATCATCATGTCATGATGCGATGAGATCTCCTTAAAGAGTTTACAGTCATCCGCAAACAAAAGTATATTGATAGGGAGGGAGGACAGTTTTTAAGGGAGGTCATCCATGTACAGAAGGAATAGGAGCGGCCCTAAGATACTCCCCTGGGGAACTCCAGACAAAACGGGAAGAAAGTTAGAAGAGGTACCTGAAAGAACAACACGTTGTTCACGCTCATGGAGGTAGTCCTGCAGTAAAGAGAGAAATTTGCCATGGATGTTAAATATAGATGATAATTTATGAAGAAGAAATTTGTGATTAATTTTGTCAAAGGCTTTCGAAATGTCCAAATATATAGTGTCAAGTTGGGAGTTATTATCAATAGCTCTGGCAGCATGCGAAAGTAAGACAGAAATATTTGTTAGGCAAGAGCTGCCTGGAAGAAAACCATGTTGTGCTGTGTTCATATATGGTGACGTAAACTGAATTAACCTGTTTTTGATGATTTTTTCACAAATAATTGATAGTGGCGATAGAAGTGAGATTAGTCTATAGGATTTTACACATTTTGTTCGTACGCAGGTTAATTAAGGCTATCTAACCCTGGATGCCTTGATTATAAAGCGACGACTTTACCTTTACGCCATCTGGAGGTGGCACGTATGCAAGTGCTCGTTTGCGTGTGTTCGTATACATATATATAGAGAAACAGTGATAGAGATGGTAAGGGCAGGGGATACATATATAGTGAGGAGCTTATTCTTAGAACTATGAAATTAAATCAGTGGTGAGTCTTCTACTTTAGTTTTGAAAAATAGTTAATAAGTTATCAACATTTGTCATCAAGAATAATATGACTCGATTTAAAAGCTAAAATAGATATTTACGCATAAAGTATTTTTGAACATACATTTGACAAATTCACTTCAAGGCATATTGTTTATTTGCTCAATATAAAAGGAAAAAGTTCAAATTAGGTTGTTTATTTTTCAAAAATATTCCCCTTCCCTTCTAAATGTGAAGATTGTATACACATATCATTCCCTCCTTAATTTATATAGTCGTGATTACACTATATCTTAAATATAGAATTTAATATGTTGGGTTTGCGGTCTCCCTTGAACACTTACCTACCAACTGGAGCTCCACAAATAGACTCGATGGGGGGTGAGTGGACACCTGGCACTCGTAGAGACCAGCATCTCCCGCTTGTGCAGACCGGATGTGGAGAGCCCAGTCCTGCAAAATTACAATGAAACGTCAAAGGATTAGCAACACGACGCGCACTTCTCTGCCAGAGTGTTAATTAAAGAGAGTTGTGTGGCTAGCATTGGGGAGCTTGCGTATATTACGGTTATTGACTTGACCAAGAAGTTTGCCTAGTGTTAAATATTAGTAATATGGTTAGAAGGATGCATAAATAAATAACAATATTACTGTCACGTCAAAGAAAGCAAAGAAGTTTGATATGATGCATATTTTTGTGAGACGTCACTACTTCAAATTATTGTTATACTGGTACACCCTTTTGTGATAGCATAATTATTGTAATATTGTACGTAAATTGTATATTATATTTCATGTATACCTCTATTTTAATATTTATTGTATTTTATGTTCTATATTTGTTTAATTCTATGTGCATATTTCTGTAATGGTTTTAATAAAAATATCTAATATAATCTGGGCTATAAACCTATGTAGATTTCACTTTGGTTTGTAGCATATGTTTGTAAATAGAATGTGATTCATCTGTGTTTGATCTGCGATCTTGAAAAATGTATAAAAGCGAGGATTTCGCACAGGAAATGAACATTCGCCGAAGAACATCAACAGAATTCAAACCCAAAGGAACTGCTCGGTGTTATACACACATGTTGGTATGTTAGTTCGGGGCGCAAGCTAAGCCTATGCGACCATACGTACGCCGATAGCCACGCATTGATCCTTGTACAATCAACCAACGGTAGTTAATAAACTCAGTCCAAAGGGCTAATTTTGGAAATAAAGAGCTTCGAGCAAATATTGGCTCAGGTATTATTACATACCCCTTGGTGTCATAGTTCGAAGCATATGGTAGGCCTATGCGACCATAACGTCGATACCCACACATTGAGGTTATGTGTTATAGTTGAGCCAATACTCCGATAAGTCGAAATTCTTATATTCGTTCGAAGTATAATTACATTATAATTGTAATAAATAAATAATAAATCCTTTCATTGTATCTACAGAAGTGATGTGTTCTTACTTCTCTGTGTTGTGAATCATTGTAGGTGGCTAACACTGCCCCTGTACCTGAGAGGATTCTGTGTACTTCAGCGAGTCTCATCGTTTACTGCAGAGCATATTTAGTGACCGTTATTGTTATTGACTTTTTCACTTTTTGTAGAATAATTGATTTTTTTGTCATAAATCGATTAACTTTTGTTCAAAGTTAATGAAAAAGGGTTTAATATTGTTTAGTTTTCTAAAGAAGTCACACCCAACACGAAATTTCTATAATCGTATTATAAGTATTATATGTATTTTCAAGTAGTAGCACTATGAACCTTGTGGAGCCTTCTAGAACTTTATTAAATCTTCTGGGACTTTATGGAACTCTCTAGAACGTTCTGTATGTTATAGAACTTTCTGGAGTTTTCTAGAAATCTCTTGAACTTTCTGGAACAATCATTATTTTAGAGTATATAAGCTTACCGATTTAGCCGCGGTAATTGTTTTTCTAAAATATCTCTGTTCCGAATAATAATGCCCTCATGCTGGCAGACAAGTCGGAGTAGTCTTAATGTAGTAATGGAAGATGCCGGCAGGCAGGGCTGGCGCCTACGTTGGAGCGGCCAACTAATAGCACGACATCTCAGAGTAAAGAGGAGACGGGGCACAGCAAGAAGGAAGAAGACAACACAACGCGGCCCAAGAGTGGATGTGACTGTGACTTTAAACGGGAGGGAAAGAGCACTGTTGCGCAGACTATCTTCGGCAAACATTGTTCGCGTGCCGCGTTGGGGAACAACGGAACTGAGAAAAATGAAGCTGTGTAGTGTCATTTTTTGACATCGCAGGGTGGCGTGTTGTGTATAATTGTGCGCTTAGCCATTATTTTCTTGAAGTACGAACTATTCCGCAATAATTACAATCTCCAAGTATAATTTGAAATGATAATGTCTTATAAGAAAAGTGCTTCTACCACTGAAAAAACAGGAAAATCTGGACGAAGAATCTAGAACGAATTTAAGAATCACAACGGAAAAGAAGAATTGTTCCACTAGAAGAGCAATCACTGGAAAACTACAGCAAGATACCACTCAAAATCCAAATTTTTGGACGCTATCTGTTTCTTAGAGCATCCATGAAAGGAAGGAAAGAACGTGTAAAGGATAATAAACATTTAATAAACATTTGTTTAATTTATGAAGCTAAACATTAGGTAAGTTAAATCATATTAATAAAAAGATCAATAATTATTTCAAAATGATGATTGTTTCACTAATATTTCGGTCCATTAATTTCCAACATCACAAGCCAATAATTACATTGAAAGCTTTCTATACACCATGAATACCATAAACATCAGTTTATATTTATAATATTTAATTAAGCACCATTAACAAGAACGTACACTGCAATGAAATTAGAAGGATTTCTCATATTAAGAAATATAATAGAAAGCTAAAAAAGTAATTTAGTTATGTAGTATATAAAATCTTCAAGTACCGGTAAACATGTCTTTCATGTACACAAATACCAGTAGAGGGCATTGCACATAATTATATAATAGAACATGAGTAATCTGGCTGCCACGCGGAAGATCCAAGTTCGATTCCCGGGATGAGTGATCTAAGGTCGGAAGTTTTCCGGCCTTGGTCCTACATTTAGAGGCTTTGTTGCTCACCCAGCCTCAAATATAATGGGTACCTGTGGCGTCCGGAGTGTGGTGCTGATCACCTCCATAAATGCCTTCATGGCCCGGTGCAACGTGCACCGGGAACTCCAAAACCTTTTTACCCATCTTTAATGACATATTCAAAATCCGAGGATGATATTGTTTTAAAACGTAACTTTCACGAATATTTTGACTAAGAACAAAATCAATCATTGCCTACCTCAGTACTTCTGACATGAGCTGTGAAGAATCTGTCGTCGCTGCTGTACGTCGCCAGCCCAACTGTGAGCAAGTGGTAGTCTTTCCTCCGTATCCACGATACCTGGAAAATCAAAAACAGATTATTGTTAGCATTTGGTTTTTGTGGGTTATAAATATCTTGTGTTAATCGCGATGAAGATAAATGATTAAATGGATAATGATAACACTAAGATACACCCATTCCTTGCCTAGGGTTTTAACTTGAGACCTCGGTCTTAGTAGTACGTTATTCTGACTACACCTTCACGAAGACAGGTACGTCTATGTTGAGTTCGTGGAACTCATTTGTTAGGTTATTTTGCATTCTGAGTGTGCGAAAACCTTCCTTTCGAAAAATCCATTGCGGTGACTACAGTATAGTTTAAAAGTTAGTATTCTTTGTCCCAGGAATCCGCGGACCAAGGCCGCGCATGACGGTAGAGAAGGGGAGAGAGCGAATGGGCGGAGAAAAGCAGTGCGCACTGTTGCCAACTCCATTGGTCGAGCCCTCTCGAATCAGTAGGTGCCCACAGACTTTTTTCACTTGCTCCAGAGATTCCCGGAACAGAGTATAGCTACATTGCGAACACAAGTCTTCGTGACCTTTTGTAGCGCAGTATTGCTCACTATACTAAAGCATGTTCCCGAAGGTACACGGTCAATTTGACCTTCTAATCAAGCTCTAATTACCATACTCAAAGCACAATAGGGTGCAACCGGGCCACACAGAGGCCCGTCATCAACACACTCACCCTTTTCCCTCTACTAGCGACCCGGCTTATTGATTTCCAAGTCTACACCCGATAAGGATGCAAAAGCACTTATGGGTAACGTCAATCAAAATGCCAAACTTCGCAAACTCGCTAGCATTAATGCAAACGATAGGCAATCGAGGATAGGGTGACTTACGTTTCGAGAGAACCAACCGCCAGGTGCGCTCGTAACAAGATCAAGTTACATTGAGCGTTGGTGGGACTCCTGACGGGGTTGTCAACGTAAAACATTAACTTTGTAGGCGTCTTGCAGCTTGTTGCACAAAATCGTATCTTGGGAGCCGAATTGACAAAGGTTCTTTATTAGCATGAAATATTGATTGGACTTTATACAATTACATTTATTATTGGATTGCCTACATCCGTGGCGAAGTAGTTACCAGAGCGCGCTAAGACCGTGTTTAAATCTTGCCTGGGCTTGATATTATTAAGTGAGTGTCTCTTAATACATTTCATCAGATCATGAGTCATCCTTCTGGTCGCGATTAGTCAAAAGTTGCAAAAAGCGACATAAAAGAGGTATTTGTTGTTAGAATTTTCCCAGCATTCTCTTCGCGACCATTCTCACCAAAATTACATGCAATAAGCAACACGACCACCGGAATAACCACCTACAGTCTAGTCGAAAAATCATTGACTGGGCATTCGCGACCAAGAGGGCAAGGCAACATGTGCAGCTTGTTGTGTCGCTCTGGTACGAAAAATTCCATTTATTTTTCAGAGTTGTTTCCCAAGTGACTAGTGTTGCTATTCGCTTGTTAGTTTAGTTTGAAACCTCCATCAGGTACTTACATCCTCCGCAAAATGACTTCGGACCTCATAAGAAAAGAAAAAAAAACAAACAGAAAATTCATGTTAAAAGCTATTATTAAGCTATTAGATACAGCAAAAAATCCATGCGGAGTCATGTTGCCTTTACTTTTGAGAACCATTTCGATGCGCCTGGGCATGGAATCACTAAAACTTCGGAAGTAACTTAAGTCCTAAAAATGAGATTCAACTTCCCATTGTTAGAAAGGTTTCAATAGAAACAAAGCCTAAATATTGGACATGGAATGAAGTGTTCTACGGAATCCGATATAAGGCATCTAGCTGAATCTATTGTACGTAAAATCATTTCTCTATGTTAATTAGCAACGGAGATATGGGTGTTTGAAATTAGGTAATTGTTTATTTCAAATCATCTCCATGAAAACAACAACAATGACTAAAAATGAGATTCAACTTTCCATTGTCAGAAAGGTTTCCATGGAAACGAAGGCTAAATATTGGACATGGAATTATTTTTTTTTACGGAATCTGAAATAAAAGCTTTTCACATGATTTTTCTGTATTTTCGTGCTTATGTTATGAGGTCCGAAGTCATTTCTCGCCGGGTGTGCATGCCTCAGTGCTTATTATCTCGATATTAACACACTCTGTGAGTACTCCAAGCGTATGAGTGCTCGATTCACGATCTCACCTTTAAAGGTTCCGGTTCGACTCCTAACCAAGGAACAAGTGTTTCTTTGTGCTTGTCTCCTCATTACACATCATCGCCGCGGTTAACCTAAAGAAGCGAAAAAGCGACGTAACCCAGTAAAACGAGATTAAAATACATTATTATATCGTTAAGTAGTAAGAGTAATTATTGTAGTAGATCTGTTGTGGCACAAGAGATCTACTACAATAGAACTTAACGGAAAGTCCAGTATCAAACGGCACTGAAGTCGCTTTTATGTCGTATTGACACGGTATGTCTGGGACCATGAATCGAGCCATGGAAGAGACTACGTGCTTCGTTAACTTTTTTCAATTAACCACACTGTTGGTGACAAAATCTATTGTTCCTGATAACCATATTGTCTACACGTGAGTCGTGATTGTCAACAGATAATCTGTGCAGCTAAACAGGCAACGATGTTTGATTTGATTTGATTTGATTTGATTTGATTGATTTTATTTTACTTCGCGTTTTGTGCCTCTTGGCTAATTTTCGAAGATGTGGATGAGTGATGAAATGATGAAATTGATGAATGGACATTCACAAACAACCATGCCCGAGCGGGATACGAACCCGGGACCCCTGGCGTCGACAAGCAACGATGTAAGCTCATTATCCTTTACAAAATAATTTTGAAAATTTCCAACATTTTTAGTTACTAACTTTTTATGCAATAACAAGAGGAAATGCTAGCGAATGGGTTTGATTTGACTTGATTGATTTGTTTTATTTTACTTTGCTTTTCTGTCGTCTTTGGCAAATCGCAAGGAAAAGGACAGTTGAGCAGATGAAGTGGACGGAAAAAACAATCCCAAACACATATGCACATAACATAACATGAGCCCCAGATAGGATGAAATTGTCTGAGAGTCCAGACGCCAGAGCCTCGTTAGACTGCAGCAATACAGTTCAGGGTGTACTACGTGGAAGAGAGCACATTTGGATATATTCAAAAAGGGTCATCTCTTAACCATCAGAGAATGGTTGCTTGAAAAGAAGCGTATGGATATAAATTTATGTAAATTATATCATACGAGTAGTCTCGAGAAGGGTAGCAGCTGAAACATGAACCCTTTGCACTCACCACTTATCTGTACTGACTGCAGAATTGTGGACTAAATATTAGAGAAGAAGCGTTAGCAGGACCGTATCGATTAGAGCGTGAAGACGTAACGGTGTTACGGGTCTGTACAGCTCAGTACAGGAACGAAAAATGTTGTAGAGAAGCAGACCGGAACTTTTTGAGCTGTAAACAACAGATGAGCAAAGCGAAGAACAATTGTAGCATCAGAAAATCAATGGTTACGAGCTCCGACCACACACCATGGAACGACGAGTACGACTGTCCAGGGGAGGATATCGAGGGAAATAGGTGACAAGAGACCTTTCGGATGAGCGGGAAAATCGACCAATTGCCGATAACATGAGCGTAGGCGAAGGAAATCATGGGACCTGCTAAATGTTGTAATTGGTTATTTTCGGGCTTTCACCGCAGGTTTAGAGCTACAGAGATTATATATCAGATAATAAAGTTTAGTGTAAAGGCCTACACTAATACTTATCAAAGGCAGCAAGATTTTATTGAACATGAACAGACCAAACGTAAACTAACTCTCTGGCACTTCAAAACCCGAAGGTTTTTTGACGCAGCAACCTAGTCTCCCACCCTGTGTCTATTCTGGACAAGATCAATCCACTCTCGGCTGTCTACCAATTTATTTCAGGCCCATTTTGTCATTCCATATTCGTCTCTTACCATTAGGTTTCCCAACAAGAAACCTGTAAACCTTTCTCCAATACGTCCTGCATGTCCTTCCGATAGAGGTCTTCTTGATTAAATTACTCTATTAATATCAGGGGGTGATTATATATTCAAATATTAAGTAAATTTTTCCTTACCTCTGTTGTATCCGAAAAATAAATCGATATACTGAAATTTTTCAAATTAAAACTCCTCTCTGTAGCGGAGTGGTTAGTATGTATCACTAAAATAATCAAGAAGATGTGCGAGTGTCCGGGGGGATCAAAATTTGTAAAGAAATGGACGTTCTAGTCTGTTTCATCTTCTTTGTATTTTATCAATTCACATCATCTTTATACCTCTCTCATTTGATATGTTATCTCCTTTCTTTACTTTCTTACTTTTGACTTAATCGTTAAGATGTCGATGTATGCTGCACTGATGAGATAGTACGAACACAATGATGCATCCGTCATGCCGATGGATCACTGGGCTCTGAATCTTCCCCGATGGCACAGTGGTAACATCGTATAAGGGTTTGGAATCCGATTGGGGCACATAGCTGTTCGGATCCCACTTGACTGTAGACCCAGTCCCGATGATCACATCAATGCATAAGGTGGACTTAAGTAAACAACACTGAACTATGTATGGGATCCCATTATGAGATGTAGGCCCAATCCCATTCAACTTACATTAGGATTAGATTACCTTGACCGAACGCAGTCCTGGAGTGAACATGATTTCCCCTTTGTGAGCCTCCTCTCATCAATTTGATATATTTAATCTTTCACTCTCAACGTTACGATGAACCTAAAGATCAGATAGCGATGTAAAATAAGAAAACTCAGTGTGCTGACGAGAGTTTGAACCAGGGAGCTCTGATTTCGTGGTTCTCTCCTATACCCACTCTGGCATCTTCATTAACGTCACGATTAACCTGAAAACAATCAAAGCTTTTTACCAAGCACATTATTCTCACGAAACGAACTTGTGTAAAGATCGTGACGCCAGCTATTGAGAATTTTTAGTGTTTCAGACTTTTACCCACCACACATTTGTGTCTATAAATTTGTTACCTCACATGCTTCAATCATTTCCGACGCGCCGAACTTCCCTACGAAGAGTTCTACAAGTAGGATCATTGTGACCAAATAACTGTACTTTCAAGATCGTGCGTCTTGTGAGAAAATAAAGATAGCGGATACAGCTTTTGAAAACATAACATATTTCTAGAGATCATAAGGTAAGTTGTAATCAAGGGGTCCCGGGTTCGATTCCCGGTGGAGGTACATAGTGGTTCGAATCACTCTTTATACTCTAGGTCCAGTCCCGATTAGCCTTACTGTGCATAGAATGGACTTAAAATACCAACTCAATCAATCAATCATAAGGTAAGTTTTTAACATCGAGTGAAGGTAACTAGCAAAGCAATATTAATACTAAAGATACATTAATCCAGTGCAGGTAAAATAAGAAAATTAACTGCCTATATTCAAATGTGTTTTAGTTCAAACAAATGCTTGAGAAATGTTGCGTAAATGTTTTGTTCTGTCAATTACTGTGCTCAAAGCATTTGGGTTTCAAATATGGAAAGATTACATTATAATTTTACTGACGTTATACACTGTGTCATTCTGAGCTGGCCATCTGGATTGAAGACGTTCGATAGTTTTGAACAGTCTCGAATAATGAAATGGTAAATGGGTCCGAATGCCAACCTAGGCATGGGTTTTCCTCATAAGTGTCCCTTCATCAAACTCATCCTCATCGTCGCTATTAGCCAATCTGTGAGAATGGTGACGCTAAAGGACAAATTAACTCATGACACACCTACTTATATTTTACACTTCTATTGATATTTCAGCTCTTCAAATGTTAACCAAATGTTGCAGATAAAATCAACGTAACAACATATAACCGATCTTTAGAAATATTGTTTTCTAAAGAGTTATTACTCAAGCTATAATAATGTATGAGCGTTATTTTCATGTGCAATAGAGGATCGTAACTGTTGTTAATACGGACGGCATATGATGCCATGAAAATGTGGCATTATCGAAATGGTTAATGGCAAAGAACAAAAATATGATGGAGTTATTTGTCAAATCGCACAATTCTAAAACATAAATTTCTAGATATATTTTATGAAAAATGAAACTGAAGAAAAAGTAGAATTACAGGAAGAACTTACGGGATATTAAATTTCATTTTACAACCTGCTCCCTAAAAATAAAAGGTACATAAATTCATTGCAATGTGAAAGCCGAGATGAATGATTCAAAAAGAATACAAAGCCATCGAAAAAATACAGCAAATTACGAGCATTCATTATCTACAGGACACGTACATTGAATTTGAAAGAAACCGAGCATGTAAAAATGTTCATAAATATTTACAATCGATAAAAATATGAATTCTGTAGACCATGAAACTCGTTATAAATATTAGATCTAGTCCGTGAATGGTGTTACTTTAATTGAGAAATAAAAATCGTCCATGAAAGGTTGGAAAAAGGAAATGAGTTCCTGAAGTATATTCTAAATCATGGCAACGCAAAAACCTTTCATCATTTGTTCTTCCATGTAAAGATATACTTAGTTACAATAGCAAGTAAATTATTTCCCAACAGAAATTCGTAACTTGTAATGCTAAAATTATAAGAAGCAAGTTACGTAGTGTTGCAAACTATCTAAAAATATTTGCATAATAATGTAGATCTTTATTATTTCTCTTCTCCATCGTCTTTATGATAATATAAATAAGATTATATTAACTTTTCTGACAAGATAAAATTGAAGAATATCCATATTAACAGATGCAGGCTCGAACAAGATTCGACTCTAGAACTCTGACATGAGTAACAGTACAGTCATGTTCAAAAAATCTGTCGCATGGATTTTTTCTAAGTCCAACGTCTTACGAAATTATGTTGGTAGCTCTGAAACAAGGAAGTGTTGTGAAATATACGATCCTCCAATCAGAGTGAAGTTCGATTCTGAGGAGCAGGAGGCGTGACTCACGGTCTTGTCCACAGGAAGTTCAACCAATGCAGCATTTCCAAATATGAGATAACGTCCCCATTGGTTAAATATTGTTTCAATAATGCGAATCGGCAGAAAGATTGCGCAAAAGTTTACTTTGTCGTTTTAGACAATCATATATCACTCATTAGAACAATTTTCACATTGTTTTCACTACGTGAGATGACATTTCATTTACATTTACGATAAAATAGTGGTTTGGGTGTAATAACAGTTTTCATTAATTAATTTAGAGATGCATTTTTATTTGTTGAGTTAATGATTAGGTTAATTCGTTATTTCTCGCAAAAAGAGGGAACCACAGCTGAAAGAAAATACACAACTTGTATTTTTTAGGTCAAGAGTAGTGTTGCCCACGAGACGAGACTTTGGCCTGTCTCGTCTCGTGGAAATGCTGTGAAATGCTGTCTCGTCTCGAAAATATTGGTTTGTCAAAGGGACACATGATCAATCTCGTCTCGTCTCGAATTTTTAAAAGCCTGTCCCGTCTCGTCCCGTGGGCAACACTAGTCAAGAGTTCGTTTTAACATCACTTTTTGCACACATAGGCTAATCACGACTCGGGATACATTTAAATTGGAATCTGAAACATTATGGGGCCTGACTGGAACTCGGAAAAGGACACACCGATTACAAGACGTCGATACATTACCACTTGGTCTGGCGACCGCCAATAATAATGAGGGGTTGTGGGAGTGGGAGAGGGGTGACGGAAAGTAGAAAATAAATAGTATTTTTGGGGGTATTTAATGTTATATTTATACACATACAAACCTAAGAAAATATTTATTTTGATACATGTGTTGGGGGGTGGGAAAGGGGGAAAAGAGAGGGACGGAAAGATATTGGGAGAGATGGGACGAAGAGGTGATTGTGGAAAATGTTTTATTTGACGTTCAGTAATAAAAACAATCAAATCAATGATGATTATCTTATAAATACCATATTTAATGTAAATTTGTTTTAAAAATGGGGGCGGAGATCTGTTTGTTTTACGTTCAGTGAAGGATAACAAGTGGAGACACATAGTGGTTCGTATCTCACTTTAAACTGTAGGTCCAGGCCCCATTAGCCTATCTGTGTATAACGTGGATTTAGAATTCAGTAGAAAATAACGTCGATCTAGTATTTTGGATTTTAGATGCGTTGAGACCACTAAAATTTCCAATTCTTATAAGAAGAAACCTGTCCTCATATTACCATTTTGAAAGAGATAAAGTTAATTCTATAATCTTACGTTGTTACTTTCAAAGAAGACTAATTCAAATAGTAACAATGGGAACGAATGAAGCTTACGAAAAGTTTTTGCCAGCGTGCGGATTTGAACCTACGACCATTAGAGTGACAACCCAGTGCGATAACCACTACCCCACGAGATCGTTCCTTCTTACGGCATGATTATGAGTTAAGACCAATTCGTTCAATATGCATTAGAAATATAATCCCCACCCGCCTCTTTATAAACAACACACCCAAACGCTCCTTTGTAGCAAATGAAATAAAGGTGGTATGAATCTCACAAAACATTTAAGCAAAATCTACTATATTTACGACGCAATCGTTTTACATGGAGAGGCTACAGCTTCGAGAATTGAGGTTGTGGTTTGACAAAATTGTAGGATACCCCATATCGATAAGCCAAGGCTCTAGTGTGCACTAGATTGGTTCATTTGTAGTGACGTGCTCAGGAATTTGTAAAGAGGTATGTGAATATAAAAATGTGTTAATGCAAATTTTTTAAACAGTGAACTCATAATTTAATATCTCTATGTCCATCTCATTATCCTACTTAGGAACTAATTAGCATTGCAGGAGTCATACTGAAATGAAATCTCACGTGACAATGACGAGAAATTAGATTTACGGAAGGAATAGTTTTCATATTTTAAAACCTTGAAGGGCCATGGGCTATCTCCCGACTGTCAGTCTCCCTTCCACAATCCTACCTACAGTTATCTTCAACTGGCAACGAGGTGACGTTGGTCAGCATGTCGAACCCTCAGCCGTTATAGAAGATATCTGAAACCAGGTTACACCAGTCACTCGTAGCTCCCCAATTTCCTCACGATGGTGGGTTGCCACCGGTCCTATACAGATAACAGGCCGTGAACCCAGGACGACTCGAATCCATGCCGTCCCGCTGCAGTCGGAATCCAAAGCACAGAGTCTTAGACCACACCGTTACAGAGGAGGAGAGTTTTCATATTTTGTTTCTTATAAATGTCGACAATACATTAAATATATTACGCACCAAAAATTAGTGTAAAAAAATAGCCGGTTCTATAAGAGATTCGAACCTTCGATCTTCACTCAACTAGGCCGCTATTTTTAACAATTTCCCATTTTCTCACTCAATAACCTTCGTTGAACGTTTGTCTTAAGAGTCGTTAGCAATCTTGTAAACCTTATTAACCTATCTGCTGTCTATCACAAATGTATTTTACAACCTGGAGTAGATTTTGATGTCTGCAATTTAGACCTTGACTTTCGTGGTAAGTAATTCTCTACCGTCTACTATAATAAATAAATCAAAGTCTACATATCTCATATTTTGTAAATGCGAAATGTCATTGTTAAATGTTGCAAGCTATTTCTTATTCCACCGTTAGTTCCAGATTTAGCCACAGCAGTCTGGAAACCAGCGTGAAACGTGTTTCCCACACTTCCAAGGTCAGGTGAACCCTTATCAGTTGTATTGGATGCCTGTGAACATGTTACTTCATACGTCATGGTACTGTGGTGGATTTCTTCCCCTTCCCCTTTTACCTTGAACGGAAGTTATCCCCGACTGGGCACGACGAATCAATCACAGAAAAGCAGACTGTCTAGTAAATTGCATGCCATGTATTATTTTGAGCTCCTAGGTTTTGGAAAGTGAAATAAAAAAAGTATGTAACATTAATTCATAATGGTTGACTTCTTTGGGTATTATTTCATGACTCTTTTCTACTTACTCCAATGAAACTTTTGTCTACTGTTTTCAGTAGATCAATAGGTGTTTTGAAACATCTATGTTAAGATTTTTTAAATTTGAATTACAATTTGTGTGCCTGAAAACTTAGGGTATTTTACACCCGTCACGCTATACGGGGTCCAGCCCCTTATCATGACAAAAATAAAAGCGTGTCTGAAAACTAAAATATCCTTACCTGGGTTAAAAGCTTAGCCTGTAAAGCGACAGACAGTCAGCACAAACAACGACAACACACACGCAGTCCTACAAAGTTTATACTAACAGTAGGTCCAGTCACCAGAGCCTCGTTAGTCTGCAAAATGCAGTTCAGGGTGTACTACATGGAAGTGAGGTTGGTTTAAATTTTAAATAGATATAAAAACAAATTGTTAGTGAGGAGGAATAAAAAGTTATATTTACAGCTAACATGCTGAGCTAAACACACTACAAGGGTGTAAGGGATGACCTTCCACGAAGTATGTACACCCAATTGTTGCTTCCACATAGTACACCCTGGACTTCAGTTTGCAGACGAACGAGGTTCTGGCGACTGGCTCCATGGCCAGTATAATTTTCTGTGTTGTCCTGTGTTTGGTCCTTGTGGGTGCTGAGTGCCTCTTTACAGCCTCAGCCTTTAACCGAATTCAGAATATTTTAATATTTTAGTTACAACACGACGTTACAGTTATGTTATTTTAGTTCTGGTAAGGGGCTGGACCCCGTATAAAGTGACAGATGCAAAATAGCCTAAGTGCTGACGCACCCAAAATTTTGAATTCAAATTGAAATTCAAACACACTACATGCAATATTACATGTGGTACTGAAGAGAATATTTCACTTGTAGTTCCTCAACTGTAATTACACATTAGGCCTACTGAAAGTGTTCAGTAGGAAATCATTGATTTTGAGTAGATTTCCGAGAGACACAGTAGAGTACTACAATTGATAACAGTAGATTCTGTCTACTGTAAACAGTAGAAATTACGTAGGTTTATAACGACGATGAGAATGAAACAGAGGTAAAAACAATGATAATGAAATGCAGAAGCGACCTGGAGCAAACAGGAACGTAGAATGTCTGGCAGCGAGACGCAAGAGTTGATCAAGCGATTGTAGCATCAAATTTAGCTTAGAGCTCATAATTGATATTTCTACATGAGCTCAACATACAAGTTAAATACAATGAGAGAATTGAATTGAGTTTACATCTCACGTGATATGAGTCGAAACTATTGTTGCACATTGAACTGTGAAGTGAATCAATATTCAATTCGATTAACTAGTGAATGGTGATGTGCTGAGATTTTGTAACGAGATGTGGCAAATGGCTGACAGTATAATAACTTATGGACACATTAATTTAATATATTTCAACAATCTTATAACGTGCGATTTTGCATGAAATTTTATTACTTGAATCTACATCACTTCATTGCAAAGGCTACAAGGCATTTTATGGGTTGAAAAATTCTGTGTTCGATTCACCGTTCGGTTAACTCTGCAATTTTTATTTCTTATTAAACCGAAAAATTATTTATTGCATTTTACTTATTACGAAAATTCGTATATTATTTGCTTTGCGAAATGTAGAGAATATATTGTTTTTCATGCTTTTTACAAGAATACAACTATGCATGGTGAACAAAAAATAATGTAAAATAAATACTATTCACATGTCAATAGTATTTATTTGTTTTGTTTCTTGATAATTCTCCCTAAAATAAAAATGTATAACTTTCGCTGTACATGACATTTCGTCGAATATGACACATGGATCATTTTTATGCAAATCCTAGTAAAGTGATGAGAAATTCAAAAACATATTCTGAAAAATTATTTTAAAAAATAACATTGAAAAATCATTAGAAAGGAGTGTTATTTTTTAAAATATAACAGTTGGGCTGAAAAGTTCGTAGGCTGACTCATAGATGGCGTTACTAGAATTAAATCCATGTGATTTTTACTTAGTACTAACCTTCAAAAGATACGTGTATAAATTTCACAGCTGCCGGATAATTAGTTCGTGAGATATAGCACTGTGAGTGAAGCAGCTTTTGTTATTGTGCAAAAATGGATAAAAAAGAATTTCGTGTGTTAATAAAGCATTGTTTTTTGGCGAAAAAAAATACTGTTGAAGCCAAGGCTTGGCTTGATAAACATTATTCGGACTCTGCACCAGGAAAATCAACCGTTGAGAAGTGGTTTGCTAAATTTAAACGAGGCGAAATTAGCATCGAAGACGATGCACGCAGTGGACGCCCCAAAGAGGCTGTTACCGACGAAAACATCAAAAAAGTCCACAAAATAATTTTAAATGATCGTAAAGTGAAGTTTATCGAGATAGCTGAGATTATTACATAGCGTTGTTGGAGCGTTTAAAGGATGAAATCATGAAAAAACGGCCCCATTTGAAGAAGAAAAAAGTGCTGTTTCATCAAGACAATGCACCTTGTCACAAATCTATGAAAACGATGGCAAAATTATATGAATTAGACTACAAATTGCTTCCCCATCCACCATATTCTCCAGATCTGGCCCCCAGTGACTTTTTCCTGTTTGCAGACCTTAAAAGAATGCTCGCTGGAAAGAAATTTAGCACTGATGAAGAGGTAATCGCCGAAACTGAGGCCTATTTTGAGGCTAAAGAGAAATCGTACTATAAAAATGGCATCGAAAAATTGTATGACCCCTATAATCGTTGTATCGCCCTCAAAGGCAACTATATTGAATAATAAAATCGAATTTTGTCAAAAAATATTTTTTACTATGTTAGCCTACGAACTTTTCAGCCCAACTGTTATATATAACATTTTTATTTATTTCAATTATTAATTAAATACAATACTTAGTTGCTATATATAATAATAATAGGGGTAATCGAACAGAAGTCAAACTTATAATCTTCGGCGTGTAATACTGACAGCCTATCACCGAACCACTTTACCATCATAAAATAAATTAAAGTTTTTTTCTCGGAAATTACTGGCTAGTGCACGCTGGAACCTTGCCATACGAATATCTACCCTACCACTACAAGAAGCCACGTCACAACCTCAATTCTCGAAGCTGTAGCCTCTCCATGTAAAACGATTGCGTCGTAAATATAGTAGATTTTGCTTAAATGTTTTGTGACATTCATACCACCTTTATTTCATTTGCTACAAAGGAGCGTTTGGGTGTGTTGTTTATAAAGAGTCGGGTGGGGATTATATTACTAATGCATATTGAACGGATTGGTCTTAACTCATAATCATGCCGTAAGAAGGAACGAACTCGTGGGGTAGTGGTTATCGCACTGGGTTGTAACTCTAATGGTCGTAGGTTCAAATCCGCACGCTGGCAAAAACTTTTCGTAAGCTTTATTCGTTCCCATTGTTACTATTTGAATTAGTTTTCTTTGAAACTAACAACGTACGATTATAGAATTAACTCTATCTCTTTCAAAATGGTAATATGAAGACAGGTTTCTTCTTATAAGAATTGGAAATTTTAGTGGTCTCAACGCATCTAAAATCCAAAATACTAGATCGACGTTATTTTCTACTGAATTCTAAATCCACGTTATACACAGATAGGCTAATGGGGCCTGGACCTATAGTTTAAAGTGAGATACGAACCACTATGTGTCTCCACTTGTTATCCTGCACTGAACGTAAAACAAACAGCTCTCCGTCCCCATTTTTAAAACAAATTTACATTAAATATGGTATTTATAAGATAATCATCCTTGATTTGATTGTTTTTATTACTGAACGTCAAATAAAACATTTTCCACAATCACCTCTTCGTCCCATCTCTCCCAATATATTTCTGTCCCTCTCTTTTCCCCCTTTCCCACCCCCCAACACATGTATCAAAATAAATATTTTCTTAGGTTTGTATGTGTATAAATATAACATTAAATACCCCCAAAAATACTATTTATTTTCTACTTTCCGTCACCCCTCTCCCACTCCCACAACCCCTTCATTATTATTGGCGTTCGCCAGACCAAGTGGTAATGTATCGACGTCTTGTAATCGGTGTGTCCTTTTCCGAGTTCCAGTCAGACCGCATAATTTTTCAGATTCCAATTTAAATGTATCCCGAGTCGTGATTAGCCTATGTGTGCAAAAAGTGATGTTAAAACGAACTCTTGACCTAAATAATACAAGTTGTGTATTTTCTTTCAGCTGTGGTTCCCTCTTTTTGCGAGAAATAACGAATTAACCTAATCATTAACTCAACAAATAAAACTGCATCTCTAAATTAATTAATGAAAACTGTTATTACACCCAAACCACTATTTTATCGTAAATGTAAATGAAATGTCATCTCACGTAGTGAAAACAATGTGAAAATTGTTCTAATGAGTGATATATGATTGTCAAACACATACATGAATACTTTATATTAAGCTCTTGAACTATAATTGGGACAATTTAATACTAATTTGAAACGATTAAAAGTATTAAAACGACAAAGTAAACTTTTGCGCAATCTTTCTGCCGATTCGCATTATTGAAACAATATTTAACCAATGGGGACGTTATCTCATATTTGGAAATGCTACATTGGTTGAACTTCCTGTGGACAAGACCGTGAGTCACGCTTCCTGCTCCTCAGAATCGAACTTCACTCTGATTAGAGGATCGTATATTTCACAACACTTCCTTGTTTCAGAGCTACCAACATAATTTCGTAAGACGTTGGACTTAGAAAAAATCCATGCGACAATTTTTTTGAACATGACTGTACCACATATTGAAGATAGAGGTGTGGTTAAAGCTACTGGTTTTGAAAGTTTCTACGACAGAACATCTCTATAACTGAATGAATATTAATATATTTAACTTTCTCAATATTGTAAAAATTATTCAATAACTATTCAATAATTTATATTTACCACGTTTGTGGGAAGTATTAAAAATTTGTAATTACCGAAGCTTCCTCAATATCGTGTACTTCGCAGTGTAGGATGGGCATCCCTCCGATCTGGGCCAACACCATTGTGCAGTTTTCCGATATGAAGATATCCCTATATTTCATTGGTCCTCCGAGAATCATATTGTGCTTTCCTAAAGACACGTCATTTTTAGAAATATGATTGCTCCGATGAGTTCTCCCGCTTCGTTGAAAAAATCCTGCAAAAGAAAATAAATATAGGCGTAAGTATCAAGCAATTAAATGTTCATACAGGAGAATAAATAAATTATGCTAATTTAGTCATTATAATTTAGGACTATTTCAATATAACTCTACAAATAGTAAGTATTATGCATTTTGCAACTTCTACTTAAGCAGAAAAAAAGTTTCATTCTCCTAAACTTCAGAATCTCAAAGATCAGTTTTAATGACTTCTTATGAGCTTAATATCTTCGCTTTCTTTATTTTAAAATTACCAAATGCACACTCAGTCACTGATCTACATTCAAACATCGTATTCACAAAACAATCATTCAACAATTTTCAATCGAATCATTCTCTAAATCTTTGGTGACAATGGTTCTGCATTAGCATGCTAGGTGAACAAATTTATTTTTGCCAGTGATGAGGATCATATATACGCCAGACGTGTGATTTTACTACAACTCCGGTGCAATAACCAAGTACTCTACGTTCATCTGACGATGAGCGAAAAGGTGCGTTCTCTGGAAACGTAGTGTTAGAATTAGTATGCACGAGTAGATGAAATACACAATAGATATCTAAAAGCAAAGATTATTAGAAACAGATGGATCTGATTATATTTTCAGAATTATAAATTACTTTGCTTCGTTTTAAAGTTAATTTTAAGAAATTATTGAATGGTGTAACACAAATAATATTTATAGAAACCTGATGCATTTTAATGCATATGCAATATCTTATGCTCACAGCGCGTTACGACGTCAGAGGTCCTGGGTTCGAATCCCGGCCTGGGCATGGGTGTTCTTTGAAAGTGTACCTTCATCAATGTCATCAAACAATCACTCATCCTCATCTTCGCGAGAAGCCAAAAGTGGCAGAAATGTGAAGTAAAATAAGCCAAATCAATCTAACAATTAATATCTGATACATTTAAACGTTTGGTTGTAGCTAGAGCTTTTATATACATTTATCCATTTTCTGCGTGTATGAAATAGCAAAGAAATTAAGCAAATGACGGACGACTACGAAAAATATCATTACACAATATAATATTCGCATATTTTATTATAAATGTTTCAGTAATGTTTCTGTACATATTTATATACAACCGTCGAATGTTTCCTTCTAAAATCCAGTCCTTGGTAATTCTATGTAAGTTTACTGAAACATAGAGTTAAAGTGGCATCCAATGTATACATAAATCTTTAAGTTCCGTCCGTAATTATGCCTCAATACTCCATCCATTACGTTATCTCAGCATTCAAATGGCCTCGTCTGAGATTTATTCGAGCCCTTGGAAACGTGGAATGCATTCTCGCAGAAAAAAGAAATGGCGAGCAATAGTCGAGGTGTTAAGACAAGACGTCGTAAGGGATGCTGGGATTTAAATCGAATCGGCGTCATCAGAGAAGTTATCTGGCGGCGCAATCTTAGACACCAATGATCCTTTTACTGCCTCAAACACGAGATAGTTCTCTCTGACGTTTTAGAGGCGTCACGCAGAAGTAGACGAATGATTGCCCTTATTTCTCTTGGTTTTATGGTATTGCCCTCTCGTTTATCTAGATTTATTATACTTGGGACAAACCACGAAAGTTTTCTTACTTTCTGGATTATATATAATAACGATGCACAGTTGCGATAAAATAGAGATATGTCATGCGTTTTTCTTTTGCAAGTTACGAGTATATTTTTTTAAAATGTATTCCACAGCATATAAAAATGTAGATGTATCTCTTACACACTGCAAAATGCCATGGAGGTATGCGACGGGTGTGAAATACAGGATCTAAGTTATTTGTGAAGGTGACGTGATCAACGCCATGCTCTGACGTGTCTCTAGAATGGAAACGTTTTCATTTTTCTATTTTTGGTATACTACGTAGTAATTATAGAGACCGTTAATTAAATTTTCTGACAATGAAGAAACACTATTAACTATCTTATTCAAAAATACCAGTTGCTATAATTCTCTTCTGCTAGTGATACCTTCGAAATTTTACTATCCAAAGTATTATGAATTTGTTTTATTTATCGTCGCTTTTCTACAATTTGTGGCTAATCACAACAAAGAGGATGACAGAGAGTACATGGAATTTGTGAAGGCAGATTCCAAAGAACGCTCATGCCCAGACTGGGACTCGAATCCAGAAACTTGGATGGGGATCACTTAACGACTTCGACATGGCTGGTAATTCAGTTTCAGTTTGCTTCTTAAGTCCATTTTATGCACAGGCAGGCTAATTGGGGCTGGACCTACAGTTTAAAGTGCGATCCAAAACACTATGTGCCTTAACCTGGTATTGAACTCTGAACCCATTGATTGATTTTTTTAAAAAAAAAATCCCTCCACTTTTGGCTAATAACGAAGCTGAGGATATGTGCTGCTACGATGAAACATAAAGGACACTCAAAACGAGTACCCATGCCCAGGCCGGGATTCAAACCAGGGACTCATGGTCCTAGCACTCTGTAATAACTACTCTCCTATGGAGGTCGGCCAGGTATAATAATGCATGTTATTTCTTATGAGGCAACTACCTTGAACCATATTTTTTAAATTAGTTCTATTACATAAATTATATATGTTGAATCACACTGAAGTATACCTTTTAATAATGCATTTTATTGCAGAGAGTTACAATAAATTTTATTCACATTTCCGAAATTCCTTAGAAGAAAAAATACACAGGATATCCCACTTAAAACATTCGTAACGGTCTTGTGTGGAACACCCTGTATAAGCATAATTTATTTCATATAGCACATGTTGATAAGATTAAATATTGCGCTTCACGGAAAATGAATTTGTATGCTTCAAAGTTAGATTTTTACTTCATTTCAGAAAATACATGTCTTAAAATTAAATGAGATCACTGTTAATAACTCAATTCAACGTTAGACAAGCCCAAACATCTGACGACCCGTTGGTCGAGAATGAGGGGGATGTGTGTTCCATTCTTGGGCCATATATTCTTATATTCATAATATTTATCAATGTAATGTAGTGTATAAACAGCGACATCTCTTGAACTAATAGGAAAAATACGCTATAAAGAAATACAGAATATCGTGGTACTGAAAGGTATCTATTCGACTCCCAGTCAGAACTGAGATGTTCAAAATAAACATCCACTCTCCTTGTCCACCATGATAAATCTCAATGTGTATATTTAGTTCACCTAAGAATAGGCACTATAACGAATACGGGTGACGTGGCTGTTATTGAAGAAATGATTTCCAACATCTCTACCGCTGGGCTGACAGCTACCTCTTCATCCTCTGAGCCATGTTATTTCCCTTCATGCCAATCATGGGCCGATCGAAGAATTCTCGTGTTGACGTGGAACGTTCTGGGTTTCAATTATGATGGGCCACAAATAGTTTATGGGTCTGCTGGGATATTTAATAGCCTTGCTGAACGTTGCCTCGTGCGACCATTCCAAAGATACCGCCATGTGCGGTCATGTTATGTTGCCTTACAAAGAGGCATTTGCGATTAGCCGGAGCTGACTACTAATAAGTTCGGAGATCAATATGCAGTAAAATAGTAAGATGAATATGGAACATGATGTGTTGCTACCGCTATCAGTAATAATAAGTAAAATAATATTTTTTTTGCACTAAGACCGCCTTGTCGTGACATTAGGCTGCGAACACAATAGTGACATCCGCAACAACCGTCACGCCTTGTATAGAACATTGCAATAAAACCGCGTTATATATGTTCCAGCATGCATCGATGGTACTACTGAGCATAATACGTTTAGTAATATGACGCATTTTTAGAAACAGCTGGTTAACTACTAACTTGCATATTTCAGTCTTAACAACGAGCTATAGATGCTTATAGCTTTGATGTTTTTGGTGGCTACAAAGAGAAGGTAAGTTGATGTTCTCGCGTTAATCTTGTACAGTTAGCATTATTACAATATTTTGTCCTGTGCTTATTGTAAAAACTATTTGTTGCTTTGGTCAGTACCTTTAAATGTTTGGTATTTTTGTGAAAAAGTGGATTATTGAATTATTATTTGTGGTACCTGCGTATTATTTTTATGACTTTACTGTCATACTTTGTGCAAGAGGTTATTATGTACATGTGAATCTACCTAGGCAGGAAAAAATGGAAATTGCCCAAAAAGCACATGAACCTGTAATCTGTAAACTAGAACTACAGGTCTTTTAATTTCTTATGACGGGTGCTCTAGAACCTGCCAAAGGGAATGGGGAGCGGGGATGTCGCCGCATATCAGACAGATAACAGCCGTGGCGCAGAGAGATACGACGTGGCGAAAATAAGTACTACGTGAACCTCGTTCTACAAGCTGCTGAATTTCTTATCGTGCTGGATTCGTCGCTTCAGCCCTCCCAAATTCCCATGCCAGCTTCTAGGGCGCCCGCCATGAGAACTAAATAGTGGCCTGTGAATTGAAGAAACAGATGAAATATCACAATCCAAGATTATAATTTTGTTAAATATTCCAGTAAGCATAATTGATAATATGAAGTACCACTTTATTAAATCATAGGATTCTTTACAAAATATTGTGAATTCTAAACTCAAAGTCATTGAACATTAGTCAGAAAGTTTAAGTCAATTAATAATACGAATTAATTCTTATTTATCTTATTAATACAAATTGTTATTTTTCTTTTGATAATGGTAGTAAATACGAAAAAGTCTCTTTTATGTAATTTTAAACAATAATAAGAAGTGGCTCAGAAACAAATGTGTAAGAAAATGTATGAAGAGGTCTCTAGGTTGATTGAAACAAGCTTTCTACCCAGGAAAGCAACAATTTGTTTGCATCAAAACTCTTCAGTAAATAAACCATTGAAGCAATTTCTGGGGAAAAAAGCATTCTAGCCTGAAGCCTGATTTGTGTGCTATGTACCAGTGTCGGTCATAGAAATTCCATTGCGCACATTTGGTCCCATTAACCTCTGCAGAGCTAATGGCGCCGTCTATGAGGCAGGAACACCGGATTCCATCATTCCACTCCAAGCATCGCGTGCGTGGCTTCGATTATTGGAAACTGAAGCCACAAAGGTGTATTGGAATTACAGCAGATCATTTGAGGCAAAGGCAATACTTGTGCAACAACAACACTGTCATTTTACACGCGATATGCTTCAGTGTCAGGTTTCAATCACTCGTCGATACTTCCCTTTGTTTGTGGTGGAATTGAGAAAAGAAGACCGTATGGCTCTACAAGATGATGAAAAAAATACACTAGGAAACTAAAAGGAACAGCATATTCATTCCCTTTCATATTTCTCAAACTGATGAATAAATAATATATACTACTACTCTACTTTGTTACTACAGAAATAAAGATATTGCACACTTTTATTGTACACTGCGTTCACAAATTATTGGTTGATTTTGTAAGGCGATATTTTCACCAATAGTGAACAGAAATACATGATATTGAATTGAAAGAGGAATATTTGCCATTCCACAAAGACCTGTGAACCCCATTTGTGGCAGCACAGGCGTCCAATCGGTACTTTCACTCCCGCAAAATCTTTTCAAGCATGTCTTGTTTGGCGTGTGACTCAAAGTCTGATTTCGGCCTGTTGTATTTGAACAAGGAGATTGTTTACGTTCCTCCACTTCCACAGACACTGCCAGATTTGCGAAGATGATTCGACATCGCCATGGGAAACGTCACAGATAAAATACATGCTTGAGGAAGTTTGGCGAGAATGGGCTAGAATGGTAGTACCGCTTAGACACCTGTCCTGCTGCACATGGAGTGCACATCTAATGCATTTAAGGTCTGTGTGAAACTGCAAGTATTCCTATTTCAAATTGTTGTATTATCATGTACTGCATTTCTGTTCATTATTGGTGAAAATATCGCCTTACAATAATTTAGGAACACCCTTTATTCTTGATGCGTAGAACCCAATAATAAATAATCCTTCTTATGTGCAGTAATCGCCATCCTGAAACACCCGCTCCCCTGTGTGATGTTATGTATTTTGCCTAACTCTAAGGGGGCGGGAGAACGTTCTACTAAAATCTTGCTAAGAATATCCACTCATCGTCGCAGAGTAACGCAACACACATAACGCTTAGCGGGAAAAAAAGAGAGTAGATTTCCCATATTTATTTGCGATGACTGTATACACATTTCTTGGTCCCGACGCTGAGATTTTTTGATGATAGTACCATATATGCTATACGTTCCACGAAATTCCGATGTACTCCCATGCAAGTATTGACTAGTTGCATATGTTTTTTTCCTATCGACAACAGGATACTATTTTTAAAGATTTATTTGTGTTCGGTGGAGATCAATTAATTTTCATCTTTGCGAATGACATAGAGATAAGAACTGGAAAGTGGAATACAAAATTAAAATAGGTTTAGAGTGAGAGTTTGTATTTTTTGTCTTACTTGTCTACCTTTATCCGTTAAACTTGGATGATTGATAAACTGGGTGAAGGAACCAAGACAATGAGACGTCTATCCTTAATTCGGAAAAATGTAATGAACTATCTGTCTACTACCAGAATGTTAGAGGGTTAAATACAAAATTACACAAACTATACTCTAGTATATCTCTCGAAAATTATGATGTAATCATACTAACAGAAACTTGGTTAAATGTAGGTGTATATGATGGCGAGTTCATAGATAACCGGTACAATGTTTATCGTCAAGATCGGGTCCATAAGGGAGGGGGAGGTGTCTTGGTTGCTGTAGCAAACAAATATTCTGTTGAGGAATTTAAAATCACTATAGAATATGTAGAAACAGTATGTATCAAATTTATATTTGAATATACAAGTTACTTTTTTTTATCAGTATATTTTCCACCAAAATCACCAATTAAGAAGTATCAGGATTTTTTTGAATTTGTTGAGGAGATTGCTAACCGGCATAGATTTAAAGTAATTATTGTTGGTGATTTTAATATTACCACAATAATAGATGATCAATATAATTTATTGGAAGGTGGACCTATTAGTATTTCTCTTGCTATTTTTTTATCAATGGGAAATCTTAAATCTGTCAATCATGTAAAAAATAAAAATGGGAAAACCCTTGATTTATTATTGACAAATATAAGTGATAGCATGACTCTTATTAGAAATTTACACCCGTTGCTTGAGGAAGACCACCACCACCCGTCACTACATATTCAGGTCTTTTTAAACAAAAAGGTTACTAGTGTTAAATCAAATCCAGTTACTGTATACAATTATGCAAGGGCAGACTTCTACAATATGTACAAACACTTGGAAAATGAAAAATGGGACAATTAAGCTACTTACAAGAATCCCAATGAAGCCTTAGACTATTTTTACAAGGTAATTAATGGTGTGATAGACATATATGTGCCGAAAATATCAATATGTAAAAAACGTTCTTATCCATGTTGGTTTACATCTGATATAATAAGAAACTTAAAAGAAAAAGAAACATACAGAAGAAAGATGAAATATTCAGACTATTATCAAACTAAATTTGTTGAATTACGTAGAAAACTAAAAAGAATGATAAATATAGCATATAAAACATATGTATCAGAAATAGAGAACAATTTAATAAGCAACATTAAACCATTTTGGAATTTTATAAGAAACAAGAAAAAAACAAATAGGAAACTAGGTTATATGATGTATAAGGGTAATAGATTGGAAACGAACGTATTAATTACTAATGGTTTTGCTGAATATTTTCAAACAGTGTATGCTTCAAATCCTTCAACACATAACATCATTGAATCCTCTGACATGATAGTATCTCAGTCGTTGGTGGTAGATTCTATCACCAACGCAGAATGCAATGAAGCCATAAAAAAACTGAAATCAACCAAATCAAGTGGTCCCGACCAATTGCCAACATACATATTCAAAGGTTGTGCCGAATTATTATGTACCCCTTTGTGTTATATTTACAATATTATTTTAAAAACTCAAATTTTTCCTGATCTTTGGAAAATCAGTAAAATTTGTCCTGTTTTAAAAAAGGGAGACCCATGCGAAATTACAAATTACCGACCCATTTCACTAATCTCAGCTCCTTCAAAAATATTTGAATATATATTATATGACAGGATATACAACCATATTAAACCTTATATATCAATAGATCAACATGGTTTTTGTCCTGGAAAGTCTACTTCAACTAATTTGGTCAATTTCACACAGAGTATATCCGATTTCCTCGATGATAGGAATTCTGTTGATGCAATATATATGGACTTCGCCAAAGCCTTTGATACTCTTGATCACGATGTATTGTTAAGTAAATTGTCTAAGTTTGGTCTCTCTCATAACTTTCTTACGTTAATATCCTCTTACCTATGCAATCGAATGCAATTTGTGACATACAATCAAGTTAAGTCATACACTTACACAGTCTGTTCCGGTGTACCACAAGGCTCCAATCTTGGACCATTATTCTTTCTATTATACATAAATGATCTACCCACAATTTTTAAATACTCAAAATGCTTACTTTTTGCTGATGACTTAAAATTGTATAAAGTAATGAAAGATTCAAAAGATGCACATAAGTTGCAAAAAGACTTGGAAAATGCACAAAGATGGAGCATTGAAAATAAATTAAACTTTAATGTCACAAAATGTTTTGCAATAACTTTTTCCAGGCAAATCAAACCCAATATTTATCAGTATACAATGAATAATCGTGCATTACAAAGAGTAAATCAGATAAATGACTTAGTAGTTACATTAAATAATAAATTATCTTTTGGAACACACATTGATCAGATTTGTAATGATGCTTACAGAACGTTAGGGTTTCTAATTAGAAGTTCACAAGACATGCATAATGAAAGAGCTCTGACAAGCCTGTTTAATTGCCTTGTTCGAACCAAATTAGAATATGCAAGTGTAGTCTGGTCACCTTACACTCAATGTAATAGCAAAAAGATAGAAATAATTCAGAAGAAATTTGTTCGTTACTTATATTACAAAAAACACCTAAGATCATCTTTTCAGGATCAGGTATGATATAAACAACTACTCAGAGAATTCAACGTTACACCTCTGTACGAAAGGAGAGTAGTATCACATCAATTATTTTTATATAAGTTAGTCAACGGGCTGGTTGACAGTCCAAGTCTCCTCCAAACATTAAAATTTAATGCTAAGAAGGACATGTTGCGGTTCAGGCAACCTTTTTATTACAGTAAATCCAACTCAACAGAACACCAGAATTCCCCCATTCTAAGACTATGTATTAAACATAATGAAATAGTCAGAAACGGTGGAGACTTGGATTTCGCTATGCCATTCATGCAATTCCTGTCCGTCCTTCGAAGAATATCATGAATAAATAATAAATAATTATAGATGTTTTCTGTGTATATGGGTATGTTTGTAAATACAATTTGCCTGTATGTGTGTATATTTGTTTATATATGAGTATTTACATGTGTATAGTTATAATTGCCTCAGTCTGTATATAGATATGTACCTTGTTCTACCGCAGTGAATATCATTTTTGGATTTATGTTCTCTAGAACGCTTGTGCTGGTGTTCTTTATGAAACGATTATTGTAGTTTTGCTCTCCTTTTTCTTTTATTGTTTTTGTATTGTTGGAATTATAATTTTTTAATTGTTTAAAATATATATATATGTAAGCCTATTGTAATTGGAGCGAAAGCTCTGTTATAGGTGAAATAAATAAATAAATAAATAAATAAATAAATTATGATTCGAAATTGAGTTTTGTTTCCCATTCACTTTACACACGGATAGGCTAATCGGAACTTATCAGTAAAAGTGCAGTTAAACTAGGATCAAAACCACCATGTGTCTCCGTCCGGTATCGAACTCAGGGTCTGTTGATTGGAAGGCGACGACGTTATCACTTCGCTATTGGGGAATCGTAATATGTATGATTCGGCAGCATAAATGTCATGAACATATACTTATTTCATCCTGATGGTCCCGCAACCCAAATAACAGCGCTCTAAATTTGGTTGCATAAGCTGCAGGATAATTCAGTAATTCATGTATAGTAGATTGGGAGCACGTTGAGTTTACACAACCGTACCATAAACATGGACACCTACCTCTAATGAATTAGTGTATCCACTCTAAGTTTTATTGAGTGATTTGAGAAGCGAATAACGTTGCGGAACCTTGTTTCCGATTTGTGAGGTTGTACTCCGAGTGATGATATCTATTTGCCCAAAGCCCTTGTGCTATCTGCGGAACGAGGAGGAAAGTAATATCTGAGAAAGAGGTGGCGGGGGAAAATCCGCCGCAAATGGTCGATAAGAGAGAGCCACTAATACTCTCCCTTGTGTAATTGGGCGGCAAGATTTATAGTGGGGTTTCTATTTCTCTTATAGGGACCGCCATCGAGTGTGCTGAATGAACATTCTCGGGAAGGACCCTCGCAACCCGACTCAGGTTCATTTTTGTTCCCAAGGACAAAGCCGGAATCTTTCGTTTTGTTATATGCAAGGACAGAAAAAAACGCGCCATCAAATCTACATGTAATGTTGGCCTTGCTAGGTTCGGTGAGCGTTGATTCTGTGTTCATTCTTTCTCAAGTTATTTTTTCGTGTCTCGTATTTCTAAAGGAAAAAAATCATTTCTCCAATGATAACTGTACTGATTCTAATTGGGTAAAAGTAAATTTATATGCTTTGCATTTAATACGTACACACATATCACTCGTTTACAAAATAGTATGATAGTTTTAAATTTTAGTTGTATCATTTGAATATTTTTGTAATCGAGTGTACTGAGTTGAGCGTAAAGAAAAAGGTGTTGAGGTAGGAGCGTCGCTGTGACGTTGTAGACACGTGGTTGAGCTCAGAGCTAATGCCTCGCGGCTGGAGCGAGATAAGGAGGAGGAAGTACTGGCAGTTGGAACAGCTGATCGCTTGGTGTCAGACTGTGTATCGAGCAGTGGCTCCACGTTGTTTTTCCGAGTGCAGAAGTATGTACGTACGGGGTGTAATACCTGCAATTACTTCTTTGCGTTTAATATATAGTACGTCAAGAAAGCTGATTCTCATTACTTCCCGTCGTCATAATAGTTTATCATTGGTCTTTATCGTGAAACGTATCTGAGCATCTATACTTAAAACAAAAAACCAGGAATTTATCTTTTTCTTGGCGGAGGAAACTTCCATTGCAATTTCGTCTTGAAATTATTCATAAAGTGATAATGTTCTCTGATTATCCACATGAACAGCTGTTATCCCTTAACGACATTAAATCATTGAGAAGATTTCCAACTAAATTTTGCTATATTGTAATTACTCTGCTGATAAAAGAACCGCAAGGATTATAAAAATAAGTTTATTTGTAAACTAGACTAACTATATCTTTTATGACTCCCTTTCGGAGGTTACACCAAAACGTAACAAGCAAAGTAACCTGAAAACGACACTTTAAAAAAATGCTAACTCTTAAACCGAAGTGCGAAGTGCTCCTGTCGCTTATGTGTCACCCAGACCGGGGTGCTTTTCCTAGAGCTTGCAACATATCACGTCGGTCTGTTTCTGTTCCGTCCAGACTGGACGGAAAAGTGCCTACGAAACTGTGGGTGAAGTGCCACGTGTCACTTTGGTATGAAAGTTTAGTGTTGCGTGTCCTATGTCACTTGTTTCTTCTTCGATGTGAAATGTTCTACATTGGCAAGGATTTCCAGAGCATTCACAGTATTAACTACCAAACATCAGCCACGACATTATTTAAATTGCACAAGTATGTGTTATCTAAAAGTGTAAATTCGAACAATTTCAATCATTCAAATCTTAATGAATTACGTAAGGGGAAAGTGACATCAAAACTTGAAATTTTAAAAGAATTTTTCAAAATATGTATTTGTGAAGACCATTCCTTCATAGAGGTACCAATCGGGGACCCTGCAATCCCTTCGAGCAACAGTAAAATGTGTCTCCATCTGAAATTTTTAAGTTCCCACATCGTTCATTTGTAAACGTTATTTATATTTTTTATGTTTATTTTCCAGTGTATTTATGTAGACGAAAGAAATTTCACACAGTTGTTATTGATGACATTGATGTAACAAGTAAATGTCGCCAATAATTTCAACTACAATGTTTACAATAACTACAGAAGCATGTGATTAAAAAAGGTCCTTGTTTCCTGTATAATTTAAAGGTAGTGACAATATTTATATGTTATTTAGTGTAGTTTTTCTCCCACTTTTTGCTAAACATGACGATGAGGATGAGTGATGATTAAATAAAATTGACGAATAGACACTCAGCCCGAATTCGAACCCCGGAACTTTAGTGACGAGCTTTAAAGTTGATAATGAACCGATCGTAGTACCATTTTCTCTTCAGTGATTTTTTGATCTCTCATATTATGAGTAAATGTTTTTTCTTAGATTTTAGTGAGGTCTTACTGACTAAAATACGTATGTTTCATGCAGTAAGTGTTGTGCTTGATTTAATGGAAAGGTAAATATTAAAACCAGCAGATAACGGTACCTGCGGTTAAGTGGTTAAAGCAGTGCAGTTCGGCTTTAACAAAAAATGTAAATTGCAAATTTTGCAATTACTCATCATGTGGTTTTCCTTTATTTTAATAAAGGTGGATCAGGAACATTCCATAATTTGGCGTACCAGGCGAGCAAATGAAAGGGTTACAAAATGGTGGCAGCTGTGACAGGGAAGGAGGAAATTGTATTTACAAATTAGGTTGGTATGCGAGCAATCAATAAATGAGTCTCGTACAATTGCTTCCATGATGCAGCAGGTGTTGCAGAGGACGGTATCATTCCGTGACAGAGGCCGACTGCGTGGGTGTCGGTGCTCCGCGGTGAAGTGACATAAAGTGACATGTGGAAATACACGGTGATTTGGCACATTTTCGTACTTGGTTTTTATAAAAGGCTCAAAAGGGTAGTACTCTTGCATTTCGTGCGAGCGGTTCAGAGTTCGTTTCCCGGTGGGAATTTCAAACTTTCCATGTTGACCAAGCATTGTGAGGACGATTGTGGATCTACTTGAAAGCCATAGCGTCGGACCCCCGGTCTGGAATGTCAGATAACAGCGGCGATGAGAATCGATGCGATGACCAGGCATTGTTCAACGTAAAACCGTCTGGAAGACCTTCTTGTTCCTTTGGGGGACGGGATTTGTTTATGTTAAGAGCAAACCTCATTTCCTGTGTTCAGAAAATACAACAGGGTGGTAGATACTATATCGTCTAAGACAATCTTAAAAAAAACAAAGATATTTACAAATGTGGGGATGGGGCACATTCAGGGAAGAGTAGTAGAAGCCTAAGGTTTGCGGGGGAGTAAATATCTCTCGGATCATTTGTATGTTTCTATCCTTTAAATGTTCGTCTCGCTTACTAACAGAAGCACCTCTTCTACGATCACCGACCCAAATTGCCAGCCCACAGTTTGCACGGTTCAACGGACATCGCTTTGTGCCGTGTTGCCACATTCCAAGTACATCTTTACTCCGCTGAATAAAAATCTGTATAAATGTGAATTGACAATGATCATGGATTTTAAAAAGCATATTCAAAAGCTTCAAAACAAGATCAGTATTGTACTTGTAGGACTACCGAATACCAAGAAAAAGTTGTTTTGCAAAATTGAGGAAAAACTGTTTTTTGACAATTTTTAAAAATCTGAAAAAGAATAATTGTGTTTAAAACCTTTTTGCCTAAACCGTACTAAAATTTCATGACGATTGGAACACCCATTCTTTATTTAGTCATAGAATTTCAAAGAGAGCGATAGTTTGTAAAACTCCAAAGAAAACGGCCCTTTCTTTGTTCTCCCGACGAAGATATATAGCATACTGGAACGAAACATCGGTTAGCATAGATTAGCGCAGAATTTAACAAGCTAAATTTTGATGTAACTTGTTTTTATGTAGGTTTACTAGTTAATTGATAATTGGAGTCCAAACTTGAGTATCTATAATTTTTAATCCGACAGTAGAGTCCTGCAAGTCTTATGGGGGCCCTGCAATCTTGGCTCCAATTGTATAACTCACTGAACAGTATCAGTATACAAGATTTCTATTTGGCAGAGAATGATATACGACCAGAAATTCTCCATCGAATTAAGGTCGGGCAAATGTGGTAGCGAGTCCTCACGAAAAATGTCATTGGCCAGATTATTGATACCAATCGGTGTGCTGTCAATAAGTACGAATTGTCTGGCCCCGTGGCGGAGTGGTTAGCACATCGCGCTACGACACCAGGAGTTCCGTGTTCGATTCCCGCTCGGACTTGGATGTTTGTGTTGTCTGTCTCGAAGGAAATGATACAGATAATTGAGTAAAACTGTGATATGAGTGAACGAAGTGTGATGGGAAAGCTGCCGCGTAGGGGCTTTCCTTAAAATTTTAAAAAGAATGTGCACAGAGACCAATCTTTGTCATTAAGTATTTCCATTTGAGCAACAGCTTAGAAAAGTAGGTACCTGCATTGCGAAGAGAACTTGACGGAAAAATTGATTTTATGGCTTCAACCTGTCAATCTTAGACCGCAAATACAGATCTTTAACATTTAGAGATTCAAGCCAAGTTCTACAAGAAGATTCCAATCTTTCGTGTTAGTTTTACTGCCTCATAACGCGTAAGAAAAAAACATTGCGCAATGGTGACTGACTATCATACTGCATGTCAACTTGAGATGTTGAATTGATGGATAAGATATTCACTATAATTACAGTACATAACTATATTTTTGTTCATGAGCAATAACATGACATGATTTACTGTAAATGCAGAGTATTAAAAGAGAATTGTTTTAGTTCGCCTTGTAGAACTAAGGAAGCTTGCCATGATTATTAAGCTCTGACGTTTCATATTTAATCTCGATAGAGCAAAAACGTCTGATGTATCAACGAGTCTGAATCCTACAGATTTAAAATAATCATTTACAGTTTCCTTAAAAAAAAACACAGTGGAACGCAGCACAAAATCTTACATTGTGAATGTTATGAAACTGGGTTAAAGATTCAAAAGGGGAAAAAAATTCAAAACAAAGTTTAAAACAAACAACAGAATAATGTTCGCATGAACAAATAGTTTACCATTTGTAAAATGTTATAAACGCAAGACAATAGGGGAGAGAGGGAGCGAGAAAGATATCATTTTAGAATTCTGAAACATCCCTTTTGTTTCTCTACTTTAATTACTATTACAAAAGGCTTCCTCCTCCACGAGGCTTGTTTTTATTTCGAAAGAGGAGATACTTCACCTCTATTAGTTAGTTGGTAATAATAAAGAGCAATTACGTAATAAAGAAAAAAACCGGAATGGAAAAAATAAGACCGCGCACGAAAGATAAAGTGAGGGGAAAGTTTATCAAAAGGGGAAGTGGATGCCATAATTTTAGCTAGGTTGCTGCTGAGGGGGAAATACCCTTCTCGCAAGAGATACGGGGACTCCCCATTAAAGTTGGAAAGAACAATTTTGCTACAAGGGAAAACGTACCCTCCGGTTCAGCCATAGCCAAAGGGAGACTTATATGGAAGTCATTTCGATTTAATGCGTCTCGCCTAATTTATGCAGTCTATTTGAACGAGTATCCATTTCGTTCGTGGCTTTCTGCGTTACATTGGATTCAAGGACGCCCATGAATGTTAATTTCGATATTCAACGGTATATTTGTGAATGCAGAATTGTTATGTTAAGTATGTAGAAAAAAATGTTTGAAATGTAATATAAATTTAAATAAAAAAATAAAGAGTGGTCCTAAAGTTATAGTGGGAACAGAACAACTATGTGCCACCACCGGGTATCAAACCTGGCATTACTTTCTTACAAATCGAACACGTTACCACTGCGATCGGAGAAGCCATACGAAATTTCGCATTCATATAAACTTTCCTTATTTATGTTGAAGAATATATCTCTCTCTCCTTCTCGTAGACATTGATGATTTCGATTCTTTTAAATTTATAGTTTCAAGTTTGCATATCAGCTGCCGTAACACACGTGACACACACTTCACACGATAAACGGTATGCATTTTTGAAACAATGATCTTCAGTGACTATGTACTCTTCGAACGTGAAAAATACGTCTTGCCGCCACTAAATTATCATAACGTCTGCGTGAAAAAGACAGTTTTGCCAATTATTACAACAATGATGTCTCCGTATTTCACAAATCACCATTGTTGTTTTTCATTGTTGCCCATTGTTTGGAATTTTTAAATAGACGCTTGGGGATAGTTTACGGTGTCCACGTCGGTGCCCCTTAATGAGAAGTAAACTATCCATATGCTCCCATGTTTTTCCGACGGGAATTTAAGAAATGTTCGTTATTAAGAGCTGCCCGTTAGGACACGTTTCAGAAGTTAATTGTGACCTTTTACACACCGAATTGTCTTTGGATTTGAAATTAATGAGTTTATCAGTAATTTTTGTCTCTTTGGTGTACATTAAAGAGAATTATTCAAAAACAATTGTTATTTTTTATTTTCTCTATATGTAAACTGAAGTGTTCCCAATTGGGAACATTGGCGTTTCATGTGAAGTATTATTACAGAGTTTTCTAATTATAATTCAACTGGACCAGCATGTTTTCCGTTTATATATTAGCATAGTAAATGTACAGAAATATTACATATAAGCTTACAGAGAGTGAGACAACATTACAACCTTCAAAATACAAAATACTAATACAAATACATAATAGAATAACATAATTGTATAAAAATGAGAAAACATCATTGTGCAATTTTAGTCAAGGAGAAAAAGGATTTGTTTTATTGAAAACGTAGCAATACCAAATTTTAAATATATGCAGTTTACACATTTGAAAATGAAAAAAAAATACAGACACACACAGAATGTACGAGGGGCGATCAGGTTGCTCTGACACTAACATAGAAAGAGCGGCAATAGGGTTTCAATTTTTTTATTATTTTTCAACATACTCCCCTGCAACTCCAAAGCACTTTTCCCATCGGTGCTCCAACACCTGGATACCTTGCAAAAAAAATTCTTCCGACTGGTCCTCCAACCATGAGTCCACAGCCCTTATCACCTCAGAATCATCAGAAACTTTTT
Organism: Lepisma saccharinum; assembly: GCF_977018435.1. Classification (NCBI taxonomy): domain Eukaryota; kingdom Metazoa; phylum Arthropoda; class Insecta; order Zygentoma; family Lepismatidae; genus Lepisma; species Lepisma saccharinum. The sequence continues at coordinate 2,456,013 of NC_139239.1, forward strand.
GCCCACAAATGTCACTCTTCAAATGTTTGAACAAATGGAAATCACTGGGGGCCAAATCTAGGGAATAGGGTGGGTGGGGCAACAATTGGAACGATGCATCTGCGATAGCGGCCCTCGCAATGCGTGAGGTGTGGACAGGTGCATTGTCCTGGTCAAGGAGCACACCACGGGTCAACATCCCACGCCTCTTTTTCTTGATGGAATCACGTAATTTCTTGATTAGGTCACTGTAGTATGTGCCAGTGATGGTTTGCCATCTTTGTAGATAGTCCACAAGTAGGACACGCTTGCAGTCCCAGAAAATTGAGGCCATCACCTTTTTTGCTGACGTTTGCACCTTGAACTTCTTCTTGGTGGAGAATGTGGGTGTTTCCACTCCATGCTTTGTGATTTTGTTTCTGGGTCGAAGTGATAGACCCATGTTTCATCCATAGTTACAAATCGGGGATGGAAATCGTCTATATCAGCACGAAAGTTGTCAAGAAGTTCTTGACTGATGAGCACTCGGGTGAGCTTCTGATGTGGGGTGAGGTTTCGAGGGACCCATCTTGCAGCAATTTTTTTCATTTGCAATTTCTGGGTTATTATGTCTTGCACAGTGCCATATGACAGGCCACACATCTCAGCAACATGACGGATAGTGACTCGACGATCCTTCAGCACGATATTGTGGACTTTGTTAATGTTTTCTGTCGTCATGACAGTTTTTGGTGCTCCACCTGCATATTCATCCTCACACGACTCTCTCCCACAATTAAACTCACGACACCATCTCTTCACCATACTGTATGAAGGAGTACTGTCCCCTAGTGTATCCACCAAGTCCTCATGAATTTTGGATACCGTCCACTTCTTCTTCACAAAATGTTTGATCACCGCTCTCACCTCAGTTTTCTCCATTCTGGCACATTGACACAACTTCACTCAGTTAAACCCCTGTAAAAAGAAAACTGTACGCTACTCAGACTTACAATTCAGAATGAAAGCATATAAAGGATCACTAAACAATAGCAAAATAAAAAATCAATCATAACGTCATTCCTTCTATGTTAGGGTCGGAGCAACCTGATCGCCCCTCGTACTAAACTGGTGATAAGCTATGTAAAGCTGGGAAGCAGTGTAAATGTATATTTCTTGCACACTCGCGACATTGTAGGCGAGCATTTTTTGGCAAAATGCACACCTTCCTTGTCCTGCTTCAATCAGAAAATGACCATCAGTTATCCTCATAGACCCTGGGATTTCAAATCGTGGTCCTGGCCTCGAAGATGTTCGTGGATTTTTGCGAATAAGGAAGGTAGCTACTTCTCTTCGAAAATCCAAGTGATTCTTTGAATTCTTCCCATGAAGTTCTTAGTGAATTTTCCACGCTGCAACAACTGCCACATTCAAAGCATTGGAAAATAAATTCCACCACCATTTTTTCCCTCGCAGCTGAGGTCTGTAGCTGGACAGCATACGGTCGAAGACATTGACGCCCCCCATTCCTTTATTGTACTTTCGTACTAAGTGAGGTTCAGGGACATCAATCCTCTTTCGAAAGTCAAACTCTCCTCTTTTCTTTTTCTTCATTTCATTTGTGGGAACCAAGGGGCATCTACCAGTCCTTCCTTCTCCTACTGTACCTATTGCTTTGAACCCCTGTATTTTCAGCTCTTTGAGCAATGTGTATGAGGTAAAGAAATTATCATAGAAAACTTCAACTTGCAGAGGATTAGTGACAACATTCAATAAGGCTGTCACCACTCTAGTCCTGGAGAGTTAGATTCATCTTCTTCCTTTCCTTGATAGATTTTCATAACATAAGGATATCCATCACTTGAACTAAGAGCCCAGATTTTGAATCCGAAACGAATCAATTTTCCCTTTATGAACATCTTGCAAGAATGATGCTCATAATAGGGAACCATTGATTCGTCGATGCTGAGTTGTTTATGAAAAATTCCATATTGCTGAAGATTGTTGTTTAGCTCATCATACAATGGTGAAATTTTTCCAACTTTATCCCCTTGTTTAAATTGAGTATTGTCCATAACGTGGAAATATTTCTTTATATCCCGAAACTTTTGCCTGGGCATCGCAGTTAGGACAATTGGTACAGTCACGTCTTCTGCTGTTGACCAGTACATATTGTAAGCCCATAGTGTAACATTACTCATGAATGACGTATTGAGACTCAATAGACAAGTGACTCAGGAAGGTTATGCCATTGGCTGGGCTTCTGCGCTGGGCGAGCGAGAGGTCTAGCGTGGCAGATCCTTGCCGACTACGAGAGACTTCTGACGTACTGGACACTGGCTGGACAGGCTGAGTATACTGCATTACAGTCTATCGCCCTTTATAGGCCCTCATGGCCGGGTGTAATTTACCTAAAGTCTATTGATTTATTTTAAGTTCTTAAAAGTGCAAGAAAAGGAAATTGTTTTAGTTTAGATTTTTTGGTGGATTGCTCCGGGTCATGTTGGCTGTGGGGGGGATTTGGGCTGGGTTGCGATTTGCTCTGACTCGTGTAGCCTTTACTTACCAACTGCTGACTATCAAATGGGACAAATTAAACTAGGTTAACTGGGAGATAATCCATAGACATTTCTGTTGAATTAATTGTATTTGGAAAGTATAAGTACTAATATGTTTTGTAATAAATATTGGTAAACGAATATTAAGTTCCAATTGTATACTTTAAGTACCTAATATATGATCATCCACTGCGCCGATAAGACAATCCTCGTCTCACTTCTTTGGTATTAAAGGGGAAACAAGAGACGTAGAGGATTATAAGAGCAGAGCATGGTTTCATGCTGGTTCTATCTCTGGTACTTATGTACATTTGGCTATCAATATATCAATATTTCTAGTTTGGTTAGACTGTAAAATGGTGCGGCAATATGGCTCGGAATTATTATACTGTAGATATTACGGGAACAGTGGATGGGAGGAATTTTGGTCCGCCTTTTCCCCCACTTTCTTCAACTCGTAGAGAACATTCTGCTTCGCAGTTGTTAAATGAATTTGTTGGACCCTTACCACACACCCCAGAAAATGCCCAAGGACGACAAAGGGAGGGGGAAGATGTAGAAACGTACGTAAAGGTACCTTGTAAACCCCGGTGGGTGAATAAACGCCCAAGTAAGCCTTTGGAAAGTTCTTCGTCGTCTGATGAAGACGAACGAGTATTATATAATAGGTCCGATTTGAGAAAGTTAAATATGGAAATGGCCAAAGAAAATTTGACTCAATTAATAGCTACTGTACCTATAGTTAAGGAAATTAATGCTGAAAGCCTGTATCGATTTCTGTATGTATTGCAGGGTATTAAAGACAGAAAAATGTTTCCTTCTCACGAGATTATGCTCGCAGTTTTACCAAAATTAAATACTGAAATGGGTAAATTATGGATGAAATGTATAATTGAAAATATCCCTTGGAATGATGTATTTCAAATGATCTTAAATAAGTATGCAACTTCTATTGGGAGACAGTATTTATGTAATAAATATGTACTGGGTAATCAAAGAGATAATGCAACTCTCTTAGAGTATTTAGAAAGTAGAGTTCGAGCTGCTAAGATTTTGCAGTATGATATTGATGAAAGTACATTTGTAAGTTATCTTGTGGATAGACTTAAACCTCAGTATTCCCAAAAATTGTATCTAAAGGGGATACCTAATACTTTAAATGAATTGCAGAACGAGTTGAAAGTTTTAGAAAAACTTTCTTATTTGTCCAAAGATTTTTGGGGATTACAAAATATCGAACGACAATTCAAGGCTAAAGGTCCTGCATACAAAGAATATACGCCCAAATATTGTCGTAAATGTTCAGCAAGTGATCATTTTGAGCGATGGTGTCCGATGCAGGTGAGAGGTGCTCAATTTGCTTTGCAAGGATCGCGTAGTGACATAGGACCCAGACAAGGTGGTGAAACTAAAGTGACTGCTGTGTTTGTTGACTGTAAAATCAATAATCTGAATTTATTAGCATGTTTAGATTCTGCGTCAACATATAGTTTAATTAGTGAAAGTCTCTTAGATCGAATAAAGACTAGGGGAACTGTTCGAGAATGGGATTTGGACATGCAAGTGATAGTTGGTAACAACAACCTTATGAATATTAATAAAGGAGTTATGTTAAATGTTGGTCTTGGAAATTTATCGTGGACCACAACTTTTCATGTTTGCAAAAAACATACCTCTAGACTTAGTGCTTGGTGTGAGATTTCAGAAACAGTGCCACATGGTGATTAACTATTTAGAACAAATTGTTGGTTTTTCCGGAAGTGATGAGAAAATCCCTATTAAATGGACATCTGAAAGCTTATGCAAAAATTTTCGTGTTTTACAGAATATAGGTCAAAGACAAAGACAAGATCGTCCTTCATTTCCTGTACGTTCTCCTGCCCAGGGTTCAGCCAGCACAGGCCGAGGTGTCGGAGCTCGGTCTTATCAGCGCACGAGAACTGACCAAGGTCAACATGTAGCTTTCCAGCAGGCAGCAGGTGCGAACCAGGAAAACTTCGTCAGAAATGTAAACAGTGGTGAGAACTTCTTTCGGAGCCAGTCCAGGACTTCGTGGAGGCCACGAGAGAGAAGGCGTGGACTCGAATCCAGAGCTTCTGATGTTTCTGGCGCATCTTTTGGACAGTTTGCATTAGAGGACACTGAACAACAGTTATGTAAGTTGAAAAGTGAATTTTCTGATGTTATTACTTCTAAGCTAGGACGTTTAAAGAACTTTTCGTATAAAATTAAATTATATGATAATGTTCCTGTACATCGGAGTCCATATTCTGTTCCACCATCTAAACAACAGGAACTAGATGGAGTGATTACTGAATTATTAGAACAAAACATTATTGAAGCATCTTCGTCACCGTACGCAGCACCTTGATTTGTAATTCCTTCTTCAGGGGGGACTAAAAGACTTATTTGTGATTATTCTGCAGTGAATAAGAAAATAATCTATGATGCGCACCCAGTGGCTAATATGGAAGAAACTATGGCTCAATTGAGTCAGGGGAAGGTATTTTCTGTTATTGATTTGAAAAGAGCGTTCAACCAAGTAAATTTGGATGAATCTAGCAGAGATGTAACAGCCTTTGTAACTCCTAATAATCAGTATAGATATAAGGTCATTCCATTTGGCATTAGTATTGGGCCAAGTTGCATGTCACGAGTTATGAACCAAGTTTTTCATGATTATAAGGGAAGGTTCTTACATTTATTTTGTGATGACATAATTGTTCATAGTGCTAATGAGAAAGAACATCTGGAACATTTACGTTTAGTACTGCAGAGATTACGTGAATATGGGTTAACGATTTCCCCCAATAAAAGTTGTTTTTTGAAAAGGAGAATAAAATTCTTGGGATTTATTGTGGGGCAAGGAAATTGTGAAATGGATCCAGACAGAATTGAAGCTATTCAAAATCTCCCTTCGCCGAGAAATTTAAAAGGATTATTAAGGTTATTGGGTACCTTAAATTTTTATTCTAAATTTATTCCAGAGTATTCTACTGTGGTAGCTCCCTTAAATGAAATCCGAACACCCAAAATAAAGTTTCATTGGGGTTCTAGGCAACAAGAGGCACTAGAAAAAATTAAAACTCTATTTAGAGAACATGTAATTTTGAAATTGCCTGACTTAAATAAACCGTTTGTTATTCAATGTGATGGGTCCTTGAGAGGATTCGGCTCTTGTCTTTTACAAGCTGATGAAAATAATAATCTGAGACCAGTGGCGTTCTTTTCTAAAAGATTAAAAGAAGTTGATAGAAAACGAACAATTTATGAGATTGAACTTATAAGTTTAATGCAAGCCATATCACGTTTTGAATACTGTTTGAAAATTCAGCCTTTTATTATTCAATTAGATAATATGAGCCTTAGTTATATGGTTAAACAATCTAGGAAATATTCCAAATATGCGAGATGGATGGAGAAACTCTCTTGTTATAAGTTTGAAGTGGTGCACATACCTTCTAAGCAAAATGTGACTTCTGATTTATTATCTCGTATGTATGATTGGAGAGATTATCAAACGGAAGAATTGGATTCTGATTATGTTAGTAATGTTAATTTGGCCATGTTGGTAAACCCATTTCATGCCGATACCTTGAAGAAAGAAATGTTGAAAGATCAGGAATTGGCCAATATTATGAGACAAATGGAGCAAGGTATAAATTTCCCAAATTATAAATTGCATCGAGGTTTCTTATACAAAAGAACTAAAGCCAAGAATTTTCCTTATAGGATATGTGTACCAGATAATTTGAAACATCCTTTAATATTATATTATCACACTAATATGCGAACAGGATCTCATGGTAATTGGTTGAAAACACTTAAGCGTCTACAGAGACACGTTACTTGGGAACATATGTCTCAGGATGTTAAGGATTTAGTTCAATCTTGTGATGTATGTCAACGAGCTAAGTGTAAAAACACAACCCCTGAAAATATATTAACGTCTGAAATTGTAACAATTCCTATGAAAAGGTTGTACATAGATATTTGTGGACCATTACCTGTATCTAATGGTTATAAATATATTTTTGTTCTGGTAGATGGAGCATCAAAATTTTGTATATTTGAGCCAATTAGGAAATTGAGTTCAAAGGTATTGATTGATAAATTAGATCATATTTTTATGACTTATGGCTATTGTTATGAGATTGTATCAGACAATGCGTCATATTTTGTATCAGATGCATTTACCAGTTATTTATTTAACCATGGAATTCAGCATATTAGATTATCTGTTGGCAATCCTCAGGCCAATTTAAGTGAAAGATACATACGTACTTTGAAAACTGCCTTGAGATGTTATTATTCATCAGATCAAACTAAATGGCATGAAGGTTTGAAAAAGATACAGTATAGTTTAAATTGTTCATACCATCATACATTGAAGTATACTCCGTCGGAATTGTTTTTGGGACGACAATTGTGGGATCCATTGGAAGTCCAATGGCAATTATCTGATATGGATTTTAATGTAGCAGATGGTAATTTGCAAGATAAATGGAAAAATGCTATCAGAAATATGCAAAGGGAATGGGAAAAGAGAAAACAATTGTATAAGAAGCGATATGCACCCATAACGTTTCAAGTCAATGACAAAGTATTAGTTAGGACTAAGATTAAATCTTCCTTAGAGGACAAGATAACTAAAAGTCTTTCTAATATGTACGAGGGTCCATATTTCATAAGTAAATTTCTAACAGAGAATTCAGTTCTGGTTAAGAAAGTTGATGATGACAGGGTATGTTCCAAAGTACATGTACATAAATTGAAAAGATATTTGGAGCCCAGGAGAGGCAATAATAGGTAATTTTATACATGGATCGACAAGATCTCTGACTATGTAAGGTTAATTAAGGATTCTCCCATTATATAAATGTAAATTATTGTAGATTTGTTGTAGGTTGCCTGTATTATAGTAAGAATGAATGGTTTATGTTTGTAAACTTGTACTGGTACCAGTTTGTTTTCTTTTTCTTTTTGAATATTTACAGGCGTTGGAGTTGGAGGGATGACATGCGCAAACGCCTATAACTATTACGAAACCTCGCTCTAAAGCTTGAAACTTGGTTATGTAAGAAGAGTATGTTTGAAATGTGAATTCTAAAAAGATATGTGTAACTAGTAGTACACTATGTGCTAGAAAATTGTAATTTTTGGGGGAGAGGTTGTTTTGTAAGCCCATAGTGTAACATTACTCATGAATGACGTATTGAGACTCAATAGACAAGTGACTCAGGAAGGTTATGCCATTGGCTGGGCTTCTGCGCTGGGCGAGCGAGAGGTCTAGCGTGGCAGATCCTTGCCGACTACGAGAGACTTCTGACGTACTGGACACTGGCTGGACAGGCTGAGTATACTGCATTACAGTCTATCGCCCTTTATAGGCCCTCATGGCCGGGTGTAATTTACCTAAAGTCTATTGATTTATTTTAAGTTCTTAAAAGTGCAAGAAAAGGAAATTGTTTTAGTTTAGATTTTTTGGTGGATTGCTCCGGGTCATGTTGGCTGTGGGGGGGATTTGGGCTGGGTTGCGATTTGCTCTGACTCGTGTAGCCTTTACTTACCGACTGCTGACTATCAAATGGGACAAATTAAACTAGGTTAACTGGGAGATAATCCATAGACATTTCTGTTGAATTAATTGTATTTGGAAAGTATAAGTACTAATATGTTTTGTAATAAATATTGGTAAACGAATATTAAGTTCCAATTGTATACTTTAAGTACCTAATATATGATCATCCACTGCGCCGATAAGACAATCCTCGTCTCACTTCTTTGGTATTAAAGGGGAAACAAGAGACGTAGAGGATTATAATATCTTCTCTTGGAACATTGTGATAACAGCTGATTAGAAGCAAACCAAAGAACTAAGCTATGTCATGTTTGGTGAACGACACAATCTTGCCCTTTTGAGTTGCATATAGGCACGTTATTGAAGATAGATGCTCGAGGTATGTCTCTGGTAAAATTTTATGAAACATCTCAATAGGTTCCAGTGGCAGTAATTCTGAGTGTTTATCGGATAAGCACTGAAATGAATCATTGCAATGGAGCGAATTGTTTTCTATAACCGTAGACTTCTTCCACGAAGGATGTCCTACCTGTTTACTTGATGCCCCTTTAGCCTTTCTTGATGTGGTTGGCTGAAGAGACTCTGGAGAAGATTGTTCCACGTTAGTTGTGACAACCAATTCACCGCACACATCTGAAGGAACCACTTCTTCCAAAACATTGTCATCAATTTTTTCCTGATCGGTAATATCTGCAGTTTCTTCTGGAGGTAACTGACAAATATCCACTACATCTCCAATGTCTTCAGTATCGTCATCTAAAATTTCATTCAAATACTGAAAAGCTGCTTCCAATGTTAGGAAACGATTCGATGCCATGTTGTTCATACAAATGTTGTTGAAAGACTGAATTTTATAAGAACGAGACGGCATGAATCAACAGAAACAGCTAACAGAACGTGGCACAAAACACGCCGGGATCTTTGTTATACAAACAATGTAAAAACAATTATTTCAAATGTACCTGTAGCCAACAATAATCATCATTTTATTTCCATTGTTGACCAAGTTGCAAAACAATCTTGCGTCAGAACTGTGAGAATGGAAAATTTTTCTTCAGTTTTTTGTGCGAGTTATTTGTTGTCTGTAACCATTGTTCATGCAAAATGCCAATGTTCCCATTTGGGAACAAGATAATAAACTTTTTGGTTCGGGCTTTGGATTGATTGATTGAGTTGGTGTTTTAAGTTCACTTTATGCACAGTAAGTAAGTATATTGTGTTATAGTTGTGATGTGTTTGTGTGTGTCTTGTGTAGTAGTTGTGCTGTCTAATGTGTTGTTTGTGTTTGTCTTGTGTAGTTCCTCCATTCATATTGGGGGTTAGGCGTAGAGCTGACTACTCTGCACTGTAAAAAAATGTCAAGAAACAGCAATATAAGGCCATGGATGTTCCCAAGGTAAAATATTCCGGAGATAAAATAGTCCCCCGTTCGGATCTCCGGGTGGGGACTACTTTGGGAGGTCCCTGGACTAAGGATAAGATCTACATTAGGAATAAGGATATTAAATTAGGCACCTGGAATGTTCTGAGCCTTTACCGGCCTGGGGCATTTCAGTGTACAGTTAATGAGATAGTTAAGTATAGATTAGATGTAGTAGCTGCCCAGGAAGTTAGGTGGCCAGGAGAAGGGAATTATAAAACTAAAAATTATACTTTTTTCTATGGTGGTACTGAAAAATCATAATTTTGGAACAGGCTTTTTTATAAATAATAGAATTATCTCGGCTCTTAAAACAGTAGAATTTATTAATGATAGGATGTCATATGCAGTTTTACAGGGTAGGTGGTGTAAAATTATTTTAATAAACATACTCTATGTGATCAGAAGTATCCGGACACCCACCTGAAAATAAAGTACAAGTTTGGGCAACCCTCCATCGGGAACACTGGCAGTCAATACAGTTTTGGCCCACCCTTAGCCTTGATGACAGCGTTCACTCTCACAGGCATGCTTTCAATCAGGTACCGGAAGGTTTTCTGAGGAAGGGCAGCCCGTTCCTCGCAGAGTGCCAAAATGAGAAGAGGTATTGATGTGGATCGGTGTGGTCTAGCAAGAAGTCGGCATGCCAAAAAATCCCAGAGATATTCTATGGGATTCAAATCAGAACTCTTCGCAGGAGAGTCCATTAGTGGAACGTTGTTGTCGTGAAACCACTCCCCCACAAGCCCTGCAGTATGGACGGGTGCTCGGTCGTGTTGAAAGACACAATGGTCATCCCCGAACTGGTCTTCGACTGTAGGCAGTATGAAAGCTGTAAAAATGTCAACGTAAGCTTGTGCCGTGACATTGCCATGTAAAGCAAAAAGGGGGCCAAGCCCCCTCCAGGAGAAACATGACCACACTGTAATCCCGCCACCTCCGAATTTCACTGTCGGCACTATACAGGCTGGTAGATGTCGTTCACCAATCATTTCGCCACACCTGCACCCTACCATCGGATCGCCACATTGTCTACTGTGATTCATCACTCCACACAACGGTTTTCCACTGTTCTATGGTCCAGTTTCGACGCTCCTTGCACCACACGAGGCGGAGTTTGGCATTTGTCTGTGTGATGTTTGACTTATGGGCAGCTGCTCGGCCATGGAAACCAAGTTGTCGCACCTTGCGCCAAACAGTAATGGTGCTTGGAGTAAATCCTGATGCAGTTCGGAATTCCTGTGTGATGGTGGCGATGGATGATTGACGATAATGCTGTACGATCCTCTTCAACACTCGATGGTCTCTGGAGGTCAACACGGGAGGTTGGCCTGCACGCTTTTGTGTTGGACACATCCCTTCGCTATAACATCGGAAACAGTGGACAGAGGGATGTTTAGGAGCGTGGAAATCTCTCACACAGACTTCCTACACAAGTGGCACTCAACCAACTGACCACGTTGAAAGTGTGCGAGTTCCTCAGGCCATCCCATACTGCTGTCTCACACTGTCTGCAGACTACTGAGTTCGCTGACTATGTGTTCCACGCGGTAGATTGCAGTACTGTGTCGCCCTCTATGATAAACACACGTTTCTCGGCGTGTCCGGATACTTTTGATCACATAGAGTACATGCACCAACGGAAGATAATAATGATAATACTAAAGATGATTTTTATACAGAGTTAGAACAGGTCTTTGATAAATTTTCTCAGTATGATATGAAAATTCTGTTAGGTGACTGTAATGCACAGATTGGCAAAGAAGAGACATTTAAACCCACGATTGGTAAAGAAAGTCTTCATGAATTAAGTAATGATAATGGTATAAGATTGATTACTTTTGCAACCTCAAAGAATTTAATTCTGAAAAGTACCACTTTTAAACATAAAGATATCCATAAATATACGTGGTCTTCTCCAGATGGTAAAACTCATAATCAGATAGATCATATTCTCATTGATAAGAGAAGGCATACTAGTATAATTGACGTTCGTACACATAGAGGTGCTGACTGTGCCAGTGACCATTATTTAACAATTGCTAGATTAAGAGAAAGACTCTCAGTGATAAATCATAAGCAACAAAATCTAAAAGTTTTAAAATTTGATACAGGAAAGTTTACTGATGAAAGAATTAAGAAAGATTACCAAATTAAACTGTCAAATAGATTTGATATTTTGCAGGATTTAAATGATGATGAAAATATAAATGAAACAGACGTAAATAAGAATTGGGAGCACATACGTAATGCAATAGAATCAGCAGCTAAAGAAAGTATAGGATACCATAAACCGAGAAAAAGTAAGCCATGGTTTGATAATGAATGTCATAATCTAATAGAAATAAGAAATCAGGCTAGACTTAGGTGGTTAAATAACTCTGATGATACAAATCTAAAAAATTATAATAGAATAAAGCGAGAAGATAACCACACGTTTAGAAGTAAAAAAAGAGATTACTTGAAAAGCAAAATTAACGAAATTGAAACAAACAGCAAAAATAAAAATATCAGCGATTTATATAAAGGTGTAAATGAGTTTAGAAAGGGGTGGCAACCTAAAGTAAACTTGATAAAAGATAAAGACGGTGATTTTCTAGCTGACCCAAGCGATATTCTAAATAGATGTAAGAACTACTTTAATGATCTTTTAAATGTCCATGTAGAAGATAAATCAGAAGTAAATGAAGTACACACAGCAGAACCTTTAGTTCCAGAACCTAACTTGACTGAAGTTAAAGATGCTATTAAAAGGCTAAAGAATAACAAAGCACCTGGCATTGATTTAATACCAGCTGAGTTAATTAAATATGGTGGAAATTCATTAATATGTCAAATTCATAAATTAATTTGTTTAATATGGAATAAAGAAGAAATCCCTCAACAGTGGAAAGAATCCATAATTGTCCCTGTGTTTAAAAAAGGTGATAAAATGAACTGCAATAATTACCGTGGAATTTCTCTACTCTCAACAACATATAAAATATTATCTAACATTCTTTTAACACGACAAACCCCATATGCTAATGAAATTATAGGTGATTATCAATGTGGATTTAAACGTAACAGATCAACTACAGATCAAATTTTTCACATCAGACAGACACTTGAAAAAAAGTGGGAATATAATCAAAATGTCCATCAGCTATTCATTCATTTCAAAAAAGCATATGATTCGGTCAAAAGAGATAAATTATATAATATATTAGTAGAGTTTGGAATACCTAAGAAGCTTGTTAGTATGATAAAAATATGCACCAGTGAAACAGAAAGTAAAATTCGTGTGGGTATTAATATGTCTGACAAATTTACAATCCATGATGGGTTGAAACAAGGAGATGCATTATCTCCATTGCTCTTTAATTTTGCCTTAGAATATGCTGTTAGGAAGGTAAAAGAAACTAAAGAAGGACTAAAATTAAATGGTGTGACTCAGTTGTTAGCATATGCAGATGATGTAGACTTACTGGGGGATGATGTGAATACAATTAAGAATAATGCTAAAATATTTTTCAAAACTGCTTGTAAGTTAACAAAGAGAAAACTAAATATATGCTTACAGGCCGAAACGAAGTGTTAGGTAATAATCAAAATCTAATTATTGATAACAACTCGTTTGAAACAGTTTCCAATTTCAAATACTCAGGAGTAATATTAACAAATGAAAATTTTATTAAAGAGGAAATAAAAAGTAGGCTTAATTCAGGAAATGCATGTTACTTCCCTCTTCATAAATTTTGTCTTCTCGTTTAATATCTAAGAAACTAAAAGTTAAAATATACAAAACAGTAATTTTGCCTGTAATATTATATGGATGCGAAACTTGGTCCCTTACATTGAAAGAGGAACATAAATTGAGAGTATTTGAAAATAAGATCCTTAGGAAAATATTTGTACCTAAAAGGGATGAGGAGACAGGTGAGTGGAGAAGGTTACATAATTTAGAACTACATAATTTGTATTCATGTCCAGATATTATTAGAATAATTAAATCAAGAAGACTTAGGTGGGCAGGCCATGTGTCACGAATGGGAGAGGAAACAGGAGTTTACAGGATTCTTGTTGGGAAACCTGATGGTAAGAGACCTGTAGGAAGGCCAAGACGAAGATGGAGGGACAACGTTGAGATGGACCTAAGGGAAATCGGTAGGGATGGAAAAGAGTATATAGAACTTGCTCAAGATAGGGAAAGATGGAAGGCCTGTGTTGCTGCAGCCATTAACCTTCGGGTTTAAGAAGGCTAGAGAGTTAGTTAGTTAGATAATAAACTTAGGTCCAGATTAATATAAATCAATGAAAACCCCATTCTAATGCATTTCATGTAATACTAGCATTATGTTCTGTCCGAATATGTACAAAGAAGGTAAAAGTAATTGATTTGGGTGTAAATAAAATATATATAATATTACAGGGAATGCAATTCTAACCATTTTGGTGTAATTTCATAGTATACTATCCTGACGATAATAATGAAAATATTAATTAAATGTTGTTAATAGTAAATATACACCCTAAATTAATAGATCAAACAAGAAAACTATGAAAAATGTTGTTTCAGTATAGTTGAAATTGAAAATTAGTTGATGTTCCCAATTGGGAACATTGGCAGGTAAAGGGTTGACACTTGATATGTAACACGACTGTTACAGTATATCACCTCCTTTAGTCGACGGAGAATATTAGATATCAACGTTTTATCCAGTATTGTGTCAATTATCATACAAATGGTGTTAAAACGAAGACACAATTTTAAAAAAACCTTTAATGAAGGTGTTGCACGTTATGTCCATCCGATACGAAGGTACGTGTCATGTGAGACCCTTGCTGTGGCAACAACAAAGATCAATTCGTGGAATGTTTGTTACCAACGGAACAACCGATCTGTTTTTATTGGAATATTCCAAATAATTCTGTACCACTGAATGGAATTGAGGTTGTGACATTCAAACGCAAATACCCGTGATCATTTGGGATGTAAATTACCCAACGCGTGAGAAAACAGCTCATTACGAGCCCAGCTGCAATTATTTGCGTTCTATCAACTGCTCTGATGATATGTAAACTAAAAACAGAGCTGTTTGATAAATCGTTGTTGACGAACACAATACATTAAATGTTCGTTACAAGTTAACCGCTATTAATGAACTTTTACATATTTTGTGGGAGTTGATTGTGTGCGAGTTGAAAGATACAGTATAAGGAGAAAAAGTAACGAAGTTTATATTCTGTGATTACCCTTGCTATGATAGTTTGATATGCGTACAAGATTAGAATGGAGTACACGAATTGATGATTATGTTTTATTTATCATATATTCTGCTTCAAGGTAACCTAATTAAATCGGTGTTGGCACGTTTATAGTTGTACCTATTGACTTCATTTTCAACTATGGTAAGGACACATAACGGAGAATAGATTGCGTAGGATTGGTTGTGAGGGTACACGGATACATTGTACACACTCAAAATTTTGGGAGGGGTACAGTACCGCTGCACTAAATTCCTTGCACCTACTTATATAATTTGGTAAACACAAGATACTTCCGTTCAAAGATTCTTGCTTTTAGTAGCCAAACGCACAAAGTTTATTTTGTCTAAATTATTTCCCTATCCTAAACAATTCAAAACCCTGTGAACCCAGATTTTGATACTACTTATATTACTTGATCTTTGCTCTCGTAAAACATTATAAGGAGGTAAAACTGTTTAAAATGAGTGCATTTGGAATGGATTCAAGGGCTTAACTAGCTTGTACGTGTTTTCAAAACCTGTTAAAAGCTATCTTGAAAATACCAATAACATTTTAAATAATCAGAACTATTCTTTAAATATTATCATTTTTATTGGCATTACATGGATGTGCATTTTTAAAAATATAATTTAGACCTACGTATGCACCTGTTCTAAAATTGAATGGCCCATATTATTTGGGGATCGGAAGTTCAACTCCGAGAGAGGAGGTGCTCTCTCTCGAAACACGGGCGTTATAATAAGTATAGTTAAAACCACTAGACAATGGATGATGTCCTCGTTTGATCCATGCTAGTCATCTCTTTGGCTCATTGAGTTAGAAAGAAATTAATGCACCTGAAAAACTGCAAACGTAGATAGCACAATCTTACCAAATATAGAGTTTTCTCGGAATTTGGAGTTGTTACTTCTGCAGAACCAGCAAGTTATCAGGAACTTAAATAAAAATTCTGGTGCATTAGCATTTTACGAGAGCATATAAGCGGTTGGAGAGGCAACCCCTGTAACCGATACCGAAAAATAATGACGTCATCAACCCGGCAGGTCTTCAGTGATGGCTAAAAAGTGATTTCAGTTGAAGACAAATTCTCTCAAGAGAAGCGATCGAAAGAGAACTATCAGTGTTAGCAGCTCTTACTTACCAGTGTTGTCAATTTGTCACATTTGATAGAGCTTCAGAAAAATGAAGATCTATTTATCTGTAGAGAATCATCAAACAGTTACATGTTGCATTCTAGACTGAAAACTTTAGAAACCAATTGGCTGATAAATGAGTAGACATGCTTCATTAAATACCTTCACAAATATATGTGTGTTTGGGTATTTTTGCTTGTTTTCTTAGTCTCGGGTAAGCTGAGTGAGAGTGACGCCACAGTTTAATTTAGGATCCAAACCACTGTCAAATGTGCCTCTACCGAGGATTAAACTAGAGACCTTATGGTTACAAGTCGGCAACGTTACAAATGCACCATTGGAAAGACATCGTTTCTTTATTTGCTCGAATTGTTGTTTTCAGTCCACGTTATGCAGACTTAAGCTAATCAAGACTATACCTATATCTAAACGAACCATTGTGCAATGTGCTTCCACCGGGTATTGAACCCCGTAAACCTTGAGAAATGTTCTTGTGGGTATATTTTAAGAATATGGAGTATGCTATGTATTTTATGTGCATACTGTTGGAGAAGGATTAAAATGTTACTTTAATTGTAATCAACAATAATTGCAAGTTAGCATACTTATAGAAGGCTGTAGTCATTTAGCTCACTGGAAATAAATGGTCGAACTTGCTTAGAGGTATAACACGTGATGGAAGCGTTGATCTTTCTGTAACGTCTACATAGTCTCCCTCAGTTGAATGCATCATGGTGATCTTTATAATGGCTTGCTGGAACTGATGTTTTGGCATTTTGCGACACCGATTCTCGTCAGTAAATGTCTTGCTCGGTATGAGCTCCTTCATTTTGCGACCAGGATGTAATCCGAAGAGGCTTAATCTGAAGAGAAAGGAAGATGTTAGAGTATCCAAATTTATCCAATTCAACTTCGTTGAGATGTGTGTGTGTACGAGCATTGTCATGCAGCAGATACCCTTAGTTCAATTATGCATCACAGACGGCTCCTAAGGGTACAGTATGTGTTGCCTTTTAAAAGATTCTCTCGCACGTGCCAAAACACAGATGCCTGTTGTTTCACGGATAAGCCGGCCGGCTTTGTTTCAGGAGGAGAAGTAAGACTGTTGCAATGGCACTATTGCCAGTGCTGTTGCATATCCTGCACCATGGCGTAGCTTTCTCACATCAAAAATATCTCTCGTGGGAAAATATTCTTTCTTCAACACAAAGCAAGCATCGCTCCCGATAATCAACACGTTTGACCCTGCACTGTCAGAAACGGTTGTGTCACGTGGTGTCAACAGTAGTTTAAAACTTCCCTTGTATGTTTCCACACGCCTACAGCACAAACCACCTTCATCGCTGATTAAATCCACGCAGAAGAAAAACTAGTGTTAAAGCGAATCAGTTCCAGAAAGTCCACACCATATTTTGTTCAAAGTTTAACTTCGGTGGTGACAAACTGGTGTTGATCACAATCAATAATTTGGGACATTGTAACATCCACTGAAGTTAAACTTTGATGAAGATGTGACAACCCTTGCGACAACCGTCGGTGTCGTCTTAAGACGTACACCTTGTATGCGTTCAAATGTAACCTTTTGTGCACGACTTCGTGAACAGTGGACCTTGAAATTCCTAGCTGCCTACTCGCTTCCCTTATTGGCAGTATAGGCTACGCGCGCTTCTTCTTGCACCGACACTAGCGCCGCCACCGTTAGTTGTACGTACACGCATGAAAATTTGCTGAACGAAACTGACAAATGTAATATTGCTTTTGCAATGATTTGTTGACAAAAAGCTCGGTTTCTTGAAATGTAATAACTATTTACAATCCGGACACCCTGTATTTCTCAATGTTTTTCATATGGTGTAGCTAAAATATCAGCATGATATTTTTTGGCAAGACAAAGTTATCGCTCTGTCAAATAACCATATTTTTCGATAAAAATGTTAATTTATTACGAAAATTCAGAGGCAATTTTACATAAAATCAATAAAGAAAACAGCAAGAAAAATATGTAAAAAATATGAAAATAAGTTGGTATTATTAACATTATTCAGATACATTTAGTCTAATGGATGGCCGGAAGGCATACTCTGATGAAAAGACATCCACGCTTGATGGGCGCCTATTATATGTACAGAAAAAGACATATTTTTGGAATTTCAAAATAGGATTGTATTGCCCATAGGTATGCGAAAGGGAATTATTTAATAATGGACATGCAGCGAATTTTTAATTGACAATTTTGCACACACTATAAAAACTAGACAGAATAAATGACTGTCTAAGACCAGTTAATTTTTGCTGTCATCCAGTTGGAGTTGAAAATGACCAGACAGTTTTTGATGTTTTATAGAACACTAGCTGATTCCTTGGCGTTGCCGGGTGTTTAAGGAATTCTAACTATAGCGTAAAATGTAACCCATTTTATTTACAGGTATTTAAAACTATAAGTACAATATACAAATTATAAAGTAATATCTTTTACAAATTCACTATAATATAACTTTAATAACAATTTATGAATAACTATTTTAGTTCCACCTCCAAGAGCAAGAATATATAAATTGAACGGCATTGGGAACGTCACTATTCATCTTATCGACCTCGAAAACCTTGGATTCCACACTAATAATGGTCGTTTTCGATTATTTTTGCATGTTACCTTCTCACCTCACCCATAGGGGTGCTAGGGGCGTGTTGGAGTTGAAAGGCAGTGGGAGAGTCACTATTCTTCTTAGCAACCCAGAAAACTATGAATTCCACACTAATATTAGTCGTTTTCGATTATTTTTACGTCAGCCCCTTCCCACCCCACTCCTAAGGATGACAGAGGTGTCTTGGAGTTGAACGTCATTTGGAGAGTCACTATTCATCTTAGCGACCCTGAAACTGTGGATTCCACACTAATATCGGTCGTTTTACATGTCACCCCCTTCCAAACTCCACCCCCAGGGGTGCAGGGGTGTCTTGGAGTTGAACTGCATTGGGAATGTCACTATTCATCTTAATGACCCTGAAAACTATGGATTCTACACTAATATCGGTCGTTTTAAATGTCACCTCCTTCCCACCCACCCCTACCCCTAGAGGTGCCAGGGGTGTCTTGGAGTTGAATTGCATTCTAAGTGTCACTATTCATTTTAACGACCCCAAAAAACTATGGATTCCACACTAATGTCGGTCGTTTTACATGTCACCCCTTCCCACCCAACCCCTAGGGGTGCCAGAGGTGTCTTGGAGTTGAACGGAATTGGGAGTGTCCGTATTCATCTTATCGACCTCAATAACTATGGATTTCAAACTAATATTGGTCGTTTTCGATTATTTTTACATGTCACTCCCTTTCCACCCCTACTCCTAAGGGTGCCATGGGTTTCTTGGAGTTGAACGGCATTGGGAGAGTCACTATTCATCTTAGCGACCGTGAAAACTGTAGATTCTACGATAATATCGGTCGTTTTCGATTATTTTTGCATGTCACCCCTTCCCCACTCCACCCCAGAGGTGCGAGGGGTGTCTTACCCCAACAGTATTTCTTTCGAGATTGCAAGTGATACGTGTTCCAAGTTTGGTAGAAATCGCTCTAGGCGTTCGAGAGTTATACTGGAACAAACATACACACATACATCCATTTTTATATATTAGATTATATAGTTAACCGAATTAATGTAGTTTAATTGCTGATTTTATAAAAATATATTTATAGTGAACGCAACAGCAATTTATAATCATTTACTCTCTTCGTGCATAATATATTTAAATTTAAATACTGAATGCTTGCGTTACGGTTTATAAATTAACAGGCGACCGTTAAATTTTGAAGGCAAAATATTGCAATATTTACGGTAACTTCTAACATTGCAGTGTTTGGTTTACTTTCAAATTCATATCCTAAATGCCGTAAGCAACACTGGTATGTAATTATTTGAAAACTTGTACTAGTCTGTATCTAATTAAGATTGAACATCCACATAGATAACATAAATTGCACATGAAAGAGGCTAAGAGATTCAAATTTTCCTAAAAAGAAAACCATTTAAAAAACAATTACCGAACTAGATTTCTATTTGAAAAGTTTAAAGGTATACTGTTTTCCATAAAGGCAAATCTGATCGAAACGATAGAGCTGTGCTTCTATCTAATGCACCCGGAAGAAAATGAGAATTTCTTTATGAAACAAAAGTTCTTACTTATCGTGGTGGTTGGAGACTCTTTTAAACGCTCGGAACTTTCCAAAACTTTGCTTCTTCGTCTTCCGTTCGATCGAAGGTTGAATCTTCCTCCCCAGACCCTATTCCCAATCTAAGCAATTATCGCTAAGAATTCAAGTTCCAATGCTATCGACATTGATCCACGCCAGACCCCACTCGACGCTGGAGCAATTTCTTTGGCCTTCACTTCACTATTCTTAACCTCGTTGGTCCCCGAGCACTTCACCGACGGAGAGAGAGGAGAGAAGGGTATTTAAACGAATTTATTTAGTTCAGAATCCCTGCATTTTAAAGGAAAAATCCACAGAATGTCTGATAATTCTTTAACTACTTTCCACTTTTTCAATTCACACTGTGACCTATTTAATTTAGGCATTGATTTATGAATCGACAGACTTTGTGACTATCATGCTTGGCCTCACAATCGATGCGCTAACGGTTTCCATGTTTTGCTGATAAAGTAAACGCTTCTGAAGAGCATATTGGTTACAGTATAAAATAAAAGTTTATAAACTTGCAAATAATATACATTCGAATTTTAAACAAAATATATAGGGCTTGGGACAGCTTGAAGATTTCAGAACCACAATACCTTATGAGACACAACAGTTTTCGTAACAGCTGTAGGTCCTCCCCGATGGCGTAGTGGTAACGTCGTCGCCTTGTAATCAAGGAGTCCCTGGTTCGATACCCGGTAGAAGGAACGTGGCACAGTGTTTCGGATCATACTTTAAACTGTAGGTTCATTCGCGATTAGCCTTTCTGTGCGTAAAGTGGACTTAAAACAACAATTCAATCAATCAATCTACCATAGCAGATGTAGTTCAGTGTACCGCATACACGACGCTAAAATGTTTCTAAGTGTGACCATCCTCAATTCGCTGTACGGCACTGGGTTACTTTTTCACACGGAGTAAGCAGTAAATCCTGTTGATGTAATCTGCCATTGGAAATAGCCCAATCTAATACAGTATATTGTCATTACTTGTGTGAAACATGTTCATTGACAGTATTACAACCTTAGTGACAATGAAGTTCGACCAGTCACAAATATAGGAGTTCGTTGTGAAAGAAGGAGAACACATGCATATGCTGAACATATTTTATTCAGCAGGCTACATGGAACAAAGGAAAACATAAATTTCCGCTGCAACGCAGCAATATATGGTGTCCACACAAAATAAAACATTTTCGTCCATCTACACGTGACATTGAAGTTCGACCACTGTTAGAGGGGATCCTGTTTACCATGGTCTGACGCCGCTCCGTCGGCGAATAACTGTGGCAATGCGTCGGGGCATGCTGCGGACGAGTCGTTCAAGGTATTCCACATCGATGCGCTGCCATTCCTCCTGCAGGCAGGCGATAGGAGCAGCCACTGTCGTGGGTCCCCTCTGTTGCACACGTCGCTTAAGAACACGCCACACATTCTCAATGGGCGAGAGGTCGGGACTCGATGGTGGCCATGGCAGAGTTCGCACGTGATGGCGAGTCAACCATTCTCTTGTCAGCCGCGCTGAATGATGCCTGGCATTGTCGTGTTGAAAGATGAGACGCCGCCTGTGGAACAGGTAGCTTCGCACTGTGGGAAGATGCCGCTCCAGTATGCGTGTATAGACGTGTGCATTCACAATGCCATCACAGACGTGTAGTGGGCCAACCCCAGATGCCGTCATGCATCCCCATACCATCACTGACGCATGTTTCTGTACCCGACGTGCATAACATTTTGCTTCATTCTGTTCCTCCTTCCGACAAATGACTGTTTTCCGTATTTTCCCGTACACAACATTGAAAATGGATTCGTCCGTCCACAAAACCCTGTTCCACTGCCGAAATGTCCATCCTCGGTACATTCGTGCCCACCGTAGTTGATTGATTTTGTTCAACATGGAAAGGAAGGGTTTACGTTTCGCCTTGTACACTCGGTAACCGCATCGCTGTAGGTAACGGCGAATGGTTCTGGTTGACACTTCTCGAGTCCACAGTCGTAATTCGGCCACAGAAACATGATTGTTGGTCTGGATATAGCGCCTAAATATCCGTAGGTCACGCACGCTCAGCAGGCGTTTTCGACCGGGGGCCTTACCTGGCTCTGTAATACCCGTATTTTGGAGGTGTTTGATGATGCAGTGGACGGTTGACTTGGGTAAGTTCAGTTGGCGCCCTATTTCCCGTTCACTGAGTCCATCCCGTTGCAACTCCACCACTCTTCTCCTCACGGTGTTGTCAATAGGTTTGCCCCTGACCATGGTGATGATGCACTGCGGTTCCTCGGAGCACAGCACGCGCTTATATACGGCGGACTCCCTTATCGTGACCGTGACGTCATGCTTCCGTCGAATCCGCCACTATCTGGAATTTTCCGTATGGGTCTGGTGCCTGGTCGAAGTTCAATGTCACGCGTATGGTTCCCCGTTTTCGTTCTTTACGTGACCTTGGGTGCAACATGCTGGGATCACGATTCTTGCCTGCTCACACGCCTCCTCTTACACACATGCGTCACTTCTGCGGGTCACCCATTCCACCCCCTATGCCTCTGTGCATTTAATCACGTATTCCTTTCTGGTCGAACTTCATTGTCACCAAGGTTGTAGAAGTTAATGAGATTGTACACACTAACACAATTATTTAATAACAAGAATAGTTGTAGTTAATTTTCATCTTCATTACGTTAATTCGCCTCTGAATATTCTAAATCTAACTTTCAGATTGAATTTCTAGCAAAGAATCAACTTAACAATGCAACATTACATGTGTAGCACGTAGCTTCCAGAGGTCGCAGTAGTTACGTTGTTGCCTTCTAATCAGGGAGTTCCGGGTTCGATACCTGGTACAGACACATAGTGGTTTGTATCCCACTTTAAACTATAGATCCAGTCTCGATTAGTATACCTGCGTATAATGTGAACCTAAATCAAATAAACTCAATTATATGGGTAATCGCATTACAGAATCATAACACAACAGTGAGAGTATCTTCTTCACTTAAACTAAGTACTATGATTACAATTACACTCCTCTTCACATAACGTGGCACACGTTTAAAGGTTGGACAGTTGAAGTACAACATGAACACCAAACGGACAATTTTCGTGTGTACTTTTTAGTGTGGGAATGTGCAAGTGAATGTATATACAAGTTGTAGTTTATGTACAATGAAAACAGTCGGAAAAATTTAACCATCAAACATCCAACAGATAAACATGAAGTACTTAAATGTTGTGTGTTAAGTGAGTATATTAACAATCTGTTACCCTAAATCAGGCTCTCTTCCTGCCTTTTACAGTTGACTAATCACATCCTAGGACTCCTTTACGTCATTTGTAATGATTCCGTATGAAAGCGTAAGAATTCGCTACATAGACAATGTATCAGCAAGTAGTCATTTAGGTACAGGGAGAATTACCAGATATCCTAAGCGAGGTCCTGAGTACAATACAGCTAATAAAAACCAGAGAGAAATTATAATGTCGGAAACACATGCATGAATAGACTTACAAACCAGTGGAATAGAAAATAGCGAGTTTGTGTACTTGTCTGCGTATAATAAAATATACTACAGAAACTCCTCTATCTAACTAACCAACTAACTCTCTAGCTTTCCTAAACCCGAAGGGTCATGGCTGCAGCAACACATGCCTTCCATCTGTCCCTATCCTGAGCAAGATCTATATGCTCTTTTCCATCCCTACTAATTTCCTTTAAGTCCTATCAACGTTGTCCCTCCATCTTCGTCTTGGTCTTCTTACAGGTCTCTTACCATCAGGTTTCCCAACAAGAATCCTGTAAACTCCTCTTCCCTCTCCCATTCGTGCCACATGGCCTGTCCACATAAGTCTTCTTGATTTCATTATTCTAATAATATCTGGACATGAATACAAATTATGTGGCTCTAAATTATGTAACCTTCTCCACTCACCTGTTTCCTTATCCCTTTTAGGTCCAAAGATTTTCCTAAGGATCTTATTTTCAAATACTCTCAATTTATGTTCCTCTTTCAATGTAAGGGACCAAGTTTCACATCCATATAATACTACAGGCAAAATTACGGTTTTGTACCTAGGTATATTTTAACTTTTATTTTCTTAAATATTAAACGAGAAGACAAAATTTTATGAAGAGAAGAGTAACATGCATTTTCTGAATTAAGCCTACTTTTTATTTCCTCCTTAATATAAGTTTCATTTGTTAGTATTACTCCTACGTATTTAAATTTGGAAACCTGGTTCAAACGAGTTGTTATCAATAATTAGATTTTTATTATTACCTAACACTTGTCGGCCTGTAAGAATATATTCAGTTTTCTCTTTGTTAACTTCCAAACCTATCTCTTTAGCTGTTTTGAAAAATATTTTGGCATTATTCTTAATTGTATTTATATCATCCACTAATAAGTCTGCATCATCTGCATATGGTAACAACTGAGTCACGCCGCTTAACTATAGTCCTTCGTTGGTTTCTTTTACCTTCTTAACAGCATATTCTAAGGCAAAATTTAAGAGCAATGGAGATAATACATCTCCTTGTTTTAACCAATCATGAATTGTAAATTCGTCAGACACATTAATACCCACACGAATTTTACTTTCTGTTTCACTGGTGCCTACTTTTATCATATTAACCAGCTTCTTGGGTATTCCAAATTTGACATATATATCATATAATTTATCTATTTTTACTGAATCATGTGATTTTTTGATATCAATGAATAGCTGATGGACACTTTGATTGTATTCCCACTTTTTCTCAAGTGGCTGTCTGATGTGATAACTTTGATCTTTTGTTGATCTGTTACGTTTAAATCCACATTGATAATCACCTACGCGTATAATTTCATTAGAATATGGGGTAATTCTTGTTAAAAGAATGTTAGATAATATTTTATATGTTGTTGAGAGTAGATAAATTCCATGGTAATTATAGCAGTTCATTTTATCAACGTTTTTAAACAAAGGAACAATTATGGCTTCTTTCCACTTTTGAAGGATTTCTTCTTTATTCCATATTAAACAAATTAATTTATGAATTTGACATATTAACGAATTTCCACCATATATAATTAACTCCGCTGGTATTAAATCAATGCCAGGTGCTTTGTTATTCTTGAGCCTTTCAATAGCATCTTTCACTTCAATCAAGATAGGTTCTGGAAATAAAGGTTCTGCTGTGTGTACTTAATTTACTTCTGATTTATCTCCTACATGAACATTTAAAAGGTAATTAAAGTAGTTCTTTCATCTATTTAAAATAGCGCTTGGGTCAGCCAAAAACTGTTTGTTTCAATTTCGTTAATTTTACTTTTCAAGTAATCTCTTTTTTACTTCTAAACGTGCTGTTAACTTCTAGCTTTATTCTATTATAATTGCTTAGATTTGTATCATCAGAGTTATTTAACCACCTAAGTCTAGCCTGATATGTTATTTCTATTAGATTATGATATTAATTATCAAACCATGGCTTACTTTCTCTTGGTTTATGGTATCCTTTTTCACAGATAATATTCTTCACTCTTGACAAATGCAGTTCTCTCTGCAACTGTATGCATTAGTTTCGCTGAAACACCGCGTCAAGAAACCCAAGGCCTTTATTCCCTTCATGTCCCATTGCAATAAACCGGAACAATAAAGCCGTCTACTTCTCCACCAGCTTATAAATTCATGATTGCATTCGTCTTGTTTCAAAAATCCTAACATAATTTGGTTTTTTATTAAACTGTTCATGCGAGCGCTAGATTCGAGTTAACTCAGCGTTCTAGGACAGACAGAAAAAAAATATATATTACACAGAATTGGAGACAAAAGAATATAGTTACCTCCATTTCTCCACTTGATGTTTCTTTAATCTAGTTTTCCATGCTACAGAGAGAAATCCTATCTAGATTCCCATTCGTTTATTTCTCTTTTAGTCTTCCCCTCCTCTCAGCATCTTTCAGTCTATCTCTGGAGAATTTTTACTCTTTTATCCATCGTACCCAGCTACTTCCATTGAGGAAGCAATTTCTCCTTCCTCTCTTCCCCCCTCCTCTCTCTCTCTCCCTCTCTCCGGCTGCGGCCATCCAGATATATGTGCTCCCAGTCTTTATATTGGACATATTTCGACCGCAGGCTCCTCGAAGATATTGCACATTACCATGAACCCCCGAAAACTTTTTTTTCTTCTCCCATCCACGAACGAAGATCAGAAACGTCTCCATTGCTACCTGCGCCGGAAAAGTTATCATCCCGCTTCCGCGTTTCACCGGTGGAACTTTCAGCAATAAATTATGTCTTATGGTTCCTAACATGGTAATGCATATCTTACACTTACTATAGTGTACCCTTGAGGCAAAATGCCCAGGTACTAGACCTAGAACACCAATCCATATACATCTAGTATGCATCTTCTGGAAACAAGCTGCAATCTGTAATCTTTGATCTTTATGGTACTAATAGGCAAACTACGGCCATGTTTGCCATCGATCGGTAGCTCAGGAACTATTAGAATAAAAAAGATTAAACTTGATCACCGTGTTTGAAACTCTGTCATGGAAGCCGTGTTGCTCGTGTTGCCAGCCATATTTCGCATATTTTCCAAGGGTTCAGACATATTGATGCTAGTATATACTAGAAGCGGGTTGAAATAAATATTAAGAATTCATCTTGTCTATTTTCAAGTCAAACGTAATATTATCAAGCAATTAAGTAACCTGTTTAATATAATAGTCCTCCTCCGTGGCCGTGAGGTCTAATGTGCTGTGCTTTGGACTCTGACTGCGGGACGGCATGGGTTCGAGTCCGCCTGAGTTCAGTCTCTGGGATCTCGGCCTGTGTACAGGGCTGGCTGGTGGCAACCCACCATCTTGAGGATATTGGGGAGCTACGAGTGAGTAGCGTAACCTGGTCTGGAAAATCTCCTATAACAGCCGAGCGTTCGACGTGCTGACCCCACGGCAACCCATGACCGGTTGATGATCTCCACACCTCTAGATAAAATTGTGGGTGGGAGACTGACTGTCGGGAGATAGACCAAGGCCCTTTCCAGGCTGTAGAGTCACGGGTTATTATTTTTATTTAATATACTAAGAACTACTAAAAGAGAAAAAACGCAAAATTGATAGAAAACAATGCCTACTAAATTTCATAATATTTGAAGTTAATGTTTTTCAAATAAATCATCCGAGTCGTAGCGAGGGGTAGCCTTGGAAGGCTGAAGCATAGGGAGCCACGCACAGATGGCGTCATTGAAGGCCTGTTTTAAGACAACAAAATCAGAATATGGGAAGGAAAAATTTACACTAGGCAGAGGTATATTCTGGTAACACTGCTGTAATTTTCTGTTTTCCAAGGTAGTAGTAATAGCAGATTTAAAAAATGTTATTCAGACACTAAGTGCTAAACCTGTTTTAAAATCATAAATGCAAACTATAAATCTTTAAATATAACCTATATTATTTTAATGGGCTTTTCTTTCAATTCGTGTCATTCTACCCAATGGGTAACCATTGGGTTTTATGAACCTTTGAACCTGAATCATGGCTGGGTTAGGATAATTACCTGTCTATCTGAAGAATGAAGATAATTTCAAGAATGAAATAAACTAAGTCCTCTGTAGGCTTCGTTGCAGGTTGACCAGCGCCTCGCCTCACTCTTCCTCAATCCCTTTCTCTAAGCTCCTTTCTCTCCTCAATCCAAAATAAAAGTCCGATCCTTCTCAGTCTGCCTCACTTCTATATTACCCAGGCCATGAAGACCTTCCTCCATGCCGAATCGTGATTTTTACTGCCACTATGCAAACCGCTGACTCCATAGGCTGATGGATCTTCCTATATCCTGAATACCTCAGGAGGTTTGCATAGCACAACACTGTGCATTATTTACATAAAACAGAGGTTGAGACAACTGAGATAAACAAGTGAATGCCCTGGTCAACATGAAGCATCAGAGAGGCTTTAAATAAAATATAATCTTATGGATTGATACGAATTCAAAATTTGTAGACGTAAATATCAGAAACCATTGCATAAGAAGAAAATATCGAAGGATACACATGAAATGTCGGTACTTGGTAGTACGGAGAGGAGGGGGAGGCTTCAAACCTCAAGCCTGCCCAAGGCTCCAAAATATATAGCAACGGTGCTGTAATTAATATCGATTTCTAGAAAATAAAAACCAGAAATAAGCTATAAAATCAGAAAACTCTTTAGTGTTCCCGCATTTAGTAACTCAAAAAAACTGGTAACACATTCTCTTAAAAAATTCATCCAGAGATATTCCAGAAAAATAAAGCCATATTCTTTATCACATTAATATTATATCGTTTTGAATGCAATGCTTGTTTCTTTGTGTCTCATATTCTCATTTCCAATTCTTCTGGTCTGTTGTTTTCCTTGTGGTATTCGAAACGAACATCATGGAATAGGAACTTGTTGGTAACATTTTCCCTCTCTGAAGAAAAAGAGCACAAAATTACTCTCGTAGTTCTATAGAATATCCAGTACTTTGATATCCCATTGCTATCTCCTTCAGCATTACATTTCTCATTACAATACTTGGCTAACAAAAAGCTCCATCAAGATAAGGGACGAATAATGAAGAGCGGTCTCATCTTCAGCAACAAGCCAAGCAGAGAAAAATACAAAACAGATATGAATTAAGAATGGAGCATCGTTCGAGATAATAACCGCATCCTGGTCTTTTTCTGGAGGACCCATTACCAAAAACGTCGAAAGGCATTCCCGAAGGGGGGAGGAATACGTGGAAGTTGCACTCCCCCAACCCCCCACCCACGGTCAGACCTAAGAGCGAAGATTAAAGTTTGTACGTGAAGGGTAGAACGAAAACTCATCACGTCTGTCTTCTATCTCTTGTGGACAAAAAGAAGAAAAAAGTAGGACAGAGAGATAGAAAGAAAAAAGGAAGAAAGAGAGAGACAGAAATAAAAAGAGGCAGATAGAAAGATAAAGAGAGAAGTAGAAAGAGAGAACTGGGGAGAGATGAAGGGAGGTAGAGGTGGGTTAAGTGAGAAAAGAGGGAAAGCAGGGGTTGATGTTGATGGGCGGACGGTGAAAATCACAGTTTGGTGACAAAATTGGGGTTGAAAAGAGGCGAACGGAGAAAGAAAACGTGGAAACCAGATTTTGGTATTTCCAACTTGACTTCGATGACGGGACGTAACGAGTTTTAGCCGGTGGAGCATGAGTTGGGGGAGCTAATGGTATTAGTTTTGGTCAGCTGATGAGCATTCGAGTTGGCAAACGTTTGCGACCATCTGCCCGGTCGGATGCGGTCTCCACGCGTGAGAAGTGTTGCCAGAACTTTAGAGAGACCATCGTGCCAAAGCCCTTTCGAGAAGATGTTTGCTGAAACAGCAAACATAAGAGAAAACTCTTGCATAATAGATCAGAAAATTAAAAAAGAAGGCATTTATTGTGTAGTAGTAGCACGATCCTGGATGTTTACTGTGTGTTATCCTTTTACCAGTTTCATGATTTGATTTTTTGATTTGATTTGATTTGATTTAGTTTATTTTACTTCGCGTTTTGTGCCTCTTGGCTAATTTGCGAAGATGGGGATGAGTTATGAAATGATGAAATTGATGAATGGACATTCACAAACAACCAAGCCCGACAGGGATACGAACCCGGGACCCTTGGCGTCGCAGCGCGATGTGCTAACCACTCGGCCACAGGGTCGGGCTCATGCATTCTAAACGTGGTAACTGGACTTTGGAGCAGCCTACGCTAGAGAGCTTCATGGGGTTTCACTTTTGCAATCATCCCCAAGGTTAGATGTGGATTTGAGATATAAAGGGACAAAAATGAATATGCAGTACGTATAGGACATTCACTGTTGTGATTTTCTACGAGTTCGCTTCCACTTAAAAGCATCTCACCAACTCGCTTTCACGATTTAAGAGGGGCAAAAATCACCTTCTGTTTGCTGGTGCCACGCGATAAGTTTCTGCAGTTGTCAAGGTGACCAAAAAATCCATATTAATCTCATGCTGAAGCACCCCTCCCCCCAAATCAAGAAAGAGAGAAGGCACGCATAATGAGATTAAGTTGTTGCAGTTTAAGCATCTTATTATGGATGTGTTTTCTATTTTGGGTGTCTTCTTACTCTGGCAGAAGGCGTACTGCAGCATAAGTCTTCATCTCCTCTTCCTTCCTGCAGGATCCGTCAGCGGCCCGCAGTGTACTCTAACCAAGTACAAAGCGTAACGAATTCGGAACGTCATGACTTGACCCATACAGTTATTTTAGTTCTGTGTGAGTGTTGTTCATAGTTGTTATCTTAGATTCCTATTGAAGTCTAGGGATTTCACGAACTGAAATGGTGTGGTCAAGTGGTGGGCAAAATGATAATTGCTACATATGTGTAAAGAAAATCGCGAGCTTCTTGTAGCTTTAGGACGTTAAGTACATAGTTTATACTTTTACACGTCAGAAACTTAAAACAATACTTCAAGCTTTTCAATTAGATAAATAATCATGATAAATTTATGAAATAAAAACATCATGTAAAAAGGTCTGTACTCTTCATTTTAGATATCTTCACGTTTGTTGTACAATGCACAACTTGTAATTTTGTAATCCCAAAATTGATGTCATTTTTTCATGTTGACGGAGAATCTGCAAATGATAGAAACTTTAGGATCAGATTCCTCAGTTTTTACTACAGAAAGCAGTTGCTTTCATTTCTGTTACAATTAGTTCCTTAGAAAAAATCAATAACTTACTTAACTAGTATTCAATGAGGGAGAAATATTGCAAAGTTATGTCAAAGAACAGTTGCTCCTGCTAAAGCATCTCGTGCTCCCTCTAACAGTATGCAAGAAACAGCTCCGAACGGCTGCCATTTACTATACCTAAGGTGAAATTAAAATGCAAATTCAATATTATGCATTCTCATTGAGAACCATATAAGAATTTAGACTTAATAGTACACTACTAGTATTGTTCTGACAGATAGAAAAATTAAAATAGGATAATATAATGTCTGGAAAGAAAAACAATATGTACATTAAGGAGAAGAATGGGGTTGTTGGGGAATTGCAAAGCACGCTGAGATCCCTGTGACTTGCAACCTATTCTGAAAACCAACCTTGCACAGTGTAGTGCCTCTTGATTTTCGCCTTTATCTGGATTGCTTACCAAAAAGGAACACAAATTATTGGAATTTAAGGAAGTGTATCGATGATTTCATAAGAACGTCAAACGTCTCCTCACACATCAACTACACATAATACTGTGAGGAAATCCTGTCGTATACTCTGCACAACTTCAGAAAAAATGCCACATGCGGCAACAAGTAAAAATGTATCTACCCATAAAGATGGTCACAGTTGACAAATTTCTAAATCTACTTCCAAGAAATAGCATTAGAATCCTTTCTTTTAAAATTAATCAATACATGAATTGTATCATGATTGATAGTCCCCTGCCGTGGCCGTGCGATCTGGCGTCATGCTTTGGGCTCCGACTACGGCAAGGGGGGGTGGGGTCGAATCTCCTCGGGGTAGTGTAACAACTTTCCTCCTGTGTATTGGACTGCTGTCTACTCACTATCGTTAGGAAATTGACACGTTATGCCGTAACTGGTTGGTTGATCTCCCACCTCGGGTGAGTAAGTGAGTAGGATCAGGTGAGAGTGAGGCCGGCAGTCGGTAGGTAGGCCTGGACGCTCAAGGGCTGTTGCGCCACCGATCATCATGATTGATAAACCTTAGAAATGCTTCGGAAAACAATGATATGAAAATCCAGCACATTTTTTGTAGCCACGTTAGCAGAGTTTGGCCTGAAATGACGCTAATTTCTAATCAAGAACCTATGATTCATATAATCCTATTAATCTTAATTTTAATACTTACGCATATTTTAGACCATTTATGCAGTTAGAGCCTAACCAGAGGCTTTAAAAAATGCGAGAGAAGAATTAATCATATTTTGCAAAGTTCCTTTTTTTATTTTCACTATTTACAAAGAGCTCATTTTGATGACCGCAAAACATGTTTTTCCCCAGTTTAATCGATAGGAATATTGCGCCATTGGGTTAGTAAATTCAAACTCAATTATATTATTGGATATTATTACACACAGCCATGTAATTCTTGCTTCAAATGTTTTCATTTAAACAATACGTGAATACGAAAAAGCAATTAATTTAAATCTCACGTTGCACGTGAAAATAAAAATTAAATGGTGTAATTTTCAGCGTGGTATTTAAGTTTTAATTGACGTGCAGATTAATTTATAAATTTACTGAAAATGGTTATTTGATGTGTGCAGTAATGGGAATGTAAATTCAGTAACATTGAGTTATTCAAACTGCTTCTAAATGACAAATAAATGTAACCCATTAAAAAGCTTAAGACATCGAAGTACGTCGTACCAACATAACCATTATTATTCATGCATTTTCTTGACATACGAGCTCTTAGCAGAAATAATTTGTATATTTGTTTTTTTATTAAAGTTTTCCCTAGTACAGTAGAGCTATTTCGAACTGAAGGAAACAACAAAGTACCAGATGGCCAATTAAAAACAAGCCAAACAAAGCAATAACAAGTAGCCTAAATACCGTTGAACCCACACTATTTTTAATAATATATACCAATTTAAATTTAAAATACGTGTAATTTAAGATAAATTAAAAATAAATGAATAATTTAAAGTTTAAACTTAATGATGATAATAATTTAAAAATTAGTTGTAGAAATGAATAATAACACTTTTCTAAACATAGGTACCTATAGGCCATAGGCGTGGGAGGGAGGAGAGTTGATGTTGAATTGACTAAGGGAAACAAGCCTATTTTTGGTAGAGTTGGACCCGTTGCTGCAACCATTATTTCTTCTTACATAGTTGGTCCAGTAAATGTAATGTATTATCACCAGATATTTTCCATCTGATATGGATGTTGATTTACCAAACAGTAAGGCACTTTCCTGAACAACAGTTAACACGACCAAGATATATTTGTCAATTTGTCTGCTGTAATAGGCGTGGCTGTTAGTTTTATACAACCAAGATAGAATGCCTCTTTTGTGAGACTTTGACATGATATAAGGAGTACGAATATTGAACAGCGCAGTCTCTAAATATGTTGACACATTTTCTGTTTGAGTCAGCTTTAATTTCAGGTACGATAAGCGGAATTGGGTCTATAGTATAAAAATGGACTTAAAAACAGAAAACTTAACCAAAATTTAACACATGATTTACTGTGGTGTATCTATTGTGAAAGGTAAATATATGTACGTTCATTGCTTTTTTGTGAAGCATGTTAGATCCATGTATAATACACACATACATAATTGCTATAGTTAAGGGATCCCGTATTCGATGCCCGGTGGAGATGCATGGTCGATCGGATCCGACATAAAACTGAAGGTCCAGTCCCAATTAGTCTGTGCATAAACATGTTATAGTTGAGAGCCATGTACAACAATAGCTACGTAAATAAATAAGGTTCCCGTTCCTAGTAAGTTGGAAATAAGGATGTAATGTATGGTACATACGTTTCTCTTACTTTCAGTACTCTCCGTACATTTTACATGGCTCTGGCAACACTGGAGATAGTCAGTGCCTGAGAAAGATAGAATGCAAGCAGTTCACATGGGTGGATGCCCAGACAGCCATAGCCCGGGTCTAGGGGAACACATCCAAGACCAGTTCCATCGATCCAGCAGGACTGTGTTGCTGCACCCTAGCGGTCAAACACGCAACCAACACGAATAGTTGAAGGGATCAGGAACCCGGCCAAATATCTCTTTAAAAAAAGGGAAAAGGTTAGGGAAGAAGAAACGACAAGAAAAAAAGTTGGACGTACATGGAAAAAAAAGAAGTAGGGAGTAAAAAAAAAAAGTATTTTACTCTTCGATACTCTTCTTTTCAGGATGCGATGCTTCAAGAAGAGCAAATGCAGCTTTTGAAGGGAATGAAACATGGCCATACGGACATATAGGTTTCACGGAATAAATGTAAATAGAGATGTTGTCCGGTTTGCGGAATGTCTGAAAGGAAGCTACTGTCCTCTCTGGCGGAGATATGAATATATGCAAGGGAAGATACCGGACTATGATGGAAGAAATTTGCAATGGTATTTTGTAAACACATGTATGCTCAACAAAGGGTATAGGAGCAGATTGATGTCAGATTCGAGTAGAGGGAAACGTGTGAGACAACTTCATCGAGTCAGTTAGTAGACTATTGGTTACGGCTACAGAATTGAGTTTCAGATTTTATTCCGCTTCATGCGCAGATAGGCTAATTCGTATTGTACCTACTGTTTAAAGTGGGATGTGCTTCCACGGTGTATCTAACCCAGGACCCCTTGATTAATAGGAGACAACATTACCACTACGCCATCAGGTTCTGGTTACTTAATTCAAATCTCCGTGAGAGATACAGTACATCAGTGGCTGATATGCATGTGCCAGCCTCCGTAGCCGAGTGATCGTTGTGCTGTGTTAAGAAGTTGGAAATCTTAGGCTCAAATCCTGGGTAAACCATGGGTCTGTCATTGCCACATCATCTGCATACGTGTCAACAGGTAAAATGTAAAGTTTCCCGCCCAAATAGCACAGTGCCGTGCCAGTCAGACGCCCTAACGAGGTATTTTTTTTATTTTTGGAATACCCCTATGTGATAGTATTCCCCGACTAGACCACCGCGAAACGTCTCATGAGCATAATCAGTATAATAGAATAAGAGGAATGGGAAAAGGTGAGCGAACACTACAAATCCTTAACAAGAAGTGTGGAGCACCCTACTACATATACAAGCAGTAGCAGCAGCCCTGAGTTTGATTCAACACGTGGTTTCCAGACTGTGGCAGTTGTTTCGTGACAGGAAATGTTCGTCGGGGGTCAGTACAAGGGTGTCCAAGAGCTCCAACTCCGCAACTTCACTGAACGTGAATGCTAAATAAATAAAGAGGCATTCTGCCCTCGTTAGGAGGTATTTTCTGGGCAGAATTGTTCCCTTCTCCCTGTTGACGCATATAGACGAATATATAAACGGTGAAATAAAAACAGGCGAATATTCACTTGACAGTTCCAGAATAAATTTTAAAATTGGGCAAAGTGAGAGGCTGTGAAAAACAAACGTCATTTTTGAAAAAGTACTCGCTGGGTAGTCAAAAAGTGTCAGAAAAGCAAAGTAAAAACGACAAATCACTCACTCACACCTAATTCTTGGCTGGCGCAGACACAAAGTTGACAGCGGCATATTAACCATTACAGCAAGGAGGCAGACGGAAGCACAGATGGTCCAAGCAAAAAATTGAATTGTCGTGACCACCAGCAAAACTATTGACATGTTCCAGTTATTCTCTGACTGACAACGCTTCTGTGTTGCACAGTGTGTTAATTGAACGTTAAAGCTTGTCTAGTGCCATTTTTATACTTATATTTATTCTAACATTAGGTTTCGAGTAAGCACCTCTTCTGTGGTATTAGGTTAAACTATTACATGAGGAGAGGGAACCATATTGGACTATTTTGGTCCCTTCTCTTCATAAAATAGTGGCACAAGTGACCAAGACGTAGTAAAGAATTCCGAGGCTGCTCTGGTGAAGGTGGCATAGTGGTAATGTTGTCTCCTTTTAATCAAGGGGTTCTGGGTTCAATACACCGTGGAAGCACATTAATAGTAAAATCGCGGGTCTGTCGTAGGTTCGATCCACACCATTGTTCACCTGAAGATGAGAGAAGCATGGCTGTCTGGTAGGAGGGGGGCGGATCGAACGGGTCCGTCGACCCCCCTCCCTGGAAATCGATATCTTTCATTTCAAGTTTTGAAAAAGCAGAAAATTGTTATTTCTATTATAAATAACAAAAATAGAGTTAATTTAGTAACTGCAGTAAAAAAGTAAATTTCATAGAAAAATAGTGAAAATACGAACACCAATATTTTCATATTCTATCATTTATCCAAATATAAATGGTTCCATAGTTTATAAAATTTTAAAAATATATCGTATTATCTAAGATTTAACACAACATAAAGTTTATGAGTAAAGTTAATAAGAAAATACAATAACTATGAATTTAAATACAGTTACTATAGAACGTAAAAAAAAATAAATCAGTGTTGGACATTCTCATCTGGTCGATTGCGTAGCAAGGTCTCCTCATTTACACAATAATAACAAATTTGAAAAAAAAAATACTTATTTTTGTAACTTAATAATAGTTATCATTGTAAAATAAAATATATAACCGTAGTAATAATGATTATTATTGTTATGATTTCTACTATTCAAGTTTTATCAATGTCACCCCCCTCCTTTTAAAAAAAATTCTGGCGACGCCTGTTGAAAGAAGCTGTATTCTTTTGAAACAATGTTAGAATAAGCGTAAGTAAGTAAAGAACATTAGGCAATAGATAATGTCCTATTACGTAGCATTGCGTGCTAAGCATGAGTGCTCGTGTCGAAACCGCTACTACCAATTACATAATATTTCAATAAATATACAAACGTTCCTCCTAACTTCTGACACGTAACTCAAAACCTATGATGCTACATGAAAGCCACTCCATCGCCACCCCCCAACCCCTCCTGTTGTACACGACGGAAATGCAAACAGTTCTCATCCTCAAGCTGCGGGACAATGGACGAGCTTAGTTCATTAACACGCGCTATGCCACTTGCGGGCGCGGATGACATGTTATCTGCTAAATGTGAATCCAGCACTGAGAAGCTTTCATTCTGTTAATGAAACAAATGAATTACAATTTATCGATTGTCCGTTGGAACGCATGCGGGCGATCACCTTCATAAACAAAAACCCCCTGAAACACGACATTTATGGACATTGAGGACTTCTGTTTTGGATGTGTGCGATAATGACTGGTCCATATCCCTTCAGAGATATTTTTTATCTGCCCGCTCCTCATTCACACGCATCATTACGCGGGGCATTATCCTGAAATATGGAAGCCGCGATTGAAATTACACATCAAAGAAGACAAATGGATATAGATTCATGGATGGGGAAAAAAATATGGTCTAGTAACATTCAGTTAAGCTATGCACTGTGGTCTTGTTGTATCACCTCGAATGTAGTTAAATGTGAAACTGATTGAAAACTCATGTTTTTCGGAGCTCATCTAAACTATCAACAAACTGATGAACAGTGGATGTATAGAAAGACCAAGGTTAATATGTAAAAAGGCAAAGCTCTATCCTGTGCAATGTACCTTTCTATGAAGGTATATAGATGATGGAGAGTTGGGTCTCCTCACATTCTCTATGCCGGCCATACTGGAGGTAAGTGACGGAAAACACGCTTCGTAATGCATGCAAATAAAGGACAATGCCGCCTACAGAAAAAAATATATAACGATATTGTTTCCAATTGAAGGGCCTACTGGTAAGGAGGACATCTCTTACCACAGCCAAAATGTAGGTAACGATGTAATATCCTTAATTATTTATTTATATGTTTCCTTCCATATACCCTTGATTAAGGGCATAGAAAACGTCAAGATACAGAATACAATGTAGGTATTACACCACAAAACACAAAAATACACATTGTTCAGAACATTGTCATTACACCATTAAAACAAGAATAAATATAAAAAATACATAGTTTATAACATTGAAATTTCAGGCAGGGAGGCTGTCGTCTGCCTTTTTAATGAGAGTTACGTGTGAAGTGGATGCAAATTGAGATACGCCGATTGTGAATCTTTATAAGATATATGATGTCATCTTCCATGAATTCTGTTGAAAGCTTTCTCTGTCAAGTAGTTTTTCTTATTTTTTATATTTGTTTACTTCTTTTTGGGAGTTAACAGTTTAATGTTATGAGGCACCTTATTGTAGAATGAATACTTTCTCTACATTCGTTTGGGATATTGAGTCTGTGCTGTTTCTGGTAGTAATTACCTTTACATCTTGTGTTGTGGGAGTGTATTTGGCTATTTTTGTTCAAGTTTGTAGTATTTGAACTAAATGTTATTGAGTTATAGGTGCATAGAGAGTATACTGCCATTATTTGTTTCTCCATGAAAAATTCTTTGCAAGATGCCCTACAATCTGCTAGCATCTTATGTGACCATAAATATTATATATCTACTATATTTCGGCCGTTCCATTCGGCCCCTCTCCCTTATTATACGAACCTTTTTGACGGAAAGGTTAGAACAGTGCGTTACGGGCACTGACGTCCTGGGTTCGAATCCCGGTCTGGACATGGGTGTTCTTTGTGAGTGTGTCTTCATCAATTTCATCATATCATCACCCATCCTCAGTGTCACGATTAGTAAAAAGTGGCAGAAAAGCGGCGCTAAATAACAAAAATCAAACTAACAATCAATCTCCCATATTACGTAAATATCTGAGGCTGATAACGTTCTTGGTGCATTTTCACATATTTTGATCAATATATAACAAAATGAAAAATAAAATATCTAATTAAATATACAATTTTGCCATTCATCCACACTGTAACATATACATAAATTTTCTAATTTGGTTTGTAGTGCAGTCAATTTAGATCTACTTCATAACAAGCTAAACTTTGGTATGTAACATCTTTGTAACATTAATTACAACATATCAAAAGTCCCCAACAGTCATCCGTACGCCAAGTTCCTTCATTTTTCTTATTTTGACTGCCTACCCAATACTCTATATACCTACTTTTCTGTACATAGAGCAATATTCTGTGGAAAGTATGAGGCGAAATCTCTCACCCCCCAAGACATTCTATCTAATCCATTCTCTAAGTTCCAAAGTCTGCTTTCAAGCCTCTTGACAATGTTCCCCTCCCCCGATGGCGTAGTGAAATCATAGGATTCCGGACTCAATCCCCGATGGAGGCGCAATGCCGAGTTGAATTGAAAACAAACGTTTACAACTTGAACACGCGGAATTGATAAACAGTGAGAAAAACAGACATTAATATTATGTGTTAAGTTAATCAAATTAATTAATACATCTGTATTGTAAACAAACAATAAATGATGAGTTTATTTCTCTTGCCATTCTCATATAAAGAAATAATCTTCAGTATATTCCGCGGCAAGGGAAACGAATACAATCGCCTTTAAAATCGCAGTATGATACAGATGCTTAATTCATTGACGGAAAATCCTTTTTACAACATGTATCTAAATCTTTAAACGTTTTACGATTAACCGCTGTTTCTAATGTGTATCCCTGGAGGTAAGTCAAATTATACGCTTGGGAACAATGTAGTAAAATCACTCTTTGGAGGATTTCAACGGACAACATGAGCACATAAAGAACATGCTTCTCATCATCCTCAACTCTGAAATGAAATATTTCATCCATATTGCTAATTAAAGTTATATTTAAAATGCCTCGGTGATATACAACTCAACAATCAATAATGTAGAATTACCTCTTTTTGGTCCTCAGAGATTTCATGTTATTAATAGATTTGCTTGTTTAATTATTATTAGTAGATACATGCTACCCAAAATGTGTCAATTGACATACATTTTTGATTCATATAAAGCATTAAAATGTATAAACTAATGGTTCAAAATATCAGTTGGTGTTCCGTGTAATGCACATAAATGTATAAAAATGCATCAATTATTGACACTATTTCAAAGTTTAACTGTATCAATTGATGCAACAGTGATTTGATGCACTGCTCTATGTATGATGTTCTAAATTCAAACTCTAATCGGAGACTATAAGGGATCTGTTTAAATTCGAGTTAAATTGTTCGTAAC
Source organism: Lepisma saccharinum (assembly GCF_977018435.1). Taxonomy (NCBI): domain Eukaryota; kingdom Metazoa; phylum Arthropoda; class Insecta; order Zygentoma; family Lepismatidae; genus Lepisma; species Lepisma saccharinum. Next base: position 2,495,814 of record NC_139239.1, read on the forward strand.
GTAGTTGGTAATTATTTATATCAGATTGTCTGTAAAATATACTTCGTAATGAATTTTGCAATTCAAAACACTGCTGTTAAATTTTTCATGCACTAGTAAACTAATTTTAACGTGTTGTTGGTTTTCAGGTCAATTTTTTAATTTTGTATTCTCCCGGTTTTATGTTTTCCAAAATATGCTCCATATATGCCACAAAGTTGTTTTTATTCTAGCTGGAGTATTAAGTAGAATTAGAACAATGGCTATTAAACCAACCATGGGAACAGATTTGTAAATATTTATTTCTCTTCATCGTAGAAGAAGTAAATGACATTAAAGTCATTAACGACGTTTTTGCACAATTGGCTCCGGGGTTTAAATGTTAATATTTGTTCCCATACGTTTCATGTGTTTCTCATTGATTGGCCTAACGGGGTCTGCGGAAACATCCGGAGGCTAGACCGATGAGTTTAATTGTCCGTTGGATCTCAATTAAGTGACAGAAATCCGTCATATTTCTGTAAAAGACATCTCTCCTATACCCTCTCTCAACTGTCTCTTGATTAGGCGAACGAAAACAAGTCTCTGCGCAAGTAGTGACGCGAGACCGCCCCACCAATGAACATATAAGAGGGAACTCGATTGCGTGGAGGGGGAAAGCGACTGGAGTTACCAGCCTTTGCAGCAGCGTGTACTGCTTCGCTCTGAACACGGGATTTCCTCCCCTTTTCTGACGCCATGAGCGGCCTTGCTCCAGAGATAGTTTGTACAGAGTATAACCTATAGTTTCCTGGGTTTAATCACACAGATTGGTGTACGTAGTTGTTTGTTCCCATATATTTCTTGTTCTGTTGTCATTGACCTAACGATATCTACAAATGTATCTGCAGAAACAAACTGAGGCTGGACATATGAGTTCAACTGTCGGTGGGGTATCAATTAAGTGACTGAAATTCCACGTAAAAACTTTAAATTCAAAGGCAATTACCATATTTCTGTATGACGCATCTCTCCTAAGTAACCTGCTCCCGCCTTTTAACTGTGCGGAAACTGTGACTACGTTGGTTCAGAATCCGACTCCTAGCCGGGATGAAACCCCAAAACATCCTACTCTTTCGACTTTGACCTGATCCCAGTCATAGAGCTGTGGGGAGTACCCGAACCAAGGTTCATTCCCGGCCTTGGTGCTGTGAGGGGGGACGATGACCCCTGTCATGTGCGTCGTGCTCGTGTGTGGCGAAGAGGGATAGATTGTAGCAGGGTTCCTCATGGCAGAGTTGAACAGATGTGGGGGAAGATTCGCGAAGGATTTTGGGAGAAGGTTCTCTTCTTTATGGTTTCTCTATATCTACTTTTGGTTGAGGTAAGGGGGCCGCTTATTTTATTAACTGCAACCCACAGTAGTAGACCGAAGGGAAGAAATGGAGTAACATATGCTTAAGCAATAAATTTAATCGTTCACAATAGAAAACCGAAATAAGACTCAAAACCAAATTTGTGCGATGCGAACATTGAGTTGCACTTTTAAGTCCACTTGATGCGCATATAGGCTACTCGGGACTGACCCTGCTGTTTAAAGTGGGATCCGAAACTCTGTTGTGCCTCCACTGGTTATCGAACCCCGGGGCCTCTTGATTGCAAGGTGATGACGTTACCACTACGCCATCAGGAGTCGAGTTGCATTTGTTGTTGATCACTGCAAGCAGTGAAAGTAAATCTGAATCGGAAAAATAGAAGAAAAAGAGGGCGATGAAACGGAATTTTGCTAAATAAAACTCAAGTTTCCAGCAGAAACTTCACCAGAATATTCCTCACTTAAGGGGTTAATAAAGTGTTAGTTAAATTTGACCAGAACTACTAATTTAACCCCATAAGTTCAGAGTAAATTAGTCTCATTCTTCCGACATAGCGAGTTGGGTGTTTAACTATAACTAACGTCGCAGAATAGGGGACGTGTGCAGTGAGGTACGATAAGAATTCGATGGTACAGAAGGATGCTGTGAAAATATTCATAGGTTTTTCTCAGCTAAGTGGAGATCTCTCCGGTGATGCACTGTCCGAGCATGGTGTCTGCAACTAAATGCTAAAATGCATTGTCCTGATGGGAAGCCGGCAGTTAAGCGGCTGTGAATTCCCAGCCATATGAACACTCTGATGCCCTGAACGAGGCCGCAGGAAAGTACGTGCAGTGTGCCCCTCGTCTCTCACTACCCCCGTAATGCTCCAACCATCGATCCTCACTAAGGGAGATGCCATCCCCCCAGCCACTTTATCTCAAGAGCTCGTCTTTCTTACGCTTCCAAGGAACCATCAGCCGCACGAAGCCGATAATGGCTATGAAAAAGAAACCGCCGGATTAAGCTGCGCCCCAGCTAAGCTGGATAAATATTTTATGTGCCCGGTATAGTATATTGGAGGGAGAAAAATCTGTGTCTTGGTATCGAGAAGTCCGTTAAAGCCGAACCGGTGTCGTTCGCAGATAGATCTAAATTGATTCCTGATAGGCGGAGATATATTGTTTGAGTGTCGTCGCCCCATGTTTGAGGTCGTTTTCCCTGACATATGGAGGCATTTTCCTTCAATCAGAATGTGTTTCAATTGGGAGGGGAAACGATCGAAACAAAGAATATATTCTCCTCCTTTCATCTTGTCCCTTATTGTCATGCATTTCTTCTCTGATATCGCTGTGTATGTGCAGTGTACGCTCAATAACAAAACTGAGTTGCAGTTTAGAGTTAGACAAGTAAAATGTGAATTTCTACTAACCTCTTACACGAAAGAAAAGCCTGATTTATTTGAATTGCCAAAACGCATTTGGTTCAGTTTCTTGGTAAACATAAACAAAATGTTTGGTATTGTTTACTAAATTTGCTAACTTTGACCAAATTATTTGGTAACTAAACAAATGTGCACGATTACTAAAAAGTTTTGATACTGGTGATTAATTATGGAGTACTCGCTTATTTACTGAAACTTTTTTGGTTACTTCAAACAAAAAAAATATGTATTTACTGTAAAACTGCTAAACCGGAAAATTACTCCGATATGATAGGCAAAGAAGCATAGTGGTACAAAAACTCAAATCGGATGGATATTAACATCTTCTTCCGTAATGTAATTTTTTCTCTCTGAAGACTCTCTATCCAAATAATAGCATCATAGCATCCTTCAAGTAGTGTGACTGCTCAAAAGTAGCATTTCCAAACTAATTTTGAACATATTTGATCGTAGTTGCCAGATTTTAAGGTAATGGCATCACTGGTTCACATGTATCTCTTGTTCGGAAAGTTCTTTTAAAACGTTTAATGTGTAGGCAGTGGCGTGGCGTGGATTTTTAAAAGTGTTACCGGTTATCAGTAGGACATTTAAGGGAGACTTGGGCGCCTCCCCACCTCATGCCCCCCCCCCCCCCAATGTCTTCCAAGTAGTTCATATAATATTAATCTGGTACGTATGCAATTCAATACTAGATTTGGTAAAGTTATTAATCAGGAAAAAAAATGTTGACATAAGGACTAAAGTGAAATCGCAAACATTGGTTGTTGACACAATAATACGTAATTTGATACTTACAGAAACATCGAAGGCTACTTATAGATCAGATCAATACGACTTTGAAAATAGTTATATGATGCTGGGATCCCGGGATCGAAACCTAGCTTGGGCATGGGCGTTTGTGATGTCTATTCATCTATTTAATCATATCATCACTCATTCCCATCTTCGCAAATTAGCCAAAAGTGGCACAAGCGAAGCAAAATCAATCAAATAAAATCAAAAAACTTCTATGATGCTGTCATAAAGAGAAGTTTTTCATTTGAATTTGAATTTTTGGGTGCGTCATGGTCATGGTCCACGTTATCCACATCTGAATTCGACACGTTTTTTTTTCACCCGAAAATAGAGTATATGGCTAACAAAAGAGTTTCGACAACTGCACACATCCACATAACAACGGATAGTCGTTATACCACGAAACATTGAAATGTCGGTCATATCCAGCAGACGACTTGGTTTTTAAATCGTTCAAAATAGGGTTTGGCCTCCCTTTCGCTACAATTTCGATTTTTCTGCAAAATAACGAACCGAAAGATTGCTTCAAAATATCTTCTATCGCACGATTACACACACTGTCCAGATAGGATGAACCCGCCACCTCGGAACTCGGAGCAAGCTTCATTAATTAATTGACAATGCCCGAAAACAACATAAAGACGAAAGACACCAGTCACAAAACTCCCACTGCACAGTCCCTCCCACAAACCGTTGTTTACTTTTGTAACACGTGAAGCACCCTCCTTGCCCCCTCCCATCTCAGCATCGGCCCTTCACCAATATTTCCTTCCGAACCTGCAAGAAGTTCTTAGTTCTTTTGAAACCAGATTTGCCCAAATCGCGAAACTTTTCGTTTCAAATAAGACGTATGTAGAGTAGATGTAGTCTTCATCTGTTTCCTAACTACTCCCACTCCCATGTTTCGCTAAATCCACTGAAATCTCATTTCTGACACCACTACTATTTCGTATATTTTACGTCCTTTGCTACCTTTAAGGCTTTCGCTTTATAGGATAATCGTAATCGTGACTATGAGGATGCATGGTGAATTATTGAAATAAAATTATTATTTCTTTTTGTATGTAATTATTAATTTTTATAATTATGTAAGTAAAATAATAACAACGAACATTGAAATAACCATTTCTTACTGAGGATTCGAACCTGCGACACCTGCCACTTCAGAGCGTGCTAAGATAACAATCGGGAAATTATGCTTGTAAGTATTGTTTTCACCCAAAAACAGTTCTACCACCTCAAAAACATTGCTTCAATCCGAAATTATTGCATTCCTGCGACAACGTATGTCAATCTCAATCAGTAACAATCAGTAACAATTATCACAAATTCCTGTAACCGAAATAATATTATATGTGTGAAATATAGTATTTTAGGTTGACATTTTTAGAAGGTAGCGGACCCCTTGACCATACCCATCCCTCTCCTCTCCTTGTCGCCCATGATGTCGAAGAAGGACAAAGAGGACTTTCATAATCGCTGATATTTAGTGTAAATACAAAATATCACTTGGTAGTTTGCTTTGCCCCAGTGTGATTTGATTTTTTAAAATTTTGATTTGGCGATTTAAGTCCACTTCATGAACAGTAATGCTAATCGGGACAGTTTAAAGTTGGATCCGAACCACTTGTGCCTCCACCGGGTATCGAACCCGGAATCCCTTGATTATAAGGCGGCGACGCTACCACTGCGCCATCGTTCCCCAGTGTGACTGGACACCTTCAGAGTAAGATAGACCCGATTAGGCGACTTTGCTCTTTTCTGTCAATTGAATATGGCAACACTGGTATGTTTCCGGTAAGGATCACTGGCAACTGCGCTCTTCCTCCCGCGGTCAGTCTTTGCCGCAACGCGAAGTCTTCCTTGGGTGGGCTCAGGGCCCTTTCCTCATGTTGCCTGTGGAGGGTACCGGATCAGTCCTCCTCTTCGCTTTTGCCGGTGTCAGAAAAAATGTCAATCTGCAATGTTTACTTTACGACAATATTACCAGTTTATGTACGTAATAATATTTTAAGACGGGTTCTTCAATTCTTTATATTTTAGTGTTACCTGCGGTAACAGCGGCTACATGCACGCCACGCCTCTGGTAGGAATGTACCTAACATATATCGAAAGTATTGCACATACCGAGTAAATATAGTTATGTGATCAGAAGTTATATTGTGTTAAGATTGTAACTTGTCGAAGACATGAACTTAAAAGGGGCTTTTGACACGGTAGAAGAATAAGCTTCATCCTCAATATTAAATATACATTCACAGCTCCTGTAATAGAGATCATTGCTTCTATTTGAAGCAAAATTTATTGAACGTAGAGTATTTCGTTGTCTTGGTAGCTGAGCACGTTAGGTGATGGAGTTTCGATCTCGCACCGAAGCTCCCTGGTTTAAATCCCAGTCTCGGCATGGAGTGTTTCTGTTAGTGTTCCTTCCTCAATTTTGTATTATCATCACTCATCCTCATCATTATGATTAACCAAAATTAGCAGATAAGCGACACTAAAATAATAAAAAGTAATATATCACCTGACATTTTCAAGATTTAAATAGTATTTTAAAAGAAACTTCATTTTCATATTTTTTTATTTTTTCTTTACAAAAAATGCGCGTTAGTTTCTATAGATCTATAGCTTAAATAAATGAAAGAATTAAAAATGGAATTATAAAACTTCTCGTGCACATACTTCTCTACTAATAAGTGTTTTTACATTGACATTATAGTTAAAAATGACTGTAAAAATAACTAAATCAATACATTCAGGTGTTATTTATTCAGACTCGAAGATCTGTTCCCAAAACCAAATGTTTTGGCATTCTCTTGATTTAATAAACAGGATTAACCCTTTTCGTCTGACTACAGTATGGTACATGTATATGGAGACGTATGTATATGTTCAGGCAAAGCAGGTAAACTGTTCTAAGCTTTAAAACTGCCAGTTATCATTCATTCAACGTTGAAATAAATAGGGAATGTTTTCTTAGTCAAAGTACTCTGGTAACGATAGCGAAAGGATACAGACAAATCTCGTGAAAGAACTCGGTGGCTAATTAGTTCTTGTTACTTTTAACAATTCGATTTAAGAGATAGTTATTAATTTTTATTCAGTTTTGACGAAATCGTTTAACTGAACCTTAAACTTATATGTTCGCTATTTCTCTTTCTTTAAACAGCGCATGTTTTACAATTACCTATATATATTACAAGGTTTTAGTGGTTCATTGACTGATTGATTTGGTTTATTTTACTTCACTTTTCTGCCTCTTTTGGATAATCACTATAATGAGGATGAGTGATGATGTGATGAAATTGATGAAGGAAAACTAATTAGAACACCCTTGCCCAAGTCGTGATTCGAACCCGGGACCTCTGGCGTCGTAGCATGCTGTGTTTACCAATCCGCCCCGGAAGTCGGCTATGAGGTTTTAATTGAGGTTGCTTTTAATTGATTAATTATATTTTTCTTTACCGTTAGAGATAAACATAAATATATCAGGCAAAACTTACTATCATCTGAAAAGTACCCCATCAGTAAATCCAGGAACGTACCTGAAACATAAAAAGAAAAATCTTTAATAACACTATTACAAGAACTACTATACATAATGTATTTGTACTACAAACAAATAGCAGTACATGTTGTGCTTATAACACACCACAACGAAAAATGGTTCGCTATGCACTATCCTTGAGGAAGTGGTTTACACTGAAGCTGTTTGTGACACAAATAAGAGAAAAGGCTGGCAATTCCATGTAGAGAATATTGATTCGCTTAAACTAAAAATTATCTTTCCAAGTATTCTCAATTAACTTAATTGGTGACGTGTAGAGTACACATATGCAAATGAATGCAAACACTACATAGAATAAACAAACACAATCATAAATATACGTATACTTTGAAAAATTCATAATTTTGAAATGCATGTATCCATTCAATACATTAAACACACACACGAGAACCGAGGTGCGTGACATTTTCAATCATAACTTGTTCTTCTTGAAGATTTTCAAAACGAAATAGAGAGAGACACAAATGCTAGAAACTAAATTAAACTGTGTGGCGCCACAGTTCTATGAAGACCAGGGTCTAGTCTACCAAGCGGCTTCTCATTGGTTAATGCTTTGGCGGTGCGTATATTGCCATTTGCCGCTATTTTCTAACTTTGGAGATCTGACCTCGCTACTTATTCTTTTCAGGTAGCTCTTAAATTTTCAAAATTAAAATTTAGTTTTAGTATTTTTATGTACACATATGTTCAGCTATGAAATACATATAACGCTACCCTCCATTCACTAACAAAGGTTTTTTTTAGGAAGAAAGACATGCACTATATGCAATGGTTTCAGGTTGATATTAGTTCTTATGATCCAGATAATTTGAAATTGGGTCCAGTACGTTTGCCCGACACTCACTTGCCCGACAACTCAGTTGCCCGACTCCATTTGTTCGACAGGTACGTTTGTCCGACAACTCGTTTGCCCGATACTCACGTTTGCCCGACAACAACAATAGTGAGAAGTAATCTTTCCTTCTGCTTTTTTAAGGACTTGGAACCTTCCAGAATTACATTTCACTCTGGGTAGCATTAAAATATGTTATTACTATTGGCCGTCACTCTTACTCTTCTGCTACAAATTCCTTTTCAGTTCGTTGATGATGCATTAAGTTGCATTGCTTAATAGTCTATAATATAATGCAATATTGTGTGCAATACCACGCAAGAAATCCAGAGTTGTTCGATTTATTCTATCGTTGAAAACAGTAGTGATGCGTTTTTCTCTTTCAACGTATTCCTTGCGAGTTGTCGAAAGAGCTCTCCCACGAAGGATATCCTCTGTCCTACGTTGCACCTTCTGAGCTCATCAATTATTGTGTAAACACCAACATGAGATTTTCCAACAAGTGTCTCAAAACGTCTGTGCCATGCTTCGACTCGGTTTTGTGTTCTTGGAATACCAAGATTTACTCGATCAAATACGGACAAGAAATTTACCCCCAACACTTCAAAGTGTTTCGCTTCTCGCAACACCAATAAAACAAATCACCTCTGTTCTTATCATTGGTCATCGAATAGCCATCTACAATTAACTTAGGGTGACCCCTTTTTGAAGCAACGAGCTCGAATACTTGACCCATTTTACACTCACCTTTCTCCACCTGACATCCACCTAACACGAGGCAAAGCCGTAGTCTCACACTGACGTAGGCCGCATATGTGGAATACAAAGAACGGGTGAAAAGAATTGCATATACTGCCATCTAGTGGTGAATAAAAAAATACTACATGTCGGGAAACGGCGTCGGTGAACTGAATGGTCGGACAACTGAGTTGTCGGGCAACTGAGTTGTTGGGCAAGCGAGTGTCGGGCAAACGACCTGATACATTGAAATTATATAACTATACCCAATCATAAAAACGAACCGCTGTGTTTATATTTTTGCAGAGAACGCAATGGGATCTAATATATTATTATATTTCTCAGTACATACATCTGAAGGTCCATCACTTATATGAATATTAGTGATGAACAGGGTGGATAAAAATCATAATTTTTACTTAAAAAATAATTTTTATGATTATTTATATTTAAATCGATTTTTTAATTACAATAACACTATTAAATTGCTAGAATGTTTTTCTTGCACTAAAAATATAGATATACATTTTTTATAGAGAGGCTTTTTCTGGTAAACAACCCTGTCAAATATTTGAACAGTTTGATTAAAGGAATATATGTAAATATACTATTTTATGTTTCTGGTACTTAATATATAAATCTACTAAGGAAATGTTTGTTGAGTGTGTTAATGAAACTATAATAATTTCAGTAACCTTTCTTCAACTTAAAACGAAACATTATAGATGTAGGCTACTATAAAATTGTAAATTAAAATATTTTCTATATCTTTGTAGATGAATGTTGGCATGTTTTAAAATAATAGTTTGCAAAGTATCAGCTGGCATGTTTACTTACAGTTTAATGGTAAATACACTATTTACGGTTTAACATTATTAGTTTCCTGTGCATTATTCTACACAAAATGTTTGCTATTTTGTCTATAAGAAATATTTAATTTTAAATCAAGATACATTTAAGTGAGTTTACATACTACATTTCGTTTCATATGAGCTTCACCCCATCAGTACATATATTTTGTTTCCTTCTTTTTCTTTCATAGAGTCTAATAAACAACATTAAATTATTACGAGAATATTGTATTTTCACCGAAAGTGATTCTGATATCTACAAAACCCTTACGTACATTATTCTGTAAAGAATTTCTTTAAAGTGATTTAAATCAATGCTTTTTTTTAAAAAAAAAAAATCATCTGATTAAATCTAGATTTAGATCACTATTTAAATCAAACTGATTTAAATCAATCCACGTTGGTGATGAACTATCAAAAGTTGATGAGGAAACAACCATTTGGCCAATATTTAAACTCAAGACTTCTTACATACAGGCAAGTTAAGCAAAATTTTATACCATAGTGTCGTAGAACTTCCAATAAGCAACAACTTTGATTAAAGCTATACTGCCTGTTGATGAATTAAACGTTATCAAACTGACAATTGTTACTTAGAATCCGCAAACTTTGAGTCGAGAATTATTACCGCAACCATGAAACGCAAAAAGTAGAGCACCTCGTACATTGCATACTTTCATTGAAAATGTTTAGTCAAAATCAATGGGATTTGGTAAAAAGCTTAGAGCGGCAGCAAAGTTGGGCATTCCAGGCTCCAAATATCTTCCGGGTTTGATGCAAAAGTCTTTTCATTTCGTTCCGGAGTTCTCGTAAAACATCGCTTACCGGAATTCCAGATACAATTCTTTGAGACAAAGACATCCCGGAAATGGGAAAGGAAGGGTGAGATGAATCCATCCTTTGTTTCGTGATTTTCTCTGTTGTCTGATGTTCTTCGTTGCGAGTCCATTTTCCTTCCTGCAAACCATTTATGAGTATTGGGAAACTCATCCTCTTCAGTCCTAAGACCACGTCAAAGATTCCCGTCTGCGACTGTGTTTCAGAGGAAAATGACGCAAAATCTGAGATGAAAGTTACGTCCTGGATTCCGTTGTAAGAGCCTCTCTTCCAGTTTTAGGATCTATTGTAAGCTTCTTCTTATATTTTCTTGAATAGGAAATTATATGTTCCATGGCAACCCGCTTCGTATTTCTCAGGCTGCGTTCTCAAAAGGACTTCTGCGACAAATTTCGACAAAGCAAATGATCATCCTAAAATTCAAGGACGTTCTTGGAAGATCGTGCATTGATGTGAAATATTCTCACGTTTGCTTCCCATTGGGGTTTCAGATTGTGGGATATCACCACATCCAGGTAAATTATTTCGATTGATTGAGGGTTTTTGTTTTCATTTTATGCCCATCTAGACTAATAGTGATTAGTTGGATACCAACCACTATGAGTCTCCACCGGATATCGAACCAGGGACCCCTTGATTACAAGGCGATAACGTTTACCACTATACTGTTAGAAGTTACCGTAGAATTTACAATATTCTACCTGTAAAATTTAACAGTTTTCCTGTAATTTACAACAACGGGTGGCAACAGTTTTCTTATTTAAATTTGAATGTATTATTCTGCATAAAGATAGATAATGATTATAAAATGCAGTTCTATGCACCATAAATCAATTCTGAATCACTAAAAAATACATTAATAAGGTTCACTATGTAAAGTCTGTAAAACGGTCAATGCCATTTAATTTACGGTAGTCGGATTGCAGCGAAAATTGGCAGTTTTAGACCGTCATTTCTTGAACCAAGTTTTTACAGTGTACGCCATCGGTGGAGCAAAAGTTCCTTTTATACTTTGCGTTTAGTTTTACAACCAATCATAAACAAGTGGAAATATTAAAGGTAAGGAGCTTTACACTACACCACGTGTTTTTATACAGCATCGCTTTCGAGGATGACAGTCCGAGCCTTTTGAGGAGAGTGATATCGATGTCTCCTCTCGCGTAAAAAGCTATTCTTAAGGAAAGAAAGGGAGCATATTGGTCGAATATTGAAAGGAACATCTCCATCGTTCTTCGGAGCGGGTGATTTATAACGAATCTCGAATCCCACAAAGACGTCTGAGGGAGGAGCAACATGAATGAGAGAGCAAAAACATATTCCCAAAAGATCTTTTCTTCTTCTCTCTCGTTCTCTCTGAACCCATTGATGGACATGTGACTCCAACGAAAAGCTTGCTGTCTGAAAATTCCTCTACACCAGAATTATAAGAGAGCTCCCTATTTAGATACCTTTACGTTTTTCATTGATTGGAATTATAGAGGCCATATGGAATTTGAGAAGAGTGTAAAATTAAGCACATTTAAGCGTTTGCGCTTGAAGATCGTAATGATTATGAGGTGTTTATTACTTGATAGAAATATTTTTTAGTGCACCAACGCTAGGTTGTTTGCACCCGTAAAATTATACTTTAGGCCAGCCCCTTTTAGTAACAAAAAATCAACACTTGTCTCTTAGGACTAAAATCTAATTAGCCATGTTAAAAGCTGAGGCTGTAAAGGAGCACTAAGCACATATATGAAAAACACACAACCCTACAGAGGATTTTACTGGTCGTAGGTCCAGACGCCAGAGCCTCGTTCGTCTGCATGACTGCAGTTACCGGGTTGTACTACGTGGAAGTCAGGTTGACCTTTCGGTGCCTTTTCAAAATGTGGCACCCTTATATCCCGTAACAATGATGCGATACGAGGGTAATAATCAACAAATGTTTGCGAAAATCTGTTTGAGGTATACTTACGCCCTGATAAGCTAATCGGGACTAAACCTAGATTTTAACTGAGTATCTAAACCACTGTTCAATATGGCTTCACCAATTATCGAACACGAGACCCTTTAATTACAAAGCGACAGTTACTACGCTGTCAGAGAGTCCCCTGCACAGGTACAAATCAACAACGTTAGACGAGTAGTGCATGTCACATTGATAAATAACTACAATTAGACTTATCTTTAAATCTTTCTTAATTTCCATTACGTGGGTCATGACTCACACGTAGAAACACATGAACAAAATGATACAGTATCTTCTTGAATTTACCAGAAATATTTTGCTGCAACAAGCTACTATTTGATACGTTTGCCTGTCCAATGAATCGAATGTTTTGTAATTTCTAATATAGATGGCTGCATGATAATATCATTGATTTGCACGAACACCAATCAAGATACTTTTTCGTCCATAGATACTTTACAGGCTTTTCATCTCGTTAAAATTGTATTAGAGATTGGGAAAAACGAAACATTTGTAGATATAAAATTGCATATATTTGTAGATAAATGATAATTAATAATCTGGATGGTGCAAGTTCATATATCGTGGCTGACCACCGTTACTCATATTTTTCTCAGTTCTATTTCAATCGCTCCAGGAGAATTCTGGCATGGTACCTTTAACGAACGCCACTTCCACTGTGGTGTTCCTTTCCTACCATTTTCCTTTCTATTGCGTCGACGTTGCGGTTACTCTACATGCATAAAATGAACGACAATAATAAAATCAACTAAATCATGTTCATAGTTACCCCCAAGGATATAAACGGTTGAAAATATGTATATAAATGATACATGATTAAAACTTATATATTTTTTCTTTATAGCCTAACTTGTTAAAACTGGTGTTATTTAACACTCCGTTTCTTGAGGTTTACATTTTTTCATTCATTGTTTTCTGCCTAATTGGCAGGTTTTTCACTGCAATCTCCAGCTTTCCCTGTTCTCTGCCTTACGCTTCGTAATAGCATACGACCCAGTTAATTTAATATCATCCATAAGCTGATATCTCTTTCTTCCACGGACTTTTCTTCCTTCAACCATTCCCTCCAAGGCATCTCTTAGCAGGCAGTTTCTTCTTAGACAGTGTCCTAACCAGTTTCTTTTCCTCTTCTTGATGGTCTCCAGTATAGATCTTTTTTCACCAACTCTTTTCAGTACGGCTTCGTTTCTTACCTTGTCCGTCCATTTTACACGCTCCATTTTTCGCCATGTCCACATTTCAAAAGCTTCGAGTCGTTTCTCTTCATTTCTTCTCAACGTCCAGGTTTCTGCACCATATAGTGCTACACTCCACACAAAACATTTCACTAATCTCTTCCTTAGACCTATGTCCATGGGTCCACAAAAAACATTTTTTCTTCTATTGAAAGCTTCTTTTGCTATTGCGATTCTCATTTTCACTTCTTGGTTGCAGCTCATGTCACTGCTTATAGTGCATCCGAGGTACTTGAAGCTATCCACTTGCTGGATTCTTTCACTGTTTGCCCTCACATTAATATTCCTTGGTTTCCGTCCTATAACCATTGCCTTTGTCTTCTTTACATTAATCTTCATCCCATACTGCTCACAGCTGCTGTTTAACTCTTCTAACATACTATTTATGGTTATTTCATCCTCAGCGAATAATGCCATGTCATCAGCAAATCTTATGCAGTTTATTCTTCTTCCTCCTAATTTGACACCTCATGTGCCCTGGAAACAAGTTTTCACTATATCTTCTAAATAAATATTAAACAAAGTAGGCGATAGGCAGCATCCTTGTCGTACTCCTCTTCCAATTTCACAGCCTTCTGTCATTTCGTCTCCTGTTCTCACTTTAACTCGTTGATTCATGTATAAGTTGCTTAGAAGTCTTCTCTCTTTCCAATCTACACCAATTTTCTTCAGAATTTCTAAAAGTTTAACCCAATTCACTCTATCAAAGGCTTTCTCCAGGTCTACAAATACTACAAACACCTCCTTTCCTTTCTCTAAATATCTTTCCCCAATGGTCCTCAGTAAACCAATTGCATCCCTTGTACCTCTTCCTTTCCTGAAACCAAACTGTTCTCCCTCTAACTCGCCACTGACCTTCGAGTATAGGCGTCTGTTCAGAATTCTTAGAATAATTTTTGCCGAGTGAGAATCAAACTGATTGTCCTGTACTCAGAACATTTTCTGGCATTGCTTTTCTTCTGCAGAGGTACCAAAACAGTCTCCGTGAAATCTTGTGGCCAATCCCCTTTTTCATAGATTTCATTGCATAAGTGCAGTATTTCTCTTTTTCCATCTCCCAGGCATTTGATAAGTTCAACAGGAATTTCATCAGTGCCCGTTGCTTTCCCATTCCTCATTTCTTTGAGTGCTTGCTCAAATTCTTCATTCAGGATATAGTATCCTTTCTCATCGTCAGGCACGCCGTCTTCATTTTCTACATTCAGACTGTCTGGGCGATTCTCTTTCTGGTAGAGCTCTTCAACGTACTTTCCCCACACATTCGATATTCCTTTTTTGTCTGTGATTTCACATCCTTCCTCGTCTTCTATCATCCACATTGTTTTCCATTTCTTCTTTTGGAAGCCCAAGCAGTTTACTTCACGATACATCAAGTCATACCTTCCTCTTTTTTCCAGTTCTTCAATTTCTTCACATTTTTGTTTCATCCATTGTTCTTTTGCCCTGTCAGTTTCTCTTCTTAGCTGGTTATTCAGTATCTTGTAATTATGTCTTCCCTCTTCTGTATTTACATTCTTCCATTTTCTCCGTTCCTCCATTTTTTCCAGCATACTTTCAGTAATCCATGGTTTCTTTGCACTTTTCCTTTCCCTGTAGCCTATTGTTTCATCCACTGCCTTCTGTAAGCAGCTTTTTATTCCATCCCACATCTCATCCTTATTGTTACAACTAGCTTTAAACTTATTATAGTTTCCTTGGAAATGTTCTGCAAATTTTTGTCTTTCGTCTTCTTCCCTTAGCTTCTCTAAGTGGGGTTTCTTGCTCACCTGGTTTTGGGTTATCTTCTTCAATGTAAGATTGATTTCTCCTATTAGCAAGATGTGGTCTGAATTAATGTCAGCTCCTGGCAATGTCTTCACATTTTTCAAACAATTTCGAAATCTTTCTTGTACCAGTATGTAATCTATCTGGTATCTTTTACAATCTCTTGGACATATCCAGGTGTACCTCCTTCTCTTACGTTGTTGGAACAGTGTGTTTCCAACAATTAGGCAGTTTCTTTTACAGAAATTTACCAGGCTTTCCCCTCTCTCATTTCTCTCGCCTAATCCATATCTTCCTACTGTACTTCCATCCTGCCTTTCTCCTACTACAGCATTCCAATCACCCAATACGATAATGCACGATCCCTTTCTCTCTTTTTCCATCAATTCCTCTATCTTCTCATAGTTTTCCTCCACTTCTTCTTCTGACAACCCACTATGTGGCATATACACTTGAATTAACACTAAGTCTTTCTTCTTTCCTTGAAGTTTCACCATTATAATCCTGTCATCCACATAACGCACTGCTATAACTTTATGTTTCACACGTGGTCCTAGCACTATTCCCACACCACGGTTTCCTTGTTGATCACCTCCAGAATAAAACATCTTGAACTCATCACTCACTATTTCACCATTTTGTTCCCACCTCACTTCTGATATTCCCATAACATCTACTTTGTTTCTTCTCATTTCTGCCTTTAAGTTTTCTAGCTTTCCCGACTGTAACAGGGTTCTGACATTCCACGTTCCAATCCTTAATCTTACCTTCTGTTTGCTTCTCTTTTCCCCATCAGTGTCCTTTGTCATAACGTGTCCTTCCCAGACATCCCCCTCCCGGACATCCGAATGGGGGGCTAGTTTACGTCCGGAATATTTTGCCTTGGCTAAATGGGCTAAATGGGATTTCTCGACCTTGAGTCAAAAACCCTGATGGAACTGATATGCAACCTATATCCAAACACCATACGTTTGGTGCAGTGAATTTCGGTGAAGTCCGGAGGGCTCATTTAGTCAAATCCACTCTCCTCACCTCCTCGTTGGGGCCCCCTGGGATCTTTCAAGATGCGAAAGAGAGAGTGGTGTGCGGAAAGCAACGGGAAGCTACCGCATATATCTTTTCCCTAGAAAAACTGCAATCATGATGAGGTTTACATTATTGAGCATAATTTTAACATTTAACAAAACCCAATATGTGATTAAGCATTCTCGAGAAATCATGTCATGTAGCTGATCTAGGTGGCAGAGTGATTAAAGCAGGAGAATAAAAATATCATTTTAATTATACTTATGTTGTTATATATATGAAGATGGAAAAGCTCAATCTTACTTGAAAATACCATTGATTTACCTTGAAGATAGGACAACATAGTTCTATAATGATTGATTGATTTGCTTTATTTTATTTTGCTTTTCTGCCTCTTTTGGCTGTAACGAACCCGTCTCGTCACAATTTGTACGAGTCGCACCTGTATTTTTGTGACCTTTCTGATAAAAATATGTAATTAGAAATGTATCAATTTAAAAACAGGTTACACCTCTAATTTGGTAAACTTACTTAATACTTAATGTAAGAATATACTTTTAATAGTTTATATTTCTTCCACTTGCTTACGCTAGCGTCGCCGACCCAATATAAAGGCGAGAGCGGGGCTAGCATCTCAGTTTGACTCCGTCTGCGGACGAGAGAAGTAGGGCTCTGCCTACGGGCAAGAGGTAAACTCCTCCTAACAGGAGAGAGAAAAAGATATCCCACTCCACCTTCTGGTGAGAGAAATTTACTCCACTTTAGTGTGAGAGGACCCACTCCGCTTTCGGGCGAGAGAAACCAACTCCGCTTTAGGGCGAGAGATATTTAGGTACTTTTTTCTTTCATAAAACCCCGTCATCTCGACGTTGGGGATGGTAACAGCGAAACCCCGTCTCTTCGATGCTGGGAAATTCGCTTCTTAGAATCTATTCCTTAGTTTTTGGCCTGTTACTCCTACATGTAAACAAAAAGCCGTTTCTAAGGTTATCTTTCTCTTTTAGATGCTTTGTTTATAAACCCTTTGTGATTGTTTTTCCTACAAGAGTACTAGGTATCATTTACAAAACTGTGAAACTATAAGTTGGATGTATAAAACTACTGTAAAAGGGTCTAAGTTCCTTCCTTGCTTAAGTTTGTGATGAAATAAACCTTTATATGTTTTAATTAATTTTGAGTTGTCAATGAACTTAACTGGTCAACTACGTCATAGCCCTCTAAGTGCAACATACACCCGAACCCTGAGTGTAAATAGAGTCTCATGCCACCGCTGGAGAAAAAGGTTAGCATTATGGGTAGACTTGTAACACTTAGCTAACTAAGCTATTGGTCATCTTTCCTCTTCCCCCGAACGAAGGACGTTTCAAGATATTTGGCGCTCACAACGTGGGGCCCGATAGTGCAAACGTGGGGCCCGATACGGAAATAAATATAGTCCGAGTGTTACAAGTAATTTGGCGCCCAACGTGGGGCTCGATAATGCAAACGTGGGGCCCGAAAGATAAATAACAGGAATGTTGCAAGAATTTTTGGCGCCATAAAGTGATGTCTCGAAGGTGAAACCGAGTTATTTGGCCACATGACCGAGCAAGTTTCAAGTTAATTGACGCTCACCCCAATAGTGTAAAACCAGTGTTAACACCAAAGAAAGAGAAAGAGGGAAACACCGTGAAAGATATCCAAGCAGGAATCTAGAAGTTTGATACTAATTCGGGAAATGAATATTAAGTTGACCATTTTCAGAAGACGAACTATTGCTATGTGTGTTACTAACTCCATTTAGAAAGAGTAACTTATAGAACAAGAACAGAACTTCTAAAAGTAAATGTTATTGAACTAAGATCCAGAAGAAAGGCTTGTGGGACAGCGAAGGTACAAGGAAGAATGTCTTTATGTAGGACTTGAGTTTATATAGTGGTTAAAGTACCTCTTCCTTCGAGTGCAGTAAGGCCAAAAGGGCGTGCCAGAGCGTGGTCTCCGAAGAAGCAGGGAAGCCAAAGAAACTCCCTGGGGTATTATATCCTAAATGTAGAGACTTGAGAAATTTACTAAAAGCCATTAAAAATGTAATACATATATAATTGTGCTGAAAGTAGCTTGTGCTCAACCTGCCAAAATAAGTAAAAGCTTATAAGCAACAATAACAATAAGTTTTGTAATGTGATTAAGTTCAAACTTTAAATGTACCAGGGCAACACTGAGTGAAAGGAAAGTAAAATAAATTGATGTTTTCCTGAAATGTATATTAAGTAAATAATGGTGTAAATAGGTGGTGTTAGTGTCATGTAGCCTGTGCTTCACCTTGATTAAATAGATAACCAGACTGGACAGAGCTCAGTTGAGATCGGGACTGAGTAGTGTGAACTTCGTGCTTTCTACCACAGGATGGATAAGCCCCGCAGGATGTTCCCAGATGTCAAATTAATGAAAGAAAGGCTGAAATTGAACAATATTAAAGTGAAGACGTTAAGTGAACCAGTGCCTAAACCTAAAGGACCCATCACACGGCAAGTTAAGTTAATACCTCCCCCTCTATAGGATCCAGAAGTTCCTAAGAAGAGAAGGAACCTGATGACCCAGTTAAAGTGTACATGGATGAAGAATATTGCTGCCGAAGATATTAAGAAGGGATATAGTTCCTTGCCGTATTCTCCTTCGCGACCAGGATTAGTGGATCTGAGCAAAGTCGTTCCTAGAGCCTGCCAACCTGTGCGAGTTAGTATGAACTTATCAGCTCCTAGCTCATCTAGCATCTAGCCCTGTGATTGAAGGAAGAAAACCCAAAGCAATTGTGGTTCCGAGAAAGTTACCTATGCTCGTTGAAACAGTATCCTCCGGAGCAGTACTCTTGATGCAAGAAAACGAAATCAACGATCAGAAATCTGAAGTTTTGAGTGACCAATCTAGTGCCCTGATTCGACTTGGATCGAACGAGTTCGACGCTTAGAAGCGGAAAAACGAAAGTTGGAATCCGAGATGCGGGACCTGACACATGCTGAGAATGTATGGACTACCCCAGAGCCTGTTCCAAGGAAGGACAGTACCGAGGACGATCTGCAGGTAGATCAACACATGGTGTCTACCCGGAGGGAAGTCGCTGCTCTTCCAGATCCACAGGAAGCTCCACTGAAAGCTCACGACTCGGAACTCCAGGCTGAAGTAAATTGGAAAGGTGACGAATTGTTATTGGCTCAGCAGTTGAAAATGATTTTGGGAGACATCCCAAGGCCATATATGCAGACAATCTCTGTCCTGCGAAAGTGTCATATTCGAGTGCCCCGAAGTTTCCCTTCTTAAGATTTTTAAAACGATACGGACTTTTAGCCTAAAAAGTTGATTAAAACCCAGTGGATTAGTTATATTAAAATGTAACCTTCTTTGAGTTCTAAACCTAGTACTTGCATTGTTGTAAAGATTGGCTTGGTCGTGTTTATCTCTCATGTAACTTGTTATTAATATTAGTTTGTAATCTTAATTGAATTTTGATATTGAAAAAAAAATCTTTATCATTAAAATATATTATATAGAGGTGATAAATTTTAAATCTAAAGATTTTTCCCGAAGGGAGGGGTTATTGTAACGAACCCGTCTCGTCACAATTTGTACGAGTCGCACCTGTATTTTTGTGACCTTTCTGATAAAAATATGTAATTAGAAATGTATCAATTTAAAAACAGGTTACACCTCTAATTTGGTAAACTTACTTAATACTTAATGTAAGAATATACTTTTAATAGTTTATATTTCTTCCACTTGCTTACGCTAGCGTCGCCGACCCAATATAAAGGCGAGAGCGGGGCTAGCATCTCAGTTTGACTCCGTCTGCGGACGAGAGAAGTAGGGCTCTGCCTACGGGCAAGAGGTAAACTCCTCCTAACAGGAGAGAGAAAAAGATATCCCACTCCACCTTCTGGTGAGAGAAATTTACTCCACTTTAGTGTGAGAGGACCCACTCCGCTTTCGGGCGAGAGAAACCAACTCCGCTTTAGGGCGAGAGATATTTAGGTACTTTTTTCTTTCATAAAACCCCGTCATCTCGACGTTGGGGATGGTAACAGCGAAACCCCGTCTCTTCGATGCTGGGAAATTCGCTTCTTAGAATCTATTCCTTAGTTTTTGGCCTGTTACTCCTACATGTAAACAAAAAGCCGTTTCTAAGGTTATCTTTCTCTTTTAGATGCTTTGTTTATAAACCCTTTGTGATTGTTTTTCCTACAAGAGTACTAGGTATCATTTACAAAACTGTGAAACTATAAGTTGGATGTATAAAACTACTGTAAAAGGGTCTAAGTTCCTTCCTTGCTTAAGTTTGTGATGAAATAAACCTTTATATGTTTTAATTAATTTTGAGTTGTCAATGAACTTAACTGGTCAACTACGTCATAGCCCTCTAAGTGCAACATACACCCGAACCCTGAGTGTAAATAGAGTCTCATGCCACCGCTGGAGAAAAAGGTTAGCATTATGGGTAGACTTGTAACACTTAGCTAACTAAGCTATTGGTCATCTTTCCTCTTCCCCCGAACGAAGGACGTTTCAAGATATTTGGCGCTCACAACGTGGGGCCCGATAGTGCAAACGTGGGGCCCGATACGGAAATAAATATAGTCCGAGTGTTACATGGCTAATCGCGAAGAGGGAGATCTATGGTGATAATATGAAAGGGACAAAAACAAACATACATGGGGCACAGATGGGGTGTATCTCATACTCACTTTCACGTAGTACACGTAGTAATGGACTGCATTTTGCAGACTAACGAGGACCTGGAGTCTGGACCTACGTTTTTTCTTTCTCTGTCTCTATCTATCCTTTTATCTTTCTCTTTCACTTTCTCTTTCGTTCCTTCTTTCTTTACTTCTTTCCTTCCTTTTTTATTTCTTTGACGGACAGAATAACCTTCTGTAGGGCTGAATGTGTATTGTCCCGTATTTTGTCCTTATATGTGCTGAGTGCCCCTTTACAGCCTCAGCTTTTAACCCAGGTAATTATATTTTAGTTCTCAGAACATGTTTTTTTTACCTATGGTAAAGGGCTGAACCCCATGTAATGTGACGGTTGCAGAATAGCCTGAATACTGACGCACCGACACTTTTCAAGTCAATCAATCAATCAATCACAAAGATACGTGGTCAGGACACAACACAACCCCACAGATGTAGAACCAGGAGATGAAATTGATTACACTGGTTGTGAGTCCAGACGCCAGAGCCTCATTAGTCTGCAAAATGCATTCCAGGGTGTACTAAGTGTAAGAAAGCTTGACAGCATTATAAAACAGGCTGAAAGCGAGGCTATACTCTGTCGTTGAACGTGGCAAGAGCCGTCCAACATATCCCCGCTGCCTTCCCCGGCGTCAAGATAGACGGCCAATCGCGAATATCTTTGTGTCGAGATGAACGTAATTACGTACTTTGTGCGGAAGAATCCCAAGGAGGTGAGGAGTTTTGATTGTGGAATTTAATTAACTGAAAGTTCGCTCCGATAAATCGATCGAGCAGAAAAGCGGCGAAGACACTTTTAAAATTGCTGCTCGGCCTGTTTTTTTTAATCCACTGCCGAGTGAAAAAAAAGAGACAAGGAAGTTGTGTTATGTCGGGTTCGTTTTCCATTTTCCTGTGAAAATCTCGCTCGCACCAAAATGTCAAACACACACAAAAGAGGTGTCCATTTTCAGCAAGGGAACTTTGCCAAACTTTTTAATAGCGTGTTCACTAAACTATGAGGTAAAATTGTTATTTCGTGATTAAACTTGCAAACAATATTTATTCACAACAATTCAATTTTAAATTGAAACGTAGCCTTAATTTAACATGCAATTCAAACATGTAAAGTAACTTGAGGCTGATGTTTGAATTGTTTGCACAGATGCTACAAGGGTCGTTCAAGGTTGACCGGGATTTTCGAACTTAAAAAATCGATGAATAGCCGGATCATGATGAAACGTGCGGGTGACGTAATGTATTCCTTCGCGAGTAACTAGCGCCCGGCATGACGTATTTCGCGCATGCGCAGTAGTTGCAGCGAACATGGCGGCAAGCAGTGTGTCTGTGGCTGTGGAGGAACGGTGTGTAATCAAATTTCTCGTGAAGGAGAAAGTGAAACCAGCTGAGATTTGTAGACGATTGGAAGCACAGTATGGTGAACAAACGATGTCGCAGGAAAAGAGTGTACGAATGGTGTGTGCAGTTTCGCGAAGGACGGGAGCTGGTGACAAATGAAGCGCATGGACACATTCGCCCGACTGCAGTCACACCAGTGAATATCGCACGTGTTGAGCAAATGATTCTTGAGAACCGGCGAGTAACAGTGCGGGATATTGCTGCGAGGTGAATATCAGTGTCGGGAGTGTTGAGACAATCATTCACGACCACTTACGCTTCCGCAAAATCTGTGCAAGGTGGGTTCCCCGCCAGCTGACATTCGATCAGAAGTGGACACGCAGGACGGTCTGTGAACAGCTTCTGAATCGGTTTCGAGCAGAAGGTGATGAATTGTTGCAATCCATCATCACGTGTGATGAAACATGGTTGCACAATTCAACCCCAGAGACCAAAAGACGCAGCATGGAGTGACGGCATAAAGGTTCCCCGCCCCCCAAGAAAAGCAAAACGCAGCCGTCCGCTGGAAAGATCATGGCAAGTGTCTTCTGGGACATGAAGGGCGTTATCCATGTGGATTTTCTGGACAAAGGGAGCACGATTAATGCCCAGTATTACTCCACATTGTTGAGTGGTGTTGTACGAAAGTCCATTCGCAAGAGAAGACCTGGGATGTTGTCTGGAAATGTCATTCTTCTCCATGACAATGCCCGCCCTCACACGGCCAATGTGACAACAACAACTGTGGCCGACATGCGATGGGAAGTTCTGCCCCATCCCCCCTACAGTCCGGATTTAGCCACCAGTGATTATCATTTGTTTGCACCCCTTAAAGACCATCTGGGAGGGAAGAAATTCACGACAGACGAAGCATTGCGGAGCGATGTCCTCCAGTGGCTACGACAACAACCAAGTTCTTTCTACGCCAAATGAATTCGGGAGCTGCTAGAACGATGGCAACGGTGCCTCGGCGCGCACGGAGAATACTTTGGAAAACTGACATAGTTTGGTGTTTCTTCTGCTACCTATTTCCTCTGCAGAAATAAAAGTCCCGGTCAACCTTGAACGACCCTTGTATATTGAGAAGAGACAGAAAGTGTTAGAGTATAGTGGGTAAGGGTGAGCACTTAGTTTTTGATTCCATATATCTAAGCTACTGAAGCAATAAAAATCTTAAAATGTGCACATAAAAAACGTCAAACATTCTTCTTTCAGTTTATCTTGGCCTCACGTTAACGGTTTTAATACATTTGTTGTAATATATATCGTAACGAATTATAGAATTATACTTTCTCTAGAAGCTTCAATCTGACCGAGGGTCATTCACTTGTTTTCACCAGCTGTCTGTTCCTCTGAGGTATTTTAATTATGCAGAGTCAAGTGTGTACAGACTTCCTGAAACATTGGAGTGACAAGAAGCAAACAGGTAAACAGGTAGCAATCTGCTTACTGAATAGGAAGAAATACTTGACGAATTGGTGTGGAGGAAATCTCCACTGGCAGAGGTTTAGAGGGGAAGGCACTTTTGGATTTCACTGGAGACAGTCAGGAGTACTTTTGGGAGTCTTCGAAGGAGAGCCTGACTTAGGTTAAGAAGGAAGGAGAAGCCTGGAGAGAGTCAGTATTATTTTACACTTCGATCTTTTGATTTGGTCATAGATCTTCTAACTGTAGACTGGTATTTATCCTGAAACCTCACCATGTACGATTCAGGTTTAGAAGTTCTAAAACCCAAAGAGAACTGTTTGCCATTTCAGTTTGTTTAGTTAGTGCATTTTGTTTCAGGATTACCTCTTGCTGCTTAGCATCAGACTTGTCCACATGACAAGTGATCTCACCATCTGAGGATGAATGATAATTAAGCTACATCACCCACAAATCAATTGCGAGTGGCAGGTTCGATCCCGTCATTCGTAAGAGTGATACGATATTTATCTAACCAGTCGCGAAAACGTACTTTTACAGGTGGGGTAAAAGTTCGCATGTAGGAATAAATTTAAAAGAATGCTAGACTGCAGTGTGACACACACCACACGTGCCTTACTCAAAACATGTGATCCAGACCCGATTAGCCTGTCTGTGTATAAAGTGGACTTATAACAAGAAATCAATCAAAAGATGTGGTCATGTTTGTCCCGTTCCACTCTACCAATTAACATTAGTAAAAATCAATTATTTTCAGTAATTCTATTCTATTGTTTAAAAAACACTTCTATTCCCGATTTATTCACCTTCCATAATTTTGGTTTTCTCCCAGATTTACTGAAATTTAAGGTGTATCTCTCTCGCCAACTACGTACTCTCCCCCAGCTGAAGACACTTGAATTTCACACATGGTGGTCACAAGGGATTTCGTTCTAGAGAGATGAGACAGGACAGGTAGTCTTCCGTGTGCAGCAGGACCACTATGCTCATGTTTCTGGCTTTGTATGTGAGGACAGAGGGCGGGGGAGGGTTGTTACAAATGGAAATCCAGGGCTGGTGACAGACTGTGTTGTTAGTCCACAACAGTGATTCTCAACCAGGATTACGTGTACCCTAGGAGCACATTGAGCACACCTTGATGTTATATTCATTAATACCTTAATAGCTGTTAATTAATTTTATAAATGTTAATTAACATTACACTTAATAAATTAGGTTTTATAACTTGACATGAGGACACATGTTTTAAAAACTTGATACTCAACTTCTGAATTAAATAAAGATATATGACGGGATGAGAAGTAATGTGTGGTTAAAAAAGTTGAACACTTAGCTAATGCAAAAAATATATAGTCTGCATTATTTTGAACCCACTTCTTGCAGGCACACTATTTGATTTTTATGGCTCGTAAGAGGAAATGAATACATATAAATGTAAGGAGTGCTAGTAAACATAAAACCTTTATTAATATGGTGCATTTACAGTAAGAGCTGGTTAACTACCAACCTGCAAATTGCAATCTTAAACATGAACATTATGTTCTTACGCTTTAGAATACGTATAATAACCTTGGTGTAGATGTTTTCTTTAAGGTTACCAATAAAGGACGTAATTTGCAATTTTTTTAGATTTCTTTTCCTTCTTGCACTCTGATTCATGCCGTTACATCAAGTGTGCATGCTCAGACTATCTGTATTAGACAAGGTGGGATATCTCTAAATAATCCTCGAAGGTATTACCTCTTATACTGAAGTGAGTAAGTTTATGTACCGTAGTAATACACCTCCTTAAATGAGCGAAATTTTAAATTATTTCCTTCGCTTCGGTTTAATTTTGTACAATCATGGACACTTCTGGGGTGTATTGACTCTATTGAAAGTCAATGGGATCGTTACAACCCAGAAGTGTCCGTGACTGTACACAACTACTCCACTGTTCTTACAATACCTGTAAATATATTAATTGAAACTGCTTGACGCGCACACGATATTGTTGCATTTGCAAAAGAAATGGATGCATTACAACCTAAATTCCTATGAGAATTGAATTACTTCACTTTGACAAGAAGTAACACGATGCTCCTTGACACCAGGCGACACAGTCCGTAAATATGGAACGATGTGCTATTTTCTATCCAGTCAGTTCCTCTCAGATGTCAGAGAGAAGACACATTACACATTACAGAGCATAAAAGGCCGTTGAAGCATAACTTGTAATTGTTCTTCAAATGCTCTGATTGGAACTGGCTCGACACAGTTTTACCACCACGAATCTGATTTCCGTTCTCACACTAATATGGCCACGGTGGCTGCTACATTGACGCTGTATCGATTAATGGGTAGGAATCCATCAACGATGTCCACCAACCATTAGGATTTTCCGATTCACCCAACAATACAGATCCTGGTCTTTTATTCCGTTATGCATATCCGATTATAGCATTGGAAATAGATTTATCTTTTTTTGGCATTTTTCAACCAATTTCAGACCAAGAGATTTCATCAAAACTTTTCTCTTCTAAATAATACAACTGTTCAATTCAGTTTGCCAATATATAGGATAACTTTGCCCACCAGAAAACAATATCCTGGTTCTATGAAGCGAGTAATAGCAATAACGATCACTCTGTGGAATCCGGTCTTCTGACAGGGGTCATTTGTGGCTGTGATATTTCTACTGAACAGCTTGTTTCAGTAACTAGCGGATAGTGTGTATTACATAGCACGATTTTCTACATGCATTAGTAAACATGCAGAAAACATGTTACTATAAACGTGATATGTAAATATTGTTGGAACAATTACTCTATTCATACAACCAATGTAGGTACAATTCCATGAAATAGCTTTCCATAAACGTTCATTGTGTAATCTAGGATGATATGAAAACATATGTTCTAAGAGTTATGTTGCCTTTTCTATTTCAGTTATTTTACACCTCTTTTGCATTCTTCTTTTCCTTTCTCTTATAATCTGTCCCGGGTATGTCTGGAGCAAGCGAACGAGAACAAGTCTCTGCGGAAGTAGTGATGCCAGACTGCTTCACCAATGAACACGTTAGAAGGAATGGAATTGCGTGGAGGGGAAAGCGACTGCAGTTACCAGCCTTTGCAGCAGCGCGTACTGTTTCGCTCTGCCAGCTCGATTTCTTCCCCTTCAATTCCGCTATGTGCGACCTAACTCCACAGATTTCGGGTACAGATATAAGTTAATAGCGACTGGTAAAATAGATTATGGAACATACACAATGATACAACTTCGCTGTGCTCTAAGTTAAAACCTTGGACCTTAATAGCAATAGTAGTACTGGGAATCGAACGTACAGCAAACATGTTCTTTTACTACACTGGTCGACAATCGCTAAGGAACAAACACATATTGACCCATATCTTTTTTATACACAACTCCGTGTCCGATGAATTGCAGTACTGTGTAACAAGTGATTCTGGGCATCAAATGCTGTGGAGAGAACAAAGAACACGATATCATGCACAGCACATCTGTGAACGTGTCAGGTATGGGGGACCCGGAGTCATGGTATGGGGAGGCATAATGAAAAATGGGAAAACACCACTGCACATCTTCGCCGCAGGATCCATTACTGGAGCACGGTATTCTACAGAGATTCTGGAAGGTTATGTTGGTTTTTTTCGGGGTGCAGTGGGCCCTGACTTTCTTTACACGGATGATAATGCGCGTCCACACAGGACTGTTCAAGTAACAGAGACACTGGAAAGAGAAAATATCACCCGCATGGACTGGTCTGCATATTCGCCGGATCTCAATTCCATCGAACATACGTGGGATGCTCTCGGAAGGCGGGTTGCACAAAGGAATCCCCCACCCTGGACCCTCCAGGAGCTGAAAAACTGCACTTTAGGAAGAATGGGACAGGATACCCCTCGTGCTCATGAACGCTCTCATCGACAGCATGCCAAACAGGTGTGCAGCTTGCTGTGCAGTCCGCAGTAGCCACACGCCATACTGATTTCCTCTGGACTCACTCTACACATGCTAAATTGTGATTCATGTGCTTTCCTCACTTTGTTTTGCTTATGCTGGTTTTGCTTTATGACGTCCTGTTTCTTCGGTTGATGGGGAATCCCCGTCATATTTTCTCAATAAACCAAAACTGATATCTGTACTTATATATTGTTCACTTTTTACACCCTGATCATGTAGTCAAAAGTTATTAATCAAAAGTGTTTGTTCCTTAACAATTGTCGACCAGTGTACAATCCGGTGCTACAAACAACGGAAAAACAAATTTTATCACTTGACGGCGAGAGATGAGGTGCTATCATGAGACGTAGTGTCAGAATAAGTATAGTTTAGAGGACTAGACAATGGACAATGTCTAATTAACATTGTGTGTTAATGTAGAACTATTATCACTAATATTCAGAGAATTATGTTCCGAAAGAATTCTGAATTTGCAAATATATGTAGTGGAAATACATTTTACATATTTGGGGGATCGTCGGCCTCTGCGGCGGAGTGGAAAACACAGCACGCTACGACAACATGGGTCCGAGTTCGAATCCCGGCCTGCGCATGGGTGTTCTATGTGAGTGTCCATTCATCAATGTCATCATATAATCACTCAACCTCAACTTTTTGTTTACCAAAAGTGGTAGAAATGCAAAGTAAAATAAACGAAATTAATAATTTGTTGGATTGCTTTTCTATGCTTAGGGAATAATCGCAACGATGATGATGAATTAGGGACGTTCCACATGAAATATCCCAGAGCAGGTTGCTTCATAGTCATTGATTTGCTTGATTTGTCTTTACTGATAGATACTTGGTCCAATATGACAAATTAATATTAGATATGTCCAACTAATATGTCGAAAGTTACGATTTTTTGAAAATTTAAAGAACGTACACACCATGTAATAAAAAAAATACAATACCTCGGAAACTATGTGTGGAGTATTGCGATGATTTAGGTATTGTTGGAGAGAAGAAGAACAGTCCTAACAGAAAATGGCTGTATTACCACTCTTACCTACTCAGGAAGTATAAAAATCTTTAAATAAAGTAATATTTTGTGATGAAAAAGATACTCCACTTCGGGTAACTGTTTGATAGGGAGTCACAGGTTTTACCACAATGAAAATTGTTACACAGCATAATCAATATATGCCAAACATAATATTAAAATATTAAAAAGGACATATTTTTCATACTAAAAATATCACATGTTTCAGTACAGGGTGTATGAACCAATTTTCCACTGCCATACAGCTATATTTTTGAAGAATGGCCCAAAAACACTCTTATTACCACTAATATGAGTACACATAATCTTATTTGAAATGTTCCATATATGGGAGAAGCATTACTATGATATTCATCTACTTTTAGTTCACAGAAATTGTACTAAGATCAGAATTTGTGTTCACAATGCATATGGGTCAATCCATACAGAATGTTCCAGCACTGGTTGCTTAACCACTTTCAAAAATTTTCAATATTTTTGTTCTTCTAACACATATGCAAGGGTAGTTCAAAGCAGGCATTATTTTGTAAAACTTGACTTTGTTTAAAAATTGTATTTTTTTGTTTCATGACTTCGGGTATTTTTGGCCTTTGCAGACAGTTGCGATAATTATGATAGCTCAGCTAAGAAAAATGATAGAAAGCTGGGGCAAATAACATTGTTTTCACTACATTTTAAGTATTATTACATGTTTTGTGCCTTTTTGCAACATCTGTAATTAAAATGACTGAAATTTAAGACCAGAATTGATGTTCAGTTTTGAAAAAATATCTACGTTTAGGATATTCTTTAGTACGGAAATAATATAATATCTGAGCTATATATATATTTTTTTTTACATAAAACATACATCCAAAGTTTTGATAATGGTTTCTTCTTTTAGTTCAATCTCTCTAATAGTGCTTGATTTTCATTTTTTAAAAAATTCAGTCCTTCTTCTCTTTAACAATACCTAAAACATCACAATATTCCACACATAGTTTCCGAGATATGACATGTTTTGTGTGACATGGTGCGTTCGTTCGTCCACCCAATTTCTGAAAATTTTCAAATTTTAAAAAATTCGTAACTTCCGACATATTTGTTGGACAAGTCCAATATTACATAATTGTCAAATTGGACCAAGTATCTATCAGTAAAATAATGAAGCCAATCCATGACTACGAAGCAACTTTTTGTCCTTCAATTGGGTGATCTCACATGGAGTGATCCATTAGCTAAAAGGATTATGGCACTACCGTCTCATAATTTGGATTCGGTCACGAGACCTCTTGCTTCGCAGCACACTATGGTGGGAGGAGATAAACTGGTGATGAATAAATAGGTGAGGAGGTATTTCATGTCTTGTTCATTACCTCAGGCCGCATTGACAATCATATCACACTGGCACTCTCGAAAAGTGAAAAAGAGGAAAAAGATAAGAGCGCGAAACGCATACTCAAAATTCAGGGCTTGCATTGAAAATGGCGTTAGAAAAGTCTTCCAACGTGTTTTCATAGCTTTGGACGTCCTCTCGCGCTTTTAACATTTGCTACTCTGTAGGAACGGAAGGGAACGCATGAAAAGCCGCAGCTATTTCCCTCGTTTCTGAAACATAGAGAGGATTTGAGTCAGGCTCAAGAGATTTTCTGGAATTTCCATGCTTTGCAAACCGTCTACGTATCAGCCGCGCACATCTGCGTTCGGAAGTTGAGGGCCTACACCAGATACGACTCCCAGCCGCATGAATTAAAACCGAAACCAGAAGAGTCATTAGCATTCCTCCTGGCGAGCCTCTCGGTATTACATAGCTTGTTGACGAAAACGCCACAAGATGTGATAAATATCTCTCCGAGGGAGGTGGCCATATCCGGTATTCGTTACACGCGAAGCATCGTGTCGCCTCCCGTGAGGGCCATTCAGAGTGCTCGCTATGTTTGTGATGTAGAATGAGGCGAACGAGCACGTCAGTGCTGTGCTCTACGGCGGGTTCCATCCGAAATCACACACAGATGTATTATTTGTTAAACATTTTGTTTCAGATCTACAATGACGTCAAATAGCCATTTCTCTTTTAATACTGTGGTGCTGCAACATATTTTGATGTCTCTTCAACAGCATGGCGAACATTATCCCTACTTTGCATTTTCTTATTTTTGAGAGATAGATATAACGCTATACAGTATGCATACACACACAACACACACACACACACACTAATATATATATATATATATATATATATTAATGTTTATCTTGTGACTTAGCATTTTTGTCGAAGGGACAACACCACAACGGCAATTTTAACGTATAAAGAGGGGTATATCATAATATTGTATGGTACTCACAATCCAATCCCTTTTTACCTTAAATCCCACGACCAGTGCATGAGTACCCATTACTGCACTGGGGTTCCTCGGTAACGTAGTGGTAACTCTGTTGCCTCGTAATTGACGGGCCCAAGGTTAGATCCCGTTCGGGGCACATTGCATAGTGGTTCGGATCCCGTTTCACTTTAAGCCCAGTCCCAATTAGCCTATCCGAATATAACGTGGACTTCAAACAAACTTCTTGAAATTGTTATAGCTATTTGTTGTTAAATCTTAATTAATTAATAATACCAGAAAATTATTATTATTTTTCTTGACAAATATACTTGATAAGAATCCTCCAAACACTTCTTATACCATTCAGTTATTTAATACACGATTAAGTTCTGAGCCAATATTGAAACCAAATATAGGTACTAGGATGTAATTTATGAGAATGATCACAATATAATATATTAGTTATGTAAGTATGTAAAAGCACTAGTTAATAACACTCAATCAGAATACTTAATATTAAGTAGATTATCTGTTCATATCCCACAGTTATATAGATAAGATATAAGATACGTGAAAGCACATAATTAATACCATTACACAATAGGACATTAAAAATTGTCCTCATCGCCTTGTAATCAAAGATCCTTGGTTCGATACCCGGTGGAGACACATTGCAAAGTGGTTCGGATCTCACTTTACACTGTAGGTATAGTCCGGATTAGCCTATATATGTATAAAGTGGACTTAAAACACCAGATGCAACAAATAACAATTTATAATAAATTCAGAAATTTTCAATGTAATTTGAAACTAAAATCAATTACTTACTATCATATCTATTTTTCAAAAACTATGTTGGTGAAACGTGACATTTTCTTACATTTTGAGTGCATTTGTATTTAGTTATTGCTAAAGTCAACTTGCAATAATGAAAGATGAAATTTGGTAATATTTATAGAAAATATACACAAATGCAAGTAATTATTAGACCAACTGGAAGCAAGATGTTTTTCTCCATACATTGTTTTTTCAGTCAAGGAATTTAGCAGTGCTCTATTATTTATACAGCGAAATTCCCATTAACTCATTTCAACGTTTTGTAATATGAAGTAGGAAAATTTTCACTTGTACCAAGAAAAATTAAAGGCAAATTACATGAAGTACTAGAAAATTCTACTTAGAAATAATCGAGCAATGTCGGTGTAACTGCAGCTTGGACAAAAATGGATAAAGATGCAAATTGCGACACTACGAGGACGAGAGTATTAGCAAAACTGAAATGGAACAATGTCAATGTTCCAGAAGAAGAAAGAGACTGTGGTAAAAGTCATTTCGTTGGAAGGACACGAAGTAATAGTGATTTATAACACGACGCACGTTTCATGGCTAGCATGTAGGAAGGGAATATGGCATGTTCGTAAATGCTTTACTGCCTGAATATTGATTTCAACCAAAATTAGACGATCCATAAAATCTCTTTTCAGATATAGAGAATTACTCTTTACATCGAGATTGGGGTTTCTGTTTCAGCATGCATATTGCACATGCTTTCATTTCCACATCTTTAGTGCCCAAGAAATTTGATGACAATTATAATCCAAAAAACGCTGACGAGTACTCTATAATGTGATAAGAGAGTTATAAAATTAAAGTTAAAACTTAAGATCATGCTGAATTTTACTGACTTATCATATTTCTTTCTGTCTAGGAAACCTATAATAAAAGTAATTTGTAGAAAGAAGATAACATGAGAATATTCGTTTTCAGACACCAGTGTAAAACTCCTCTATCAAGAGAGTAATATTCTCATATGTACGTATATCAACTAAAGAGATGGAAAATAATCGTAAATTTAGCAAACACTTAAAATACACATAGACAGAAAGAAAATTAAAAGCATGTTTAAAAAAATATGTTCTCTACTAATACTTGATATCTTATTATCATAATTATTCAATAATTATTTATTTAACTCGCCTTTTACATGGTGGAGATTAAAACCTTGTCTTACACTCAACCATCAACCATAACACTTCTCTTTATCTATGATACACGCGCACACACAGACATACTAATATATATATTAGTCCTATATCCTGGACTGTTCTCTAACCCGCTCCTCTCTTCGGTGTACCAGGGTTGCCTACATGCAAGGAGCGCATTTTCGACGGGGCCTCTTTTAAAAGACTCGCCCAGTATATATATATATATATATATATATATATATATATATATATATATATATATATATATATATAGAGAGAGAGAGAGAGAGAGAGAGAGAGTTTATATATATATATATACAGGGTGTTTCTAAAGGTCGTTTACAACGCTTGGGAGGTGATTCCTCACACGAAAACAAGCAAAAAGTCTAAGTTCCATTTTTACGACTGAGGCTTCGTTTCCGAGATAGGAGCCTCGCAAAAGGTGACAAAGTGAACATCACACCTAACTGGGACGAATACTATCACAGATAGAGAGGCGGTTCCAAGGGAATCATAAAGGAATCGTATGTGCTCAGTCCGGAAGTCACTATGAAAAGTTCACTGCACGCATGCGCAATGGAGTCCTCAAAGGAATTGGGGATTTCCAGCAACAAAAATGCATGGAAAAGGTATGTAACGCAGCAAGAAGGACCGTGACAATGAGAAATGCGTTCAAGACAACACATCCCGACCTCAAACATCAAAACATGACCACCGAACACAAAATCCGAAAAGTTGAGCACGGTTGCATACCCCAGTTACACGCGAGGAATGAACGAATCATGTCATGTGGCATACGAGAGACAGGAGGAGGGAAATAAAAACACAATATCAGATGATTGCGACAATGTGTATTTTTACACGCGACAACTACGTAATATCCCCCCCCCACACACACACACAACAAACAACAAATGCTACAATATCTTACGCACAGACAGTCCGTGTCACTGTACACCAACTGAAGATGTCACTTTCACCACACAAAGGGGGTGGGGAGCAATACCAAAAGTGTTCTCACTGGTATTTGCCGAGGGCAATAATCACAGACGGTTTTCAAAATGTCTGCCGTTTACTTCTACGCAGAGATGACAGCGACGAATCAAGGATTGTCGAGTACGAGCAAACAAGCCAGGTGTATCTGCTACCGTCGCGGCGGCGACGTTGATGCGAGCAACGAGGTCCTCAGCTGATGTGACAGGTGTGTCGTATACGAGGGTTTTCATTTCTCCCCAGAAGAAAAAATCGAGAGGGTTGAGATCTGGCGACCTCGGTGGCCAAGGCACAGGCTCATCCCTACCAATGAACCTATTGCGAAACACGTCATGCAGGAAATGTCGTACATTACGATCGAAATGAGCTGGTGCACCATCGTGTTGGTACCACATTTCTTGCCGCAGTGCCAAAGGTACGGTCTCCAACAGTTCAGGCAGAACCTCACTAAGAAATGCATGATACGTGCGACCATTCAGGCGAACAGGGAGAATGTATGGTCCAATTAAATGATCATGTACTATCCCGCACCACACATTCACTGAAAACCTGTGCTGGTGATGGGCCACAAAAAGTGCATGTGGGTTGTCAAAGTCCCATACATGACTGTTTCTACTATTGAAGACATCCATCCTGGTGAAAATGGCTTCATCTGTCCACAATACGTTTGCCCCGAAGTGAGGGTTTGTGTCCAGCTGATGCAACAACCATTGGCAAAACTCCATACGAGGGCGAAAGTTACGAGGTAACAGTTCTTGTACTTTCTGCAGTTTAAAAGGGTGCATTCCTTCATCTGACAACACTCGCCAAACATTCACATGAGACGTGTTTCGTGCCCGAGCGAGCACTCGCGTACTGGTGCCAGGATGTTCTGCGACCGCTGTTAACACATCTTCTGCAAACTGATGTGTGCGTACACTTCGGGGTCTTCCAACTTCTTGTCGCGGTGGTAACACTGACCCTGTTTCACGCAGTCGACTGTCCACTACCTGAAAGAAGGTGTGAGACGGTAAACGTCTATGTGGAAAGCGTTCTCCATAAAGACGCCTTGCCTCACGGCTATTACCACGTGCCTCCCCATACATGAGATGCATGTCTGCTAGC
The DNA here is from genome assembly GCF_977018435.1 of Lepisma saccharinum. Classification (NCBI taxonomy): domain Eukaryota; kingdom Metazoa; phylum Arthropoda; class Insecta; order Zygentoma; family Lepismatidae; genus Lepisma; species Lepisma saccharinum. The sequence goes on from NC_139239.1 coordinate 2,531,108, forward strand.
TGCTGGGTCGTATACGCAGCCATCTGTGTAATAGGGAGCTGGAACTGCAAAGTATTGTTTTTGTTTAACACTGGCACACTGCACAAATTGGCCGTATCACCGTACGAACACCACAGACCAATTGTTGCGATACTTGACTTGCCCACTCCACCACGTCAACTTCTTTCAATGCAACATACTAGTACTCTTCAATGCGTATGACAACCTAGAGCGAACTGCTGATCATATCCCAGCACCTGCAACACGATTGGGACGACTGCCGGAGAGAACCAACCCTTCGAGCTCCTCTCGCGGGAACAGCAGTCATGAAGGTCAAACGTAGACTACGAGAGCCAGACTTGCCTGTGCAGCGCTTCCAAAACTGGTCTCTTTTACGTCACAATGATCGCATGCGAACACTTTTGGTATTGCTCCCCACCCCCTTTGTGTGGTGAAAGTGACATCTTCAGTTGGTGTACAGTGACACGGACTGTCTGTGCGTAAGATATTGTAGCATTTGTTGTTTGTTGTGTGTGTGTGTGGGGGGGGGATATTACGTAGTTGTCGCGTGTAAAAATACACATTGTCGCAATCATCTGATATTGTGTTTTTATTTCCCTCCTCCTGTCTCTCGTATGCCACATGACATGATTCGTTCATTCCTCGCGTGTAACTGGGGTATGCAACCGTGCTCAACTTTTCGGATTTTGTGTTCGGTGGTCATGTTTTGATGTTTGAGGTCGGGATGTGTTGTCTTGAACGCATTTCTCATTGTCACGGTCCTTCTTGCTGCGTTACATACCTTTTCCATGCATTTTTGTTGCTGGAAATCCCCAATTCCTTTGAGGACTCCATTGCGCATGCGTGCAGTGAACTTTTCATAGTGACTTCCGGACTGAGCACATACGATTCCTTTATGATTCCCTTGGAACCGCCTCTCTATCTGTGATAGTATTCGTCCCAGTTAGGTGTGATGTTCACTTTGTCACCTTTTGCGAGGCTCCTATCTCGGAAACGAAGCCTCAGTCGTAAAAATGGAACTTAGACTTTTTGCTTGTTTTCGTGTGAGGAATCACCTCCCAAGCGTTGTAAACGACCTTTAGAAACACCCTGTATATATATATATATATATATATATATGGTTGTTTATTGTGAAGGGTATGTGTATGTTTTTTTTTATTAAATGTTTGAACATTTGCTAATTCCTTACCAAATATTATTCATTGCTGAGTTATTCTTGAATGAACAGCAACCAACATCAAAGATATGGAGCATTAGCACAAAAATCTTCTCTTTAATCTATTCTTAAAAATACGCAATAAATCTGATTTTCTTGTATAGGAGTGTCATGTTTATTTTAGAGAAATGAATTGCTTGAAATTTTTAATCGTCTAAATGGAAAGAGCAATTGCCAATGTAATGGATGGTATTTTGCAAATAAAAATTGCTGAGGTATGAATGTATCCCCGAATCGGCATGAACAATACCGCAGGGCATGTCCTCTTAATTAATTCAAGCCACGCAAGTCCCTTCGAGCGCTCGGACAAGGAATTTAATGCAAACTATACGTATAGATAATTGAAATACGTGGCGAACTCTTCTGCCATATGCGTCATGCTTACCTAGGCATTCGGGGCCCTGCGTTAACGGCGCGGTTGCATTACGCAACCATTTCGGCATGTTTTAAAGCAGATTTCCGCAGCAGATGCCCATAGAGTGCCACGTATTGATTCTGGGCGCTAACGCAAATAATCTCTATCACTTGTACGCATCTGGCCTAATCGGATTACCTTGGATCCATAATAAATGTAGTCTGTAGCCAGAGAAGAGAGGGGAGGCTGGGTGGGGGAAGGAGCGGAGAAGCCCTGCTTAAAGGAGATACGGGAATTCTGTCGTATGGAAAGAATTGCAAACCAAATGTTACATTTTCTGAGTTTTTCGGAAGAGCGGCTTTGAAATAAAAATTCTCGCTTTTCCATATTTCACTGCAGAAGGAACACGATATGAATTTTCAAAAAGCGTAATAGTATTTGATAGAGATTACGTAGCGGGAGTGGCAAGTGAATGGTAATTTTTTCCTGCGCCTACATCGGAAGCGAAGTCGCGAAATGTGACTTATATCCGAAAAAAAGAGATTGGTTCTCAAAGGTGAAACGTGAGTATAGATGTGCTGTACTTGGGAGATCAAAAATAATTAGGAAAAAATTCTACAGAGTTGTTTGTGACAGGTAGTGTCAACATGGTATTTGGAAAGAGGTTGAAGAGGATTTTTCTCCTCAATATACTTGCATAGTCCCTTGCCTTGTTTTTATCCAGAACAAACAAGATAAATATATCCATTTTATGGAGTAACCTGAAAAATACAACCCGATATATTTACTATGTATCTAAAATACATTTCAACCAACTCAGGTAAAACCTATAAAGAGCAATTTCGCGAATTGACGGCTGTAAGGCTCTCTCTACGGGGTGTAAGAGGCTACCTTCTGGTAATCCACACAGAAGTCAATTTCACTTACACGTAGTACATCCCTCTAACTGGTTCCTTCTGGCCAACGAGGCTCTGGCGTCTGAACCTACGGCCAGTATAATCCTCTGTAGAGCTTTATTTTCTGTGTCTGTCCTTGTGTGTGCTGAGTGCTCCTTTACAGCCTCAGCTTTTAAACTAGATATGAATATTTTAGTCCTCACAGATAGTATAGTTTTAATTCTTGTTGAGCAGTGAATGAATGAATTAGTTTTAAAATTTGAGTAACTATCTTTTTAACAGGCATCCTATTTTCTTCTTACGGGCCTGTCTTCAATTTTGTGTGACGGTCAAAAGTAGCCTCTGTGTAGAACAACCTCTTTTCTACTTAGTACACCCTGGACTGCATTTTGCAAACTAACAAGGATCAGGCGTTTCGATTCAGACGCCAGATCAAAGACAGTACAATCCTCTGAGGGCTTGTGTTGTGGTATTCCCATGCGTGCTTGCGACTATTCTGTCATCCATTTCATGGGCCTCCCCGGTGGCACAGTGTTAACGTCGTCATCTAGTAAACAAGGGGTCCCGTGTTCGATATCCGGTGGAGGCACCTATACACTGTCTCAGCAATCTCTGGAGCAAGTCGGAGCATGGCGTCAGAGAAGGGGAGGAAATCGAGTGGGCAGAGCGAAGCAGTACACGATGCTGCGAAGGCTAGTAACTGCAGTCACATTTTCCCCTACATGCAATCCCGTTCCCTCTTACGTGTTCTAGAGCCGTCTTGCGTCACTACGTGCGCAGAGACTTGTTTTGATTCTGCTGCTCCAAAGAGTGGTGGAACAGGGCATAATGGTTCGGATCAAACTTTAAACTAAAAATCCAGTCCCGATTAGCCTTTCTCTGCAAAAAGAGAACTTATGTAACAAAAGCTTAAGATCTCTCTCATCCACTTAATATATAATCAAAATTCAACCACATCCTCGCGATTAGCCTATAGTGACTGAAAAGCTACGTAAATAAAACAAATCAACCAAATGGAATCAATTAAGGGGAGATGGTTTACTTAGAGCCGCGAAGCTCAGGAACACCACCAGTAACTACCATGAGCTTCGCAGGTCACAGTTTGAAATCCCTGGAATACACAAATGTCTGATCTAATGTAACGTTATTTTACGGCATCCACGCCGTCTTAAATCCCACCGTGTAATTGATTTTAGCATAACACTCAAGATAGATGCTCCACAGGCTGTCAGAAGAATTTTAAACCTTGTATCCATTTCCTCTTTGCCGGGCATATTTCCTACCTACGGGACGCATCCAGATACAGGCCTCCGATGATTAATAGCCCTTTTCCAGACGTGCTGCTCTCATTTTAAGCTCAGATCGTTCTGAATTGCGCTAATTTATCTCTCTTTTGTTAAATCGAGGCCCTAATGAACCGAAAACAACTTTGCAAAAGAGGAACACCCGAAACAGCCAAGCATAAAAAGGACAGAAGATAACTCTTTGAATCGAGCCGCTGTTTGAAAACTTTATCAAGAGATTAGCCAAACCAGATCACAAATAAAGTGTAAAGGAAAAAAGTTATGGTGCTCGTGATTTCATCTATCTCCCATAGCGCCGCCGTGAGAACTTGTGAACAATAGCCGTGGCGGATTGAGTAACACGGCGAGACGCCAGGGGTCCCGGGTTTGAATTCCGAGCTGGTAATGAGTGTTCTTTGCAATTGTCCTGTCATCAATTTCATCCTATCATCCCTGATCCTCATTGTCGCGATTAGCCCAAACTGACATAAAACCTACGCTAAATAACAAAATTCAGATCAAATCAAACCTTCTTTTAAGCAGTTGGAATAAGAAAATCTACTTGAGAAAATTACCAAATTGAAGCAAGTGTACAAGAAATATATGAGAAAGAGATATTTCAAAAAAATATACAAATTTAAACTACAAGTGTACGAGAAACATATGAGCGAAATATAATTTCCGAATCTGAACCTTGCATGAACAAATCCCTTGGGGAAAAATGCCATTAATTATTATAATTATAATTGCCATTATTATTATAATTTTTGACATTAATTATATAAATTGGATTGAACATTAATAACCATACACTATCCGCAATGTTAGTTTACTTGTCAGATTATGACTAGGGCGCGAGTGATGTGTACCCGACTAATGTTCTTACACCAAAGGTTCTAGGTTAGAATCCTGAACAAAGAAGGTTTGTCTCTCCTCAGTTTCAGGTAATCATGAGTCATTCTCATCAGCACAATTAACATAGAGCTATAAAAGCAATAAACAATGAGAACATCATGACAACTGGCTCCGATCCTGAAAACCCTAAACTCATTTTTTCCCCTTCATCTTCTGACGCACAGGAAGATTTGGAGATATCATAAAGATACAAAAAGGAGGATACTGTTAATCATGTTCAAAGCATAAACACATAACGCTTGTCCTTGGATGAAGAATCTATTGTCACTTGTCTCTGTGCCGAGGTCCGTAAAAGTGTATTCCCTAATATCTGGTTCGATGGATGCGTTATTTAAAAAGTACTCTATTTATCTGAAATATAACTATATACAAGTTACATGTTTGTTTCATAGCGGTAAACGAAACGACCCACTATGCTTCAATCCAACGTTGACCACAGCTCACCTTTCTGTGGTGCGCTAGCTGGGTTCAGGGTTTGTTCTCAAAAGAGTTGAAATGTCAAAAACATCAGGCTCCTGCAATCTAGGGGTACAAAATAGAAGCTGATCGCAAGTGTACGTTCACAGACAAATAATAACTACATATAGAAAAGTCACCCAAGTATTCAACGGTAAAATCTGAACCACTAACATGTCTCTGCATATATTTAACAAATTTAGCGATATGGTTGTTCGAAAGTTCTACACAATTATGTTGAAACGTTAATTCCATTCGCCGACGTCGGAAAGTCGTTATATTTTGCCGCAATTACCAATAACAGCAAAACGAAATGCAACTTCTCGTTTCAATTCAGAGAAGATTGACACATCACAGACACTAAGTACGGTAAAGAAATCATTGATGTTTGTTTTGTAACTTCCATAAAACATCAGAAAATAACAAACCAATAAATAACAAGACTTAATTTTCGGGTAATTCCTGATCAAATTTCCGTCCCTGTTTCATCTGTTTAATTCAATTACCGGAAGATGTACGAGGGATGATCTGAAAAAAGGTTACAAAGCCTATTATGGCGTTATGTGTTAGACATAGCTGGAAGATCAACACACCTGATGATGGAGGCCACTCAACACTAGTCCTCGATGTAATCACCTTTTCTGTTCAAGCACTTGTCACAACAGTAGATGAGGTTTTCCTACCGGTTGCACAGAAATCCGCGTCTAGTTCTCGTAGCCACCGTGAGGCAGCTCTTTTGACATCATCACATGTCAGATAATGGTGGCCAGCCAACCAAATGGTAGTCCCAGCCCAGCTGATATTGAGCGTAATGTTCTTCTTCTGTCCTCACGAATACACTCATCCAAAAGAGCACGGTTCACGTCAGTGGTTGAGGTACTGGGCCTACCGCTGTGTCCAGGGTTGTTATTAACAATACTGGTCTGTCCTCCTCTGAAGGCACGACACCACTTCGCTACATGTTGCCTTGAAATTGTCCCCTCCCCATACACCTTCACAATCTGCCTATGAATGTCAGCAGGTGTAGTGTTTCTGGCTCACAGGAACAGCACCACTGCCCTCACTTCTACTCTTGACCAATTTTCTAGACGAGTCACCATTTTAAATGTCCGCTTCTCGGGTATACATGGTCAGAATCCGAAGTCCTCAAACTCGCAACAAGACAAACATGTTATTAATTTACACATAAATTTTCGTTAAGTTACAGTGAATAAAACAAAAGTTATATGCTTTGTAACCTTTTTTCCGATCATCCCTCATAATTGTGGGATTTTTACTCTCTATGAAATTTACATAAATTTAAACTTTTCATATTCCATCGTTATAAATATAATTCATCTTTCTCTCATTATATGCATTAATATGTGTATTAAAATGTCATGTAATTTTAACAAATAAATTGTTTGAAATATTTCTACGATCCTATAGAGTCAACTCTATTTTCAACTTGGAATGAAAATGTAAATTGCAAGGGTCAACATATCACACACGAGAGAGTGAAATATTCCCACCAATCTATGTCATTTTACTATTCGGCAGCTTATTTCTTGAGGTTTTCAAAGAGAGCTCATAAATTTGTCTGAGGAGGTTCGGGAAACAAAAGTTAAATTTCACGTAGAGAGATTTTGTCGAAAATATATACGAGGCTTGTCCGGAAAGTAAAGATACAAACACATTTGCACGTTAGGGGAAACATTTGTACCAAAGTTGGCAACATTGGCAGTAACCGTGATCCATACGACGAGGATTGGGAGTGAGTCGACAGTGCTGCGCTGAGTCTTGTGCGAGGAACGCGCGTTGGAAATGTCAGCGGCGATACCGAATCCCGCCAAATGCGAAGTGCGCGCCGTGATCAGGTTTTTGCAGGCACAAGGAAAGCGTCCATCGGAGATCCACCGAGAAATTGTGACTGTGTACGGGAACGTAATGAATCGTCAAAATGTGGTGAAATGGTGCCGTGCCTTCGCATGAGGTCGACGTGATGTTCATTATGAAGAGAGAAGTGGGAGGTCGTCACAACAAACGGAGAGGCATGTTGTCAAGTGCAATATGCTTTATTCATGACAACACCCGCCCCCATGCAGCGAATGTCACCAAGGATCTGCTTGCAGTTTCAATGGGAGGTCCTTCTCCATCCGCCATACAGCCCCGAACTTGCACCCAGCGACTACCACCTATTCCTGTACCTCAAGAAAAATCTTGGTGGAAAAAACTTTGCAAACGACGATGAAGTCAGGGAAGAAGTTGCAACAATCCAGTTAATTCAGCGTACAACAACAAAACCCAACCCACCGATATGGTCGCCATAATAACTGGTAACCAACAAACAGTTATGTTAGCACACGTTATGGATATTCACCGGCTGCGCAGAGCCGTTTACATCACTCTAACACTTTCACAAAGTGGGCGGCATTGCAAAGTTTACCCATGATTACTAGCTTAATCAGCCGGAGAACACAAGATTCTAAAATACCTCAGGGCTTGCGGGGTGTGTGTATAGGACCAACCAGGTGACCAGGATGCAGGTGACCCGTTACAAAGTGAGAAAAGGAAATTACAAGAGATGTTTATTACTTATTTAACACAAATTCTCGAAATTTAACAAAATAAATACAAAAGGGCTTTTCTTCCTTTCAGTGATATCCGGGCTCTTCACTAACCCGGTGACAACAATATGCATCTTTGTATAACAATTTTTAATGGGTTAGATCCTAAATAAACCTTTTTATCTCAGTTAGCCACCTAGATGAGCCAATCTCATATTAAATTAAAACATGTTTATTTCAGTTAGGTTTCCAGACTTACTTGAAACGTTTGCCGGTTAATAGAATGTCAAAACTTCATGTGCATATGCTTAAAAGCTAAAAAGGGAAAGGAAAGAAACCGACCGGGGACTTCCCGGGGTTTGAACCTGGGAGTCGGTTCCTGAACTAAATAAAACTAGGTTAAATTAAAAGTAAACCTTTTCCCCCCTCTCCTACCTTCCGAACATATGCTTATTTAAGGAAAGGAAAAAAAAAGGAGGGTTAGGGAAACCGACCAGGGGACTTCCCGGGGATTGAACCTGGGAGTCGGTTACATCACAAAATACAAAGCAACAAGAGGGGAGGAAAGAACCGGCCGGGGACTACCCTGGTGTTGAACCTGGGAACCGGAACTTTACTGGGCCACATCTATTACAGGTCTCTGGTCGGGGACCACCCGGGGTTTGAACCTGGGAACCAGAAACCTTGGGGGACCCAGCCGGGGGCTTCCCGAGGATTGCTCCTGGGGACCGGGTCATTAAGGGCTTCATCTTTTGAGGAGGGACCTGGCCGGGGGCTTCCCGGGTTTTGAACCTGGGAATCAAGTCCTCCATTGCTGCTATTGGGTTTCTCTGGCAAGTAGGCCGTTTCCTGGATGTCTGCCAGTTGACATCAGGGAGCCATAAAGAGACTGATTTTTCGGGCCGTGTGAGCTACTTATATAGGTAAAGCAGGTGGCGCTGATGTACGTAACTACGTCACAAATTTACACGTAGCAAACCTCATATATTTACATATTGCAAACTGTGATAAACTAGATTACCCAAATCCTTACTGTTAAAAACCCTAAACGCCAGAAAATATACATGTTAATGAAACACAGCTGATATAAAGCATGTACCAAACTTTTTAGACAACAATGAGCCTCGGCGGAGCGCAGAGCAGATAAGATAACACGACAATGAAGGATTATGCAGCATTTCAACAATCAGAAAAAAGGAGTTATCAAATCTTCGCTGACAAAACCAAAACAGTGCGTTTAATGAAAAAGATCTTGTAACTGCGGGCACGTTACAAAGTAACAACTTGGTTCCAGATGCAGGCGGCGGATTTCTACGATTCAGGGATACAAAAACTTGTTCCGCGTCTGAACAAATGTTTGGACAATGGTGGCACTTATGTGGAGATATAGCCTCTGTTTCAGTGTATCAAGTGTAACTTTAGTTGCGAGCAATACATTTATTTTATATCTTATTTTTGGTTTGTATCTTTACTTTCCGGACAAGCCTCGTAGATGGTGGCAAGGCAAGTTTCTGTGTGCTGTTAGTCTCCTCTCGAATTTCAAGACGAGACAAAGGTTATCTTTTAAAACTCGAGATGAACCGAAGTAAATCCCTGTAAATTTAAAACAGACAAGAATTAGCGGCCGAGGCACTATGTCTAGTTTGAAACTTTGTCATCGTATTTGAAAAAATTCTAAAACAATTTAAATAACTACGTGACTTATTTAAAAGCATGGAGCAGATATCAACGTGATTATGGACAAATAAGTCGTATATTTCGTTTATCGTAATGGCAAAGTTAATCAATTCGTTACAATTGCGTGTCTGTATGTTTTATATATTCAGGATAAGATTCTGTATGTCGAGAGTTCACAGTGTTGAAAGGAGCTGCCAAGCAGGAAATGTTATTAAGAATATTTGTATATGTTCTGAGAAATCGTGCGTGACAATCTGCACATATGCATATATTTCTTGTACTATAGTGGCTCGAAACGAGATAATGGATGGACCTTCTCATCCTTCAAGGTGTCCTGAGATGGATCCCAGTGGAGATCCATCCTAATTATCCCATCTGAGCATAAAATGAACATTGGCAATCTTTTGAGTAGAGACCAAAACCAGAAAGAGAACAAACAAACATTTTCAACTTGAGACAATAACGAGAAGGACCTCATCTTGATACCATTCCTAGTTTACATTAAAATGAATACTTGCAACTTTCATGTTACTAACTTATGATTTCCCATTTTATTAAATTTCAAAGAAGCTCAGAACAAGGTTCAGGGTTTCATCAGCTACGGAATTGTTTTTAAAACCTGAGCTGAGAAATGTATGTTTCAAATGAGAATGAATATCTAAATAAATACAAAAATATGTAGGTGAATTTTTGCGTTAAAAAAAACAGGAAATGCATGTGCGCTGTTCTAAAATGGAATACACCATGCCCTCTATCATACATACATACATGTATATGTGTGTGTGTGTGTTTTTGTGTATATGTATGTATATACATGTATGTGCGCGCGCGCACACACACACACACACACACACACACATATATATATATATATATATATATTTGTTGTGTGTGCAAAACTCGAATTTTGTACCCCCCAAAATGAAAAACGTTCCTGCCCCACTGCAGGTAGGAACTCATATTTCAATAAATCGTGAAGTAGCGCGAAGTATTTCGTCTATTTTATGCATTAACTCCAAAATATGCGTTTACACAAAAAATACGAAAGTATGTACATTTTATGTTATTTCCCCAGAAACATATGTTTTGTGGCCGCGGTGGCTCAGTCGGTAACGCGTCTGACTACCATGCTCAAGGTCCCGGGTTCGATCCCCGGCCGGTTCAAATCCGGGAACTTTTCTAACGGTGGAAGCGGCCCCGGCGCCTACCCAGCGTCGAATAACATGGGTACCTGGGGGAAACCCTGGGGGGTAAAGGCGGTCAGGGGCGTGATGCTGATCACATCACCCCTACTCACGACCGGATCAAGAAAGTGTGGGGCGTTACCCCCACACCCCCTATACGCCTTCATGGCGTGGTGCTATGCACAGGGGAACACTTTACATATGTTTTGTGTGCTAAAGCAAAAATTACGCATTTTTATGTGAAATAAGATTTCACAGATTACATTGCAGCTATATGGTCGATACTTCTACGGAGTATGGCCGACTTCTGAAGCAAGAGAAAAATGTTCTACCTAAAAATCAGTTCCCTAATAAGGACTTAATGATTTGTGGAAGAAAATAATAAAAATGACTGTTACTACATTACTTACTCAATTGGTTCTCTTTGCACCCCTCTCCTCCACAAGGAGAAATATTCCAAACGCATTCCAAACACAAAGAAACGACCAATAAAGGTCTACACAAAGGAAAACGTATTCGTATATAACACAGTCTAAAATGAGGGAGACGAAGCAGAATCGACAACTTCCATTTCGTTAACGTTGGTTTTTCTGCGTGTTCTTTGTTTTCGCAATTTAAATCACATTTCCTCCCCATTGAGTTTCGCTCTTATCAAAAAGAGCTTCCGGTACATGCTTTTTTGTGTAAACGAGAAACTAATGAAAGTAATGAAAGCCGGAGATGTAGAAATAAAATTGACCTCATAAGGGAGGTCAAACAAAGTTAGTTTTGAATGAAGGCCGCTAGAGGCGTCTCTGTTTCAGCCGCAATAGAACCTCGGGTAATTACGATACCTAAAAGACGAACCAAATTAATCTCTCGTCAAATGTATCTTGACCGTTCAAAGAGATTTCATAGTAATAGTCAGAGATGTAAATTGTAATCAGAATTCACCTCTTAACACACGTGACTGTAGTTTTACGCAGCACAAATGCAATGCATAGAAGGCTAAAACAAAATGCTACATAGCATGTACAGTCACTGACACTTGTTGGCTGCAATTTTTCCATTGACTTTTCATAGAGTAGTTGCATTGAAGACGTGTTCGTGGGTGTACGGAGGGCGACTTTGATTTGAAAGTAGGCTCTCAAATTGTTAGTTGACGTTGCAAATACGGGCGTACACCCAAAGGGAAACGAAATGGTAGGAGAATTATCTATCATAATTTTAATTCAATAATTAAGAGCCCCAATAAGCAAGGGACATCTACTTCGAACCGAAATTCCATTCCATACTCAACTCAACACAGTATATACAGTCATGGGAAAAAAATACTTCCCCCATAGAGAATTAATAAAAATAGTCTTATGGGGTAAGTACTGTATTTATTTCCACGACTGTACATTCAGTCTCGGGAATGTGTGGATCATCGCCGCGCAAAACGGATGAAGGGGGGAGCGAATAGGCGGAGAAAAGACGTCCGCGCTGTTGCAAACGGCTGGTAGCTGCAGCCGCGTCTTTCCCTCTCGCGCATTCATTAGTCGAGTTCTCTCGAGTCCTACTTGCGCAGAGGACTTCATTTCGCTCGCTTGCTACACAGATTCAGTGCATAGTGTAGACTAAAAAAAAATGAACATCGGTATGGACAATTTGCTTACTGTTATCTTTGCCATTGGATGTACAATTTGCAGAAAAATCACTATACTCTGTCTCTCTATCTCTGGCAAGCGAACGAAAACAAATATCTGCGCAGGTAGTGACGCGAGGCAGCTCCATCAATGATCACGTGAGAGAGAATGGGATTGCGTGGAGTGGGAAAGCTATTGCAGTTACCAGCCTTCGCAGCAGCGTGTACTGATTCACTCTGCCCACTCGATTTCCCCTCTCCTCTGCCTGTATGCGCGACTTTGCTCCAGAGATATATAGGACAGGGTATATGTAAAATCGGTGAAAAGAGTTATTCTTATGATATTTGAACTTTTGACAGTGTTTCAATAAAATATTTGCGGACACAGTTTTTGGAATGTAGAAATTAGATATGGCGAAAACTGGAAAATATGTTCTTGGTTGTTGTTGCTAATTTCAACTTGTTAACAAAAATGACGACTAAATGACTCTAATTTTGCTACGCTTAACTTTCCATCGAAATATCTTAAAGCGAAGGACGCACCCCTGCTAATGCAAATTGGACGCTTGGTACAGCGGTTGCCTCTGAATAACTGATTAACTTGTATTTCACGAGCAACTCCTCACAAAGTGTGTGGAGTTCCCTTTCTGCCTTCCCTCTCTCTCTCTCTCTGTCTGTTTCTCTCTTTCTCTCCCTCCCCAAACCAAGAAAGTGCTGGCTCACAATCTGCTGCTGAATTTTGAAGTGAATCGATTTATAACGGGTTGAGAGCTAACATCGTGGTGAGCACGAAAGCCATTTTGTGGGTCCCGGTCTGGGCGGAAGGGAACTTCCAGAAACTCGTAATACAGCCCCCGTTACAGAACGGAGCCTGCCTCCTCTTCCTCTGCAAAGGAGGCGAAACTTCAGTCGGCATTCCAAAGCCACTGTTAGCAAGGGCCAAAGTGTTGACTCCTCGAAAGGAGATAAGTGAGCAACTCTTTCCGAAAGATTTTATTGCAGATCTTTTGTTCGCTGCAATTGCTACAGAGTGAAAATGTTTGCAGCTTAACAATAGAAAAATGATCTGACGCTTGTCCTTAGCAACAGCGTCTGCTTGTAACGGGTGATCCTGTTAAGACGTACATCCAAATTGGTTGTATAGAATGATTAAGATTTTCGTTTTTGGTGGACTCACGGGTGGATGAAGTTTTGTAAAGATGTGTTTTGCTACTGTCTGTTTCTCTCTCGCTCGCTCTATCTCTCTCTCTTTCTCTCCCTCTCTCATCCTCCCCTCCTCTCTCTTTCTTTCTCTCTCTCTCTCTCTCTCTCTCTCTCTCTCACCGTGACTACTTTATTGCCATATATTTTTCTATTGTTCTTTCTCATTTCATTATTGGTGATTGGTGATTGATTTGGCGTTTTAAGTCCACTTTATGCACAGTAAGGCTAATCGGGACTGGACCTACAGTTTAAAGTCTGATCCGAACCACTTGTGCCTCCACCGGGTATCGAACCCGGGACCCCTTAATTACAAGGCAACGACGCTACCACTGCGCCATCGGGGAGGCCTCATTTCATTATTATTTTTTCTATATTACGCTCTCATCCCTCTATACTCTGTCCCGGATATGTCTGGAGGTAGACCGCGCATAGAGGTAGAGAAGGGGGGAAATCGAATGGGCAGAAAGAAGCGGTACACGCTGCTGAAAAGGCAGGTAACAGCAGTCGCTTTCCCCTCAACGCAATCCCATTCCCTCTCACGTGTAAATTGTTGGAGCAGTCTCGTGTCACTACTTGCGCAGAGACTTTCTTTTCGCTCGCTTGCTCCAGAGATACCCGGGACAGAGTGTACTTCTTCCCTATGCCTTTCAATTTCTGTTCCTGTGTGTATTTCATTATTTCTGCTTATGGGCCAATTTAATGGTAATGGTGGCAGAATGGTTAGCACAGCGCGCTATGCAGTTAAAAGTCCCAAGTTCAAATCCTTACCAGGGCATTTGTGTTCCTTGCGGGTGTCCCCCTCATCGATTTTCATCATATCATCACTCATCCTCATCTACGGACTTAACCAAAAGTGGCAGAAAAGCGACGTAAAATAAACCAAATCAATCAATAGTGTTCCACGAACGGCCGGTAGTAGCTAAGAGCAAGATCTTTCTCTCTGCAGAAATCAGAAAGTTTGATTCGCTTAAGTCCTGGAACTTCCGTCACATACATTAAATAACAAGGTTATACAGCATATTTGCAGCACATTTATGGATCGATGAAAAATACGTTATACATAATTCATGTTTACTTATAAAATTAGCTACGTAGGTTCAAAATGCATTTAATTGATTTTCTTGTGAATTTACAAGTTCAAACGGACTCGTTTATTTTATAATTTAATTTGTTTTCAAATTTAAATAACGAAATTATACCATAAGGTGAGGTTGTTTTAATTAATACCAAAAACATTTGAGGGTGAAGAGGAAAAGCTGTAGCCTTGTAATCAAAAGGTCTTAAGTTCGTTCTCCGGTGGAGGTACATTGAGCAGTGGTACTTATTTCACTCTAAACTGTAGGTCAAGTCCGAATTAGCCAATCTGAACATACAATGGACTTAAAACAAACAAACAAAACGCTAATCAAAAAGTGTTAGAAGTTCTTGTTGCATATGTGTGGAATGGCAAAGATTGAAAAGTTTTCCATGCACATTTTTCTAGAACAAATTCTATCGAGCTGACAAGATGTTCTTCAACATTGTAAATGTTTACATGATAACACAAAACCAAGGATGTTAATAACATCATTAATTCACATGCCAATTATTTAGCAGAAAGACACGAGATCCCAATTACAGCAACGTCCCTCTTGTGGCTTCACGCCCTAGCATGTAACGTAATCATCGTCTTGAAGAAAGTTGCATGTAGCTAGGAGTTTCGCTTCGTTCTAGTTTATAGCGTTGTTCAAGAAATTTATGGCCCATAAAAGGTCACGTTAAGTAATTGAAAATATGGTTTTCAGATACGGAACTCAATTCACAAAACCACATCCTCATGGGAAAATTTGATTTAAAACAGTCTAGAGATAGAGGCAGGCCTGTAAACCAATGAGTGAGCGTTAACAATTGATACTCTCATGCTCTATTATATGCATTTCATATTCTTGTTTGCTTAGATATGATGAATTACTATAATAATAATTATTATCATTACGACAACGAGAAAGACTAAACATTATTTACACTTATATTATCCTCTTGAAGAACAGATAAGGAGCCTTGATACAGCAGTACATACAATAATGTGCATATTACAAATTCGAAATGCTACTTTAAGGAAAGGAGAACATAGCAGGAATACAAGACCAAAACAAGAAGTACTTGTGCATTAAAATATTAAATACATGAAAATACCGTGCGAATATTAGGAATGTATAAAATTATTATAATGGTGGACGATAAAGCTTAGGATATAAATATTATTATATTCTATACAGGTTGTTATTGAAAATCGTTAGTACTTACACGGTATACGGTAATTCGTATAGAATTTTTGGATAATAACTCGGAACGAATTTGAAATCCTTTTTCTGTCTTTTCTAGATAAAAGTGGTTCATGTTTATGCTTGTTCAAGAAATTTAAATAGCTTTAAAAGAAGGTAAAAACTTTAATCTGAATTACAAATAAGAAAGAAATTTCGTTTGTAGTAAAGCCTAATGGCGATAGCTGGACATATAAAATGCATTTATTGTTAATCAAGTTGTTTACTCTGCTAATATTAGGTATATGCTTCAGGCTAAGGGAAAATTCACACTGAAGCGACAAGCGACAGGAGGGAAACTCGCCGCTGGAATATTTCACTAATCGGACACAGGCCTGTGCGGCCTGTCATGCCGATACGGTCTGAAACGTTGCTGTTGGTTGGCTCGTCCCCAAGCGACATGTGCCGGCACCAGTGACGGAGTGGTTGTCACATCGCGCTACAACGCCAGGGGTTCCGGCTTCGAATCCTGGCCTGGGCATGAATGTTTGTGAGTGTTCATTCATGAATTTCGTCACATCATCACCCATCTCCATCTTCGCAAATTAGCCGAAAGTGGCACAAGAAGGGGAAGTAAAATAAAGTAAATCAATCAACCAAGCGATGTGTCGCCCGTCGCTTCGTTGTTGATTCTCCCTTAAAGAATTTCAGACCGAAGCGGCTACGACGCTATATCCAACATTTCGTACCGTGGTGACACAACAAGCGGAACCGTTTACTCGATAACCTGCGTCGCGCCGCCTCGGTCTGGTGGTCGTGAATGCGTAGCCAATATGTAGCCCGTACCACTTACTCACTTCTTCGAGTCGCTGGTCGCTTCGGTCTGAAAGCTTTCTAAGAAATAAAGAATACCAGATATCTTTCAGACTCCGTGATACCCTACAAATATTGCATGAAGCAGACAAGTAATATATGTAGAGGTGATGAATATATAGTGAATATAGAGACACAGTACTCGCTGGTTAACTACGGTATTTGAATATTAAATTCCGCAGTTCAATTTCTGTGGTTTAAAGAACTCCATGCGCTGTTGTCTAGATATTTGTAATAGTTGAATAGGCTTACGCAGCTATACGAATATCTCAACAGCGAAGATTGAACGTGAATGCTGTAGAACAGCGTTTCTACCGGATCCTGGCGTCAATCATACGGGTTAACGAGAGGCACTTGCAGCCAGAGGTGGCAATCGCCTTGAAAAATGCCTTTCCTTCGGGTTTCGCACTGCCGTAGCTGAAAAACAATCTAAAGGGGGGCGCGTTACGTTTCGCCGTCAGATTTGGAGGTTGGCAGACGGGCCACGGTCAGTTTGGTTTCCGCAGAAACATTCATTGATATTAGCCAATGGAAACTAAAATATTCCATTAGATTCAGTCGTTGTCAACTAATTTCATCCACATTTTATGCTTGTCAACAAGCCTAGAGATAATCGAACTAATACTATCTGTGATTATGCTATAAATTACCCGTATTCACTAATATTATATTTCAAGGACATTAACGTATAATATTAAAAAAATATATATGTTTATAGTCTATCTCAGGAATCTCTGGAGCAAGGCCACGCATACCGGGAGAAGCAAGTGGGCGGGCCGAAGCAGTACACGCTGTTGCATAGACTGGCAGACGCAGTCGCTTCCCCTCCACGCAATCCCGTTCCCTCGCACGTTGTCATTGAGCCAGCCATCTCGAGTCACTACTGCGTAAAGACTTGCTTTTGTTTGCTCGCTCCAGAGATTCCCGGGACAGAGTATAGGAGTAATACCGGGTGTCCCAGAAGTCTTTCCCTGATTACAAACTTTATTCATATCCGCTATATGCAAGGTAGAGATGTGAAAGTGGTGCCAAAATGTTGGAAAACTAACCAAGTTTATTTGTTGCAGGTTTGAGTAACGTGGCTGTAGTGCGGCAGTGTCAGTGCCCAGAAAACCGGAAATATTCACAAATCAGGAAAAAGCTCAGCATGTCCTCTGGTATCACGAGACCCGGTCACCAATAACAGTGCAGAGGAACTTTCAAACGTACAGAATTCTTTCGTCTCGAATATCTGCCATCAATAAGTTGGTATTTAAAAAAATTGAATTTATCTTCATTCCCAAATCCTGTCAAGTCCAAGAAACATTGTATGGAAAGATGCCACCCGATGTCAAGACCATTAATTCCGGATTCCTTGGCACTGACATTGCTACACTACAGCCACATTACTGAGACCTGCAACAAGTAAACGTGGTTAGTTTTCCAACATTTTGGCACCACTTTCACATCTCTACATTGCATATAGCGGATATGAATAAAGTTTGTAATCGGGTAAAGACTTCTAAAACACCCGGTATTATTGGGATAGGGGCTTCGATTGTTTAAAAAACGAATTTGCATAGCAGCGGGCTCACGAACGTTGACAAACACTTTGAAGGAATTCTAAGCAGACGAAATTTCTCTGATCTTGGAATCCCATTGCGATTCTTTGATAGGCGGCTCGGCCAAAGATCGAGCCGAGCCTTAATATACATTGATGGTTCACGTTCCGTTGTAGTGACTTCCTATCGTCCTTCATGTAAGAGAGAATAGTTTAAGAGCCATCAGCACACAAAGCGAGGGGCCACTGTCATCGCTCCTGCCTGAATGACCACATAAACAGTCCCAATGGATGAAAGCGCGGGGGCGGGGCATCACGAAGAATAAATCTGACGGGGCTCCTAACCCAAAGGCAGCCAAGGAAGCGTGTAAAGTCCACGCTCGAGCGAAGACACTGTCCTCGAGGAAGCGCAGTGACCAACTTCACAACCAAGAGCTTTGCGGCGGATTTCCCGAAGCAGACAGAGATACATAATGGACATCGCATCAACCGTGACAACTTCATTAATTACAGGAATCTTGAGAGAGGAGTCATTAGACTGGCCGTAATCCTCTTCGCCGCTGAGAAGGAAAGGGGGTGGGGGTAGATTTTCTGTATTCCTCCTCGGGCCCTCCAGGCAAATCCCTCCACAGTAACGAGACGAGCCCTTAATGATGAACCATAACGAGTGCCATTGTTGGTGGGAAGCGATAACTACCCTGTCCGGAAGGGTGGGGGGCGTTCCCCACGGCCTCGTGCAAGTGCCTACATCGCTTCTCGTCCAACTTCCGGAGAAAGTCACTTTAAATGGAATTCCTCTCCCGTTCTTGTGGTCGTCCTTACTTTCTTTCGGCCGGTTAGCGTTTAACGAGATGATGGAAAGGATGATTAATTGCGAGGGAACTTTGTCCTAAGTGCCCATCTGCAACTGCGACCGAGTGTTTTGCACTACCCTCCCCCACTTCAAACCCCCTCCTCCCAACGCCAACACAGAGACGTAATGGACAATGGCTACATCATTCAGGATTCTTATATCAAAATCAAACACGTAATTTCGGGAGGAATCCCGAATACATGGACGTCCGAAGTGGTGATAAGGCAAGGGGAGTGTCGACCCCTGGAAAATAAATGCAAGCCTAAAGTTATTTATTTATTTATTTAAATTTCCAGTACAGCGAAGCCATTTTAAACCAGAAAGAACAAGAGTAAAAGAAAAGACTAAGATTAAAAACACAAAAGAAAGGATAACATAAAATAAACAAAAATGAAACAAGCCAAGAAAAGTACCAAGGTAAATAGATCAGTTTCACAAAAGCATTACTTATGTAGAGTATCTCAAAATAGTGTTTACACTCTTTCAATGTTAATAACAGAGGAACAATTAAAGATTGTATTTGAAGCTGCAATATCTACATTCAGTGTAAGTGAGAGCGTGTGTATGCATTCTGTTGTGTTTAGTTCCATCACAGCCCACCAGGCGGTAGGAATTTGTGTACCCAAAGTAGCAGAGGTGAGCAATGTAAAAAGTCTCAAATATCCACCCAGATCTCCCAAATTTAACACCGTTAGATTTCTACCTCTGGCACCCGTTCCTGAGATGGCGTCAAGGAAGATTCCATTGTATAGAGTACCTCTATAACTGCTCTAAAATAAGCTAACTTCGAGGCCGAAGAGAAATCAACTTTGACGAAAATAAGGAAGGGGAATCAAGCGGAAAGACTGGTGGCGGAGCGTCAACGCAATTCTCATTTGCACCTAGGCAGAGAGAGAGAGAGACATGCGAAGGAATGTTCTTCTCTTTTTGAAGGAATGACGCGTCGGACGTCAAAACAGTGCCCTCTTATATTCGCGACAGATATTCTTCTAATTAATTATTGAATTGTCTGCGCCGCATGATGGAAATTTCCAATCCTAAGTCGCCATAGACTAAAATAATTAATTAAAAAGATTCAGCGAATTGTGGGCTAGGTGCTTAGTGATAGTGTTTAGGAAACTTTGAAGAGTCTCCGTGTGCATTGTATCTCCTTTTTCCTGTTTGTCATTCAATATACGCCCCTTTTTCGTCTTCCACCTTACTCGTCATCTTCGTCGTCACGACTTATTGAAAAATAAACGTGTCGAGGTCCTCTCTTGATTAGATAAAGTCATCAGATCGTTACGCAATGATGAATAACTATTTTGACCTTAAGATGGCAAGTAAAAGAAATAAATGAACTATTTTTTTCCTTAATTTCTCTCCTTCTCTCTCTCTCATTTTCCTTTGTATTTATAAAATTCAACTGGTTGAAACCATCCAGTATTATCATTCATGATCCATTTCCTGTCGTTTGTTCTTTGTGAGGATTCTAGAGATACATTTAAGAGAATGTGGAATCTGAAAGCTCGTAAACCGGAAGTCAAAATAGACAATATTCTCGTCTGCCGACGATTCTTCTCGTATCGCGTTTGTCCGGGAAGTCCAACACTTGTCAAAATGATCACGTGCAAGCCGGGACTTTAACATTTAAAGAATGGCGCATGTTACGGTGGAAAATGATGTTTCGAAAGAAGAAATATACTGTCACCAGATGGGTCTGACGTCCTCTTTGCCCCGGGCGAACGATGTTCTGTCTGGACTTCTGACAGACTCACTCTCACTCTCTCTCTCTCTCTCTCTCTCTCGGAGGCTTCCAATAAATCGATAACCTAGGATGGTTTCCTCTTTGACCGCCGCGCTGTAAGTCTCCCGTTCCTGACGAACCAATCGCTTTCCCTGCTCCCGCAGCCAGAGAATGCTCTCACGGAGTGACACGGGGAGGAATTAAAAAATGAAGAAGGGAAAAGAGAGAGACGGAGAATGTGACAATCGCCATTCCCTTTACTTTCATTTAATCCTTTCCTGAGTGATGCCATCGCAAAAAAGTCGATATTTCCTATTTCGAAGACACGTCTCTTTGCCTTTCAATGCTTCTTGACGCAACTTTCTCCATATTCCTCTCGTAAAGCCAGATATTCTACCCCGTCAGAATAGCAGCGACAAAATGCTCCAATGGATGAGACTGAATATAAAGAAGCGCTTTGAGTTACGTGTAACTTGTACCCAGTCGAAGTAAAATCTTGGTAAACATTACTCAGATGGATATACCTTCTGTTTCAGTTTATATTTATAATTTGAACTCATTACTGCCAAATAGTACCAGGTGTTTCAGAAATAACTGAGATGTTACAAGACATTGTTGCAAGTTAAGTATTGAACTTACGTTAATGAAACCAGTCCAGAACGAACGAGGAACGCAAAAAGTCTGTGCGTGTGTTTTGTTAAGCTGAGAGTTCACATTCCTGCCGCTAGTCGACACTCAAATCATTCACAATACGAGGGTCACTATTAATATTTTGAGCCTAACAATGAAAAAACAGGAATTTGGCATTGAAAACTGCTTTATTGTTTTTCGAAGTATTCTCCTTTATCGTCAATACACTTTTGCATTCGTTCGAACCATTTGTCAAAGCAGTTTTTCCAGTCTTCTTGAGACACCTCCATAATATGGTTTTTGAACGCATCAACGGCGTCTTCCGCCGACGAAAATCGTTGTTCACGCAATTTATTCTTGACATTCGGGAACAAGAAGTCATTGGGTGCCAAATCAGGACTGTACGGCGGATGACCCATCAATTCGATTTTTTGACTGTTCATAAAGTCAGTTGTTAGACGAGATGTGTGACAGCTGGCATTGTCTTGATGAAGAATGATCCGACGGCGTTTGTTTGTTTTCCGCATTTGACCGAAGACCTCTGGCAAACAAATTGTTGTGTACCATTCAGAGTTGACCATTCTACGTTCCTCTAAAGGCACAGTTGCCACATGACCAGTTTTCCCGAAAAAAAACAGACGACCATTTGTTTCGATGTGCTTCGAGCGCGAACAACTTTTGTTGGATTGGGTTCATCTTGAAACACCCATACAGTCGACTGCTGTTTACGTTCCGGCTCATATGCATATATACATGATTCGTCACCTTTTACAATCTTATATACGTCTTTTGAAGCACCACGATTGTATTTATTGAGCATTTGTTTGCACCAATTGACGCGAGCGTCTTTTTGAGTTTTTGTCAAATTGTGTGGGATCCAACGAGAACATACCTTTCTGACAGCTAAATGATCATGTAATATTTTATATATGCTGGTGGAACTAATGCCTATGGTTGCCTCAATCTCACAGTATGTCACATGACGATCTTGCAGTATTAGGTTTTGCACAGCATCAATGTTTTCTTGAATAACAACTGATTTTGGACGACCTTCGCGAATCTCGTCGGTGAGCGAATGGCGGCCACGATTAAATTCGTTATACCAGCGTTTCACAGTAGCAAAGGATGGGGCTTCATCGCCAAATGTGGAAGTAAGTTGATCGCTGCACTCTTGTCTTCATAATCCACGTCCAAAATCGTAAAAAATCATCGCACGAAAATGTTCACGAGTTAATTCCATTTTATTGTTGTCGTGCTATCTCCAAGGCAACATAAACAACACAAATGAAGCTTTTGACAAAACATTTGAAGTACGTTATGGTCAATAATGCCAGACGATTCCGTTCAAACGTCAAATCGCGCCTAACTTCAATCAGTGTTGCCAAGGCTCAAAATATAAATAGTGACCCTCGTATATTGTTCAGTGTTTGGTCCCAAAGATCACCGGACCTTACACCATGTGACTTCTTTTTTGTGGTATTTCATCAAAGAGAAGAGTGTTCGTCTCACCAATGACGCGTGATATCGCAAGACCTAAGGGAGGGTATCATTGCAGCGATAGATCTATCGACGGGCCTATGTTGATGCGAGTGTGGCAAGAACTAGACTATCGTGTATGTGTACCGTGTCACCAATGGGCATACATTGAACATTTGTAGGTGTAAAGAAAAATACTGGTTGCGTTCCTCGTTCGATCTGGATTGGTTTCATGAACGTAAGTTCAATACTTAACTTGCAAATAATTTTTGTAACTCTTCAATTATTTCTGAAACTCCCGGTACTTTTGGTATAACCTGATCGGGAACATAATGTCGAGAAGGCCCACCCGTTGATCAGTTTAAGTCTTGCGAAACCAACTTTCTGCAAATGACGTTAATTCAAAAGTTTGTGCAAAACGTTCGTGACAAGTTTGGTGACTAATGAAAAGGGTACTTTGGAAGTAGAAACAGTTCCAAAAGAAGACTGTCTTTCTCAATGTAAGTAGTGTGGTCTTCAAAGTATTTCTTTTAAAATTAGTATTATTAAAAGTTAGTAGCAGTATTATTAAAGTCAACAGTACACAAACTGACAATTCACAAAAGCAATACCAACAATAAAATAAAATAAAATAACATGCTTACGTACAACTTCAATAATTAAAATACGCGTTTCCATCTCTAACTAACTAACTAACTCACTAGCCTTCTTAAACCCGAACGTTCATGGCTGCTGCAATACAGGCCTTTCACCTGTCCCTATCTTGAGCAAGATCTATATACTCTTTTCCATCCCTACCGATTTCCTTTAGGTCCATCTCAACATTATCCCTCCATCTTCGTCTTGGCCTTCCTACAGGTCTCTTACCATCAGGTTTCCCAACAACAATCCTGTATCTGAGCCTATCTGAGCATAAACTTGACCAAAAGCTAACAACTTTCGTATCTATAACCGCCTACCTCGCAGCACGTTACGCTACCAACTATAATACAAAGACCAGGTTTAATGAAATTGTACTTCGCTAATTTGGTGACCGAGAAGTAGCGGATGTCGTCGCTGAAGTTCTTGGGTTTAAATTCTGGTGTGGGCATGGGTGTTTTTGTAAGTGTCCCTTCATCAATTTCATCACATCATCACTCAGTTTCATCGTTTCCATTAGCGAAACTTAAATAACAAACATACTAATACATGTAGACATTTGTCCCGCTATTAATTATAATTAATCAGAGCGTCAAATACGAGATAAAAATATACCTGAGGAGAATAGATTTCAATACCCTTGAGCGTTACACTGCAGTCTAATATTTTATATTAATAATTTGTTAAATCCTTTCAACGTTTATTTACTTCGAGAAATATTAATAATGTCACCGAATACTTTAATTAGAAAGGAAATTCGATATGTAAAAACAATTGGACTACGTTCTTCAAAATGCTTCATAAAATGCATCCTATCGATGACGTAATGTTTCGAACTCGCTACTTCAAGTAAATGATCCAGACTGAATATACGTGACTAAAGGCATAAGGATTGAGGCAGAGCTGTCCAAACCATTTTGTATGCTGGATCGAAAACTACTTGACCAATTCGTTATTCATTTCTCCCGCCCGATCCTCCATCTCTCTACGTGTCTTTCTCTATACTGTTTCATCTATCAATTTCTCTCCCTCTCTCTGTGTGCGTGTGTGTGTGTCTGTCGATGGAGCCTTCAGGAAATCGTGGTAAAAAGAAATCCAGAAGCAAATTTTAACATTCTTTATTCCTAAGTCGTCTGATCAATCTTGTGACATAACCTTACAACAGGGCTGTTCAAACTACGGCCAGCGAGCCACATCCGGCCCTTTACAGCTTTTTGCGTGGTCTTCCTTAGTATTTGTAAAACATCTAATTTTATATTTCCATCTTTGCTTAATAACACTAGTCGACATGAGTTTGGTTGTCTCGCAGTTTACTGTCGTCTCTAAAATGAAATGCATTTTTACCAATTACGTCTTTTATATATATATATATATATATATATATATATATGTGTGTGTGTGTGTGTGTGTGTGTGTGTGTGTGTGTGTGTGTGTGTGTGTGTGTGTGTGTGTGTGTGTGTGTGTATATGTATATATATATTAACTGCCTTAATCCTTGTAACGGTCCGCCCTGGGTCGTACTTGGTTCGATGGGTCTATTGAGCCTCGGCTTCACACTCAGTATCGCTTCGGGGCTTGAGTCTCCTCGGCTCAAGGTTCGGGTTATTCCGGCTTCTTCAATCCTCGATGTAAGGTCCCTCGTAATTCTAGGTCAAAGGTTCTCAATGTACTTATAGATCTTGACCAAGATTCTATAAGCAATCAACAATCCTTTTTCCCACTAGGTTCTGTCGATATTCAGTTAAGTATCCAACTTCCTTTTCTCTTTTCAGCCTCTGACCAGAGAACTGAAAATTAATCTGTGACCACAGAATAAGAAAAGGTGTTCCCTGACCAGGGACACAAACGTTGACTACTAACAGTCTATCGACCGATCCCGAATTCTGGTATATCCTACGACAATCACAATCCTCTCAATTATATCTCCTGACCAGGAGCATAGAACCGAGAGAACATAAGCCTTCTGACCAGAAGAGCTAAGTAATTGTCCTAAGGTAATCCAGAATAAACTAATTCCTAGTAGCGACGTGGAAGTAAACGCAGAAATACGGGTGTGAAAAGAAAAGACGGTAATACAAGTTCCGTATTTATCTGGAGTTCGAATACAAAAGGCCACGGGCCACCGAGCTTCGCTACTTATATAGGATTTCTCGGTGCCGTGAAGGATTTACAAACTTTTATCTTAACATCAATTTTACATTACAATAAAATACATATTAATAAAATATCAATGAGGAACATAATTATCTACATGCAGAAATTACTATTTTTAACCTTCTGTGAATATTAAATATGCAATATAATTTTCATTGTTACACTCAGCATTTAATTTGACTAGGGAGTAGGGCTTCTTCCAACTCCCCTCTCTCCCTGCAACGGCCACGCGAAAAGACAACAAAGAAAAGAAAGAAAGTTTACAATGTTAAAATGTTAAGCAATTTTTTTTTTAAATACAGGTTTTGTCTTGCGCGGGCATAACTTTCGTTTACCTTAACGTAACTAAATTCTGATTACACCGTCTTGCAGTAAAAGAATCAGGGATTAATATGATATTAGTTAAATTATTGTCCGCCAAGGGACACGACAGATATAGCGTTGGGAAGACAGCCTAATCTTTCGTCTTTTCCCCGGTTTCAACGTTTACATAAAGTTGAGTCTGCCGGGCTTCTACACAATAGCGATTGCTTTCTCGCATTGTTGTCCCCGATAACGAAATTCCAGCTCAGCTTGCTGGCAGAAAGAAACAAACTCTTTGAACTTATATTTAACATCTGGATGTATACTCTATATACGAGGTGGGTTCCACTTTTCTTGGTAATTAACCATTAACACCCAAAAATTATAAATACCAAACAAAGGAAAATATTAAGTTTATATACATCCTTGTAACGTGAACACTGCTACACGTTACAATTGCCCCGCTTCCTAGGAGAAAATTTGAACAATTTTCTCTTTCACAGAAAAATTGTGAAAATTTTCAAAACTTCACTTAATGTTCATAAACAATTCACTGACAACTCTTGACGTTCTACACTAGTCACAAGAAATCTGGCTTTCTCCGAGGATTTCTCTCCGTCGTTCCTGGGAACAGGTGAACTTCTTTAGGTTCTTGTAGTTAACTCGATCTACAGGCTCCTTTTCTAAAGCTTCTAGCTAGGCCACTGAGATCGCATATGGATTCCTAAACACTGGTTCAAAATCCTTCATCCATATCTCACAATAAACATCTTTACCACAGACAGGTCTTTGTGAAAATACGTGGTGATATTTCATAAGCAAATGGAACAAACTATCCTGTTCACTCTTGGACAAGAATTGACTTTCTTCAACTTTTTCCATAATTTTATCTTCACTGGCACTCCACTTATCCAACACAGCGATGTTTACTCTGGCTTCCTTTTCTAATCGGAACGGAACTTAAGCAAGATTCCTATTTGAACCTTGGTTAGTGGGAACTACTGGAGCACTCCAATAGTACTGACGAGTCTGCTCAAGCGCTTGTTGTTGTTCAAAGGTCCTCGGTAACTCGGATTCATATGTCTGAGATCCTGAAGTCACGAATTGCCGGTTAGGAGAATTGTAGACTCTTCTTCGAGGAGGAGATGCAGAGTTTCTTCTTCTCTCGACGTAACCTCCTTCTGGTGCTCTCGTCTCGGGATCAGATCTGGGCTCTGGTATATTAGGCCGACTCCTATACCACGTCCTTCCTCTAAATTCCCTAGTTTGGCGGTAACCATTATTACCTGTCATTGGTTCCTCGTGGTTACGGACGTCGTTGTTAAAGTTTCTCCCCGCAGGGCCGTGGTTTTCTCGGACGACTTGTCTTACTGCTGTATTTCTCTGCAGTGGTTGCTGGTTTCTAAACCTTCCATTATTACTGTTCCCAGCTTCATTTCTCTTGAACCAATCTGCTCTCCAGCTTTCGGACTCTTCATTCACTTCATATCTTTTCAGAAACGCTGCTAACTCTTCCATTGTCTTCGGTGGGTTAACGAGGCAAAGCTGTCTGACTTTATAAGACATCTGTCTGATTATCATATTCACGACTTCACTTTCTATGAGTACTGGAGAAAGATTCTTAAAACCAGCATAGATTCCCCACGCATACTCTTCCATGGTTTGACCCTGGCCTTTATAGTACTTTCTATTTCTCAAGACGTCCAGTTGTCTTTGTTTTGCTTCCTCTGAAGCAAACGTAGCAGTAAACTTTTTACAAAACCCATTGTAGTCCCTAAACTCTTCGTAATGGGCCTGGAACCAATGCTCGGCTTGTCCGGTAAACAATCTGGATAGTAACTGGAGACGATATTTGTGTGGAACTTGCATAAGCTCAAAGTTAACATTTAGTTCCTTCAAATACTTCTGTGCACTCTGAGCTTCAATGTTACCACTGAACTTAGGGAGTTGATTTAATTCAGATATTCGAGGTAATTTTCCATATCGTCCTTCGATCCTTTTATCAAATTCCGAATCTGAAGAAGATGGAGTTGAGTACCTTCCGCGTCTTCGCCTCTTATGACGAATCCTTCCCGGTGGTCTTTCGTCCTCGGAGGAGGAATCACAAGAAGTTCTCTTCCGATTTTTTTCTCTTTTCGACGTTTTTCTAAACCTACCAGCATCAGTGTTACCAATGGAGGTCACCATTTTACTGTGATTAATTATTTCTTCCAAACCATGAACATTTGGATCTTCCACTGTGGGCCTAGCATTATTCTTCCTCGAGATCTTTCTCTTACTCGGAGGTCCGCGTGCACCCTCACACTCAACGTAATCTGACGTCTCTCCCGCTGACTGATGGTTATCAAAGCCATAAGGTGACTTAACAGCGGTTTCCTGCTGAGATGGATCTATGTGAAGTCCTTGAAGCCTGCCTCTCAGGGAGCTTATATTTTGTTCCACGTTTAATTTCAGCTGACGTAACTCGGTGGCCACACAAGTGTTATTCTTTGCAATGTTATCCACTTCTTCACGAACGCTGGTTATATTGTGGGTTACTTCTTCACGGAAGCTGGAAATACTAGTATTTATCTCTTCACAGAAAGAGGAAACCTTACTCTCTCCTTGACGTAGTTCTTCACCAAAATTCTCTAACCTCTCAAAGCACTCAGCAACCTTAGAACTTACTTCCTCATTTTTCCCTAGATAAGCAGTCATCTGTTCCTTAATCTCGGTTACACTCACTCCCAGAGTGTCCATGGAACGAGTAATTCCTTCTATTTCACGCTCTCGCTCAACTGTAAGCGTTGTGTGGAGTACCTCCCACTTCTCATTATTTTGGGACTGTTCCTTGCTTAGAGTTTCATGCAGCTGTTTCCACCGTTCTTCATTTTCAGATCTATCAGCTTGTCGTTTTCTTTCTTCTTCTGCTTTCTCTTCTTGTCGCTTTCTTTCTTCTTCTGCTTTCTCTTCTTGTCGCTTTCTTTCTTCTTCTGCTTTCTCTTCTTGTCGCTTTCTTTCTTCTTCGGCTTTCTCCTCTTGTCGCTTCCTTTCTTCTTCGGCTTTCTCTTCTTGTCGCTTTCTTTCTTCTTCGACTTTCTCTTCTCGTCGCTTTCTTTCTTCTTCTGCTTTCTCTTCTTGTCGCTTTCTTTCTTCTTCGGCTTTCTCCTCTTGTCGCTTTCTTTCTTCTTCTGTTTTCTCTTCTTGTCGCTTTCTTTCTTCTTCGGTTTTCTCTTCTTGTCGCTTTCTTTCTTCTTCGACTTTCTCTTCTTGTCGTTTTCTTTCTTCTTCGGCTTTCTCCTCTTGTCGCTTTCTTTCTTCTGCTGCTTTCTCTTCTTGTCGCTTTCTTTCTTCTTCTGCTTTCTCTTCTTGCCGCTTTCTTTCTTCTTCTGCTTTCTCTTCTCTTAATATACTCCAGAACTGTTGCCACCTGTTCTCTTCAGCGATTTTTTAGCTTTCTCTTCCGCCTTCCGGGCTTTCACCTCTGCAGCCTTTTCTATTTGACGTTTCCTTTCTTCTTCTACTTTCTCTTCTGCTTTCTCTTCACGTCGCTTTCTTTCTTCTGCGGCTTTTTCTTTCTTTCTTTTCATTTCTTCCATTTCGGACCAAACTGTCAACCACGGAGGAAGTTCAATAGCAGGTTCCTTATTCTCATCGTCATTGCCCTGGCAACCTTTACACCGGACGGCATCTAAATTTTGCCCTTCCACAGATTCAGCCTCAAATTCACAAACGAAATGCTTCCACTGGCTGCAGGAAATGCACCGAAATGCCCCCTTATCTTCATCTTGATCGGAGCAACAATCAAAGTGCAAATTTCCGTCTTCCTCTACAATCGTCGGCAATGAATTGCGTTTAGACTTTCTTGTTGCCATCTCGATGTTTCGTAATTTCAGAAGAACCACCGGATATATACTTCGAGCCCCAAACGTTGCAGCGCCACTTGTAACGGTCCGCCCTGGGTCGTACTTGGTTCGATGGGTCTATTGAGCCTCGGCTTCACACTCAGTATCGCTTCGGGGCTTGAGTCTCCTCGGCTCAAGGTTCGGGTTATTCCGGCTTCTTCAATCCTCGATGTAAGGTCCCTCGTAATTCTAGGTCAAAGGTTCTCAATGTACTTATAGATCTTGACCAAGATTCTATAAGCAATCAACAATCCTTTTTCCCACTAGGTTCTGTCGATATTCAGTTAAGTATCCAACTTCCTTTTCTCTTTTCAGCCTCTGACCAGAGAACTGAAAATTAATCTGTGACCACAGAATAAGAAAAGGTGTTCCCTGACCAGGGACACAAACGTTGACTACTAACAGTCTATCGACCGATCCCGAATTCTGGTATATCCTACGACAATCACAATCCTCTCAATTATATCTCCTGACCAGGAGCATAGAACCGAGAGAACATAAGCCTTCTGACCAGAAGAGCTAAGTAATTGTCCTAAGGTAATCCAGAATAAACTAATTCCTAGTAGCGACGTGGAAGTAAACGCAGAAATACGGGTGTGAAAAGAAAAGACGGTAATACAAGTTCCGTATTTATCTGG
The DNA here is from genome assembly GCF_977018435.1 of Lepisma saccharinum. Classification (NCBI taxonomy): domain Eukaryota; kingdom Metazoa; phylum Arthropoda; class Insecta; order Zygentoma; family Lepismatidae; genus Lepisma; species Lepisma saccharinum. The sequence continues at coordinate 2,561,404 of NC_139239.1, forward strand.
AGTTCGAATACAAAAGGCCACGGGCCACCGAGCTTCGCTACTTATATAGGATTTCTCGGTGCCGTGAAGGATTTACAAACTTTTATCTTAACATCAATTTTACATTACAATAAAATACATATTAATAAAATATCAATGAGGAACATAATTATCTACATGCAGAAATTACTATTTTTAACCTTCTGTGAATATTAAATATGCAATATAATTTTCATTGTTACACTCAGCATTTAATTTGACTAGGGAGTAGGGCTTCTTCCAACTCCCCTCTCTCCCTGCAAAGGCCACGCGAAAAGACAACAAAGAAAAGAAAGAAAGTTTACAATGTTAAAATGTTAAGCAATTTTTTTTTTAAATACAGGTTTTGTCTTGCGCGGGCATAACTTTCGTTTACCTTAACGTAACTAAATTCTGATTACACCGTCTTGCAGTAAAAGAATCAGGGATTAATATGATATTAGTTAAATTATTGTCCGCCAAGGGACACGACAGATATAGCGTTGGGAAGACAGCCTAATCTTTCGTCTTTTCCCCGGTTTCAACGTTTACATAAAGTTGAGTCTGCCGGGCTTCTACACAATAGCGATTGCTTTCTCGCATTGTTGTCCCCGATAACGAAATTCCAGCTCAGCTTGCTGGCAGAAAGAAACAAACTCTTTGAACTTATATTTAACATCTGGATGTATACTCTATATACGAGGTGGGTTCCACTTTTCTTGGTAATTAACCATTAACACCCAAAAATTATAAATACCAAACAAAGGAAAATATTAAGTTTATATACATCCTTGTAACGTGAACACTGCTACACGTTACATCCTACAAGAAAATTTGTAGTTCCATCACTTCCACAATAGATTACTCTGTTTATATGTGGTAAAATATTGAATTTCTACATTACAATTTCTTCAACTCTAAACTATATGAAATTGTATGGGCTTTCGTTAAGTAAGTTTTATTTATGAAATCCCAGACGTGCCTATGAAAAATGGATGTCATTTCCTTGACCAGCACGGAAATTCAAGAAACTTCCAGAAACACTTATTGAATTGGAAGCAACCTAAATATCACTTGTATAAAATTATTATTTTGCGTTCTGTAATGAATGTAATGTAATGGCGAATATTAAACTTTTGAACGTGAATTTGTGAAAACTCCTGATGTAATGGGATAAAAATGGATGTCATTTCCGTGATCAAAATTCAACCTATTGATTTGGAAATAAAGATTACACATTCCACGAATTATTCACATAAACTATACCAATAATGGAAAACGCACATCGCCTGCTCGGTGACTGAGCACACTGCGCTCGACCGAAGTTCCCGGGTTCGATTTCCGGCCTGGGCATCTTAAATCACTCATTCTCATCGTTACAATTAGCAAAAGGTGGCAGAAAAATTACGTTAAATAACACTTATGCACACACAAATTCAGAAAAGTCTCAATACGCCACCGTGAAAAACATCAGCAAGCAACTACAACTACCACAAGAGTATCCTATGATATTCAGGTGCGCACTGTCACAACCTCTTTGCGACTCGCCGTGAGAAAAGGATTCCTGGCGAAAGTCGGTTCCCCCCTATCACGGGAGCAGCAGTCGGATTGTGTTTCCACCCCATTGTCCACCAGACGTCGCATTAGAAGCTGAAATTAAATTACCCGTCTCGCCAAAGCTCTTTAGGACGGATTTTGGAGCCGCGGTCGTCCCAATTCTTCCCTGGCTGTTTCGCTGCTTCTTTCTCCTCTGTTTTAGATCCAATCAGAGCGGTTTCCTATCTGCACGTACGCTCCCATTCTGCTAGACTGGTCGTCTATTGAGCCGATGGCCATGTAGGTTACTTTACTCAAATATGTATTCAGATTCTAATTAGAACAGAGAAAAGTGAAGAAAAAAGTGGTTCAATTACGTACGGTCGAGAACACTTGTAAATTGGTACCACAGCATTGAATTTCTAAGGTATCGTTACAACCCAGAAGTGTCCGTGACTGTACATGGTATCTGCCTTTTCAGACTAGTTCAGTACAAGTTAACAATACGACACATTGCGTTCAATATTATATTTTTCATATACATACACACATACATACATATATATATATATACATACATATATATATATATATATATATATATATATATATATATATATATATATATATACCGTGCGTCCATTTCGATCTGCAGCTGAGAGATCGGGAGAAGCGTGGCGGGCGGCGCTGACGGAGAAGCCGACATTTGCGGCCTGTAATGCCCGCTTATTTTTATAGACATATGCAGACATTTATATAAATATTGCAAAACGATCACTAACCTGTGTTATAACACGCAAAAGTTCTTCTGTAATTCATCAATGTTCTGCTCTTATATACACAAATAAATACGCTATAGAAACGATGTTAAGAGCCACAGATAAAAAAGCATTTTAATCATGGTTTTGATCAGTAACGTCCTGCTTAAGTTTATATCCTTGAAAGAGTTTTGTGGCGATGGGAATCGTTTGGAGGTTTCGAATGTGCAACACTGTATCAGGATTACACTGCAGATGAAACCGATAAAAGTGAATGGTTTTCGTGAGCTTCCTCGCAATCCGAAATATCCGAGCTCGAGTTTTTTGTTCCTTCGCGACTAGATGAAGACAGAGTTGTTAATATAGTGGCGAGCAATGTAAACCGAGAGCGTGTTAATTTCGTACTGTGCGCAAGAGTGTTATTCTTGGTTACTTGCAGTTACTTGTCAGTGAGACGATTGGAATGCCAGCCGCAAGATTCACGTTAGAACAAAGATTTTTTATGTATGACACGTACCTACGTGAAAACAAACTCGTGTAGAGACGTGTGTAGGTAATTTGTACAGAAATTCCCATGCGTTTCAACTCCACACAGAGATACGGTTAGACATCTCGTCCTTAAATTACGAGAAACTGTATCGTTAAATTTTAAAACACCTAAGCAAAAACGACGGATTCTAACCGAAGCAAAACTCGATGATATTGGTGCAGCGTTAGAATGTTCTCCAAACAAACCTCTACGCCGTGTTTCACAAGAGGTGGGCGTGTCAAAATCATCGGCACATACAGTCACTAAGCTACTAAAATTAAAACCATACTCTTATAACACAGGTTAGTGCTCGTTTTGCAATATTTATATAAATGTCTGCATATGTCATAACAATAAGCGGGCATTTCAGGCCGCAAATGTCGGCATCTCCGTCAGTGCCGCCCGCCACGCTTCTCCCGATCTCTCGGCTGCAGATCGAAATGGAGGCATTGTATATATATACTGGGTGAGTCTTTTAAAAGAGGCCCCATGGAAAATGTGCTCCTTGCTTGTAGGCAACCCTGGTACACCGAAGAGAAGAGCGGGACAGAGAACAGTCCAGGATAGGTCATGTCATGTCATGTTGTCGAATATGCTTGGCACCGATATCCTGGACTGTTCTCTAACCCGCTCTTATATTCGGTGTACCAAGGTTGCCTACATGCAAGGAGAGCATTTTCCACGGGGCCTCTTTTAAAAGACTCACCCAGTATATTGTGTAGTGTAGCTTTGATTGATTGATTGGTTGATTTTTTTTATATTATGGGCATTTCAGCACAAAATACAAACAAGTAAAACAAAATTGATGAGATAAGAGAAGAAAATAGATCTACCAAAAATTCTTAGCTCAATTTTTAAAACTACTCATGAAATCATTAGAAGGAACTACGTAAAACTACACCGTCTCTGAGGTCTAAAATATACGGATATTTTAAAAGCTGAGGCTGTAAATGAGCACTCGGCGCACATAAGGACAAAGACGGAACCACACAACTCCACAGATGATCCTGGCCATGGATCCAGGCGCCAGATCCTCGTTGGCCTGCAGTTACCGGGGTGTACTACCGGGTAGTGAGATTGACTTTTGGGTGCCTTACCAGAAGGCCACCCCTGTGTAGTGTACCTTTCGAACGTCAACTTATTCTTTAGTACTCACGCATCGATATTATCTACATGAAACGAGATAAAATACTTCAAACGATGCTGGTATCATTATACTGTACCATTGTTGCGAGTTTTGCATGCGCTCTTCGACAAAAATTTAACAATAGTTATTTGTTGCAATTGTCCCATTGTTGAGATAACAATGCTGCCGGGAAAATGGGCATCCTGCCAAATTAGGACACTAATCAATTTCACAGCAGATAAGCAAAACAATATTAAACACACATTTACTATTATCTCACGCCCTAATGACTTCTGTTATTATTCTCCACATCGACCATCAAGAGAGATGGGAGTTGCTTTGGAATGGGTCCCACGCAGACAACTTCAACAGCCCGAAATGAGAGACAGTGGAAATTCGTGTCTAGAGACAGAGAAGTGTTGGGAAGCCAAAGTAGGGGAGGGGGAAGAGAGTCCCCGCATTTGGTGAAGTTAAGGAAAAAAGACTAACAATGATTATCGGACGACCGAGTCTATCATAATTTGTATTCTGGTGAACCTCCCTTGTTCGAATTCGTCAATTTGTTCTGCAGTTATCGTTTTGTCAGTCGGACAAATTGGTTACATTTGCTCTCTCTCTCTCTCTCTCTCTCTCTCTCTCTCGCCTGGCCCGTAGCCAAAAAAGTATAGAGCGTGCGCTGGTGACTTGATAACCACAAACCCGCAAAGTCGAGATGTTTGATTGCTCTGCCGGGTCATACGTGTAATGAAAGAAAATATATAGTGCCCTTCCCCGCCCTCCCCTGAACATCCAGGTTCCGGTTTTTGCGAAATTTTGCTATATTTATGGTCCCCCTCATGCAATGCATAATTGAAGTATAATTCAAGGGAAAATTGCATATGGTAACATGACTAACTGCAGCTAGACCTCGCTTCAGTACTCGTGGTAGCGATTCAAGGTAGGAAAATGGAAATGTACCGAAGAGAACATTTAATGCCTATTTTCGAAGGAAAGAGTATACATAGGTATGTTTGGAATGTGTTCCGCTTACCATTGCCTTCTAAACATTATTACTGTAATTTTAAGTCATTACTTCTGTATACCTAGGTACTTTGTAACTATTGGCGCATAAAGAGAGGATGCAGACGCTCCCTTCCCCGAACATGAAAAAAATCCTTACATTTTCTTCTACTCTACCCTTCCCCCGCCTATAATGTTTTTCTGATTTTCTTCCTACGTTTCCACATTCATTCCTTCATAAGATTTACATAATTTGTGATCGATTTGCTTTATTTTACTTCGCTTTTTCTGCCACTTTTGGCTAATTTGCGAAGATGGTGATGAATATTGATGCGATGAAATTGATGAGTGGACACTCACAAATATCCATGCCCAGGCCATGATTCGAAGCCGGGACCACTGGCGTCGTAGCGCGATGTGCTAATCACTCCACCATGGGGCCGGCACATAACTTGCGAGCATGAAGTCTGAAGCTATTTATTCTTGCTTATTTCTTCTCCTTAATTATTCATTTTACTGTCTCTTATCTTCCGTTTTCTGTCTATTTTTACCCTTCATGCACATACACTCTATATCTCTTTCTCTATCTCTCTCTACACACACACACACCATCACTCACACACATTAGTGTGGTATGAGAAAAGTTTCTAGAAGGAGAAAATTTCAGTAAGTGCTCTTGAAGCATCATAATATCTCGCCAGGAGCCGAAAATTAAAGAGCAAAGGGGTGATTCTCTCTTGTCCCACTTCAAATACCATTCCTCTGTGTACTTCTATCTCGTATATTTCTTCCCTCTCCTTCTCTGTCTTTCTCTTGCTTATTTTATTCTATTCACTCTCTCTCTCCATATGCCGTTCTATTGTTTTTTCTATTTCTATTCACCCTCCCCCCCCTCTCTCTCTCTCTATTTATCTATCTTTCCTTTTCCTCTTGCATTTTTATTTTTAGTGCTGTCCCTCCTTTACTCAACTTTCCTGCCTATCTTTCAATCTATGGTCCGCATGTTTTAGACAAGGCTATCGACGCAAGCGCATGAGCTGACTGGACGAGTCCAGTGCCAAAGTAGGGGTGAAGGCTGCAGGTGGAACTCAAGCGGTGAAGCAGTTTCCGTTTAAATTAATTGATGCTGATAGGACATTGAGGTTTCAAAAATGGTGACGTCGCAGCAGCAAAACCGAACGACAATAAACAACTAAACGCATACAAACTAAACACTAATCTGAAATACCAAACGTTAGTCTCTTGAGTGTTCTTACCTACCTTCCCTCTCAAGATTGGACTTGGCCGCTCAAGCTGGGAGCTTCAGTATCCATCTACCTTTCTCTCGTTCATCTCGTGGCACCAAAGTACCAACCAAGTGTAAATTACGTCAAATTATCTGCTTTGAGATAAAGTTCACTATTAGAAAGGATAGAATTTTGTTAAAACCTACTTATTAAACAAATTGGAAGTACATTACCGAAAAGTTCATGAATTCTTTAAAATTCCTCATGTCGTTCATGCTTGCTTTTGAACAGAAAACAGGTCCCGACAGGCAAAAACTTACGAAACCTACATGCAAGATCCCTTATACATCGGAGCACAATCATGTATACAAGTCCGCAACAAGAATATAGACATGGCCGGAATCTCGAATCAAGAAACCAGATAAAAAGAAAATGCCACGGAATCTTTGAAATGGTAAATAGCACACATGTCTGACAGCGTGTTTCTCTTCGGGGAGAAATTTCTTGCGAAGGCATTGATGCGATTTACCTTTGGCCGAAGCCAATAAGAAACAAGACCGGCATCGGCAATCTTTGAATGTGAAATGACAAGATTTGTATTTTCTCTTCCTCTTTGCTAACCCTTCCCGCATACCAAGGCTGCTTTGATGGAACATCCGAAACATTCGCGGAGAAAGTTCAGAGACGGTAAAGAAAGATAAAAGGAGCACAGAGGGAGGAGCTTGGAATAAATAAAAACTGTCACGCTTTCGAAGTTCCGCGAGTATGAAATTTTCACATCGTGTACAAATATGGATTTCTCCGGACTTACTGAGTGACACTTCACGTAATTCAGGCATGAAGCATTATTTCCTAATCCAATCATCAATACCTTTAATGTGCGTCTTTATATTAAAAATACATAAGCAAAACTGTGTTGAGTTTACTATTTTAGTTTGCATTATTATTAATAATAACATGCTTTGTATATGTTTTTATCATCAAACACTAAATCGACATTTTAAATATGAACTAAAATACCTACACACTCTCGAATCCCAGCAAGTTGCATTTTACGTTAGATTTCAATCCTAATACCTGTTATTTTTCGAGTGGAGTATTTGAATTTGACACATGTGACAAATTCTAAGATATAAACCTTGTCTGAATTCCATTCTTGTAAAAAAAATACTTTATCTCTCTTGAGTTTATAATGTAATTTGTTGGTATTCCCAGGACGAAAATATTTGGAATCTTCCACATACAACAAACATTGCGCAGAGCACCATCTCCTGCTATTTTTAGAGCATATTGTATAATTCATGCACAAACTGGGCACGTACAGAATATGCTGTGAAAGTTGTGTCCTACAAACGTTCAATGTGGCAACTATGCCAAACGTAAGAGGAAAAACATACGCGTATATATGTAGTACCTATGTCTACAATTTGTGAACTTTTATTTGGAAGTTGTGGCATATTTCCCCACCTTATTTCCATTGTATCGGTTACATTTAATAAATATTACTTTCAGCACATCAGCTATATTCAATCTATGGTAATTACATATACTGTAAATCAAACTTAAAATTTCAGAATATTTTTGTAAAACAAAGGATGAAGGATTTGCGTGGCCCGTTTTTATTGCGAAGTTAGCTCTTGGCTTAGAAAATTCAATCTTCAAGCCTCGAACTGCTGGAAGGAGCCCACAACAAACAAAAATGTTATTGTATATATGGTGTAATCTCCATGCCTTAAAGAATTAGCAATCCACGTCAACCGTCAAAGTATTAATCGTGTTCGCCATTGAAACGCTTTGCCATTGGCTCCGATAAATATTAATATTGTGGAATACATTTTAACTTTGCCGCCTACATTTCATTACAAAACCAAGAGAATCGTCCGACCAATCGGAATAAATATTGGATGCAGATTGAGGCTATCTTCGGAAAGGTCGAAATCTAGTTCCATCAATATTGAAGGTCCTACATGGCGGGTGGGCAATACGCGACATTTGCGCCATCTATTATTCACGGACCTAAAGTCGGCGGTGGCGAAACCACAAGCAACTCGCTTCTCGTGTCGATTCGTTTTGCTCAGTATCCAAATATAACCACTTTTGCCATAACTGCAGAAGAGTTGCAATCCGAATGTGTAAATAATACCTAATATACTCAAACCAAATGATACCAGTCATGGAATTATCATTTGAGGATCATATTTGTGTAACACTGACAATACATTTTAAGGCCTCCACGATAAAGTAATGGTAAAGTGTCACAGGTCTCCTGGGTTCGATATTCGATGGAGGCAAGTAGAGGTTCGGATCCCACTTTCAACTCCAGTTCCAGGCCCGATTAGTCTATCTGTGCATAAAATGGTTCCGATCCCATTTCAAACTGTAAGCTTAGTCCTGGTTATCCTATCTGTGCATAAAGTGCAGTTAAACACTCAAAAGATAATTAATTTGTTATAGTTGTCTTTCTCTCGCTCATTCTTTCTTGCTCCATTTCTCTCTCTCTCTCTCTCTATTCCTATCTGCCTTTATCTCCGTCTGTATGGATGATTCTTCCTGTACTCTGAAGGATACTGAAGATTTCCCATGTAGACTTTTGGGTGGGCAAAGAATATATCAAACTGAGCTAGACCTCATGCAGTGACGACGCCTCTCCTTCTGCGGAAATAATTTCATAATCGCAGCCGTGACCAACCAATTAGCCTGCTCAGTGTCAGCAAACAACTTCAAACCTGCTGTCAGTAGTTGTGAGGGACATTTAACTGCAAAGTGCAAACAGCCAACTTCGAGACCCAAGCATTTAACGCTGGTCATAACTCGTCAACTCCAACGGCAAGAGGACGTGGTCCACGTAAATGACGGAAGCAAAGCACCGTGATGCACATATTTTATTGTTCCGACGCCGACGCTGGTGAGGGCAAACAGCGTTTCCTTCTCCGTCACCTGGAAACAGGCTGAACATTACACGACACGCTGGAAACCAGATTTTCGGTCATTGGCTTATTTCCAGCAGCTTCTCCACCCTACTTTCCTGCATCGGCATTAAAATACCCTGTGTGAAGGTCGGCTGGTGTCTCCATGGCAACCGCCTTTCCCGCATGAAAGAAACCGCCCTCTTCACAACAAACGTGAAAAACTGGAAATTTAATTGTAGGAACTTTTCTCCTGTGTTGTACGGTATTCTGATTGCGTGCACGAAAACTTCAAAGTGTTGCCAAAGTGTGCAAAAAGGAACTTATTCTTGGCATCCTTCCAAGGTTTAATATTGCATTTCAAACCTGATACCTCTCAAGGTGAACTGCGTTCAAGAGAATGAAATGTGCGAGTGAACAAATTCCACGAATCATCCGAGTTTCAAACTCGGGATTCATCCTCAGTTGCTTATTATTTAATTATCCAAGGGTGTCAACCCCAGTACACTATGTGCCACATTTTATGCATGTGCGAAGTCTTCAATATGTCACTGCATAAATAGAGTAATTTTCTCCTCATACCCCTATCCCAATTCACACTATTAATAAAAATAAAAAGCAACTAAAAATAAGTGCAGCCTAAACCACTAATCATAAATACGCAATTAAAAACAAGAGCAAGTTTCAGACCGATAGCAATTCTGGCAGCACCAGCCAAGATCTTAGAACACGCATTCTTTACGAGTATATTTCACGTAATGTCAGTGAATTCCCCAAATCAACATAGTCTCTAACGTATAAAATCTGTAAGCACCACCATAACCGAAATTACCATTTGGTTTACAACTACAATGTATAGTAGGTGTAATACCTACAGATTTTTTTAAAGCTTTCGATACCGTTAATCAGAGAATTCTAACTGTAAAATTGAAAACGTACAATCTATAAACTCAAATGTTAAAACTTAGCCAATCCTAATTAACAAACTGTAAATAGTACATCACAAAAATACTTCAACTAAATATGAAGCAATATGCTGATTCCCAAGGGCTCAAACCTTGGTTCCCTAATCCTCCTCATGTATATAAACAATATTCATGAATATCTGAATAAGACCAGAAAACTTCTCTTTGCAGCTGACTTAAAAATATTCCAATGAGTTTGCAACTACAATGACTGCACTGATTTACAAGCGGACAATTAACACACTTGTCAAGTCCAATGGTGTGAACACAACAAACCTCTCTAAAGAAGTTAAAGGTTGCACCAAATGTCATTTTATAGAAATATTAAATCGATAAAATATGAGTATTGCATGAAAACAAATGTTAAAGCAGGTGGAAAAGTCAGATCTAGGAGTACTGTTTGACGCTAAACTTACATTTCATGCGCTCCGTAACATTGTAGCAAGTGAGAGTTACAAATAAGATTTATAATGAGCGCAGAAAAACACGTTAAAAAATGAGTTGATTTATTTGGTTTATTTTACTTCGCATTTCTGCCACATTTGGCTAATTAAGAAGCTGAGGATGAGTAATGATATGATAAAATTGAATGGATGGATGGACTCTCACAAGGAACATCCATGCCGGGTTTCGAACCCAGAACCCCTGGCATCGTAGCGCGTTGTGCTAGCCAGAAGGCCCGTTATCTAAACCTTTTCCAGAATCACGATAGCACATCTGCAATTAAATCAGGATGATTCTTAATTAAACGACCCTTGTATAGACACAAAACGATCAGACATTTTGTAGCTGTGCGAATGTGTTCACTTCTAGCTGAACGTAGAACTCTGTTCGTAGAGACCTGAGAGAGAATCAAACGTGAGCCAGGCACAGGAGCAAAAATGAAAAAAATTGCCTTCCCCAAACTAACGAGCAATTGGACTCTTTCGCGATAGGGAACGAACGTGTTGCCAGAAGCTACATAATTAGTTTTGTTTCTCCCCAACCGATGGCGTTGCCTCTGTCCTCGAGGAACGAAACCCAATCTCGAAGGGCGCTGGAAACGTTCGCACACGTGACGACACAGCACCTTGCTCAAGGGTGCCGAACTCCCATGTAAAACATTGCATTTCATCGAAGAAACAAAATAGAGGCGTCGCTTCTCAAAGCAAATCCAAAGGAGAAAATGACCATTAATTCCCCCTTTGGTCTTTGGTTTGACAATAGCATTCCAATTACATCCTCCATGCTTCACATACAGCCATGTTATCAAGAAGTCGTAGGTTCGAGTCTCTGCACACTAACTTAATACTTTGTTTCCAATTTAAAACTGCATATACCACTCACATAGTTTTATGGTCTAAATATATATTTCAATACAGTTTTTAAACAACTGTTGTATTCTTTCTTGTTAACGTCGCTTTTTCGCCACTTTGGGCAACTCGCGACGATAAGGATCCGTGATGATTCAATTAAATTAATTACGACATTCACAATGAGCACCCATGCCCAAACCTGGATTCGAACCAGGGAACTTCGCTGGAGAGATCGAAAGTGGACAACTTAACGCTCTCGACCGCCAAGCCTAATATACAATTTGTATATCGTTGCGTTTAAGCTACACACACAAACGCAATGAAAGTTGCAAGATGCATGGGAGCCATGAATTCGCTGCTATGGCGTACACATGTGCTGTACCATGTTCTATGCATGTGGCCTTTGGAGGCAGCATTTTCACTACATTTCTGATACTTCTTAAAAAAAAAATCATAACATTAAGTAGTATTAAAGCTTGAAAATATATCTGGTGAACAGAATACAAGTAGAAATATTACCTACACATATAAAAATATATTCAAATCTATATTACATAAATTAACATGAATTATCATATTTTAATTGTCAAGTGTAGTATGGAACCTTCTGGATTAGAGTATTGCATTGGACCACCTTCACTCTAAAATACTCGATCGAATCTCCCAGGCTCGAGCTTGATACGCTCGAATATAGAGCACATCAAATATCATTTCAATGGGGCATTAACCGTATAAATATATGTGTAAATATTCGTTCTAGTAGATTCAGCCCATAATCATCTACAAAATTACATGTTAACATGGAGATGATGACTATGATGACTTAATTTTTTATTTCACTGAGTCTTTCACTTCAAGATCCATGTTTGAAGACTCACTACTACAGATAAATTACGGTTATACGTGAACTACTGGGCTTCGAGCGTATACGGATCGTTTGAAAGTTCGAACGTTATTCGCTCGAGCGAAGAAACTGTCGATTCCGTAAGCCATCTAGTGTCATCCTTGCGAACTATTAGACGATCGAGCAGAAAGGCCTCGATGCAGCACTCTATTCTGGATACATTTATTTGCTTCTTTATATTCGGGTAATAGATGCAAAGTGGTTAACACTCCGTGGCACTCCGTGGCGGAGTGGTTAGCACATCGCGCTACAACGCCAGGGTTCGAATCCTGGCCTGGGCATGGATGTTTGTGAATGTCTATTCATCAATTTCAGCATATCACCTCTCATCCCCATCTTCGCAAATTAGCCAAATGTGGCATAAAAAGCGAAGTCAAGAAAATCAAATTAAAATTACAATCAAATAGATGCAAAGTAGAATTTATCGCAACTGGATCAATCAACTACAGTCGGTATTTTGTGGCATATTTAAACCCAAGTATCCATTTGTTCTGTGTCCCCTCTGCAATCTTAGCTGTTATCATAGGGATGTTCATTGATTCATTTCCTTTATTTTACTTCGCCTTTTGTGGCACTTTTGGCTCATTTGCGAAGATGGGGTTGAGTGATGATATGATGAAATTGTGAATGGACACTCACAAACATCCATGCCCAGGCCAGGATTCGAACCCCTGACCGCTGACTTCGTAGTGCGATATGCTGACCACTCCGCCACGGGAGCTAACCATAGGGATGTCGGTTTGTTGTTATACACATACGCAATATTGTTAATGGTAATTGGGTAACCAGCCCCCCCCCCCCACCGCTAGTCAGAAACTTAAAAAATATATATTTCTAAGTGGCTGTTTAATTCCTGAAAAATTAAAGGCCAAATTATTAATATAAATGTTATTTAGAAACCTACTTTTACTGGGTGCGTGCGTTTGTGTGTATAGATAACTAGATAACGAGCGAGCAAGAGGGAGAGAAGTAGACGATGGTCTAATCGGTAGGATATTTGCCAATACGCAGGAGACCTAGGTATGATTCCTGGAGAGGTGATATTAACCGGGAATCTTTTCCGACACGTCCCTGCATAGAGCACTCTGGGGTTTGCTCAGCCATTAAGGTAAGGAGGCTGGAGCATGGTGCTGACGACATCACCTCCACAAATGGCCTAGGTTGAGAATGAGTGGTTCCTTAACTCCATGCCTTCGTGGTACGGAGTGACAATGAAGTTGCTTTACCTTTACCTATATGGTAGTCCTTATAGTTTGGATCCCGATTAGCCTTTCTGTGCATAAAGTGGAATTGAAATCAAACAATCAATAAAATTCCTTACGCCTTGCCGATGGCGCAGTGGTAGCCTTGTAATCAAGGGTTCCCGGCTTCGATACCCGGTGGAGGCACATAGTGGTTCGGATTCCACTTTACACTGTAGGTCCAGTCCCGATTAGCCTTACTGTGCATAAAGGGGACTTAAAACACCAACTCAACTCAATAAAAATCCTTACATCTATATTACCCCTTACTACATTTTTCATGTTGAATTGATTTGTTTGTTTGTTATATTAGTCCATTTTATGCACAGAAATGGTAATCGGGACTGAACATACAGTTGAAAGTGGGGTTCCCCATCTGCCTCCACCGGGTTTCAAGCCATTAATTACAACAAGACGACGTTACCACTTTGCCAATGTTGAAATGTTAAATGAGTTCTTGCACTTAGAAGTTTTTTTTAAAATATTGTGATGCCGTTTCAGCGATGCCTGCGCATACTGTAGCGAGTGGAAATAATCTTAAAGGAGACGCAACCCATCCCACCTAAATTGAACAACAAATCAATCTACCGATGGACAAGGATTTCAGCAGAATGTGGATACCAGACTAATTCATAACGTTAATGATCCGCCATGTTCCTTTGCCCAGCCTACAGAGGCAGCAGATGCAATGCAACGGCGGTCTAACCAATGAGACCAAAGGCTGTCAATCACCTGTCGCTTCACACAGAAGGCTGGCAACGAAAAGGCAACGCGTGTCGATGAATGTGGATGGAATCAGTAAATGCGGGGAAGAATGAGCAGAATTTGAAGGCCATTCATAAATCAGGAGGAAACGAGAGAAAGGTGACGCAGGAAGAATGGAATCACTGACATGTGACAAATTAAACCACAGGAGGAATTTTATCACATGGATGCAAAGGGAACCAGCATTAACAATACATTAAGAATGAATGGAAAATATTGAGATGTAAACAAAATTTTCACAAGTTTTAAGACAGAAAACACGAAACTAGGCACATGTGTTAAAATAAATTTCCAGTAAATGAAATTGGTTAGCTCAGTACACTACGATGTCAGGGGTCCCGGGTTCGAATTCAGGCCTGGGCATGGTTGTTCTTTGTGAATGTCCTTTCATCAGTTTCATCACGTCATCACTCATCCTCATCTTTCCGATTAGCCAAAAATGGAAGAAATTCAAAGTAAGATAAACCAAATCAATCAATCATTCAAGAATAGAAAGAATACAATGGATATGAACAGAAGGTTCTTGAAGTTTTATTACTTCCCTTCGCTTTTCTGCCACGTTCGGCTAATCCAGACGACGAGGATGAGTGATAAATAGATCAAATTGATGAAGGGACAGTCACAAATAACGCCCATGCTGAGGCTGGGATTTGAACCGAAGAACGTCTGCGCGAGAGCGAAAGTCGAGAAAATATTGACGCTAGAAAAAAACATCTTACTGTTTAGAAAATTATAAAACTAGAAACTAAATTTATCAGTTATTTGAAAAACCTTAAAAGATTAAGGCTAAGTCTGCTAAAACTGAAATAGCTACGTATATAAAACCTGGAAAATGAAATACTAAATATTTAACGCTTTATAAATGTAGAAAATGTGAAATCAATAAATATACTAAATACAGAAATAATAGTAATGTAAAAAACAATAGTGATATCTAACTATTCTCGCAATTACGTAGAAAATTTTAAGTAATTTTAAATGCAAAATATGAGAAGAAAAAGGACGTAGGGGTTACTAATAATTTTCACTGAAAGATTCTTTATCCAATTAAACTTCAACGTTGTACTTGCAATAATTTAATGTGATGTGACGGTGAATATTTACACGTTCTTTCAGATAACCAGACCAAATTTATTCGGCATCAAGCTACTTGATAGGTCCACCGCGTTAAATGCCGCCTTTCAATATGACACGGTCGTGCCAGGTTGAACCATAGGATATTAATAGCCATAAGAATATATTTATCTCAATACAAATTGAGAATGAGCAACATGAGACTGTATATTGCTACGCATGATACCTCCCAGGGAACGGGAAAACATTAACATTTGCAGTAAATAGAAACAAAAACACAGAATTTACTTTTTAACATATGAATTCATAATCTATGAATCTTGATTATGCAATTTAAAAAGAACTAAAGTTGTACATCATAACGAAACTCACAAAAAAATCCACAGAAACAGCACAATCTTTCTCTCATGCACTTCCATTAATCTCGTAACCTCCAGCTACCAGATTCATATATACCAGGCGGGATGGTGTACTTCAACATTCTGTTCATACGTCCGAGAAGGACATGTCAAATATCACTATTGAAGTTCTCGGCTTCGAATCTCGCCCTGGGCATGTGTGTATATTTTCATCAACTTCATCCCCATCGGAAGAAATTGATTTTAAACAACAAAAATACAAAACTATTTCCCTATAGTGCTGTAGCTATATCTATCGTCTTGTAATGAAAAGATTTCGTGTTCAATAACTGGAGGAGTAGAGTTACTCTACGCCCCGGATTTTCCCGGATAGTCCTGGAATGGTATAATTTGTCCCGGTGTCCCGAATAATAAATGATTAAGATATGAACAATATTTCTATTTACCTAGGTAAATGCGTCGACGTAATTTTATAAGTAAAATGCTCATTTTACAAAACAACCTAACTTTATATTAAACCGCTACCTCTCGATTACTTTGATGGTGGAGTGGTAGCGTCATCGCATTGTAATCAAGGGGTCCCGGGTTCGAGGCACATGCTGGTTCGACTTTAAATTGTAGGTCCAGTCCCGATTAGCCTTACCGTGTATAAAGTGGACTTAAAACGCCAACTCAATCAAGCAATCAACTCAATCGATTACACAAGAGTTATGGAATTGCCAGAAGGTGCTTCACTATGTCGGCGCTCAATACATTTGCGGACGGCAATTAGTCAAATGTTACTTCTATTTCCGTCTGTATGCATCATTGAATGTCAGTTACAATTCTCTTCCATTGTATAGTAAGCTGATTACGTAAACAGTAAGCGCTTGGTTGCCAATCTGTCCAGTCCGCATTTTTCAAATAAAGTTTCGACTTTGAGATAACAGGTTAGGTCATTATGGCGCCGGAAAAGAATTGCAAGTTTAATCATGTACTTCTTTCTGTTTTATTTTTAAGAAGTGTAAAAAATATGATAATGGGACTCTACATAATAATTATGGAGTGTATACATACTACTTTGTCAGGTCGAGCCCCCACCGCTCTCCAACAAGCTTCTCGGCATCGTCCCGGATTGTCACTTATGAAATATAGGAACCCTGTATGGAAGAGGCACCATGCACAATGGTTAGATTCGCGACAGTAGATACATTCACGAATAGGCCGTGGCAAAGAGTATACTTGTAAACAAACTTATCAAATTTCTCTCAGTATATAAACTTTTATCCTTATAATATTTCCTGATATAGTAAAAACTACATATCTCTATTAGCAGGAAACATGTAAATACGGGAAAAAGGTCCCCAGAACGCACCGATTTTATACCTGAGAATGACCTGCTTAAGGCGGAAACCTCCTTAACGCGGAAACGGAACACCATTTAAAGACCAACGAGATGTTTTTATTCTCAGTAAGACGGAAATTTCTTCCTTTATTTTTTTCGTTCGCAAGAAAACAATGCAATACTGTAAGTGGTACACGCCTCTGTTGCCACTCGCTTATCGATAACATTGTCGATATGAAAGAATGCGCTACAATACTCATAGCTGTTAAGATTCCGTTTCATTCTTTCATCTCTTACCCTCTTTCTCCACCTTTCTTTGTCTATTCTCCTCTGTTCTTTCGTCATCTTCCTATTTTTCTTGTTATCTCTATTTGTTTCTTTTTTCTTCACTTTTATCTTAATCTCTCTTCACCTCTCTTATTCCATCTTTCAATCTTTCTCTTTCCCTCTATGCACATCGCGTTACGACGCCAGGGGCCACGGGTTCGAAAAGATACATAAGTATGTAGTGTACGTTCTTACAACACTGTAACAAGTGTACCAACATGTTGTGTAGTTTCATAATTGTAATCTCTGCTATGCTTATTGCGACTGTATCGCATTTTTATTCATGTACGTACATGCATTAGTACTCTACATTATAAGTAATGCGAAATGTAAATCTGTCTTTCCATTATTTCTTGCAGTGCTCTATACTCTATTTAAAGTCAACCCAGTATAAGAAGGAAAACTGTTAAGACGGAAAATTTTGCTCGGAATCATCATGTTTCGGGATAGACAGGCTTTACTGTATATAGTTTTCCGTTTTGCTTCTACTGATTACTACTCAAAGAAGCAAAGGAAAAAAATTCCCAAGCTTGCTTGAAAATGTAGGAAAGCTTTATTAACAGAATTCTCGAAGAAACCGGAGTGAGCTCCATGGTAACCACGGCAACAGAGGTACACAGTCAACCGCTCGGTTTATTGCTACATGGAACAGGGAAGCTGCATAAATTAACTAGGGAGTGAATTTATATAAAACACTTGTACTGTGAAATTGCTCCAACGGTACGAATCAATATGAAGCGTTGTGGTCTTTATTCACCCGAAACTACATCGTGAATAGAATGTGCTACCATCTAGTTGCTGTTTACTTAACTAAGGTGTGTTTTTGCCAATATATGTCAGTTTTACAACGGAATTGTGCACCTTTGTTACAACATAAAGAATTTATTTTCTATATAGGTTGTAGTTTATTTATTTACGTCACTTTTATATAACTTTTGGATAAACATTGCAATGGACAGGGATTAAATTAAATGAATGAAGGAATATTGATAAGTACACATGGATAGAATACAAATACAGAGAAGAGTGTGTTGGTTGTGCAAGTCAGGGGTCAGATCCTTGTTGGGCAGCAATAATAGAGTTTCTGTGAGGCATATGTTAGCATCTGAGTGCCTTATAAATAGGTTACATCTCTACACTCCTACTTACAAAATAGTTAAAATACTTTCATCCCTCCAGAAAACGATACACGAGAGATTTCAGAATCAGTTACAGTAGTAAGAATCACACACAACGGGATAAGTAGAGATGGAAGGAATGAGTAACTGAAATTAAGAAAAAGTGATAGCCAAGTAAAATCCAGAGGAAGAAAGAGACAGGTAAATAAATAGTAAAAATAGAAAGAGCAAAAGTGTACAAATAGAGAAAGAAAGGGATAGAAAAGTAGATGAAAAAGACAGAGATAGTGAGAGTTGTAAAGAAGGAGAGAGAGAACGAATGCGAGAAAGAAAGTATGAGAGAGAGAGAGAGAGAGGTGGGGGTAAAGAAATAAAGGTGGAAAGAAAGACGCAAAATGAAAACATAAGAAAGAAAGGTTAGTAATGTATAAAGAGCTTCTCAAGTGGCGCATGTGAAGGAGGCAATGAGGAGAAGTGTCAGTATTTGTAGAATGAATAATGATTATTAATATTATTTTTATCATTATTACTTTATAGTAACCTTAAGCACGTAAGAACATGGATCAGAGGTAGCATTAAAGACAGTAGATTAAGTGGTCTCTTACTCTGATTCATATTTGTGCATTATGAAAAAGTACGAAAAGACAAAGACCTGTTCATCAACAAAGTGACAGTTTTTATTGTAAGGAAGCAAGGCGAATCTAGTTTCTATGTTGGTCTACCTTCTATGTAAATAGTAGACTCGAATGAATCTGAACTTGTATAAAATGCCAAAGTATTCTCAATTTAATTTGATTGATGGATTGAGTTTATTTTACTTCGCGTCTTGTGCCTCTTGGCTAATTTACGAAGATGGGGATGAGTGATGAAATGATAAAATTGATGAATGTACATTCACAAACAACAAAGCACGAGCGGGATTCGAACCCGGGACCCATGGCGTCGAAGCGCGATGTGCTAACCACTTTCTTTCTTAAAAGGAATACCCCTATTCGGTAGTATTCCCCGTCATTCACGCATTTTCTATATCACTATTTTCTCGGTTTTTCTCATTACATACAAACACAAACATCCATGTCCTAGCCGGGATTCGAACCCGCGACCTCTTGCATTGCAGCGCGCTGTGCTAACCACTCCGCCACAGAGGCCGACTATCCACTCGGCTCAATTTAATTTGAATTTCATGATTTGTAAAGTAGTAGTAGTGATAATAATAATAACAACGAAAATAATAGCAATAATAGTAATAATAATAATAATAAATAATAGTAATAATGATAAAAATAATAGAATTTTCTATGCCTATCCCCCCCAGAAATAATCTTGCGGCGCCCTTGCGTATGGGAATCCCTGTGAGAGGGAAAGAGAAATTAAAGAATGAGAACTGAAAGAACAACAGATGAAGAAAGAATATTGAAAGAAATAGAAACAGAGGATGCAAGAGCTGTAAAGAAATTGAGAGAGGGTTAAGAGGAAGAAAGAGTGAAAAAAGAGAGAAAGAAACACATTAGTAGCCACGATCACCGAAGAAAACCACCTGAATGTACAGTATTTGGTCCTGAGGTTATATCTCTGGCGATGACCGCTCTACTACTCATCAAGGTTAGTCGCAGCTAAATGGGGTAACAGAGAAGTGTCCCTAATGAAAGGACTCGTAAGAAACCAATGCGTAAATTTAAAACAAAAAAAATACACAGAACTGAATAGAACTTGTCAAGATGTTTTCTGCTGGTTTCAGCTTTTTGCAGCTTAATTTATCCAATCTTCTCTACATACATGAAGTTTGAAAAGGAATGATTCCATATCTATTCACCAACGCTACCAGTACATTCTTCTGCTTAGTTATTTCTAGCGACAGAAATTGAAGAAACGAAATAAGGAAACTAATCGATGTGCTACTGTTCTACTTTCCAAAAATGTATATTTTCAATATTTTGTGAAAGCATTAAAATACGATAATTTAACACATTTCACATGCTTTAATTAACCCTCTATTGACAGAATTTTGAATCAGTAGAGTACAATATTATTTACAGGTCATGACTTACTATATTGAAAACAATGTTAAGTAGTTTGTGCTTTTGTTATGTTTTTTAAACGTGACAGACTTGTAACAGCAGTCACTGCAAATTGTTTCAGTGATCAAGAGAAATTAAGTTTTTGAAATATTTCATTCTTTACACATAATTTTCTACATAAAAAGTACGACTTGTGTGTAAAGTAATTCCTTTCTTTGCTCTAAGGACCTAGGAATTTCGATTTTGCTTTTACAGTTGTAGTACTTTCACTACTTATGGAGCCTCGTAAATACAGCTACTTAGCCACAAGGTCCGGCAATTAACTGAACTGAAATTAAACTTGCTTGTTTGCTTGAGTTTGATTTCAAATCAAGTTTATGCATAGAAAGGATAATCGGGACTGGGCCTACAGTTTAAAGTGGGATCCGAACCATTATGTGCCTCAACAGGGTATCGAACCTGTGAAATGGAACTGCAGAAAATATGATATTTATTTAATTATAAGTTTACATATCCAGTTGGTTGGAAATAATTATTAATGTTTGGTATGTGTCATTCATAACCAAAAGGGGAACTCATTCTCAACCCGCTATCAAATATCACCCCGTATGTGACAATGGCTAGCAAGTTACCTTCAACTGATGGTAAATAGCTCATTTTAGAAGCTGGGAACACCGTTGAACCTTTCCACCTACAACAAGTTCCAGAAGTCGCCGCAAGATGGCAGGAACACACAGAGCAACGTGCTGCCACCTACTGGGCGCATGTAACACTACTTGAACGGTACAACGGGAATACAGCACTGGTTGGCTAATGGCCACTTTCGTGATAATTCTTTACTAAGAAACTGCTGTACAGAACTTTAGTACACAATGATCAAATATAATTGCTAAGAATAAACTTGTATATATCCCTAGACGTTGATGGTAAAAGTAATAATAGTAATGAAATTGAAGAAGAAATTGAAAAAGTAAACGAGTTGTGAAAAAAAGTCTACACGTGTGGCATATTGGTGTCTCGTTAATCCTACGGAACTTTTCCAACACGCTAAAATATATGTAATTTGATTTTCGTTGTTATACAAAAGCAACATATTTTACGAAGTAATTGAAATAAACCTTATCAGACGTAATGTTTCACAACATTATTTAAACTCATATAACATAAGAAATGCTTTGGAGCATTGGTGTAATATTTGGAATTTGACACATTGTTTTTATATTAAGCGTTGCTGTTCCGGAAAAAGTCTTATTCGATTTGAAAAGTGGTTATATTGATCTGATTCCTTAACGTCTGGAGAACTGTAAGTACCTGTGTGCGATTTGCGTACAATTTTCCTTTTAAAAAACTCTAAACTCGAGATATATTTCGATTCTCGGCGGAGGCACATAGTGGTTCGGATTCCACTTTATACTGTAGGTCCAGTCCCGTTTAGCCTTTCTGTGCATAAAGTGGACTTACAACACCAAGTCAATCAATCAATCAAACCTAAACATATATCTGGAGAAGAAACATTTAGTAAACCAGTAAATTTTGACGTAAAAAGACGCTGGCCAATAGCGTTACTTCATGCCAGTTTTTTACTGACAAACTAGAACTCGACAAAAACAAATGAGTGTCAAAAATGTTGTCGACTCCTACTATACATTTTCTCGTATTATCACAAACTACAAGTGCATTTCAGGAACTATACTTAAGAGTACTGTGGATCATTCTGAAATCCACTGTATAAGAATTAAAGGAACTTATACATTCAAGATTTCGTTTGATTTTACTAAACCTTAATTGTCTTCATTTTCATTCGATATTTGCAATTGTAATTTTAAAATTGTTTATAACTATAATACGTCTGAAGCAGACACACCAACTGTAACGTTTTTATATCTACATATTATAAACGCTTACATAATTGGAAAATTTCACGTAAAATATTAGTTTCATTTTCCGCTATCAGAGGTCGTTTGCCCTCGATAGCTCATTGACCAGTGCTGCCTCTTGCGGCAGACGTGGTACAAGCGCGCAGGTCGTAAAACACCTCGCCAGTGCTTCAACGACTTTTGTACCGACGGGAACCAGAAGGTTAACTCCTTTCGCACAACTTAGCCAGCGAGAGACGTGCCCAGCGTGCCTTATTGACGGACGGAAGCTTCCTCGTTTTGCCATTTGTGGAATGGGCCAATATCATAGAGGACAAAGGCATGAATAGGGCAGCGGTATTGCAAGGACTTTGAGGCCAAAGTTGGTTTGGCGTAGGTACGTAAATTCTCTCTGCTGTGATAATGAACATAACATCTTTGTGCAGAAGTTCCACGTCGTATTACCTTTAATCAAGCATAAGCATTGCGCGTAAAACTTTTGTTGCACTCTGTTTTCCTCCCCACCTTTTTCCCCTTGTTGCGTGCCATCTTTTGGACGCCTTGAACGCTTAAGTGAATTAACGAAAGATAATTACACGTTAAAATTGGTGGGAACAGAACAAATTAATTCTTACTTGATATTTTGGCTCAAAAAAAAAAAAAACTATTTTTTTATCGCTAAAGTTTCTGGTTTTTGTAAGTGATTCGTAACAAGTGAACCTTTTGTGCAGCGAACGAGTATAGCAGTTATTGCCAATCTTGTGATGCGTTCCTTAGGCTGGTATTTGATGATTTGACCTGGTAGTCAAAAAGGGGCGTCGAGTTGAAGTCCTCGTCGCAAAAGCAAAATTTACGAACCTTCATTTCCCCTTTATTAATTGATTCGGGACGTTTGTTCCTTTTGCACCTTTCCACCTTTTTCCATGGTAGCATTAAGAATCAGGAGAATTGGGGGTAATATTGTTTAAATGCAAAATGTTTAATGTAAAAGTAAATCAGCGTGATGCAAAAGAAAACTTGCTTGTAGTAAACGTATGAGCTGTAGTGTATCGTTAATTGTTAAATCTTTATGTTTGAATGGGTCGAGTGAAAGATCAATGTACGAATTGAATACGTATTGTTAATGGAATGAATGGTTGAAGTTGGTTAAATTTATACACGCAGGACGTGTTCATTGGAATTTTGACGTGGACGCACGTCTCTTGTAAAATTAGTATTTGACTTAAGTCGACCTTGTTGATATTGGGCTATTTTTACGTGTTGATTGTTATTATGAAATACATGATATTATTGCAATGCCATACGCTGTTGATGATTGAACATAGTAATTGTAATTTTTACCTTATTTGAAATCTATTGTGCCCCAACAAAATAAAAACGCGCACGGTTCAATGAAAAATTACATCCTTTCGTTTGTGATATAATCACCTCGGCTTCCGCCTTAGCGCTGTCTTGGGATGAAAATACCTTGTTACAAACAATCCTTCTTCACCTCAATCATGTTTCATTGGGGTGTCTCCTTTTTCGAGGCCACCCTCAGTCCCTTGCAGAACTTACTCAGCATGCTAAGGAAATTTTTTCACTTGAAATCAGTAAAATCGACCATTGGAACACGTCAGTCAACTTAACGGCACACGTTTCCCATACCCCACAGGGCACTGTTTCTCGGGATACCTCCCCCTTTTGCACGTATTGTCGTCGGCCTTGTTGATATTGGGCTATTTTTACGTGTTGATTGTTATTATGAAATACATGATATTATTGCAATGCCATACGCTGTTGATGATTGAACATAGTAATTGTAATTTTTACCTTATTTGAAATCTATTGTGCCCCAACAAAATAAAAACGCGCACGAGATACGCGTCACGCGGTGACCATAGATCTATATCAAGGTACTACTGGGTAATTTAGTATTTACGTGGGTGCAAGACAAAACAGTAAGAGTGGGATATTGTAATTGAGAGTGTGAATGAACTCAACGGAGAAGGCACAGAGTGCTATTCGTTGACGGACCCTTAATTTTGTGTGTGCTTTATATACATATATATATATAGGGTGTACATTTATTGCAGGGCTTTGTCTCGCGCTTCTCGTCGACTTTGCTTGTAGACTCCTGCATTCTCGTGCGAGAAGAGCGACACAAAAATAGTATTTGTGATATATAGTGTGGGTTTTCACTTTAACCTTGAAGTTGCGATCGCCGCCCAGCAGCTTCCTCATAAACATCTCGCGCGATCGTGGCTTAACCCCACTATACCATTACAAAAATTGGTATCAGAGCATCGTTCCATTTGATCCGTTGTAGCAACATTACTATTGTTATCGTACAACTTCTCAAAATTTTTTTCTCCCCCAATTGTTCCCCCCCCTCAACTTTGAGTCAATTGATTTTTTTTGCAATTCACCCTTTTTTTCTTTAACATATTTACTGTTTTGCAATAATATTTTTTTTTTGGGAAAATTGTAACTAGGTGTGGTAGTAAATTAATAGCGGAGCATTTGATCTCCGGTACCCACAACCTTGTCAGTAGAGCATTGGACATACGTGATATAGTAAATTGTTAATTTTGGATTAGCATTTTGATCTGCTGCTTGAACATCACCTTTACTGCAGTTTATATATTCTCGAGACATCACAATTTTTTCTTTATTTTCCTTTTTCTCTCTCTCTTTTGTCGGTAATCTCCTTTTAATTTACGACCCCCCCTTTTTCATCAATTACTTTTTTGATTAATATTATATAGGGTATCCGCATAATGGCCCCCCCTGAGGACAGTAAAGTTCTCGACGCTGGTTGCCAGACGGCGTTGTCCTTCCCTGTCGTGCCACCTTCGGGGGGTACTATCCCTTCTGTACCATCGGCCCCACCGGCTCCGCCCTTGCAAGTTAACCCCCTTCCCCGACCCTTTTATAGATTACCCGAGTTGCCAACTCGTCCTTTATTTGTTTTGCCAAACCGACCATTATTGACATCATCCCCCCCTACGGCATCTTCACCTTCCCCTTCCTTCCCTGTCCCGCAGCCTTCCTGTTCCTTTGTGCCTTCCCAATCTCCTCTGGATAATATAAAAATGAAAAACCTTAACAGAGCAATTGACGCTCTGCCGATTTGTGACGGCATGGACCCGCCGAACCTGTTTCTTTTTATGGTCGCTTTACAGCGTCTCATTGGTTACGGTCATTTTCCCCTTGAGTGGGTATTACATAACGCCTTTCGTCGAACCACTGGTTTTCTAGAGAATACTTGGTTGGAAGCCTTATCTCAATCTTTGTCGTGGGAAACTCTTAAGTCTACAATTTGGAACTGTCTTGTCCCCACTCATCAGTATCTTTTACTGGTTAATCAGCATGTCACCCGCCTTCAGCGGTTCAATGAAAAATTACATCCTTTCGTTTGTGATATAATCACCTCGGCTTCCGCCTTAGCGCTGTCTTGGGATGAAAATACCTTGTTACAAACAATCCTTCTTCACCTCAATCATGTTTCATTGGGGTGTCTCCTTTTTCGAGGCCACCCTCAGTCCCTTGCAGAACTTACTCAGCATGCTAAGGAAATTTTTTCACTTGAAATCAGTAAAATCGACCATTGGAACACGTCAGTCAACTTAACGGCACACGTTTCCCATACCCCACAGGGCACTGTTTCTCGGGATACCTCCCCCTTTTGCACGTATTGTCGTCGGAGGGGTCATCAGATCTCTACATGTCGTCGTCGCCCTAGTTCTTCAAATTCTGGGGGTAACGATCAGCAAGCGCGTTCGTCATAGTTACCCCACTATCAACACTATTTGACGATTTGGTTGATTTACATAGCTCAGCAACTTCAATCCTCTCCAGCCACACGTTAATGACTCTTATCCTTAATTAAGCTCATTCTATCTTTCTTGTAAGTGTTACTGGATATAAGTGTATCTATATATATATGTATATATCCTTTTGTTAGTAATATTGCTGACCTATATATATATATCTAAGTGTCTTGTATAACCTTTGATATTGATTTAAGACTGTTAATATTATGTTGTTTGTATTCTATGTATGAGAGAAAGTCATGCTCTCTTGAATGAAATTTGTTTACTTTGCTATGACCCATGGTAACTCCTAATTCTCCGTACGTTTGTAATAATGCTATCTCCTTGTTCCTTCCAGTAGTAACCTTCTCCTCATCTTTCCTATTTCTTCCTTCTTCTTTCATTCTTTATCTCGATTTTGATTGCGTTCCCTTTTTCTTTCTATGTTTTTGCTCTACGAGGATACGTGTGCTACCTGAAACTATTAATGGAACCGCCAACCTTCTCCATCGTCAGGGTTACGAGTTTTTTTTCTTCCATCTTCAAGTGTACGGATTACCTTGGTTACGGCAAAAAGAGGCAATGTGTGCTGGTTACTCCACAACCTTGTCATGAAGAGTGTTACATCTAGGTGTTTGACCGGGAGGCAAGCACGATGTATGGTGCCTTCTGTCGTCCACAATATGCTTATATGCATCATTATGAACCCTTGAGTGACTATTTTCAAAATTGGTAACCTAAAAGTTTTAGGCGTGTGAAGTTTGAGTGTGGATCAATTCAGTGGGATTAGATCATTCCTGAAAGAACTTGGTATTAATGATACTAATTTTTATATGTTGTTCAGTTTATTTAGTGTATATGTGTTTCTTTTGGATTTTGGGGAGTGTTTTTTTTTTTTTGGGAGTCATGGGAAATTTGTAACGTTTTTATATCTACATATTATAAACGCTTACATAATTGGAAAATTTCACGTAAAATATTAGTTTCATTTTCCGCTATCAGAGGTCGTTTGCCCTCGATAGCTCATTGACCAGTGCTGCCTCTTGCGGCAGACGTGGTACAAGCGCGCAGGTCGTAAAACACCTCGCCAGTGCTTCAACGACTTTTGTACCGACGGGAACCAGAAGGTTAACTCCTTTCGCACAACTTAGCCAGCGAGAGACGTGCCCAGCGTGCCTTATTGACGGACGGAAGCTTCCTCGTTTTGCCATTTGTGGAATGGGCCAATATCATAGAGGACAAAGGCATGAATAGGGCAGCGGTATTGCAAGGACTTTGAGGCCAAAGTTGGTTTGGCGTAGGTACGTAAATTCTCTCTGCTGTGATAATGAACATAACATCTTTGTGCAGAAGTTCCACGTCGTATTACCTTTAATCAAGCATAAGCATTGCGCGTAAAACTTTTGTTGCACTCTGTTTTCCTCCCCACCTTTTTCCCCTTGTTGCGTGCCATCTTTTGGACGCCTTGAACGCTTAAGTGAATTAACGAAAGATAATTACACGTTAAAATTGGTGGGAACAGAACAAATTAATTCTTACTTGATATTTTGGCTCAAAAAAAAAAAAAAACTATTTTTTTATCGCTAAAGTTTCTGGTTTTTGTAAGTGATTCGTAACAAGTGAACCTTTTGTGCAGCGAACGAGTATAGCAGTTATTGCCAATCTTGTGATGCGTTCCTTAGGCTGGTATTTGATGACATTTTCAAATGACATTTTCCGCCTTTCTTTTATTTTCTTTAGCCTTCATTCAAACTTTGTTTTATAATTTATATAACTTATTGGGCAGTTTATTTTATTTTAGTTTACTTATCTTTACTCATGATTTTCACTTGCCTATAGAAGACGATTCCTTTACACATTTTTTATATATTTTTCAATATTGAATGACTGTGAGCAATGTAGTTTATTCCTATGTCCAACCTGTTTCCTCCCCTGTTCGGGAATTCCAAGCGTTCAAGGAATTTCGAAAAGTCCAGTGATTTTTTGAGGCCGGAAGAAGAACGCATTCTTGAAGGCTTTGAGGTTCACCAGCCTCCTTTGGTTTTCAGCGGTGTATGTCACGTAGCAGCACCGAAAATCCTATTCCAAGTGACATCCCAGGACTGGAACAACATCAGAAGAAATGTCATCTTACAGAGCAAACCCCCCCCCCCCACGACTCTAACCCCCTTAAGAAGAAGCATGAACATCTTTCATGTACATCGTCCCCTTTTGCTCTGTAAGGCCAGGCAATGTCCTTCACCGCATATTGGAACTTTCCGGGTACAGTCAACGACCCAAATGTGTTGAGACCCAGCCCTGTGGATCAGCAACCTGCCAGGACACCTGTGACGTTTCATCCTACCAGTGGCCATAATTACTGTATGCAATGGCGTCTGCTGTGAACTTTCGGGGGCCTATCCTAACATCCCCCCAGTGTTCGCCATTGGACAAGGCATATTTTTGGGGCTTGGAACCGCTACTTGGAGTGGCTTCCAATGGACTACCCTGTGTTCGCCCGCCCCACGGCCACGTCTTTTCATCTGACCTTTGCTGCCCAGTATTCCGGAACTTTCCACACCGGGATTCGACTCCGGTCCCCCAGTGAAAATGATCGGTCAAGGACCGTGTATGTCACAGAACAGTGCTTCGTATCCCAGGACTCCGGGGTTGGAATGTATTTGGATTGCCCTGCCGTTTCATTTCTCAGGTCATAGTGTGCACACATAGTGTGCTAAGAACGTCAGTGGCAAGTGCAAACATAACCTTCATCTATTTTTTCATCTTCGTGTGGTTGTGCGCAGTCCAGTGGAGTTTGGTGTTTACCACGGTCTTTTGCTCTCGCCTCGAACTGTCATCCTGATGAGGCGGAAGATTGCGAGCATGCGGCATTAAAGTTCTCATGGATTACGTGTGGTGCTTGGTTAGCATTTGTTTAGGGGCCAGTCGCATGTATCGCATTACGCTGCAGTGTGTTGAACTTTCCGCTGACTCCACGGACCTGCGAACAACACTTTATATCGCATGTTGACCACCTTCAGCATTGTTGATTACGAAAGACTCTTCCAGCGTGTGGCTAATGAAAACAAAAGACTTTCTTTCAGCTTTCAAGCTTGAGCTTAATTCTGTTAATTTTCGGTGAAGGGTCTCCGACATTTTTTTATTATTTTATTTTATGTAACCTTTTTTTTTTCATGTAATAAACAAAAACCTTTTAAATTTTGGTGAATGGCAGAAGGTTCAATTTAAACCTTTCATTATTACAATTTCAATTTTGGAAATTGTTTCGCAAGAGGGGGTGTCGTACCATACCCCGTTCGGTTAAGAAATATTGACCCTGGCAGGCCTTGTCAGCTCCTGCTCAGAATGTGTAGAATAAGCTTTCTACAGGAAATGGTAAGAACACTGGCCTTTGGCAAGAGGTGACGAGAGGCCAAGCGAGGGTTTATATACGTGCGCATGAGAGCGACACGAGGTCTTTTAATCTGGAATCATCGGAGAAGCAGGAGCTACTGGTCTTATTTCTAAACCGAACAGGGTAAGCTAGTCTACACCCATTCTGCCATTTGCATTGCTCACTTCAGTCTAGAAACGAATCATGAGTCTATTTGAATGAATAGTTAGATATTTGTACCTGCCCGTTCAGGGCTGTCTCTACCATCAACTAGTTCTAATAGTACATCCCTATTTAAGATCCCCGCGTTCAGAGGAACGCTACGATTTGACCTGGTAGTCAAAAAGGGGCGTCGAGTTGAAGTCCTCGTCGCAAAAGCAAAATTTACGAACCTTCATTTCCCCTTTATTAATTGATTCGGGACGTTTGTTCCTTTTGCACCTTTCCACCTTTTTCCATGGTAGCATTAAGAATCAGGAGAATTGGGGGTAATATTGTTTAAATGCAAAATGTTTAATGTAAAAGTAAATCAGCGTGATGCAAAAGAAAACTTGCTTGTAGTAAACGTATGAGCTGTAGTGTATCGTTAATTGTTAAATCTTTATGTTTGAATGGGTCGAGTGAAAGATCAATGTACGAATTGAATACGTATTGTTAATGGAATGAATGGTTGAAGTTGGTTAAATTTATACACGCAGGACGTGTTCATTGGAATTTTGACGTGGACGCACGTCTCTTGTAAAATTAGTATTTGACTTAAGTCGACCTTGTTGATATTGGGCTATTTTTACGTGTTGATTGTTATTATGAAATACATGATATTATTGCAATGCCATACGCTGTTGATGATTGAACATAGTAATTGTAATTTTTACCTTATTTGAAATCTATTGTGCCCCAACAAAATAAAAACGCGCACGAGATACGCGTCACGCGGTGACCATAGATCTATATCAAGGTACTACTGGGTAATTTAGTATTTACGTGGGTGCAAGACAAAACAGTAAGAGTGGGATATTGTAATTGAGAGTGTGAATGAACTCAACGGAGAAGGCACAGAGTGCTATTCGTTGACGGACCCTTAATTTTGTGTGTGCTTTATATACATATATATATATAGGGTGTACATTTATTGCAGGGCTTTGTCTCGCGCTTCTCGTCGACTTTGCTTGTAGACTCCTGCATTCTCGTGCGAGAAGAGCGACACAAAAATAGTATTTGTGATATATAGTGTGGGTTTTCACTTTAACCTTGAAGTTGCGATCGCCGCCCAGCAGCTTCCTCATAAACATCTCGCGCGATCGTGGCTTAACCCCACTATACCATTACACAACACAATTGCAGCTAGCAGAAAACAAAATTTACAGAAATAGTAACAATCAGCCATATTGTTTTCTGTTACGCAGTATTCTTCGAAAGGAAAGTTTCAAGGTGAAGAACAGCCTGCCATCTATCAATGAAAGAGACAAATAATAATATAACTCGATTCTCCAGATAAGTACAGCGTTTTCACCTGCATGTATCTGCCGTTTATAGTGCCTTCATAGAATATAGTGTGGGTGGACTCCTTGGTGAACGAAATTATTTCGTTGGACATGGCTACGTAGATCATATTTCTCTCCTTCATTGCCCCTCTATCTCTTTCTTCGTCTTTCTAACTCTACTTTCTTTCCATGTCTATTTACTATCTCTTTTTCTTTCCATCCTACTTTCTTCCGCTCCTCTTTCTTTCCTTTCTCTATCTTTCTTACGTATTCTAGTTCTCCATCTCTTTCAATCACTGTCTGTATGTCTGTGTGATAAATTACAATTTTATCCCTTCCTTTCAATTTCTCTCTCTCTCTCTCTCTCTCTCTCTCTCTCTCTCTCTCTCTCTCTCTCTCTCTCTCTCTCTCTCTCTGTCTCTCTCAATATTGTAACACTACTAGTCCTACTTTGAGTTAATACCGTAGATAATATGTTAGATGGTAGATCATAAAATGCACTCGCACATGTTTATTATAACCAAGTCTGGTAGACAAGTATATTACGTACTTACATCCTAACCCTAACTATTTGTGACTTGATCTTCTCCATAAAATAATAGAGAGAATTCCCAAGTAACTTGCACTTAGGGAATTTAGGGCTTATCCTCTAAGACAGGAGTAGCGGTGAACAGCAGCAGTACGGCCTCACAGCGTCACGGAATACACAAGAACTCGATCTTCCTCTTTTCAGTAGTATTTATACTGGTATTATTGGCCTTCTCATCATTTTTCTCCAGCTATTTTCCTGAACTGCTCATACTGAAGAAGAAGAGGACTTTCAGGCATGGCGAAAGTTTTGTGGCCAGTAGACATTCGATGCTTATCGCCAGGATCATTCCTAGAAATTTCATGGCCAAGGCTCTGGACTTGGCTACCACAACTGTAGGTTACATTGGCTGTAACGTTGCACCTGATAGCATAGAGAGGTAAGGGCCTTGACAGAATCACTCGTGCCGAGGATGTGATAAGTGTCTATATGTGACGTATGTTTCTTAAGTCTTTCATACTTCCTTTCTGAATCAACGCCCTACCATGTAACTTTCACAAAACTGCTCGTTACGATATCTATCTTCTTTCTCTCTCTCTCTCTCGCCAATATCTATGTCTCTCCTTAAATATATTTATTTATCCTCCTCCATCTCTCTATCTATCTATCTATTTTTAGATATCTTACTTCCACTCTCCCCCCATTCTATTAACCCTTTTCTTCCCCTCTCTATCTTTCTTTATAATTATCTTCCCTCCTCTCCTTCCTTCCCTCCCTCTCAATCGTTTTCATCTCCTCTCTCTTATTCTTTAATAATCTTCCCTTCTTTTCCCCTCTTTCTTTCAATATCTCTCTTCTCATCCGCTCTCCTTCTATCTATTTCATCTTTCTTCTTCTACGTCCCCCTCTCTCTTTCTCTCTCTGATCTTGACCTATTACTATAAGCGAGTGAAAATTCCTTACGTGGGCTATTTTGGTGGGATAATTCTGTTTCATCGGCCAGAGCTCATCTTTTCCCACCCACCTGTCTCACGTCAAAATCATTGGCTACAATGCTGTTCGTCAGGCCGCTAGGTTACAAATAAACAAAATACAGATGAATAGAGCAAATACAAGATTGAATTTTGTTTGCGGCTTCCGGTGCAAGAATATAGGACGGAGTGGGGTCAGTCATATGTCTTGACGTATGTGTGTCGCTTTAATAGAGTCTGTGCATATAGAGTTGTTGAATCCTGAAGCTTTTGGCATGTCGACACATCAAAGAGAGTTGTCGCAAACGAAACGCCCGATTGATACACATCGCGGTTCATCAATCTTGGTTTTAGCGGTTTCGGCTTCGATCGAATGAGTGTCTGAGTGACAGGTCACCGGACCGGCTTTAATAATGTGAACAATGAAGGACACTATAGTGTATACACTGCAACACCTATGGGCGGTATATACTTGTATTAGCAACGGTAGGACACGTTTTCTACCTTTGAACAAGTCAGAATTGCATTACGTTGTATCTGACCCACGTGTAGCTTGAGTCACACAATGTTTATGGAACTTCTAGACCGAAGTAGCAAGCGACACGGTAGTGTGCGAATTAAGGGGGGAGATGTCGGGGATTTTCCTTTACAAATAATTTTACCCCTGGCAAAAAAAAAATATTTTTATCCTCCAGAAAGAAAATCGAATTGAAAACATAATGCCTAACTACGAAACAAACACAATTGAAAATGTGTTCCAAATTTGTCTGATAATGATCCACACATCAAAGATTTCCCTGCCGAATGGTATGCAACCTTGTGGATTAAAACTAATACCATTCTGGCGACCGACCGAGGCGACAAGATTCACACAATTGAGAAAACGGCCAGTCCGAGCGACACGGCTACAGCCGGATTGCGCAAATTTTTCTGGTTTTATCAGTGGTATCTGATAAGCCGTTGACAAGCTGTCACAATGTACAGGATTGGGCACAAAAAATGAGGCGATGAAATGTTCTCAAGCCGTTCTAACTTCTGTTGTGTTTGTTTGCGTGTGTGTGTGAACTTACACGTGTTTTTGCTGGAAGGGTAGCATTAGATAGGCATAGAGGATGAACCTGATTGGTGGACTATAATCTAATGGTCGGTGTATCTTCGTATTTATACAGAAGGTCACGAGCTTCGATTGACAGAAGTGTTTGTTGTGCAGTCATTAACCTAACCTAACCTGACCTGACCTAACCTAACTTTTGAGTTTGAGTAAGTTGGTATGAAAATTGTATCTTGAAAACCTCAATAGTGACTTACTGTATTATGTAAATTGGTATGAAAATTGTATCTTGACTTGCTACATTTACTGGTCAAATTATATTTTTTTATTTAATCCTTAAGAGATTTACTATTTTATTCTAATTTTTCTCTCTCTTATTGTCTAAAGAAAAAAAACAGTTTTGCGCATAGACTTTAAAGCTATCAAAGTGGCAACGTTCGTTCAAAATCTTTGCGCAAAACAGGTCAGTGAGATTTGCGCGCAATTCTGGACCTAAAGTGTGCGCAACTTGCAACTTGCTGTGTAACGTCGGTACGAAAGGTTGCATTCCTTTCTGAAGGTACGTTTCCAAGTATGTAACGCCCTTTAGTATTACACTGTAGTTGAACGCTTCGTATTCTTGGTATTTCAAATTAACCCAATGTTAATTGTGTCACAGACAACCTTATTAAGAAGAAAAACCACTTTTTTATACAATTTCGGATTCAGTTTTCAAATTGCGTCATAACCTCTAACCGGTGACGTCACCCTTGTAATCCATCAGATCAAATTGATGGACCAACCTAGATACATCTCCCTAACAATGCTAACTACAATATAATCAAGTTGTCTACATCCCGGCGGCATCTAGGTCTACGAGTGAACAGGTGTCACCGGGAAAGGGATTAAATATCGACGCTGGTCCTAAATTAGGATCTCTTCGTCTTGTTCACCCTTTAAAGGAATCAATCAAAAAAGAAAATACTAAAACTGTATTGTAGTTGTAATCCAGTTTACGGGGATTATAAGCTTAATACTGAACTTACGTTTTGAGTACAGCATGAGGGCGTTCATCTAAGTTGCTTGCTCATTGTTATAGAAGCAAGGTGCAATTCACTTCAGTGAAGTGGGGAGGTGATCCTTTCCAAAGACATCCAAATGTCAAACTCCCTTCCTTGTAGTACACCCTGGACTGCATTATGCAGACAAGCGAGGCTCTGGTGTCTGGGCTCACCGCCAGTATAATCCTCCGTGGGGCTCGTGTTGTGTTGGCCATATATGTTGGTGATTGTCCTGTCATCCATTTCTGTAATCAAGAGGTCCCGGGTTCGATACCCGGTGGAGGCACATAGTGGTTCGGATCCCACTTTAAACTGTAGGTCTAGTCCCGATTAGCCTTACTGTGCATAAAGTGGACTTAAAACACCAATTCAATCAATCAATCATCCATTTCATGGTATAACCAGTCATCTTTATCTCCGCGATTAGTCAAAACTGGAAGAAATACGAAATAAAATTATCTAATTTAATCAATCAATCAGTAATATGGAGACACTAGAAAACTGACAACCGTCGCTTGTGGCTTGTTACATGATCCGAAAATTCACTCAGACTACGAATACGTGCGTCACTGCTACCAAGAGGGCATGTACCGTGCATAACAGATTGGAGATTGTTTTTGTTAACGAGCAGGACTCCTACAGTTTAAACTGGGATACATACGCTGTGCAATAATCAAGCCCGGAACCCTTTACCATGAGACAACTGCACTATACTGCTGGAGAAGACATGTCCATGCACACAATTGCACACAAAAAGTATAAAGTATACTCTTTAAAGTAAGTAAATATTATTTGTGTGTGTTGAATACAATCTCGAGTGAAAAGCTGGTGTACAGTCAGTGCCGGATCTACAAATTTTGCACCCCCCCCCCCGCAAAATATTGCCAAGGGGGCCTTTGCCCTACCTACCTACCTTTACACAAACACACACACTGTGTGTGTGTGTGCGTGTGTATATATATGAGGCTGCCGAGAGGTGTCAACTGTCATCATCTCAAATTGCTATCGAGATTGCTTACATTACAAAGCTAACCGCCTATGAATAAATTGATTGCGGCGGTTTTAAATGTTCACTGAATGTTTTTTTTCACAGTTAGTGTTTTAAAATACATATTTACTTTTCTAGAATGAAGTATAGTCGAAGCGCTAGCTACGTTAACGACCGGCTGGCTTTGAAGTCAACGGAGGGCGCCCACCTGCTGCAACAATCACTCTCCACATCTACTCTACGCCACCTTGTCCCTCCCCCTCAATAGCACCCTCCCACGGTCTCCATATTGAAGTTGCAAAGTACGGCAACAGCGTATCCGCAGTCATGTGACTGAGACTCCACGTGGAGTAGACGAGCAGAATGACAACTGCGCCCATTGGCTGAAGATTGAGTGTGATTGGATGAAAACAACTCGCCCCTATTTATCTCCACCCACGTTTGTGGCGGCGGCTTTCTTTAGTTCTTCGAAACGAAGTCAACGCGTGGACTATATGTGTAATTTGTATGAGCAAGCGTAAAAGAGGGCTTTTTAAAGTACTCGATGTTAACAAAAAATATGATTATATACTCAGTGCACAACCCTACATGTAATTCTGCCGACGGCCATGCTTATGGGCCCCATAAAGTGTAATATCCTTCAAGGTGTGTCCCAGACTGAAAACGGTTGAGAACCACTCGCTTAGGGGGAACCACATTGGTGTCTTCCAAGTGCACGTCCGCCATATTGAATTCAACTAATTTTTTTTAAAATCGAAAGGGGGTGATGTGGTATATATCACACTGTTTTCTCAAACCTGGAAAATGATACATTTGTCACAATCATGCAGTCGCGACTATTTCCTGATTAAAGATAGGTTGAAGAAACCTTCACCACTGCATTTCTTGTGAAATTCTACACTGATTTGATTCTAGTCTGACTGCCACGCTGGAAACCCGGGATGGGTGATCTAAAATAGGCATTTTTCCGACTTTGTCCCCGCATAAAGCGGCTTTACGGCCAACCCAGCCTCAAATCAAATGGTACCTGGTGGGGGGGGGGGATAAATGTGGCCGCAGCATGGTGCTGATCACATCACTTCCAAGATGGCCCACATCGAAAATATGTGGAATCCTAAACCCAAATACCCTAAATATGCCTTCATGGCAGGGTGATACATGCACAGGGAACTTTACTTGTACGTATATAGCCTATTGTATTCGTTTCTGTACTCCTGAGTAACTACCTAAGTTTATTTTTTACATACCCTCTACGTATGTCAATGGCTGAGGTCCCCTAAATGCTTACTTGTTTTCGGGTCTCGCACTGCGGGGTTTTACGGCTTTTAGATCCGGCACTGTGTACAGTCAGGGACACTTCTGGGTTTTAATGATCCTATTGAGAATCAACGTGATTGTTACAACCAGAAGCAAGCAAATTACTATGAGGGACTGCAATTGAAAGTGTATGTTTGTGAAGGGTGAAGACGCAAGACGGAAAATTTATCTACAGAATGTCTTTAATTTGATTTACTTTGATTTTTTATATTTGGCGTCGCTCTTCTTCTACTTTTGACTAATCGCGACGATTATGATAAATGATGACGATGAAATTCATGAAGTGATACTCAAGAGGAACACCTATACCTATGTCGGGATTCGAAACCGGGACCTCTGACATCGTAGCACGCTGTGTTAACCACTCCGCCTCAGAGTTGTAACAAATCCAGTGATTCGTCGCCCTTTACAAAAACTATAAATTTTGAACATGTTTTAAACTTCTTAACCAAAGTCTAATTTGTGTCGATTTTATTGCTATCGAGTACACTTACCTTAAATATTAAGCAAAATTGGAGCTTGGGAGAGGAGATGTTTATTTTCGTATTTTATACTAAATTAAATTTCTTTCTACATTACATTTTACATACATAATTGTAGGCTATATTATTATGAATCTATGGTGGTGACCGTCCAAGAAAATGCACCTGTATTGCACAATGATGTTCTTTCCGCGCGTATTGATAGTTGGACTTTCATTCAAGTGGTTCGAGCATCATCGAGCAGGTGGCAGCAGCGAACAGAATCGACAAGGGCGCCATCTCTTGACGGCACTGCGAACTACATGCTGTCAGAGAAACTCGAGTTCTCCATTGGCTTGTTGATATTGTGTATTTCTGTTGCCCAGTTAACGAAAAAGTATTGATAATTACTTCATCCTAATAGAGCTATTGGTTCATTTTTCTTTTAACTTTAATTACTGGTACTTTAGTAAATGTAGAAATTGTTATATCGAACATGAAGCACTACATAAAGACTTGATCTGGACATTTGTCACATATTCTGCGTGAAGTTGAGTTTTGTTTAAATCCAGTACAGATATACTATACGGGAATGGACCTACAGTTTCAAGTGGGAACCGAAGCACTTTGTGCCTCAACCTAGTTTCATTCAGGGACCCGTTGATTACAACATTATAGCTGCGCCATCTGGAGGCCCCTTGATTGATTGATTGATCGAATTGGTGTTTACATTTACGTTTACATCAACGCTCGAGCTTCTCATA
Organism: Lepisma saccharinum; assembly: GCF_977018435.1. Classification (NCBI taxonomy): domain Eukaryota; kingdom Metazoa; phylum Arthropoda; class Insecta; order Zygentoma; family Lepismatidae; genus Lepisma; species Lepisma saccharinum. The sequence continues at coordinate 2,599,499 of NC_139239.1, forward strand.
GTCAAGCTCCGCCCTCTCACCCTCCAGTCAAATGTTGTTTTTTTTCCAACCGATCGTGTCCGAACTGCGAGCTGAGCGTGATTGAAGGAACCTTTGCCGGAGAACCAGGTGTGTATACTTCTCTTTAAATCATTCAACGATATTTGACCGGACCGTGGGGGAAGGCTGATCTGAGCGTTACTGGAGTGTAGATGTGAATCAAGCTCAAAGCGCAATTGAACTCTTACGTTTGGCGGACGAAATGGATGACCGAGTAGAACAAAAACGTATTTTGCATTTGTAATTAATTGTATTATTAATAATTAACATAATGGTTTACTTGTTCTTCTCATTTGAAAGCAAAAACATTAAATCGCACCCTAGCACCGTGCACTACAACTACATTAAATACTGATTAGAACTTTGCATTGCAACAGTAAAGTCCGCTAACATAAACGACGAGTGTGGCGCCTCTAGTGGAAATCCAAGATACTAATGTGTAGTTTGCTGCTGCGAAATTCTGATGGAAGGTTTTTTTTTTTTTTTTAAGCGTGGAATATCAGATCGATCCTTCATTGAATTTTCATTCCAAGAACCGGGTAAGAATTTGTGATAAATATATAATGCCGTGCTTGTCATTATTTATTAAATTAGACTGAATAAGTAAAGAAAGACTCCAAAAATAAATATCGTTAAGACTATTACCGGAAGATGGTGGACTGAGTGACTGTCTTATGTAAAATATAAAGCTGGTAAGTGAGTATATTTCATTGTATGCTTATATTGTAAATAATTCTGTGATAAATGCAGTTCTAAAGGCATTCAAAGAAAGAATATTATGTTATTCCTACCACTAAAATATACAAAGATTTCCTTCTAATAGCTTCCCATAGTCTATAAACAATCCCTTAATTCAAACAATGGGGTGTTTATACGATACCACTGTCCTTGCACAATATTCATGCAACGAAAAGATTTGATTGAAAGATCATTTACATTAAATGACAATATGACTAACTCTTTTCACAATCTTACACACTCTTTCGGCATTGGGATTTAAGTAGATGACAACAATTAATAATAATATTAGGTAGGTGCGTAGGAATTGCCTACGTATATATCTACGTTCAAAGTTAGGTTGAAATCAAGTTCGAAGTACCTAGCTGTCAGTAGTAATTCTTTTTCATTTTATTTCAAATATCATGTATGTTTAACTCAACTGCATAATACTTTGTTTATATAATAGGAGCAAATGTAATTAAACGTTCCGAATGTGAATAAATCAAGACAAGTATGATTTATGAAACGAAATGACTGGTTAATGTCGTGTAAAAGATCCAACTTTGAAGTAAGTCATGAACCATAACACATGTACTTGTAAATACAGAGGGAAGTTGCAAATACGCGTAACATAACACGTAACTTTTGAAAGTTTCTGAAATTCATGTTACTGCGGGGTGTAAATATGAAGGACGTACGAATGAAATATTGTACAAATTAGACTGACGTGAAGGTAAAGTCAACCGAAACATGATATCTTGTGTTGTTAACGACGATGAGGGTGCTAGTGATGTTATGCTAGTTATAGTACGATTAAAGCTTTCAACTGTAGTGTAACTGAAATCCTTTTTGTGAAGACGGACTGTAAAGTTTTATGTAGGACTTGTAGGTTATCGGCATTGTGAGTTGTTTTTAAGGTGTCTACTTTGTATAGGATTGGTTTGGTTTGATTTGGTGTTTTAAGTCCACTTTATGCACAGTAAGGCTAATCGGGACTGGGCCTACAGTTTAAAGTGGGATCCGAACCACTATGTGCCTCCACCGGGTATCGAACCCGAGACCCCTTGATTACAAGGCAACGACGCTACCACTGCGCCATCGGGGATGCCTACTTTCTATAAGAAGACTCTTAGTTTAAAAGTAGTTTTATTGGCACGTTTTACGTAGCACAAACAAGGTATTATTTATTTCGTTACCTATGTTTTATCTTCGAACTGATAAATGTTCTTTTGCAACTGAGCATTTCAGATGAGGAACAAATTGTACACACGAAAACATTCAACATGAAAGATAGGAGAATGCTATTTGTTCCTTTCGGAACTTAAGCGTATGGGCGAGGTGAGGGGAGGGGGTGCAGTAAGTTGCAACCTATCTTGGTAGTGACGTCAGCTGGGACCGCACTACAACTTGATGTATCACTCCGAGTCCGCAAAGAAATCACATAGGAGGTGCGGAACGTTCTTGTGTGCAGCTGTTCTTCATGCGTAGAAATGTCAATGCTTGGCGCTAACGAAATACGAACACGAAAAGATAAACAAATTACAAAGTTAAAATATATATTTGGACTGAGAAACTAGCGGACTTTTAATGTTGTCAATACGTGTAATAAACGAAGTACTGATATAAATTAAATTTTGTTTTTACCAGACCTCCACGAAATTCACTCTTGATGTAATTTTTTCTCGAAGCATTGTTTGGTACATTCTCATTGCGAACAGAATGATACGGATTATCCATTATGCATGACAATTACGTTATTTGGTTGCAGTTTGGATAGAATATCGACGAACCACGTCTCAAAACAATGTCTCAACGCCATTTCTCGAACGAGACAACAAACAAACAATAGCATACCAAAGTGACAGGCACGTATCTAGAAATACATTTCGGGGGTGTCCGATCAAGTGTCTCAATAATATAATTAGAATAACTATATCCAATTAAACTGCTATTAATTAAATATGTAATTTATCTAATATTGCATTGTTGTTATTATTACTTTAATATGTAAAAAATGATAAAATAATAGACATATAAAAACATGCATTCTTATCTAGCTTACGTGTAGTTAAGATCGCCAAAATTTGTATAAAAGCAACTGCCCTGGCAACGAAATTAATGTCAAATAGATATTGAATTGAATACTTATTGAATAACCAAAAGAAGCGTTAGATCATATTGTAATATGCAAAAATAATTGTACTGTGATCGCTTATAATTGCCTATTGGAATTGACGAGAAGTAAATTTTGTGATTAATATTCCATGCTATTATCATACGTAGTAGCGTGCGTAAATCTTTGGAAGCTGTATGACCCAAATTCCTTGCCTTCCAATGTTCAGCGGAAATAAATAACAATCGATTGTACAACAAATGCTAAACAATTATGCTTTGATTTTTTTTAAAATTTTAGTACTTGCTAAGTCTTTCAGGGGATCCCGATAGCATGGACCCCCTAAATACATCCTTGTAATGTGAAACAACTGTTGTTCCTCCAAAGATTTATTTACAGAATGGCCAAAGGCCGACATTAACTCATGTCTCATACGAGTAATGCAGATTTATTTTTCACATCAATTTGATATCGCTTTATTGGCGCAGGAATTGGTGGAGCCAAACAACAATGTTGTCTACGAACGCTTCCTTATGTTAAATACAAACCCAGGTCGTACAAAATACGCTCAATGTTGAGGTGCTTATTGATCAGGATCTCAATCAGTTGCGGCATCCACTTTTCCCACCGTTGGAAATTTCGTTTTTCCCATTGCTCCCTAAACGTTTTTGTGACAATTATACTCGCAGTTTCATCACAAGTACGTCGCAAATACGAATACGTTTACACATTTTCCCCCCACATAACTATTTAAAGTTTTCACGCAAGCAAAACACCTGCCCGGATCTCGCTCGCTGAGAACACGTGAAAACCAGCAGACAAAAATAGAGTCGCCCTTACCCTCACGTCGACCAACAATCATCTCCGAGATTCGGGTCAACAAACCCACGCATATTTTTTTTTAACTTTGACTTGTAGCAAAACAATCGTACCGGATACTCTTCATTTCAACAGGTTTTTCAGAATGTAGTATCTGTAATACATTCCTATATACTGTATACGATGCAACGTGCTCCAAGTAAGAAACTATATTTCTGTGCTCAAGTCTTGCGAACTTGCCGTTTGAAGGCGCGTTGCCATCCCGTATTCATTATCTGAATCCAAATCAGTTTCGTACAGTTTATAATATTTATATATCGTGCTCATTTTAATGGTTATTTATTATACGTTATTATATTCTGCAATAATCCTCGCATTGTGACATTTTGAATTTCCTTCCCTTGTACCTTAATCTATTGAAGTTCATTCCCTTGTTTTTGCCCGACCCTGTGGCCGAGTGGTTAGCACATCGCGCTGCGACGTCAAGGGTCCCGGATTCGAATCCCGGTCGGGCTTGGTTGTTTGTGAATGTCCATTCATCAATTTCATCATTTCATCACTCATCCCCATCTTCGCAAATTAGCCAAGAGGCACAAAACGCGAAGTAAAATAAACTAAATCAAATCAAATCAAAATTCCCTTGTTTTTCTTTTTTTCCGAGTTCAGATAGTGAAAGTACGAACGCTGCAAGTTTGCAGTGCTGTTACGACGTCACTGTCAAGATAGGTTGCACCCGAGTGTACAATAGGAAATCGTAAACGTCCAGGCTCCCGTGAATGTGTTGGTACTCTATTAAATTAACATTATTATCAGTTTGCAAAGAAATAGATGTAATCGTTAACGTTCTTGTTCGGTTCATTCTCCGTTCTGTTATATTTGAAGGGAGAGCGGCCAATTTACAGTGTTCTATTATATATACTATTACATTAACAATTCTCTGTATTCTCTAATAATTGTATTCAATATTGTACACACCAAATTATTATTTTCAACTGTTTTTCAAATAATATGTTTCCCTTCGTTGAATCGGTTTGCTATGAATACTGAAATTGATCAGTTCAAGCAGTATTCATTTCGTCCGCCAGATGGCAGAGCAAACCTTGCCACCCCTGCCATCTAGCGGAGAACTTCTGAACTCGTTGCTGCATATGTATGCTTCGACAATGAACACGAGAGTTTCATGAACGATTAATTTTTCTGAACTATGCTAATTAAATATAAGAATGTTATGTGGTCTGTGTGTAATTTGGTTATGTAAAATTCAACCATGTAATCATATTTCAACGAGGATGTTACGAGTTAATCAGAAATTTAATTGGTCATAATGGGTATGTTCAGTGGCGGCCGGCGGCAACTATGATGGGTAGTGCCAACGTGATCAAGAAATCGAAAAAAACTGCGCAATGCCCGCCCCCGCCCCCTCCTTGAGCTTGGGCTACTGGCCAAGATGTTTATCCTCGTTTGGAAACGTGGAAAACAACGTGTATTTAAGTAATAACGTACTAATCAGATTCATCTTCACTCACTAACCTATCTTTTTACACTGCAGGACACTTCCCTAAAAATATAGCAATTACTAGAGGAAAGGAAAAACAAATCCTATCACCTTCTCCTCCTCCTCCTCCATTCTAACTGAATGTCGAAAATATCTTTGTTTTAGAAATAAATTGTCGAAATGCCAAAGGAATCTCGCATCATCATAGGATTTTTTACTTTTATATTATTTAAAAAGTCTGGATGGCCCTCTTGGTGCATCTATCTATTATCAAAATGTTCATTTAACTTTGGAAAAAAATACTAGGTTCGTTTCTCCAGAAGTAGGCAGAAATTACTTCCCCAACGGGTCTTACAAATCAGTCGTATTTAGCGACTTTTCTCTGAAGGTGGCAACTGTGTCAACACTGCGAAAGTTCCCTCGCCCTGCCAGACGAAGACGGGCACGGTTCTTATGGGCTAACCCGGCCACCTGCCACTTTGTTCTCGGCTCATGGTGGAAATGTTCCTCGCTCAGACTTCTTCAACGCTCTGCACGTGTGTCAACTTGGTTAGGACAGCTCTTAGGCGGCATGGACTGTTGCCTCGCAAGGGTACGAACGAAACAGCTGGCGATGCAGTGAGGAGGTTGGGGTGGTTGTCACGTCAGCTTGACCGATTGCAATATTCGAAACTCCTTGTCTGTAAACTATCAATGTATTCATTTAACAATACTTGGCGAGGTATGCGTTTCTTCTTAGGGTAAGTAGTTCCATGGCACGGCGGCTCTACTCCTTGAGCCGCCGCTGGGTATGTTTAAGGGTAAGAAATAGCTCATATAGTTGCAAAACATTACTAAATATAATTCACGGATAGTATAGTTTAGTAAAAAAGTGGCGGTATTTACATGGATCTTCAAATACTCTTATGTCGAGTTTATTTTATTATTTCCGAGGACTTGAAACGTTAACTTTAAACAATACGCACAAATCCACGAAATATTTTATAGTTTTTTCATCACATTGTCCATCTTGACTACTATTATAGATAATGTTTACATGTGATATATTTTTCAAATACATATTTTGAGGGCCTCCTCGCAATGGTAGCGCCGTTGCCTTCAAATCGAGGGATCCCGGGTTCGATACCCGGTTGAGGCACATAGTGGTTCGAATCCCACTTTAAACTGTACGTCGAGTCCCGATTAGCCTTACTGTGTATTCAGAACAAATGTATTGTCAGTTAAAAATGGGGACGCTTTGGAGGCATGGAGGGACACTCTCAAAGAACACTCATGCTCATGCCAGGATTCGAACCCGGGCCCGTGGCGTCGTATCGCACTGTGAAAACCATTCAGCCATGGAGCTCGGCACATTAATAATATGAACATTAAGAAGATGGGAACCATCCAATTTATTTTGACAGCGCCAGACTCACACGAGAGTCTGGTCCCTTCACTTTTAAGCGTTTTCTAAATATATAGAGCTATGTATAGAGAACAGGAATTTACATCTATTCCCATCCTGGAGAACAACAAGACGTTAACAGCCTACTCTGAGGCCGACTCGGACACCGGGAAACCGCAGAACGGTGGATGAAATGTCATTTAACATTAAACACGGCTTCCACTGGCTTTGGTTCAAGTAAAACACTGAAGTAGGAAATAGCAATATTAATATCTCCTGCGTGACACCCTAAGTTTGTTGGGCGCACGAAATTGATAAAGCGATTTAGAAACAATATGAACAATTATGCCAGCAATTACCCTAGTTTTTATTGCACTACCCTCACTACGTTTATTATACTTATTAGATGAAATTAATCAACCTTCATTAACCCTAAAAACTATTGGACATCAATGATACTGAAGGTACGAATACTCCGACTTTATAAAAGCAGAATTTGACTCATACATGACCCCGACAAATGAAATAACAATAGGCTCATTTCGATTATTAGATGTGGATAACCGAACAGAATTACCAATTAATATAGATATTCGAGTGCTAACTACATCTGCAGATGTATTACATTCATGAGCCATGCCATCCATAGGAATTAAAATAGATGCCACTCCAGGGCGGCTTAACCAAGCAGGAGTAAACATTAGTCGAATTGGTCTATTTTTTGGACAATGTTCTGAAATTTGAGGATCTAATCATAGATTTATACCAATTATTATTGAAACTACAACTCACGAATCTTTTATTAATTAATTAATAAAAATTATACAAGAATCATTAGATGACTGAAAAGTAAGTAATGGTCTCTTAAACCACAAAATAGTAATATAACAACTACTTCTAATGAAAAGAGTTAGTTAATACATAACATAGGAGTGTCAAAATAATTATCTTTATGGATACTTTTTTATCCCACAAATATATCCGTTAAACTGAATTATTCTATTTACAACATTTATATTAATTTATTTTCTATTTATAATTATTAACTACTATAATTATAATAAATTACTAAATAATAACAATTTTAAAATAGAAAATAAACCAAAAATTAAATACTGAAAATGATAACAAGATTATTCTCGTCATTCGACCCAACATCATCAATTATAAATTTATCACTAAATTGAATAAGAACATTCCTGGAATTATTAATAACCCCAACTCCATTTTGATTAATACAGTCACGAACCTCTATATTATATAACATAATAATAGTAAAATTACATGAAGAATTCAAAACATTTTTAGGAACAATTAATCACCAAGGAAGAACTCTAATATTTATTAGTATATTTTCAATAATTTTATTTAATAATTCAATAGGATTACTCCCCTATGTATTTACTAGATCAAGTCACTTAGTTTTTACCCTAACCTTAGCCTTACCAATATGATTATCATTTATATTATTTGGGTGAATTAACAATACAAAACCTGCGACGCCAAGGGTCCCGGGTTCGAATCCCGGTCGGGCTTGGTTGTTTGTGAATGTCCATTCATCAATTTCATCCTTTCATCACTCATCCACATCTTCGCAAATTAGCCAAGAGGCACAACACGCGAAGTAAAATAAACTAAATCAATCAATCAATCAACAATACAAAACATATATTAGCACACCTCGTGCCGGAAGGTGTACCAGCACTATTAATACCAATTATAGTAGGTATTGAAATAATTAGAAATATAATTCGTTTAATAACTTTATCAGTGCGATTAGCAGCAAATATAATAGTTGGACACCTAATAATATCAATAATTGGAAATACAGGAACAATATTAAAAATTATTGTAAAGGTAAAAGGTAAAGTGTTCCCCTGTGCTTAGCACCACGCCATGAAGGCGTATAGGGGGTGTGGGGGTAACGCCCCACACTTTCTTGATCCGGTCGTGAGTGGGGGTGATGTGATCAGCATCACTCCCCTGACCGCCTTTACCCCCCAGGGTTTCCCCCAGGTGCCCATGTTATTCGACGCTGGGTGGGCGCCGGGGCCGCTTCCATCGTTAGAAAAGTTCCCGGATTTGAACCGGTCGGGGATCGAACCCGGGACCTTTAGTATTATTGGACTTTCAATATTAATTTTAGCACAAATTATACTAATTATTATAGAAACAGCCGTAGCATTTATCCAATCTTATGCATTTGCATTATTAATTGCTATTTATTCCAGAGAATCAAAGTAACTAATGTCAACAAACCAAAACCACCCATATCACCTAGTAGATCAGAGCCCATGACCAGCAACAGGAGCCGTTAGAGCAATAATATTAACAACAGGTATAATTGGATGATTTCACCAACAAAATATAATACTATTATTAATAGGACTGACAACTATGCTCCTTACAATAATTCAATGATGACGAGACATTTCACGGGAAGGAACATATCAAGGATTACATACAAATCAAGTTATAATAGGACTACGATGGGGTATAATTCTATTTATTATTTCAGAAGTATTATTTTTCGTGTCATTCTTTTGAGCATTTTTCCATAGAAGTTTATCCCCAATAATTGAACTAGGCATATTATGACCACCAAAGGGAATCACCCCATTTAATCCAATACAAGTACCTTTATTAAATACAGCAATTCTACTAGCCTCAGGAGTAACAGTAACATGGGCCCACCATAGATTACTAGAAAAAAACCATTCACATACAACTCAAGCACTTATATTAACATTAATATTAGGAGCATATTTTACTGTTCTTCAGGCATATGAATATTATGAATCCCCATTTACTATTGCTGATGCAGTATATGGATCTACATTCTTTATGGCAACAGGATTTCATGGACTACATGTTATTATTGGGTCAACATTCCTAGGAATATGTTTAACTCGACATATCTTATGCCACTTTTTACCAACACATCACTTTGGATTTGAAGCAGCAGCATGATATTGACACTTCGTAGACGTAGTATGATTATTCCTTTATATTTCAATTTATTGATCAGGTAGATAACATTTACTTAGTATATTTAAAGTACACTTAACTTCCAATTAAATAAAGTAAATAATTAATGTAATTATAAGCACCTCATTAATTATTATAATAATCACCTCAATTGTAATAATATTATCCACACTACTATCAAAAAAAACAATTACAGACCGAGAAAAAATATCACCATTTGAGTGTGGGTTTGACCGAAAATCCTCAGCACGAATTCCATTTTCTATAAAATTCTTCCTAATTGCAGTAATTTTTCTCATTTTTGATGTAGAAATTGTATTACTACTACCAATAACAATTATTATTACTAACTCAAAACTAATATATTGAATATGTGTTAGATTATTATTTCTATTAATTTTACTTTTAGGTCTATATCATGAATGAACCCAAGGGTCACTAGAATGAGCATGCTGGAGTAATAGTTAATAATAACATTTGAGTTGCATTCAAAAAGTATTGAATTATTCAATTTACTTTATTGAGCAAGAAGCAAAAGCAATCAGCTTCGACCTGAATAAATTGGTATATATTACCCTTGCTTACTTAATTGAAGCCAAAGGAAGACGGCATATTAATGTTAATAATAAAATTAGGATTAACCCTCAGTTAAGGGGTATAATATTAAGGGGAGGCTGCTAACTTCCATCTTCAGTGGTGAAATTCCATTAATGCTCTTATACTATTTCTTTAGTATAAAATTACATTATCTTTTCATGATAAAGCTGGACTTCTAAATAAATCCAAGAAATGTTTACAGAACTAATCTACCCTTCCTAATAACTTCAATATTATGCTTTATTATAAGCTATATAAACACACATAAATTATTAATAAAATTACTATTAAAAATGAAAATATAAAAAAATATTAAAATAATTAGAATGTTTTAGTCGAATATTTAAAGAACCACTCCTTATGTATTTATACACACCCTGTCCACCTATCAACTCACTTCATCCATAATCGATAGTCCTAATGTATAAACCCCCGTAGTAAATGAACTACTAATCAAGCCACCCGAAGATAAGTAGGTTAAAAATCATATTCCTCCTAATAAATAATATATTATTTTATTATTAAAAAATGGATAAATTTCAAATAGGAAAGACGTAATATTATATCCAATTCATCCACCTAATAAAATACAAATGATTGCTCCTATCTTCAGGTTAAGTGGAATAATGATAACAAAAACAGAGGGGAAAACTAATCATATTCAATCAGAGCCACCTACAACGGATAGTAATAATAAACCTAATATACCCTTAAATATACCCCAGCCTCCATCATCAGAAAAAAATTGAAATGAGGCACCTCTATAAGACTTACCAACTAAATAATAATTCAACCGAAAACTATAAGCTATAGTTATACCAGTAGAAATTCATAATAAAATAAATATTACTAACTTAAAAGAAGACATACTTAATATTTCCAAAATTAAATCCTTAGAATAAAATCCAGCCAAAAATGGTATCCCACATAGAGCAAAACAAGAAATTATTATACAAGAAATAGTTATTGGCATCTTATTAATTAAGCCCCCCATACAGCGGATATCCTGAACATCTCCTATAACATGGATAACCACATCAGCACATAAAAATAATAAAGACTTAAATATAGGATGCGTCAATAAATGAAAAAATGAGCTGTCTTAATGTAGACAAAGCAATAATTTTCCTCAAATCGTACTCAAAATTAGCACCAACCCCAGCTATAAATATGGTTAACCCAGACAATAATAAGAGCCCCCTACCAAGAACAGTACATATTAATAAATCCCCAAAACGAATTAATAAATAAACCCCAGCAGTAACCAAAGTAGATGAATGGACCAATGCAGAAACTGGGGTTGGTGCTGGTAATCATGCAGAAAATGGAATTTGTGCACTCTTTGTTATTCCAGCAATAATAATAAATCTAGTAATTAATATTATATCAAAATCAGAAATTAATCATAAATAATACATATAATTCCAGCTACCGTAGTTTAATATTCAAGCAATAGATAATAAAATAAATACATCCCCAATTCGGTTGGATAGAGCAGTTAATATTCCAGCAGAATAGGAATGAACATTCTGATAGTAAATTACTAGACAGTAAGAAACTAATCCTAAACCATCCCATCCTAAAATAATTCTAATAATATTAGGAGAAACAATTAAAAACATTATAGATCCAACAAATAATAAAACTAAAATAATAAATCGATTTATATTATAATCTCCTTCTATATAAGAGCCTCTATAATTAATAACTATAGAAGAAATGTATATAACTAATCCAGTTTTTGGCTACATTAATTTCTTTCAAGTGTTTCCGGACATTTTTTACACGCTGTACATGGTGCAATCCTAGCGCACAGATTTCGTACTCGTTTCATGGATAAATTCACCTTCTATCGTCGTTACGTTATCAAAAAAGAAAACAATTCATCTATCCAACGTGTATAGTTCTTATGACCTTGAATCTTCTAGCACCAGAAAACTTTGAGGTTAGTCAATATCCATTAGGGAGGATTGTATAATTGGCTGATGGTAGAATCGACGTCACAACATAAGAAAAGTATTCTATTTTAAATTCAACATTTTAAATGTATTACTGAATTACGTAGAGACGTAACACAATTGAAACGATTACATTTGACAACACGAAACGATACTTTTATCCCGAATAAGTTTACTTTTAAGAATGTAAATTTTTCTGTAACGTTATTAAATGTTAGTATTACATTGTTATCAGGGGGGATTAAGACATCCATAGTAGACATAAAAAATTAACTCTGTTACCAAGTATACTTTGGTCTGAGGGTTAATTACCCGATACTCTCCCCGCCCCCATAATTTTCCCCTGCTGCACTAAAAAAACGATGATTCAAATTTACAAATTTTAGTCTCGCAAACTTTCAAAAATCTAAGGTGAATTGAGTAACTTGAATCCAAAAAGATAATAATAATACAAGCGAAAAAGTTGACCAGAGGAACAATGAAAATGACATACTTCGTAGCTTTTGTATTCAAAACTTTCATGAACCGACGTTCGTGGCGGAGTTGTTACTACAGAATGCTAGTACAACGCCAAGAGTTCCGGGTTCGAATCCCAGTTTCGGCATGGGTGTTCTTTGTGACTGTCCACTCATCAATTTAATCATATCATCAATTCTTCTCATCGTTGCGATAACCAAAAGTGTCAGAAAAGCGGCGTAGTTAACCTAATTCAATCAATCACAACTTGTATTGCTTTGGACTGATTAGTGTCTTTCCGATGGCGTAGTGGTAACGCCGTCGCCTTGTAATCAAGGTGTCCCGGGTCCGATAACCGGTGGAGGCACATTGCACAGTGGTTCGGATCACACTTTAAACTGCGGGTCCAGTCCCTATTAACATATCTGTGCATAAAGTGGACTTTATAAAGAACAATTCAATTCAATTGATCTGATTGTTTTCATCTGGCTTATTTAATTTCGCATTTCTGCTACTTTTGGCTAATCGCAAAGATGAGGATGAGTGATGATATGACAAAATTGGACACGAAAAGGGACACTATCGAAGAACACACATTCCAAGGCCGGGATTCGAACCTGGGACACGTGCAACCGTAGTGCTGTGCTAACCACTCCGCTACGGAGGCCGGCTCAAAACTTTTATGCCTCTAATTTATTACAGATTTTAATAAGATACAATGTATAATTGTTCAAAGGAAAGCTGACAAACAATTGATGATTATCGGCTTATTTGGAAAACTAACAAAACACCGCCGAAACTGAATATTGGAAAAAATCTCATTGCAAATGCAAAATCAAAGAGTGCTCTGCGATAATCGATATCTCGTGGTTTTTGCAGCTTGTAATCCACTATCCGGAACGGGCTCGATTTAGTTCTGATATTCGCCACGAGGGAGCAGTAGCAACAGCGAAGTTCCAGCCTATGCTTCCATCTGGAGGAACACGGCGAAAACAGTACAAGTGGGTCGGCTTTGGTGAGTGCTTAGCAAAAATTCCTACTTTCTTTAGCATGTTTGTTGATATCGTTCGTTTTTCACCAAATGGTCGTTCTATCACATTCCTAAAGAAAAATCTGTTCCTCGACTATTTATATGCTTTTGTGCCACTTTGGGTTAATCGCAAAGATGGGGATGAACATGTATATGATAAAATTGATGAAAGGACAATCACAACATGGACAGGACGCAATACGAACTCCACAGAGGTTTATGCTGGCTGCGAGCCGAGACGCAACCATAGACGCCAGAGCCTCATTAGTCTGCAAGAATACATTCCAGAGTGTACTACGGGCAAGAGAGGTTAACATTTGGGTGTTTACACCGATCAAACCAATGTTGATTGATTGATTGATTGGTTTTCTTTATTTTACTTCGCTTTTTGTGCCACTTTTGGCTAATTTTCGAAGATATGGATGAGTCATGACATGATGAAAATTGATGAATGGACGGACACTCACAAACATCCATGCCCTGGACCCCTGGACCCCTGGCGTTGTCGCGCGATGTTCAAAAATTAGAATCGGTTCAGGAACTTTTAATTAGATTACATTGTACAAAGTTTAAAGATTATTACTATTAACAGCATTATTCAGATGGCTAACATGTAAAATATGTCATCCTTAGAAGGTAGATGAAAATTAAAAAGGAACGATTTGTACAGAATCCAAATTGGATAGTGAATCTCTCAGAATAATTCATACTTATAAAAAAAAATCTTAAGTGGAATGAGAAGAATTCCTCAATTCCAGCATCTCACAAAAGACCACAAGTTTAATAACTGAACCTGTGGAAAGCTACAATATGAACTCTGTATGATCTATTGCATAATTTTATTTATATATTCAATTTTGTATTTTTTTATCTACTATTTTGACAGTGATGTATTTGGTTGTCATACTATACTCATGACTTAAATATAGATATTATTATTATTATTATTATTAATGTTACTTTTCAAATAACGCTGTTACCTTTAACGAATTTTTCTCTTAATTCCCTTAGATTTAGATTCGCTTTTCAGCTTCTTGATTTAACATTTGCAACATTTTCCATGCTTTCTTGTTTCCTCAGTTTCGCCTTCTACATTTTTCATATCGTTCGATTTTCAATTTTCTCCGAGTGATTTGTTTCTCGTCTTTCATCTGCTGTCAATGCGCGCCACGTTTCTTTGACAGAAAATTCATTTTATTTAAGCATCGATTCATGTTAGATGGCGGGGAACTTATTCCTACGATCACTACAAGGAATATTTTTATTTCTTTGGAATCTAAGCTACTGTCGTTCGACAAAGCAGTAATAAATAATTTAATCGCCACATGAACAACAACGTAACCATTTTTCCCTTTCGGAGAGAGTAAAGACAGAGAAACGTTGCTCTTAGCATCGAGGACGGAAGGGTACATTGCTCTCTCCTCGCACATTTTGGAAGGTAAAGTATAGGTATGCAAGGTTAATTGGGCATTATCCATTGCCTAGTGCTCTCAAACTGCATTGTTCTAACGCTACGTTTTGATAGAGCACCTCTTCGCTGGTCTTCAGGTGAAATTTATTTTGCGGTGGTGGGAATCGAGCCTACGACAGGCCTCTGATTTTACTATCGGGTGCTATAACCAACTACTACATTATAGATGGACATCTAGTAGCTGTATTCCCATGCATAGCTTGCAGGTTAATGTTAGTGAACCGCTAATAACATATTCCAGTTTCTTGTTTACATAATGCTCTGTGGCTCCCTCCCGTTTCAACACACCATTCTCATAATCTCACGTGACAAACACGCTGCCCTCTGGGTATCATATTGTACACACGACACGCTAAAATAGGCACACGCTAGACGATACTTCTATAACGACCGTACTGATGTACATATTGACCGGTAAGTGAATGAGCTATGCAGGCTGAGATCAACAAACACTGTTACTATGTAAAATCTCCTTCATCCTTTCCCTAACGGTTTATAAATGCCACAAAATGCCAGGTTATACTCAGGTATATTTACATAGGCTTTAAGATTCCCTGGGGTGTAAAGGGGTGACCTTCCACGTAGTGCACCCAATAGTCAACCTCACTTCCACGTTAGTACACCCTGGACTTAAGACTAACGAGGCTCTGGCGACTGGCCCCATGGCCAGTATAATTTTGTTTGTATTGTCCTGTTGTCCTTATGTGTGCTGAGTGCCCGTTTCCAGCCTCAGCTTTTAACAGAAGTCAGAACATTTTAAGATTTTTAATTATGCAACGTTAGAGTTGTTCTTTGTAATGGTAAGGGGCTGGCCCCCGTATAATGTGACGGGAGCAAAATAGCCTAAGTGCTGACCCTCCCACAATTTTAAAATCAAATTCAAATTCAAATTTAAGATTCCCAATGACCTACATTATAACCTTTTTAACTTCATCATGTGAAATGCAACTTTGCTTCAATTCAGTGGATACAGAGGTACCATGACTGGTGTGTTTCGGGGGGGGGGGGGATTTTGTGCACTGTGCGTGTCTCTGTGTGTGTATAAAATACTCAATATATAAAACTTAATATGACCAATAAGTTGCATGTTTTCTATGTATTAAAAACACTAATCGCATAATGTATCAAACACACTAAGGTTTGCTCCATATAAAGTATTAGTAATTTATAGTAGGAGTTTTTATGTATTATAATAAATATATAATAAATATATATAAATAATATATATATATTCTATGTATATAATATACACGTGTGTGTCTGTTGACATCCAATATGTACATGAATATATGAACAGCATGAGGGTAATTTAATTATCTCAGCAACATACATAGCACGAACAGCGAAATGTGGCGTCACAGGGCAATCTTTATGAAGTAGAAATGAGAGATGTACTATTTTTCGAATGAATGAAATAGGCATGTTTTAAATGCAACTGGTCCATATGTCAACGAGTACAATCAAAGTTTTCTAAATACGTATGTATAATTTAGCAGTTTTTTTAATATTAAACTAAAACTTCCTATAATCTCTGGGAAATTAAAGGGGGACATAAGGTTTACCTTAACGACGCTGCTGCTAATTAGGACTGCTTCCACAGATTATAAATGGATCCTTATAAATGTGCAATGAGCCTGCCGAAACCGAAACCAGGACCACTTTATTACAAGGATAGAGTAAAGTGGTTTCCTCTTTAAGTCCACTTTATGCACTGATAGGCTAATCGGGACTGGGTATGTAGTTTTAAAGTGGGATCCGAAAAATTATATACCTTCACCGAATATCAAACTCGGGACTCCTTTATTTCAAGGCGGCCCCTACCACTACTTCATCGGGGAGGCCCGGTAGAATGTAAAACACTACTTGATTGCATATCGCAGTTCTACCTGTTCATACTCAGCGTTATTCAAATGTAAATTTAAATGGTCAACATTTATCACACTTCATTCTGTGTATCAATTTACAGCTAGCACCGAGAGCAATATCCTGCTGCAGTGCTTCTGCTGCCATCTCACGAGAGAAATTAGAAACACGTGTAAGCAACGAATTTCTACACCGAAGTGTAGGGGGAAGCATTAAATAAACTAAAACCATGCAAACTGTACGCATTTTACTCGGTCTAAGGTGATTCTTTTTTATTATTAACTGTATTTGTATGGTTTCCATATTTACATGCGTACATTTGATTGATTTTGTTTATTTTTCTTAGCATTTCTGCCACTTTTGGCTAGTCGCGAAGATGAGGATAAGTTATGATATGATGAAATTGAAGGTACACTCACAGAAATCGGTCAATGTAAATCTCTTTATCATAGAGCAGCGGGTCGTAAACTATGCGCCGCAGCAGGCTTACAGGGGCGCCGCGAAATGTTCCAATATTTTCACTGAAATGACACTTACTTGTTAGTACACTTGTTAGTACACTACGGGCGCCGCGAAACAAAAAAGCTAGGGAACCTTTGTCATAGAGGTTTAAGTAACGCGCACCAAACAGAAGCCAAGGGTTGGAAGCAGTGTGATTGATTTCAGAAAGAAAACGAGTGGAGAGGCAGACAGTAGGTACAAATATTTACAGGAGACATTCATATTACAATATACATATTGAAGCAAGTTAGACCACTTGGCAAGAGAAAAAGTGTGCAGCTGGAGTCTTCTGTCACAAAAGAAGTGATGTGAGTGATGGGACAAAAATAAATTTTATAAAGAATATGGAAGACAGAATCAAGAAAATATGCACGAAAGAAGAAAAGGAGAGCAAAATAGAGAGTCTATGGGAGCAACTAGAAAAGAATGGGTACAAAAAGGAAGACAGACTTGACGTAAACAGAAGAAGAAGGATGAAAGAAGATAAAGAAACAGGAGAGGGGGAAGAGAAAGAAAAAGACAGGTGGTTTGGTATAAGGAGTATGGGGAAAGCCACAGAGACGATAAGTAAAGTACTTAGAAAGGCGGGCATAAAAACGTACAGTAAGGAGGCCGTGGTATTTTAAGGATAGCTAACAAGAGGAAGGAATAAAGCAGAGAGGAGGAAGAGGAAGGGATAAAATATGAGGTTCAGTGCAAGGAATGTGAGAGTGTGTACATAGGGGAAACAAAAAATAGACGAAAGACAAGTTCAAGCAACATAAGGATGACGTAAGATTGAAGAGGGAGAAAAATGCTATAATCAAGCACACAAGAGAAACGGGACACGACATAGAATGGGAGGAGGATAGGGAGGGAGAAGAGAGGAATAGTGAGGATGTGGAAAGAAGCAAGGAAATAGAGAAAAAAGGAGAAGAAGAATGGGGGGGCTGAAAATTAACAAAGGATAGAAAGGAGTGTTAGAAAGAGTGGAAAGGATGAGAGAAAAGGAAAAGAAGAAGGAAGAAAAATGAAGACAGAAAAGAGGAAGGAAGGAGTCCAGGAGATAAGGAATCTGTCTGGGTCCATTATTGGAAGTATTTATAAGGGGAGACTTTTACCAGGTACCTGTCAATCCCCTGTCAGTTAGTGTCAATTACCTGTCAAATGTTCTAAGATAAGGACTGGTGCCTTCGTGTTGTTTTGTGTATGGACCCTGTCTGGGAGTGTATATACAAGATGATGTTTTGTAACTTACATTTATTTGTTGTGAATTTTCGTCTGAAGAAGACACTGTTAGAGGGTAGAAACGTTACGTTTTTATGTATATTTTATACTATAAAAGTTTGCGTTGGTCAGCATTTTAATGTTTCATTAACATGGAAACAAGGCTTAACAGTGTTACCATTGGAAGTCTTAGTTTAAGAATTTTCTTTAGATTTCGCTTTCTTTTACTTGGTAAGTAAATATGAGTTCTTTTTCCGCATAAGAGATATAACGTGTAATTAGACGTAACTCTCACCATAACGTTTCTTCATTTTTCAGTTAACGAATCAAGTGCTACTCTAGAGAATCGCATCGAAGAGAATAAAACAAACAAAATACAAAAAAAAGGTTTCTTCACTCTGTGTTGTACAGACCGTAATTTATAACAATATGGTACGATATTTAAGATTCTAAACAAGAGTAAATATGGACATATGCCGGCCTCCGTGACAGAGTGTTTAGCACAGCGCGCTACGAGACCAAGGATGCTGGGTTCGAATCCAGGCCTACGATTTTTGTGAGTGTACCTTCAATTTTATCATATCATAACTTATCCTAATCTTCACAACTAGCCAACAGTGGCAGAAACGCGAAGATAAATAAACCAAATCAATCAAATATACACATGTACAGGTAAATATAGAAACCATACAAATACAGTTAGTAATAGAAAGAATCACCATAGACCGTGTAAAATGTGTAGAGTTTGCATGGTTTTAGTTTTATTTAATGTTTTCCCCCACACGTTGGTGTAGAAATTCGCTGCTTACACGTGTTTCTAATTTCTCTCGTGAGATGGCAGCAGAAGCTCTGCAGCAGGAAATTGCTATCCGAGCTAGCTGTAAATTGACCAAACTGACGTTTTCCCCTGAAGCATCTACACGTAAATGTGTATGTATTTCTACTAAAAAATGAGAGATAATTTTCCCAACTATCTGCATTAATATGACTATCATATATCACTCTCATTTAAATTAAAATATTTGCTATCATATCATTATTCTGAAACCAGGAAAACTGATTAAATGAATCTCTATAGAATTCATAACTTTTTGTAAATGTTTGGGAACAAAAATAACAATATTAGAACAAACCTATTAACCTTTCAAGCAATAAAAGAAATACATTTATTTGTTGAAATAGTTTTTATATTTGTTATTTGGCGTCGGTTTTCTGTCACATTCGAATAATCGTAACGATGAGGATGAGTGATGATATGATGAAAGTGATGGAGGGACTCACAAAGTACACCCATTCCCAGGCCGAGATTAGAACCTGGGGTCACTGATTTGTTTAAAAGCTTTTATGTATTGTTTATTGGAATTCTTCCGTACATATTTTTTAGATACTTGGTTTAGAGCATGGAGAACTAAGTTATCACCTTTCCCTATTCTCACCCAATGGATCTCCGGTTGCCTGGGCTTGCCTTCCTGGAAATTAGCGCTGGTCACAAAGGATTAATTTATTAGTACGTCTCTCTTAGATATTTGCTTTATTTGTATTTGCTGCCGGACCCTGTGGCCAAGTGGGTCTACGCCAAGGGTCCCGGGTTCGAATCCCGCTCGGGCTTGGTTGTTCGTGAATGTCCATTCATCAATTTCATCATTTCATCACTCATCCCTATCTTCGCAAATTAACCAAGAGGCACAAAACGCAAAGTAAAGTAAACTAAATCAAATCAAATCAAAAATTTGTATTTGCTATTTTCTTTAGCCTAAAAATAAAATGTTAACCGTTTTTAGTGTGAACATCCGGTTGAGATCTCCCAGTGATAACTAACCCCAATGCTCTAATTGGGAGACCCCTATAATTAGGCTACGTGTCAGTTGCATGTTGTTGCAATGTTATCTACGACCATCCGATAACATGCGATTCTTGCGCGTGAAACCTACTGGTTAACTTGAATTTTACCTATGTACGACTGTGTTTGGCATTGTAACGTACGTGTATAACGGTTCCTCACATGCAAGGTATTTTCAATGAGAAAGTGTTAAATTACAGCAGTTTATGCTTCCACTTTCAACTTCTTTCTACCAATTTTTTTTTTCTAAAGCATAATATACTATACTATTCTGATTCTCTAATGCTTCGAAATGGTGAATAATGAATAAGCAGATTACACTTTACTTCATCCAATTTTTATTACTCAATGAAACAATTTGTGTTGTTCTTCTACAATGGATTTCGCTTTAAGATACATTGCATTCTTAGGATACTAGATTTCGTCTACAACTAAATGAATATACAGCTAAACTTACATTTTATTGTTGTAAATTTTGTAAATCTGCCAAACGAACAAAACTATAATAATTTTGTTTCTTAGAGACGGACATAGATGTTAAGACACTATAACCCCCCTTTTTGTTTTGCTCTCGAAACCTGTGCTTTTTTTTCTGTTAAGAAAGGTTCGAGTACTCTTCAAGTTTGTTTTTGTTTGTGTTTATGGTAAGAACTACTCAAAATATTGTGGTAAAAAATATTATTTCATAAAAAATATTGTTGTTTTTTTATACGCTATATATTATCGTGCTTCCATGTAGTTACACACACACACGCGCGCGCGCGCGCTTTAAGTAAAAATAGAATGTTAATAATTTTATTTTAACCCATAAAAAGGTGCCATGGCGTACCGTTGAGTTCCGCCAGAAAAAAAAGCACCCACTTCTTGTAACACAGATTTCAATAACGTCAAGCCCTTTGATTTTGGAAAATCTCAGACATCACCACCAAAACATGACCCAAATTTATTTATATTATTCAATAAATTAAATTTGAGTATGTTTAAGACATGCACAGGAATAGCATTGAAACCGACAAATAGACTTTTCAACGTTTACAGTTTCTCTAAACGTAAATAATCTTCATTTCGATCAGGACACTACCACCTATCAGGTTTAAATCAATGTTGTGGGTCATAAACCTATTACGGAATCAGCGTGCGCCCTCTGTTTTCCATCTTTCCATATTTGTACCACAAAGGGGACAAGTGTTAGAGTAGGGACCCATGTCAAGTCAAATCCTGCATCTCAATGCGAGTCCCAACCTGACTCCACGACAGGAACAACGACTCTGAAATCGTACCACCGAACTGCCTGCCTCTGCACCGAAATGACTTTTGCATCAGACGTGTAGAGGGCGCGATTGTTGCAGCCGGTGCTTCGTGCATTAATGTGGTTAATTGCTCGACTGAGGGAGCGGCTCTTCAATGATTAAGTGCGTAATGGATGAGTTAGGATTAGACAGCTGTCTTGATTCGGCATTACGAACATCTGCTCGCATTACCGAGAAAATATATCGCATGATATCATGGAGATGACTGTGAGGGATGCAACGGCGTGGTTAGGCTCATCCTTCCGTGAACAGGCCGGGTTCTCTCGTTTCGCTCCCTCTCACTATCAGAGTCCTTATTCTTCTAATAGTTATGTTGGGGCTGCTCAGTGTTGGAATTGAGCGGAATGTAGAGAGACTTCAGATATTTCTTTTTCCACATATAATTGCGAAACCGATTACGGATTTAGTTGGAGCGGCACGGGGTCAGTACCCCTCTTAAATTGGATGATTACGTATTATAAATAATATCAATAGCTTAACATTACAACGAACAAAGAAATGTAAGCAATCCTTTTCCCAATACACGTGTAACATTGATTTTGGTTTGTTTTACTTCGCTCTTCATAATCTTTGTTTTGCAAGTCACAGCTGCTCACCCCGGCACAGAATTCCAAGAGTTGTACCTCAAAGTAAAGCTCTTACCCTTTTAAAAAACTAATTTACTGGACGGCAGACCCACGAAGGTTGAGAACCACTGTTCTACAGGGAGGTCACAAAGTGGGTGTACCCCCCCCCACCCCGTATTTTCGACACTACGATGGTTATGGTTGAATGCTTGATATGAACACATACCTGATGGTTTAAGTGTCCGGAACATCGGTATGGAAACAGTCTTTTTCGTAGCACAGCCGAACTCTGCACCATATTTTGACACACTTCGCGATGCAAGTGTGAATAAGACCTTCTTCCGGGCGGTGACGTTCCCCTCAATAACGTTCTGAAGCGCCTCCAAGAAGTCCCAGAGGTGGCTAATCAATGCCACAGGTATGTGTTCATATCAATTACATCGTAGTGTCGAAAATACAGGGGGGTACGCCCACTTTCTGACCACCCTGTAGAGTATCCTGCTCTTCTTGAGCGAGAAGTCTAATTTTGGACATAGCCTATATTTGTAGAACCCTGGTTCATTTCCAGGTGGGGTACATCGCACAGGAGTTCGGATTCGGATAACAAATCGATTAGCTTATCTGAAAACAAACTCATCCTAAAACGAATCCTTGTAATTGTCTTGATGTGAAATATTGAAGCAGGAAACATGCCATGGCACCTCGTGTACTCTTTTCAAACTGTTGACGAGAAAGTGAATCTCTTGAACTTCCTCATCCTTCATATTTACAACAAGCACGCGCCCGTGAAAAGAAAGAGAGTTTCGAGACCTACCAGCCCGAGATCACCCCCGAGATTCTGCAGCTGATGTCCCGTAGGGATGCAGCTTAGAAGCGGTATAAGTCCGCACTCAAAGCAAACCTGCAATCAGTGCATGATGATTTCGAAGAATACCGCATTCTTCGGAATCGGTGCACGCAGGAAATACGAAAGAGAAAGTTTTGCTTTGCTGGACAACTATTAAACTACAGATCGCAGCCGAAATCGCTGTGGAATAAACTTAAAATGTTTGGCGTTGGGAAAAAATATGATAGTAATGAAATTGTTGGCATCTCCACAGAAGAACTAAATGGCCACTTGCAAAACGTATCAGGTATAAATCCTGAAATAAAGAAACGTACAATCGACTCCATAAGTGTTCATGAAAGCAACAACAACAATAGTTTCGATTTCTCTTTCATAAGGCATGCAAAGGTCCAAACTACAATGCAACCGGAGCAGATGAAATTTCTATTAACATGATAAAACATATTGCTACCCACATCTCACCCGCAATTGCAGATATTTTCAACACATCCCTGTACACTGGCACATTCCCAAGCATTTGGAAACTCGCTCACATACGCCCCATGGCTAAAATCATCAACCCAGTAAGCGCTGAAGATTTTCGACCGATCAGTATTCTCCCAACTTTGTCAAAAGTATTTGAAAACATCGTTCAAGAGCAAATTTTTAACTATGTGCAATCGATAAAATTGTTAAACCCCTTCCAGTCAGGTTTCCGCCCACAACACAGCACCAGCACAGCGCTTATTAAAGTGGTGGATGATGTAAGGTCGGCGATGGATAAGAGTTCTCCTCGATTACAGCAAAGCCTTCCAAACCGTAGACCACAATATACTACTGGCGAAATTGTCATCTTATTTCAACTTTTCCCAACCCGCTGTTGACTGGACTCGCTCATATCAGCCAGACAGCAATGCACATTCGTTTCTGACAATAAGTCGTCGTGGCTGCCGACGAATTGCGGTGTACCCCAAGGTAGCGTTCTGTCTCCGCAAAACATCCTACGCAGCATTATACTCTATGTATCGCCTTAAAAACATTTTACCACAAGAGGTAAAGAAAACACTCGTGGAGTCGTTAGTTTTGTCTCAAATAGACTACTGTGACTTGACGTATATTGACCTCAACGGTGAACTAGCAAGACGTCTACAGCGAATACAAAATGCATGTGTGCGCTACATTTATAATATAAAATATTTTGACCACCTGACCCCGGCTTTCAAGGACCTAGGCTGGTTCGACCTTTCCACTCGCCGCCGCTTCCACGCTCTTACAGCGCTCTACAAAATACGAGTAAAGTCACGAGAGCCCTCCTACCTACTTTCTCGATTTCAACCCTAAGTGAAGCACACACCTTTGCCACCAGTTAGAGATGGCCATCCCCTCCCACAAGACAACGTTTTATGGAAATTCCTTAACGGTTACTGCTCCAGTGTGTTACTGCTACCAATGACATAAGAAACTCTTCTTCTCTCGGCGAATTCAAATCAAAATTAAGGAATCATCTTCTGGAGTCAACTTACCCGTAATGAAAACAGGGAAATAAAATTAAACGTTCGTGTAAACTTGTAAGACCAACACCCACCGACTTTTTCTGTACTTTGAGTATGTTTTTATGTGTGTGTTTATATTTTACGTGTATTTTTTTTACTTTTCTTAGTGTGTATGTATTTTTGTTTTTATTTTTTGTTTTTTGTGCGTTTTTATTTTTTTGTATCTTAATGTTCTTAGTTTTTATATATTTCATTTTTTGGTATCTTAATGTTTTTAGTTTTTATATATTTCAAGATGGTTAAGTGGAAGAAAAGGCTAGTGCCTTAACTTCGTCATCCAAAAAAAGGAATAAATAAATAAATATGTACGTATGCATGTATCTATATACAAATATAACATGCTGTTTTAATATTGATTGATTGATTCGGTATACTAAGTCCACTTTATGCACAGTAAGGCTAATTGAGACTGGACCTACAGTTTAAAATGGAATCCGAACAACCATATGTGTCGTAGTGCTTATCGCAGCGCGCTACGACGCCAGGGGTCTCGGGTTCGAATTATTTCATCAATTTCATCACACATCGTTATCTTCACGATTAGCCAAAAGTGGGTGAAAAGCGAAGTCAAAATTATCAAATCGAACCACTACGTGCCTCGACCGGGCTGCTTGATTGCAAGTCGATCACGTTACCACCACGCCACCTGGTGACACCTTTGAAGAGATCCAGCATTACTACTCCTGCCGGTGTCTGTTTACGTTCGACAGCGTGGTGACCTCAAGCTCTCTATCGATTCGCCCAAGTCCACATTACCTCCTTCTCGCACTAACTTCCTGAGACTTGAGAAACGCGTGCAGAAGATAGGCCGTTCCAAATGGAGCCCCCACTAATATTTTAATGCTGCCTGGGAAGAGTTGAGAGTGTTGCGTGCCTTGTGTCCAACCTTCTTTGAAAGCCACCTACGCTTCTAAGGGGAAGTCACAGCTGCTCACTCCGGCAGAGAATTCCAAGAGTTGTAACTCAAAGTAAGGTCCTTAGCCTCTTAATATTGCAAAACGCAGATTACGAATGTAACTTCATGAATTATCTAGGTACCTTGACAAAGGGACAGATACTCAATTGGGTGAAAAATTAACCAGGATTCTACAAATATAGGCTATGTTCAAAATTAGACTTCTGCCTCAAGAAGAGAAAGTTACTCCCGACAAAGTTAGCTTCCATACGAAACGAAAATATTTCGGGACTTTTCGCTGTTGTGCATCAAAATTGATCTTCAAGGTGATCCTTTAATACATCTGGCTAAGAATCCAATAGCTCAAAGCCATAAATACAAAATAACATTCCTCTAAACTGGACTACATTTAACGAAAGGAATACACTCGCGGTCAATCATTTAAAAATCCCATTAAGATTATTCAGCCCATATTAGAACAAATAATTACGACTGTATAATAAGAGACCCATATCAAATCACACTTTAATCTATACCCATAGCCCATAGACTTGCGTACTGGGGGCGGGAATGGCAAGAGAGGGCAGTAGTCCCTCTAATACTCTCATGTAGAAATTTAGTGTAGAGGAATCTCATCACTGTTGTTGAATAATGATATATTCCTAAAGATAAATTAAGTATTTTCAATCCGACGAAAGTTCTAAGTAACTCTGGAAGAGCGCGGGTGCATTATTTCCTATGTAATCGTTCTCAATTCGTTCTCTAGCAAATTTCGTGTTATTAACACTCCCATTAGTTGTGTTAATTTGCCCGTATATTGCAAATGAATAGATTATGTGTAGTTGTTTCGAATCTGCTGAATAAAATCATGTTTACATGTAAATTAGTGTATGAACCACAGAGAGAAGAAATAAGGGGTTAAAATACTAGTGCCATAGAAGTTAGAATTCTTCTAATACAGTAATTTTCGGTGGGTCCGGACACACTATATACGCCCCTGTTTCGTAACCACCACTACAATAAAACATATGGAAAGAGGTTTTTCTTCCTCGAGTGAAATTTCAAGGCTTTTGCTCCACCTAATCAGAGGATCTGCGCACACCTGCATCCTCATAATGAGCATCTTACATTTTATAATAGTATTTATATCGAAAATTTTTATGCAAGGTAATTTGGAGTTGTCACAGTATAGATTACTGCATGTTTTTCTCTTTTAACCCAGAAAAAATACTTATATCAATTTTCTCTTCGTTTAATGAATATTTACATACATGCACACTCTAATATTGATGAGACATTTTTCATTCCATCCAGACGGTTCAGCCACTGCTCTAAGAGAAAGTATGTTTTAGTGAGGTACGCTGAGGTATGAGTTGTTCCCATGTTGGAATACAAACATATTGATTTTGTACTTGAATTATGCTAATTCTCTTTCGATTTTCTCAACATCTAACCAAAATAGCTACGATGGTCCAATCGGTAGGGCGTCTGAATGTTTGCAGGAACGTCCTTACATGAAGTAGCTCTGAAGTTCACCCAGCCTCTGATAAATAGGTCGTATGGTTGGAAACTTGGGAGGTAAAGGCGACGGGAGAGTGGCGCTGATCACATCACTTCCACAAATATCCTCTCATATGCCTTCACGGCATGTTGCAATGTGAAGGGCAACTTTACCTTTTTACCTATGACCAGTGTCGGCCATTGGGTTTCAAAATTGGAGGGGGGGAGGGGAAAGGTGCCAAAACTGCGGAGGGATGGGGCAAGAACAGTTTACTTTTCCTTGGTAGATAACGTTTAGCATAGTTTGGAGGGGAAGTAGCAACATGGGAGGAAAACTCCCCACGCCCTCCCCTCCTAATCACTGCCACTGCCTATGATGATCGAACCGATTGATACTAATAGTGGGTAATGTCCGATTAAGATACAAGCCAATAGGGATCTATTGCCAGTGTTACTCAAACTTCGCCACGAAGCCTTAAGAACCAAGATAGAACACCTATAAAATAAATACACGGCCATCTTCTCTGCTGCAACATGAGCCGATTTCCGTGGTGGAGTGGTTAACACGTTGTGCTACGACGCCAGGGGACCCAGGCTCGAAACCCGGCCTGAGCATGGGTGTTCTTCGTCATCAATTTCATCATAACATCATTCATTCTCATCTTCGCGATTAACCAAAAGTGGCAGAATGGCGAAATGAATCAAACAAATGTTGGAAGATGTTGATGAAGTTCGTTTAATGTCCACTTTGTGCACAGATGGCGTAGTGGTAACGTCGTCGCCTTGTGAGTCAAAGGGTTCCGAGTTCGGTAACTGGTGAAGGCTCGTAGTGCTTCAGATCCAACTTTAGACTACAGGCCCAGTAGCGATTAGCCTATCTGTGCATAAAATTGAACTCAATTCTGTGTTGGAGAGGAGTGGCATCGCGCAAGGTGGTGGATTGGCTACGATGTGTGCAAACGTGGAAAACATTAACGTTAAGAAATCTTACAGTGCCCCATGACAATTACGATGTAATAATCCTGAACTGCCCCGTGAAACGAGCCTGGAAAGCAATTCTGTAAAATTTGAAGGAATGAGATGGAGGTAATTACCCCCATATAAACTCATAAAGAGCAGCCGACAGTAGGGAGGGTAATACGACGGCGTCTTAAGGTGCACTAGAGAGGAAAGGGGCCAGATTTCTAAAACGTTCCGCGGAAGCAACAGGGCCAGAGTCTCCTCTGGGTCGTCCATTCTGCTTGCAAGCTCGGATCATCATTACTTCCACCCTCATCCCCATTCACTTAACGCCTGTAAGTGCGGTGGGGTGGCTCCACGATAGCTCACCCTGGCGCCGTTTAGAACTTGCACCACGCCGTTATTTGCCTTTTGCACCTTTAAAAAAATACAGATTACCTGACTTTGGGAGGCAATTTGAAGCCCCTCCCATCCTTTTTTTCGCTCCCCTGCTGCCTTCCCAAGTTTCCAATCTCGTTATTCGTCCCACCCCACCCTATTTTTAGCTTTTGCCAACTACATCTTTTTCCACGCCATTTCTACCTGCTTTCTTTCCGGGGGAGGGGGGAAGGAAAAGGGTCAGAAAATCGATGCAAATTGTATTTCCGTGTCTGCAACACTGTTGTAACTCTTGACTGAGTTTACGTTTAACGGTGCTTCGGTCCTGAGAATATAGCCATCGAAGCACCTCGCGTTAGAACAGTGTTGCCAAAGGGTGTAATTAAAAAAGAGCTAACTCGCACACAACATGAAGATTTAAAGAACCTTCAACAGGATACATTTTCAGAGATGCAACAGCCCGAGTCCTAATACGATTCGTGCTAGGGGTTTTATAATGGGATACTGCAACACTAAACGAGCGAGTGGACATTTGATTGGCGTTGTCAGCAACCTTGTGAAATTACATGGCATATCTTTGGGAAATTCACTGCTTTTCTCTTCGCTTGCTCTTCTGGCCGACAGGCGAGTATCTTTAGGAAATGATGTTTTTTTTTTGTTTCTCTTATATAATTGTCAACCGTTGATCTGGTAACGTTGAAATGAAGTTGAAAATGTCAAGTGTCCGCATTCAAACTGTTACATTTGAACATAGAGTGTAAAGAAAGGGCTTCAAATTCCTCGGAATAGTTTTCGAAATATTAATTCAAATAAAAAATTATGCAAAATTCATGTAGATGGTAATATTTACACCATAAACAATCGTGTCAGCAGATGGAGTATAGTCCGTATTCATGAAATAACTTGATAATAATTGAATTTGTATAACATGTATTGTATTTGTTAGTTGGTAAAATTGTGCTGTATTATTTATGTATTTATCATCATACCAAAGCCACGTCTCCAGTTACAATAGGTGAACACAGAGCTATTTTTATGGCGGTGTACTGTACCTTTTTATGAGTGATCACTTATAAATACACCACAATATTTTGAGTAGTTCTTTTGATGAACAAACCTATTTGAAGAGTACCGGAACTTTTCTTTCCAGAGAAAAAGCACTGGTTGTAGATATACTAATGGAATTACGTCAATTACATCACAAGAAACATTTTATTCTGGTCACGGCCCTGGGATCTGGGCTATATTTTCCCTGATCTAGCTAAAAATCCCTTGAGAGATTTTTGGAGCTAAGTAAGAGTACCAGACTTGACTCCAAACGATCTAGGTTGGCAACCCTGTGCTCGACTGCCAAATGGGGGATCTAAAGAAGATATTGCACATGCGATGGGTACACCTCCTTCCATTCCAGTGTTTAAGTTCTCATTCCGAAAGGACCCAGCCACCTTACAGGGTAAGAACCTCGGCCACATACGGGATCTTACCCCACGTGGCACCAATATATCCGAGAGCTAATTTGTGGTTATTTAGTATAGTGGGGCGTTAACAAACATAGCGTGTAAAAAAAATAATTTTGTCTGCATATTCTTCGGTAGGTAAATCCCTAATACCCGAGAATTTTCAACATGTGAACCCCTTTGGTGGGACTTGTGGTATTCAATAAACTACAATGCATCAAATAGTAAATTCAGTTGCTTAAATTTTGAAGGGAGGAGCTGCAAACACCTTCGAATAGTACAACTCTTGTCGTCGAAACTCCCTCCAGAAATATTTCTGCACACGAACTTGGTTTCTTAATGCTTTTATTATCCACGACTGCTAACAATATCAATTGAATATGTAACAGGTAATCCTGCTTAGGTTGCCCCACTATTAGGGTCGTGCGGCCGATTGAAATAGTCCTTCTGCACCTCAACCTATTTCTGGTCGTGACTGTACAATTTCGGATGAAATATTTCTTTAACTGACTCGATGCCGAACACCTACTCCAATTCATGATCACAAACATCCAAACTGTAAACACATACACACCAACATTTTATAAACAGGAAACACATTATCAAATAAAAGTGTTTCAGGTGGCTTGGTGACGGAAATCATTGGTTACCTGATTCGTGATGTCATCTTCGAAGATTCTAGTTTCGAGTTCATTGTTTCATTGTATTAGTTCTTTAATTTGTTTGTTCTTATCATTCATCATCATTTTCGCTACACATATATAAAAGTGCAGAAGCGATACTTTAATCTATTTATTTATATTCTTTGTATAGCTACTTGTACAGGGTGTCATTTTATTGGCGCCCACGGACCACGGAAACGTATAGAGGATATCAAAACAAACAACTTTTTTCAGCAACATTTTTCTCGTTGGAGAGTCGTTTCGACGCTACAGTCGTTCAAAAAAGCCCGTTTTGCCGCCTGAATGCTGGCAACCGAACACAACATTTGATAGCATTTGTGACGTCATATCCCGTCGTGAAGCGATGCGTTACAGGGTTGCCAGGAACACACATATTCTGTGAAAAATGGCATAGCTACAATCAGAGAAAACACGTTCTGTAACCTAACAGGAAGTAAACAAACGATACGAAGAATGGTAGAAAGAAAATAGAATTCAAGTGGAAGTGGTCATATCGAATTTTGTCTCAGATCGCATGTCCAATATTTGCAAATCTAGTTACCAATTTGGCATCTACAATTTACTTTATCCACTTCGTCCTTCTGATACTAGTTGTCTGTGACACACTGAACAAATGAAAAAATAGAAATGAGAGAACTCAAAATTCCAAAGCTAAGCAACACATAATATAACGTATATTCAGGGCATTATGATTCAAGTGGCAAAAATGGTTGAAAATACAGTGATATAAGTAGTAGTAATACAAACTCTCCGACGACTGTGTTTATCTATGCACCGGATACACATGTAATAGTTTGCAACTGTGAACAGGGCAGTATATTCGCTGCTGATTCATCATTAGATTGTTACTGTGGTTGTACGTGTTTTAGCCGTAATGTAACAACGTGAACCTCGGATACTTCCGTTATCAGCACAAAAGTACTACAAGGCATCTGGACACAAACCTGAAGATATCAACCTTTCAACGAGATTTACAAATATTTGACATGTAGCTGGGCGTAAACAGCCACATGTAAGCTGTAAGTCCAATAAAATTTATTGTTGTTGATATTTGAAGGGCCAGGGGGAAAAACGATGAATGTCGATTTTCGCCCATTTTGAGATCGCAACGCCATCTGATAGTTCAGAAGCTGTACTATAAGAATGAGAACGGCCTTGGTTGGGAAACGATGAGAAGTGCCTGAAAAACGCATTATTATTTTGACATATATTAACGTACTTATGAAAAGAAATACTTTGTTTTTCATTTCCTGGCAAATCGTCTCGAATGAACATTCATCGTTTTCCCCCCTGGCCTTTCATTTGATATGTAGCTGAGACAAAATCCGATATTGACACTTCATTTTGAATAAGTTTTTACCGTTTCTCATATCGTTGGTTCACTGCTGATCTTCTGGCTGGTAGGATATGATGTTCGGTCTGCTGGACGCGTTTCTCGCTTCGTTTTACAGTTAATAATGTGATAGGTAGTTTGTCATTTTTCACAAAATTTGTGTGTTCCTTGCAATCCTGCCGTGCGCTGTTTCGCCGCAGGAAATGACGTTACAGATCCGATCAAATGTTGTGTTGGGTTGCCAGCATCCAGGCGGCAAAACGGTCTTTTTTAACGGCTGTTGCGTCGAATCGACGCACCAACGAGAAAAATGTTACTGAGAAAAGTTGTTTCTTTTGATGTCCTCTATACGAATCTGTGGTCCGTGGGCGCTATAAAAATGACACCCTGTATAGCTAATCAACCTGTTACATTAAGCAACAACGTAAAACTCAAAGACAGAGAAAGAGGCATAATGAGTTACATTTCAGCTGTTTTCATACACGATGCGTTGTGTGATGTTAGCACAGGGGATATTTGATTAGTGCGTTTACTATCTTAGTAATCTCATAGCTGCTTGCCAATAACTCCTCGGAAAACTATTTAGTAATAGGTTTCCATTAACCTCGCATAGAGTATATATTATGTATGACAATTATAATTCGACCTTAACTGCATACAATCTAATTTTCACATCTAATGACCCAAAAATCAACATAATTGTAAATTAAATTCTAAATCGAACCATAAGGAAATTAAGAGTTTAACTGATATAATCAGCAGTGGCGGCAATTAGGGGGGCAGTTGCCCCCCACTTTTTGCCACTTTTACCCCCGCACTATGCCAAATCTTATGAACCAAGGGAAAGTAAACTGTTCTGCTCCCCCTCTGTTTGCACCTTGCCCCCTAGTGTTGCAACCCAATCGTCGTCACTGTAATCTGTTCTATACACGAGATAAGAGATTGTTCTTACAGGCTCGATGGCTTTTCAGTTGGTTTGTCAAGGACACTGTAATGCTTAGACTTTCAAACTTTTCCGCATTTAAAGAATGCATTGGAGATCCGATTAATGAAAGGAAGAGCAGGTTTTGACAAGGCTGCAACTTCTAAATGATTTCCCAGGTCAGTTAAGGTTGGATTCCTGACACTGAAACCGTTCTAATATTAACCTGTATATGTTGGTACAATTTCGATTCAATTCTTTTAGTGAGATACGATTGAGTTCTATGTTAGCTTTGTAGGTGCGAAAAAATATTAAACCAGTGACGTGACAAGCTATATACGTACGTGTGATATAATAAATACAATATTGTACACATACAATAATGGATGTAAAATCTGGTTGGGATGTGTAATTCTAGGCTAACCGAAGAGTGGGATGGTTCAAGACTAATGGGAGGTGCTTCCCACAACCCCTTCAAATCGCACCATGCAATTACGTGAATATGTCATATTAAAGAAAAATACAATCAATTAACCAAATTAAATTATCTTCAACGAAAATGATTGTAAATATATTCTACAATTCTTGTGGTTTATATAATAACATTTTTTCACAAAAGTATTATTTCCTGTGATTTCATGTAAATGTTATCCACTTGTAACGTGCCCAGTTCTCATTAGCAACAGTGAACTGACATTTCGTGCGCCACGTAAAAGTAAGAAACAGACTTTACATTATTATAATTGACATGCACAACAATTCACTCCCTCCCCCCTAACGATTTTGTACTTCTAATAACTGAATGCAAGCAAACAATCACAAGGTCCAAAATGTGACGCACAGTTAGACCAATTGAGTTTACTAATTCGTGTCGACCATTTCTGTCACCAATTTCTCTTCTGAGAAAACGTTGTTTGTTTTCCATTTTACGGAACAGGAAGGTTCCCCAGGGGACAATTTATGGCAACAAACAAGGTGCTTATTCACTGCATGCAGTGATTGGCGTAGAGAAGACAGTCTGAAGTGGCAACAATAGAGAACGTTCGTGTTCTCAGATAATTTTAGCTCGTCTCGTGGCCAACAATGGAGTGGAAACGTTTTCTTCGTTCCCCTGAAAGCGTCGTTAAGTATTTATAAGCAAGCTTTGACCCATTTAATCTCTGGTATTGATGAGTGGCTGCCTCTTTTGGAAGACCGTTTCCTTGTTATCGCTTAAGAACTCACGTTCTGTCGATTTCCCTATTCACGCTGATCTTTGAACTTAATATTTTGTTGGACAAAAACAAATTGCCCTCAGGAAATTACTAACATTTGCTGTAAAAAATTTCATCCAAGGTTGGACAAAATATTTTCATGTAATCTCTGTATATTCTTATTCTGATAAAAATTTCTACTTCTTCTAATACGTTACCGCTATTGCCGATATGTTAATATGTGCGCCCTAAATTGGAAGTATTTTTTTTTCTCAAAACCTGAAATCATTAATACTTAAGGTACCCCCTTACATTCGTTAGCGTCTTAGTTTCGAATAAATTAAGTAAATAAGGACATACGTCCGATTTATTTATGATTCTGGTATATAATATGCCTCCATATATTTATATTATTAAACAAATAAAAATGACCGAAAAAGGAGTCAGCTTTACATAAATGAATTTAAATTAGAAATCGACAATGACTTCTTTCTTGCTCGAGTACAAAAACATGGAATTCTTCACGCGCAATTAGAAATCTGAATGTTCAAAATTAGCATGCAACGAAACATATCTTCATTGCCTTAGACGATTCCACAAAATTCATTTCGCCTCAGCCAACACATAGTTGGAAACAGAGTCACTAAATTTATATCATCTACCACGTTACAAATATTCAAGTTATCAATTTACCTGGTAACGTCGTCGGCTTGTTAATCAAGGGGTTCCGGGTTCGATTCGCAGTGAAGGAACATAGTAGTTCGGATCCCTTTGAAACTGTAGATCCAGTCCCGATTAGCCTATATGTGCATTAAGTTGAATTAAAACAAAATAATTAATAAAATACTATTAACAATTTCATTGTAGTAAAATACTGTTGGTAACGTATATTATATGACAGTTACAGTTATTTAATTTTTAAAGTAGCTAGTTTCAGTTAGAATTCATAAAAGAGTAACTGTTACTTGTAACTGCGTTACAAGTAAGTAGTTACTTCCAAGCAATGTTCCCTATTGCATGCAACTTGCGAATATAATTTAGGTCAACATTAGAGACAAATGAACTGGAAATGCACTAACTTTTAACGTTGATTTTGCGTTCTCGTATTGTAGATTCGGTGAATACGGTGACTTCACAACGCGCCAAGAATTTAAAGTACTTGCTTTGGAGAGACGGGTTTGTCACAAATCATACGACGAAGAGAAGCAGGAAAGCAAGAGTTAAATCATTTCTGCCTTAAAAAAAACTGCAGGAAGATGTCGGAAAACGCCGTCTCTTCAACAATAAATCCGGAGCTGACGTCTTCGCTCGCAGAAGCTCTGTTTTATCAGATGATCTCTTCACACAAGTCCCTCTTCTTCACTACGAGGCACTCGCGGCCATTTGAATTTTTGACATGGCCCCATTTACCACTTCGGTGAGTCCCGTTTTTTCCCTTGCTAACAAATTACGACAGGAATTCCTTTCTAAACGCGAGAGGAGACAACGACGATGACGCAATAGGAGAGAATGCAGCGGATTCGTTGCAATTTCCTGATACTTTCTTATCCCGGCATAAGTCACAACTATATTTTCCAACCTTGGGTTCTTTTCAGCGAGCATTTCTTAACAAATTACCATGTTTTATTACAAGGGAGGGGTCTTCCTAAGGATTATTTATTACTGCCTGGTGATAAAAACTTCCATGCGGAAAATCTCATTTTACCCGCAAAGAAAACTGCTGCCATAAATCACGAAGAGGCGGAATTTAAGTGTCATTTTTCGGAGGAAGATTTCCCCCGTTTCATTAAAAAGAGGAACAGAAATAGTGTTTTAAAGTTCAATTTCATCTCCCTCGGCTGGTCCTCAGACAAATATTTACTCTTCGGATTACCAAGGGAGCAGGCTGCGGGAGGCTTATTGCGTTTGCTAATTTTCTTCCTCTTGAAACGACACTTATTGCTCGATATAAGGGCGGAATAGTGAAATAATCGTCGTTTTATTTCGTTCCGACAGCTGCGGTTTAGTGAACCCTGGCCGAGTCGAGATTTTGAGAGTTACTTAAGAGCTATTGTTTGGACAGATTGCCTATTAACTGAAGAAGATACCAATGGATTGTTTCTTTGGATTTCTCTTTGTAGCTTTGCTATATCTTCGTCACAACGATGATTAAATGCAATTGATGGAAGCACATTCATAAGGGAACATTCATGACCAGAAGAAGACCCGAACCCATAGCATCGTGAATTGAACGCTCAACGTGTTCGGCCACTTTGTTCGTATCGAAACGGCAGTAAAGTCATTAAATGGATAAGAATATCCAAAAATAAAGCACCACCTATTAATTTTTACTGTTATTATTTACGTCCCAGCCGACTGGATGTCCAGCGCTACAAGTGAACGACTTTCGACCTCGCAGCCAACGTTTCTTGGCTTTCGCATGAGTCATTTTTGTAATTGTTCCTTCGTCAATTTCATCTTATCAGCACTCATTTTCTTCGTCGTTATTAGTCAAGAGTGTCAGAAAGTGACGTAGATAAACAAAGTTGAGTAATTATCTGAATATTAGTGGCATTGATTCTTTATTAGCAAGTAATGTTAATTTGATATTCTCCATTAATAGTGAGCCTCCCCGATGGCGCAGTGGTAGCGTCGTCGCCTTGTAATCAAGCAACCCGGGGTTCGATACCCGGTGCAGGCACATAGTGGTTCGGATCCCACTTAAACTGTAGGTCTAGTCCCGATTAGCCTTACTGTACATAAAGTTGACCTAAAACGCCAAATCAACCAATCCATTGTTGGTGCTTTTATCTATATTGACACTACATTTCGAGTGAGTTCATCCTGTCTAATTTCTAGGTAAACATTTTTTTTTTTTTTTTTTGGTGGGGACCGAATCTAAGACAAGCTGTGATTTTAATACAAATATGTTGTGCTAACCACCGACTTCACACTGCCTCACCTGCAAATGTTACTACTTCTTGCTCCAGTTATGTTACTATTATCTCATCTGCGCCGACGTCCTTGGAGGAGTGGCTATCACAACTCACCACGACTCTAGTAGTCCCGAGTTCGTATCCTGATCTTGGCATGGGTGTTCTTTGTGAGTATCCCTTCACCAATTTTATCATAGCATCATTCATTCTAGCCGTCGCGATTAGCTCCAAGTCGCAGATAGAGAAACTTAATAGTAAAAATCAAATCAAGTTATCTGAGGAGACGTGGTCATGTTTGCTTGAATTCTACACTAGGATGATTTATAGAGTTTTGAGTCATTGCTATGAAGGCTGATACTTTTTCCCCAGTTTCCACTTTTGTTCTTTGTGTAGTACTGTTACATTGCTCCGCTGAATTCTATGTTTATGCGTAAAGTAGCAATTCCTCAAGGAAGAAAGCACGGATACATAACCATGTACAAAATCGCAAGCAAATGCTTCGACTCGTTGTTACCGGGCACCTGGGACTGGAGCATGGGCCTTGAAAATCCCTTATTCATTAAGATGCAACTGTTCCCATCGCCTGACGTTTGCACGGTTCGTCGTGTCCCCCGATTTTCCCTGAGATTACGGCTTGTTTTCGGAAGGTGGAAGGCCCCGAGCACACAATCAATGAAGCTGTCAGCCCCTTCCATTGCTGCTGCATGCAAAGAAGGCCTCCTCCACATCACGAGGCGATCCGAGTGGCACATAAGATGTGCTAAATTGGATGTTTATGAATCGGGCAATTTCAGAGCGGGCGTCTGCATCGGATGGTCTGAAGGCGACAGGAGGGGATTAAAAGATGAATAACGAGACAGGAGAAGACGTAGTCTTCGTTAAATTTGCAGCTTCAGAATTTCGCTAGGAAAACCTGAAAAGATATGCGGAGAAGCATCCTTGAATGTATCGACTACTCTTTCCAACGGCGCGGAAAAATGTTGTGCAATGTACGTGTAATTGACGTCATGCTGATGTTAAGTATCTAAAGAGAGGGGTACACAGGAGGTCCGGAGCCCCGAAATACGTAGTTCATTCGTACAAAATATTAAATAAATACTATTTATTTAATAAAATTAACACATTAATTAATAAATGTATCGGCACAAAATTGATTGATTGATTTGATTTACAGAGATTCCCCGATGGAGTAGTGGTAACGTCGACACCTTCTAATTAAGGGGTCCGGGGTTCGATACCCGGTGGAGGCACATAGTGGTTCGGATCCCACATCAAACTGTAGGTTCAGTCCCGATTAACCATACTGTGCATAAAGTTTATTAAAACACAAATTCAATCAATTGAACCAATCAATTGATCTGATTTATTTTTACTCAGATTTTCTGTCACTTTTGGATAATTTCGAAGATAAGGATGAATGACAATTGACTTGATGAAGGGGCACTCACAAAAGATCATCAATGTTCAGAGTGGGATTCGAACCTGGACACGTGGCATCATAGCACGCTATGCTACGCCACGGTTATAACCAGTAAAATAAATACTGTTTACTAAATTATACGTATGGAATTTAGTTATTTATTTGTTTATTTACGTCGAACTTACATGGGATTAATTCGCTTCTCTGCTACCTTTGGCTAATCGCGACTATGAGGATGAATGGTGATAACAGGAAATTGATGAAAGGACAATCACAAACACTCATGGACAGGACACAACACGTCAGGGGTGTCCACAGGGTGGGGGATTATGGCATCGAGATTTTTGGGAAGGACTTTTTACTTCAAATTATATAAAATTCAACATTTACATATTTTTCAAAATATACGTTAAAAAATTACATCTTAAATGCACCATATTTAATCCATTAGATGAAGAAAATAATGTATTTAAGGGGGGGGCAGTATCCAACTCTAGATCTTAGATTGTGGCGGGTATTTTAGTTAGAGGGGGATTGATCATTAAATTGAGGGAGAATTTAATTCTTGTGTATAACTATTGTCTGAAACTTTTGCGGAAATCCTGGTGTGGAGACTGAGAATTATTTTTTCGGAGGAGGCAATATCCACTTTTCAATACCAACAGTAAGTCTACAATTGGCATGGAAATTTTGGTGGTAGCACTGAGTATTAAATTTAAAAGGGGATATAGGAACTCTTGATAAAGTGTTAAATCTTAGATTGTCAAGGGATTTTTGTATTGAAGAGAGAGTTCGAAAATTAAATTTTGGAGACTGTATTTAGCGATATGGTATTCACGCGTTTTCGACCCGAACGTGCCAAAAGAGAAGCTGGAAAAGACTAAATATCTCGGGATGCTAAGAAAGTATTGACACCCCGTTAACTTAATATTCTTGAAAGCCTGCAAGGAAATAGATGTAATAGATGTAAAAAAAATAGTGTGTTGAAAGAATGTGTGTGTGGCGCTTTGCTGAGGTGATTTATACTATAGCTGCTTTACAAGACATAAACGATATTCTCGATATTCATTAATAACATCACTTCTTAAAATGTAATGCTTAGTGTTGGCATACTGCTTAATTTAAAGCAGTGCATCATATGGAACAGTTAAAAAATATGGAAAGTCTAAAATGGTATTTCATTCGAATAGATATCAATTATTACGTATTCATCCACTCTATTTTGGGGGGATTATGATGAACGATTTTAGTGTTCAAGTATAGTGTTCAGTAAAGCTAAGAGAAAAAGTTAATTTCGGTAGACACGCTGTTGCAATTAAATACTTTGTGGGTATTACGATATAGTGTGAGGGCGCGAATGATATGATTTGGGGGAACGCATGAAATGATTTGGGGGGGTGAGCCATTAGCCTTGGGGGGATTGGCACCCCTGCAACACGAGACCTACAGAGGATTATATTGGCTGCGAGTCAAGACGCCAAAACCTGGTTAGTCTGCAACAATGCAGTGCTGTGTGTACTGTGTGGAAGTGAGTTTGATATTTGGGTGCCATCCGAAGGGGTCATCCTTTGTTGTTGAAAAAGTCGAAGAACTTGGCAACGCAGGGTCACGATTACATGGCAAGCAGCTGATTGCATCCCCTAACGACAGCGCTAGAGGGAGTCTCTCTTCTTCATCAAGCTGTAGATGTATCTTCAACTTGAAACTCATCAACTCTGCAGAAGCTAATGTTTAGCTGAAAACTCCAAATCACTTTAGAGAAACAAAACTCTGATGAGACACTAAGCAACCGATTTATAATAGCTTCTTTTTAGCTTGTTTCTCAACTGAGCGCTCAAAGAAGGGAAAAACTCCTGACGATGGACAAAATGGCGGGCGGAGTAATTGAGCACCATTCGTTGATGGATCGTAATGCAGAGCGGCGTTCGCTTGTCAGAGCCAGTTAATTCTGGGACGAAGAAACAACTCTGATGATGATGAGCTATGGTAAGATGAATTATTGGATGCAAGTAGAGTGTCAGTGTCTGGATGAACTTCCAGGAGCTGTTTGAAGATTAATGGTTTCCTCTGCTGGAAGTTTTCAGGAAGCGACGGGTGTAATTTGCCAGAGTTATCTTCTGTGCGCCATTCGACGGTGAGGATTGGTGGGGAATATTCACAAGTGTGGACTTCGGGGATTGGAGAATCGATCGAGCGTGAATTGCTTCCTTGCACTGAATTAACATGATAAGAATGCCTTCATAGTCTCACAATGCTCCTGTTATATGCGATAAAAGTGTTTAAAAGAAGTATCCGGGTTTGCACCACTGAAAATACACTTTTATGGAGCTACGGTTGAGGTCAGAGAAACAAATATACTAGCAGTTAGCGACAGCTAAAGTAGCTTGGAGTTTGGTTTGAGTTGGTGTTTTAAGTCCACTTTATGCACAGTAAGGCTAATCGGGACTGGACCTACAGTTTAAAGTGGGATCCGAACCACTTGTGCCTCCACCGGGTATCGAACCCGGAACCCCTTGATTACAAGGCAATGACGCTAACAATGCGCCATGGGGAAGGCCCTAAAGTAGCTTGGAGATGTACAGTCACCGGTAATATAAATGGGACACCTAGATCCTGAAATATCGCTTTCCTGCAAGGCGTTATGTATGTTGCCTAACTCAATGGCGGTGGTAGAAGTTGTAAACGATATTAAAGTCCACTTTTCGCAGTAGAGTTAGGCATCACACATAACGCCTTGCAGAGGAGCGAGTATTTGAGAATATAGGTGTCACATTTTTTCTGCCCGTGACTGAACATGCTAACTGCACCAAACCTGACCTGCCTAACCTACTCTCGTTTGCATCTGATAGCAGAAGTGAAGTAAATAGGTTAGGCAGGTAAAATTTTCTTTAATTCTGCTATTACACCCTGTCCCGGGAATATCTGGAGCGAGCAAACTAAAATAAGCCTCTGCGCAAGTGCTCACTCAAAAGGGCTTGAACAATGAACGCTTGAGAGGGAAAGTGAGTGCATGGAAGATAAAACGCGGCTGCAACTTCTCTCCACCAACTCACTTTATCCCCTTCTCTTCCGTTATGGCGGTCTTGCTTCGCAGATTCCTGACAGATAATGTAGATTCATACATGAGTAGTTTAGACAGGCTAGATTTGATTCGGTTAGTATACCTCTCCAAGTTTGCAATGGCTGTCGCTAACCCCTCATAACAAATGTGGATGTCCTGTAAAGGAATTAAGGTCTACATCGGTGTCGAATAGAATGTACCAAAAGTCAGTCCTGAGCAAAAAGCTGTTTTCTATTGCAACTACATATTGCACTAAGATTCTAATTCACACGATTAGCGAACGATAAGCAGACTTTCATACTATATACAAGTTGAATACCAAGTCCTTAATGGTCAACTGCGTACTTCCTTTGTAATAGTTCCGTTGCAAGAATAAAAACTAAAACGTTTCTTACTTTCAAATAGTCTGTCATAAACCTAATTTAAATTTAAACACAATACTGTACCTTGAATTTATATTCCTAATAAACAAATACGAATCGAAATCAATAACGTTAAAACAGTGACATTTATACAGCATTCTTCAACTTAGCGAGTCTCTATTATTTAATAAACACACGTACAATGCAGAAGGAATAAATGCATCTTATTTGTGTTGAAAACAGTCCCGGTATGCTTGTGAACATAGGCGAATGTTTTGAGAAACAAGTGTGTCTTGCCCAGTAAAACTGTGAAAATTAAAGATAATCCTGCGAAAAGGAGTAGTCTATACATGAAAGATTATAAAGACGTCCATTTTCACCCACATTAAAATATTGAAACCTAAATGTGTGTATTTATAGAGGGGGCTAAATTATTCTTACGGGTGAAACTTGTGGCGGCGACATAGTAAAGGTTCCTTCACCACTGCCTTTTATTGGTTTTCCTTTGTTTTATATCTCTCCGCTCGAAGCGGGGTTTGTTATCCACCGTTAAGAATATTTACGTTAGTAAACCTCCACCTGTTTCATGATCTCACTACTTATTCCTGAAACTACATTGTTAAAGGTTGTAGTAAATTTACGATATTCTACAGTCAAAATTTAACAACCTACCCTGTTAATTTGCAAGAACGAAAAGCTACTTTGTTTCATTTAAATTTGAATATTTTATCATTAAAACTTGAATCATTAAAATTACATTCATTGAATTAATTACGTATAATGGCCGTTAACACCTAAAACGGACATGATCATTTTTTAAGGTAGTTCATTCCAATATTTTCACTGAAATGACACTTACCTACTTGTTAGTCTACACGAGGTTCTACTACTCTTTACATGTAAAATGTTTCCGAATTTGAAATATATGTTTATTTTTTAACTTAAGGCATGCAACCTAACAACACTAACTGAGTTGCAAGTGTTAGATAGGGCTACATTCTGACTTGGGACCCGTGCCGGCCTTCGTGGCGGAGGCCATGGGTCGGGGGTTCGAATCCTGGCCTGGGCATGGTTGTTTGCGAGTGTCCATTCATCAATTTCATCAAATCATCACTCATCCTTATCTTCGCAAATTAGCCAAACGTGGCACAAAAGCTAAGTAAAATAAAGCATAAATAAAGCTTAGCCATTCAATTCGTCATAACAATGATATTGTTGAAGTAAATTTACGAAATAACTAAGAGAGTTCTGTCATCACAATATTGGGGCTGAAAGATAGCGTGGTGTATTTTGAAATCGCATTTCCAGATATTGATTGCCTTCGGGGACACATTTTATTGATTCCCTCAGTCACGTCTAGTCCTTATTAAATTGTCTATGCATAAAGTGTACTTAAACCCACCATCGCTTGCGAGCGAACCCCTACATAAACTTATTCAATAAATAGGAAAATTATCATTCACTTTAACCACGTTATTATGCGATTACAAACTCCATTGTCTGCATGTTGAAATAGAATTTTATGATGTCAAGACCTGCTTTTGATCTGTGATGGGTTTACAATTGGTCAATGCTTTTGAGACCCCTTCATCACACCAAACCATTTGCATACATGGCACATCAAGGGACCTATTGAGTTGAACGTATTGTATTAGAATTCCCTGTAACATGGGTCTACGTTGGTCATAGGAACCAATTACTTCAACGTCTGGTCAAACACTTTGTACTTTACGAATTTAACACAACCTATTGGAGGTTAACGAGGAACGTGGGGAAATCCCCCAAGAGACAGGGTACCCCTGACAAAGCACAGTTAATTTTCAGTCCTTATAGGGATGTAGGTTATTCATTTCCCCTTTGACAATATAATATTCACATTTTTAGATCAGTGTTATCTTTGAGACTTTCAAAACTACAATTACAATAGTGTTCATGAAGCAAATAATGTTTCCTGTTTAGTATTTTGCATACATGTCCTTTGGATACTACTACTAATAAGAAATATATCATTAAAACATAATGAAGCGAGCAACGTAAGAGTGAGATTTTTAGAGGCCACGAAATTAGCATGTGGCAGAGGTAACTGCGAGGTCAAGTGTTAAGTTCAGGTAAAGGGATTGAACAGTGGCGTATGCTGAGTCTAAGACCTGGACTAGCTACTAAGATCATTCTTGTCGTCTTCAAGGAAATCACGGTGGTATTCCCAACGGCAGTCAGGTTGCAAACTTATAAACATTCAGGTTGCCAACT
The DNA here is from genome assembly GCF_977018435.1 of Lepisma saccharinum. Taxonomy (NCBI): domain Eukaryota; kingdom Metazoa; phylum Arthropoda; class Insecta; order Zygentoma; family Lepismatidae; genus Lepisma; species Lepisma saccharinum. Next base: position 2,643,563 of record NC_139239.1, read on the forward strand.
CCTAAGAATTCAGGTTGCCAACTCCTAAGAATTCAGGTTGCCAACTCCAAAGAATTCATGTTGCTAACTTCAGAATCACCATTATCGTCTTTTGAAATCAGGTTAATTCACAGTTTCTAATAGATTCTTCCTTACTACTTTACATTCTAGGCTTCAGACTTTGCAGATAGGATAGCTAGCCTGGACTATACGCTCCTGGGATTGACGTATTTACTCATAAACCCACTCAACTACAAAATAACACTGAAATGAACGAAACGATCGATATCATTACATATTACATACTTTGATATACTTAAATTCATTAATGCTTTCTTCTACATAAGTATGTAAAGTCAGCGGCATTAAAAATATGCCGGGTTCGATACCCGGTGGAGGAGCATAGTGGTTCGGATTCCAATTTAAAATGTATGTCCACTCCCTATTTTCCTTTTGTGCATAAAATGGTCTTAAGACAAAAATTCAATATTAATAATAATAATAAATTATTAAAGCGACACCTATTTTCTGAAGTACTCACTTCCATGTATGGCGTTATGTGTGTTGCCTAACTCTACAGCGGTGGCAGAACTTACCATTGAAATTTGCTATTAAAATCCACTCATCCATATATCCACACAGCAAAGTGTGTATTTCAAGATGTAGGTTTCCATTTTTATTGAGGATGACTGTACATATTCTGTATGTTTGCCTACATAATGATCCGCGGCTCAATAATAACCAGACCTCGGATTATTAGGTTCTATAAAGTGTGCTTTCAGGTTCCTAAAATACACTCTTAAAATACTCAAATAGGTTCTAAAAATCCAGAAATAGGTTTACAAACCCTGAAATTAGGCTTGAAAACTCTTGAAGTATGTTTCAAAAAACTTAAAATGATTCAAAATTTCTGAATAATGCTGAATAGGTACTATCATTAGAAACAAAATTTGAAAAGAATTGTAATAAATTTGAATGTCTATATGAACGAATTAACCAAATATTAATTTTCTAAGTTTTTAATTTATATACATCATTTTGAAAATTATCCACAAATTATGGAAACACAGAGTTAGGCACGAAAAACCGGCCCGCCTCATCTTGTCAGACATTCTCAAACTATTATTTCTTCTACATTTCCCTATTCCACTCCTCCCCCCCATTTCGCCACGTCACGTAACACCTCCCGCGGTATATGCGCCTGTTCTTGTATTTGAAGCACATTCATATAGGAGAAAGTTTTGTTTCAGAGCAAGTGGTGAGACTGACCGGTCGTAACCTTGAATTTTTTGAAAGTTCGCCTTTAAGATCGAGAAATATAGTTCAATTATCTCATGTTCCAACAGTTACTACCCTGAATACATAATACTATTTTTCATGATATTCACAGTCAAACTCCACCTCTTGTCTGTGAGGGCCATCTTCTATGCTGAAAATGAAATTTCAACAGAAATATATCCAGTGTTGCAAATTTAAATGCTGAAACGTTTACTTTGCAAGGCGTGAATGTCAGAAGTTTGAACTTTGGACTGTGCAAGTAACAATGGCACCAAACATTTTGCTTTGTTTAGGACTTTGAAAAACATCATGAACTTGGAGGAGAGAAATCGACAGAGAGTATGTTTCAAACACATTAGTCATTAAATTTTTCGGTACCAAACCCAGCAAATACCTCTGTGTGATTTAAAAATGCTGAAAAGAACTTTAAAAATATGTAAAGACCTTTTAAAAAAGTTTGATTTAGGCGCATAAACCTAAAATAGGCTCTAACAAGAAAAAATAGTTTATTTAGGCAATATAAAACTTCGTCAGTTGTTGCGTTTTGTAATGAAATGATGACGTATCTTGTTATTTCTAATATACCTGCAAAGGAAAAAAAAGGATAAAAACGTAAAATCCGTAATTCTAGTAATAACAGGGGCAGATGAGTAGACAGGGATTCTGAACATCACAAAGCAAAACTCGCAAAACCGGTTCAAATTAAAACTGTGCATATTGGCGGTGGATCATACAGAGCACCCGTTCAGAAACCCCTGTCCTTCACATCGGTCTCCCTATCGATCCCGGGCGTCGATGAGTTTCCAAAAAGCCAGGTGCTCTCCTATTGATCAAAACTTCCGCCGAAATGAAAGCGCGAGCCCCACGCGTTGAAACCCGCAATGCATTCTTCACGGTCAAAAAGAGCTTATTAACTCCCCAATTAAAATTATCGGCGATTCAATCTCTGGCATTCTCCCACTCTCTCTGTGTTTTGCCTTTGCACATTATATCTGAACATTTACAAACGAGCAACGTAGGCATTACGGTGCCTTTTGCAGGCTTTCATTTTCCACCGGGAAACCCATCCGCCTGCCGGTCCCACATTAATTCCATTATAGACAAAAAAAAAAAATCACCATAAACTCCCCATTTTATTTATTATTATTATTTTTATTTTTTTTTGGTATTGACAATGGATTCATTCCGTGCATTAACAAGGCTTAATCTGGATGTAAATAAAATAATTGGCAGAAATGTTAGAGGCCTCTGTCTGTGTACTTATTTTACCATAATCATTAAAGCAGAAATTTCGTACAGAATAAACCCTATCCTCCATGCCTAAAATTGCTTGTTATGTACTGGTAATACTAATATGCGTAGAAAATAACTTACGTGTATGGACACAACATTTGGAAGGGCAATGCGCTAATTTTTTTTAACATATTAGAGATTTTATTGATATTTAAGTCCACTTGATTTGGTCCTCCAGGTTGGGGGTTGAGGCATTGGACTGACGACCCAATCCTCGGAAAATATCCGCTGTTCAGAGACCCAACAATGAGCCTCGGATATGGAAGGAAACCAGAAGACGAACACGGCTACGAGTTAAGGTAAATGATCTCAGGATGGGGACATGGAATGTGCAAACAATGCTACAAGCTGGTAAGCTGCCAGAAATTGTTGATGAATTTATAAAATATAAGTTGCATGTTCTGGCACTGCAAGAAATAAGATGGCCTGGGAGTGGTCAGATAGACAAGGGAAACTGTACAGTTTTGTACAGTGGTGCTGAAACCAGAGGACACAGGGGTACAGGCTTTATAATTAATAAGTAAAGAAGCTAGGAAATCACTAATGGAATTTATACCAGTAAATGACAGACTGTGTAAAATTAGACATAGAGGCAAGTTCTATAACATCTCCATCATCTCTGCTTACGCACCTAACGAGGATGCAGAAGAACTGGACAAGGAAAAATTTTGTGACGAGTTGGACTTGTAAAATGAAAGTACAAGTAGACATGATATACTACTTGTCATGGGTGACTTCAATGCAAAAATTGGAAGAGAATCTGAAGTCAAAGAAGTGGCAGGAAAGAATTCTTTACATTCAGTCACCAGTGAGAATGGTTGGAGATTAATACAGTACTGTATACAAAATAAAATGCTTGCAAAAAGTACCCAATTCCCCAGGAAAGACATTCATAAAGGCACCTGGAGAGCTCCCGGCGGAACATACACAAACCAGATAGATCATGTTCTGGTGAACAGCAGATATGCCACATCTGTTATAGACGTTAAAACACGCAGAGAGGGGCCAATTGTGACAGTGATCACTTCCTAGTCAAATCTATATTGAGTCAACGATTGTCTAATATAGGCAAAATCAAGGGAAAAAGGAGAACTGGTTGGGATATAGAAAAGTTAAAGAAAGACAGTGATAAGAGAGCTTTTCAGGAACAAATACACCAACAATTAAGTGTTGAGAATGAAAATAATAGCATTGAGGAAATATGGAATGATATGAAGAAAACTCTGACTGAAACATCAGAAGAGATATTAGGGCAAAGGAAGAGATCTAACAGAAAATATTGGTATGATGAAGAGTGTAGAGTACTAATAGGGAAGAAAAATGAGTTACGGAAAAAGATGATTCAAAGAGAAACAAGAGTATCGATGAATGCATATAAAGATGCTAGGAAGGAGCGACTAAAATCTGTAGGAGGAAAGAGACATATTGGATGGAGGAGCGATTAAGGAAAATAGAGGAACATCAGACAGAGGGTAATACAAGACAAATGTACAAAGCTGTTAGAAATCTTAGTACTGGATATCAACCAAGGTTAAACGCATGTAAAGACAAAAATGGGAAGCTTATTACGGATCAAGCCAAATGTCTGGAAAGATGGTCAGAATATTTTCAGGAGCTCTATAAATCTAAATTTAATATCTTCTAAAAGTAGAAGAAACATATTGAGATTTGAACATTTTAAAAATATTTTGTAAGTTTCTTCGAGTTGTATGTTATACCTACATTTGATTGCTTTTTCTTCCAGTCAGTAAGATTTTGACTGAGAATTTTGGAACAAATATTACCTTTCTAAGCCCATATAAGTTGTACGATTTTAATTCGTTTTCAAAAATACGTCGAAACTTTTGTGAATCGTGAGTTCGTTTTATAGTTCCTTCATTACATTGCAAAGTTCTAATTATTTTTAGAATAATATTTTGGTGCATTTGCTTCAAGAGTCTAAGCTTGTAATTCTGTAAGACACTTTCTCTCATTTCTTTAGTTATTTCCTTTAATGCTAATAAAAATGTCCGAAATGGACATGTTTCCGTTCATGTACATTTCACCTGATTTCCAGTAAGTGCTAGTATAATTCAACATCGATTTGCATCAATAATTGATGTAAATATCATCGGTTTCGTTAGAGTTCCACTGAGTGCTACTATGAGGACGCGGATGACGGAGGGTAAATTACATATATTTTAATTATTTATATATTATGTTATAATTTAATTATATGTATATATTGATATACAGGGTTTGTCCGGAAAGTAACGAGACTGGCTACCGCATGGTGCTCCAGTCGTCAAGAGCGCGTCCGCCACGATCGGGATTGGTGGTGGTGGTGGGGGGGGTCTTAGGTAACCAACGCTACCCGGATCAGTCGCTTCCAAGCTCTGGTAGAGTAAGGGTCGCTTATCGCGCGAACCGTGTTTAGAAACTACGTCGAGATTTTTGGAAGCTCAAAATGCAGCGTTCGCTTGAGCAACGATACGCCATAAAATTATGCTTCAAGCTTGGAAAAACCGCTGCAGAGACGTTCACCATGATTAAGGAGGCCTCGTACCAGGACCAAGCCCTGTCAAGAGCCCAGGTTTTCCGTTGGCATGGAGATTTCAAGAACGGACGGAAAAACATAAAAGACGACGAATGCTCTCGACGCTAATCGACGAGTCGTGTGAACGAAAATGTCAAAGTGAAGAAACTCTTGGACCAAGACCGTCGTTTGAGTGAGAATGATGGCCGAAGAACTGAATCTACCCAAAACAGTGGTGCACGAAATTGTGAGTGAAAATTTGAACATTTGCAAGATTTGTGCGAAGTTGCTGACAAAAGTGCGGGATGACTGACAAAAGGAAGCTCCATCACGATAACGCCCCGAGTCACACCGCGTTCGTCGTGACGTCATTACTGGCTAGAATCGGCGTTGCCACGTTGCCGCAGCCAACGTACAGTCCCGACATGAAACCAGCGGACTTTTTTATATTCCCCATGCTTGAAAGGTAGCCGTTTTGACGATGTTTTGGCCATCCAAGCAGCAACGACGGGTGTTCTGAGGGGATTGTCGGAAGCTGACTTCCAGGAGGCGCACATGCGTGGAAATCGCGCTGGCAGTGGTGTGGCAAGGAGAGTACTTTGAAAAATTTTAACAAGTTATGCCAATTGGATCAATAAATTTTATTTCTTGGACCCAGTCTCATAACTTTCCGGATAAACCCTATATAATTTAATTCACCCTTCCAAATAAATGGATACCTGCGTTAGGGGGTAAAGGCTGCCGAAGCAACAGGTGATAATTGTAATACAGTTTAATAAGCGGCTATAAACAGGACCCCACACACATGTGTATGTGTGTCCTGTCTCTTTCCTCTTATTAAGCAGTATTCCTGCCAGTCGTTGTCAGTTAAGTTACCGGTATTGTAAATTAAAAAAATGTTAGACTACCTTACTGAACTCTGATCAAGAAATTTCAATATGGCAGTGGAATTCTAAGATATATCTGGTTGCACTGTCACGATTAGACACGAGACCTTCCCGGTGGTGCCTTGTAATCAAGGGGTTCCGGGTTTGTTAAAATATGGTTTCCATTTCCAATAAGATTAATAAAAAGGAGACATTATTCATAAAATCAAGGGGTCCCGGGTTCGATACGGAGGCACATGGTGGTTCGGATCTCACTTTAAACTCTAGGTTCAATCCCGATTAGTCTTACTGTGAATAAAGTGGACTCAAAACACCAACTCAATCAATCATCCCGTAGCATCGTCGCCCTGTAATCAAGGGCTCCCTGGTTTTATACCTGCTGGACGAACATAGTTGTTTGGCATCAACTTCCAACTTTTGATCCAGACCCATTTAGCCTTTCTGCGCATAAAGTAAATTAAAATGGACTACTTAGCTGATAAGATCGGACAATGTCATAAAATGAAAGGAGCAAAGGAAATTAAAGCACGAAGAAGTCGTGATCGGGAGGAGGAACAGTGTTACCATCGGTTCCAAAAATGTGAAGAGCCCGCAATGTTTTTCGACATGAAGAGTCTCTCTTGCAATCCACTGGGAATTATTTCCAAACACAGGAACCTCGACTGCCTCGTCGCAGATGATGAGATTTAACAATGATTTCCATTCCATTCAAGGACACCCATTTCCTTCAATTTATGCTTCGGATAATTTTGTTACAGCGCTTGCTGTCTCTCTTGCTTAATCACGACAATGAAGGCTGTGATGAAAACAGACTAGGAAACAAAGAGAAGCACACATGCGTTAATTAAGATTCAAATCTAAGACTCGGAGTGCTAGAAATTGAATTTGCTTCTCCAATTTTAATGAACGGAATGAAATAGCATATCATCTTCCATTCAATTCGATTTCCAGGATTGTATACACTTTCGAAGAATGTTCTGATATGATTGCAGTTTCTCATTGATTTGTATTTACCTAATTAAATCTATTTCAAGTATTTCGGCATTTTGTGACCGTAAGACACATTCTTAATTTTGAGTTGAAAATGTACTGGTAATTGGCAATAATTATGTGTCAGTATTGTCAATTACGAGTATCTTACCGGCAGAAGGAATATCCATTACATTTGATTTTTACTTAATTTAAATGCGACACTGTAACATAATATCTTCTGAACAGGCGCTGATCTCCGTGGCGGAGAGGTTAGCACAGCGTGCTACGACACCAGGGAGTCCCGGGTTCGATTACCGAACTTGGCATGGATATCCTTTGTGAGCGTCCCTTCATCAATTACAGCATATCATCATTCATCCTCATCTTCGCGATTAGCCAAATGTGGCAGAAAAGTGAAGTAAAATAAACCATATCTTTCGATCCGATCTTGTGAACAGGCGACATTATTTTGAAATTTACTAGAGCGCTAATAGCTTGATAACTGAATGCTAATTATCACTGTTGACTATCTCTCTTACACCCGCTACTGATAACTGAACGCATTAAGAGTGAATTGGAGGTGAGCAGCTTTCCCTTTCTACACTATTAATGGCCCCGTCTAGTTCGCTGCACTTTTTAAAACTATGTGTAGTGCAGGTGTGTAACGCCTTTGTCAGTGATCACTGACATTTTAACCGTATGACGCATTTATGAAAGTTTGTGGTTGACGATCAACCTGTATGTGCAACTCTCAAAAGAGATAGAACGTAATCGAGGAATCTAGAAGGTTCGTTCAGGTGGACATTGAGATAAAAATTACAATTTTTAAGTTAAATGTTAATTATTTTTTTCAGTGTTCAAAATTATTAACGTTGATAAAACTAATACTGTGTACAAGTGTGTTTGTTTTTCAAATAGAAGAAGGTAAATATTGAAAATATGTTTGAAGTGTGTTATTTGTGACAGTAAAACTTAACTATTTTCCTACACGCATAGGCGTTAGTGTAACTTACGTTGTTGTTGCTCTTTGCCTTGTAGAATAACCTGAGAAGTCCAATTAAGGGAAGTTAGCAACACAAGTCAATAAGTGCGCGTCAGGTGTATCCCGGTGTAAGGCTGGTGCAAGGAAATGACGTTCAGCCAAGGACACTTAGTGCACGAATAGCGGTTTTCAAGTTCAGAAGATTCAACAAATGTCTGTCTGCTGCTTTAAGTGTTCGTCTGATTACTTAGCACGACGCATGACAATACATCACATATTACACCGCTCTGGAACGTAGTACAAACGGTGCAGACACCAAATCAACGAAGTAGACGAGTCAGTGTTGCACTTCGTAACCAACTAGTCGAGTGAGTTAGAGGGAGTCAAAAAGTGCAACGAGCTAGACGAGACTACTAGAACCGGGTGTTCTGTCGTCTGCTGGAAGATCTTGACCGCTATGACGTGAGAGCTTCACTCACTAAGAGGAGCGCTGGAGACAGCACGTGCTTTGCAGTCTACCAATCAGAGCTTGCTGTTCCCTTTGGGAGGGGAATTTGAACACTCGATCGCCACATTATGTCCGACTGACGCACAGGGAGCAGTGCCCTCTAAAGGCTGGAATAGTTCATTGATCATATTAGCTTACACTTTCCAAGGACTAGTTCAATAGCACCGCCATTCGTCATGGTTGCACGAGAGATATGTTTGGCAACAACGGCCAGCAGACAAAGGACCATTCATTGAAGGGAGCTGTACCCTTGTAGCTTCTCATTGGGATGGAAACCGCATTTCCCTAGCTTTAAATTTAACATGCATTAACGGACCTTCGGGCGATAAGACGCAGTTAAATTTTACAATATTGTCCAAAGAAAAAGAGTGGATATTATGGGTCGAAAAATACGGAGAGCAGTGGATGGCGTCAAGTTAATAAACCCGAATAAAGAAGAAACGCAAGCCACAGGGCAAAAAAAGTGAATGACGACCAACATGTCGTTGTCTCAATTTCTCTGCAGCTCTGGGGTAACTGGCAGTAAAGCATATTGGCCGCAGGAAACGAAATCGTTATCCAGCACTATTGCAGAACGGACGTAATTCACTTTCGTTTGGGCCAACACATTTCATTAAGGCCCGTAGGCCGTCTCGGGGTACGGGACAAGAGAGGGAGATCCTAACAGCAACGGAACGACTACAGCGCCCTCGTTTGTTATGGAGGGGTCAATTGGAGTGCGCCTCCATGTTGCTACTCGGGGGGAGCCGTTGTGCCAATTTATTACGTCTCTTTTATTACAAGGAACGCATGTTACACGCTTTCCCGGCTTTAGCAGAAGGGACTTGTGGATTGTTGATGTGTGAACGACCGGAATGATAAAACGCCCAAGCGACAAAAAATCAAGTATACGACAGAAAACCCTGCAAGTGCTGCATCCCCTAAGGTTATTGACAAACACTGCTATATTTCTATATCAGTAGACGATTTCTTGTATGTACAGTCACCATTAGAAATGGTTTGGAAATTGTGTGTAAAAAGAACAATAGTGAATTTTGGAATAGTAATCCACACAACAAAACAGCAACATCGTGTTAAGAACAATGGCTCATTTTCAAGACAATGATCCAAAATGGTGGTTTTTCTCTTTCGAACCTTTCAGATCGAAGCGACACGTGTCTCTTGTAAGCATACTTTCGGATATAAAGTCAACCTTTCGAATCGAAGGAACAGGACAAGCTGCACGTGTTACTAGGACTGGATGGTTTTCTCAATGGTCAACACCGTGTCCCCTCGGTATGGTGTTCGCGCATTCGCGTTGAATGTTTTCTTAAACAGGAGGACCATTATAAAATTCAAGTATTAATTCCGGTTTTCAAGGCGGACTTTCTAAAAATTCAAAGGTATGAGCAGATGTCTACTTTATTTCAACTTTATGTATTACCGTCTCTCACCGCCCACACACATACACAAAACAATATAAAGGATTTATGTGATTTCCATTCATCCAAAAATTCTAATTCAATTTAACTAAAAGATATATATATTTAAAATATTTAATTTAAGTCGTTTGGCATTTGGCATTTCACATACTCAGATTCAGTGGCGATGATTAGGGGGAGAAGGAGGCGAGAGGGGTCAGTTCTCCAACTTTTAACCCCGCACTATGCTAAACCTTATCTACAAAGAGAAATCTACTGTCTTTGACCCCACAGTTTTGGCACCTTGCCCCCCTCCCCGGTATTGGAACCCAATCACCGTCACTGCTCACATTGGAATATATCTACAAACGTAAGTCACAAATATTACGGAATATACTAATCCATGAATAACTGTTAGGCTAACTGTATGAGAATTTCAAACTCAAATTTACTTAATCAACTTCAACACATTATCTTGCAATAATAGTCGTCTCTCAGATAGAGTGTTCTGCAAAGAACACTAACAAAGTAAACGGATTGAGAGAATTCTGTTTTATTTTTCACGCAGCTTTGTTTCCCTTTCTGCATAAAAATAAAAGCTAAACTGTAAAAAAAATTACCTCAGGGCATTTATAAATGTGTATAAATTCAATGGGATTTGGAATAATAAATGTTGAAATTTTCACGTCCATGGAGGAAAATTCACGCATAATTAACTGTACCAATAATTCACGCAGAATGCCCGGTGATAGCCCCTTTCACAATTCACCCTTTCAATTTAGTATTTAGTGTGGTGCACGTATAATGTCGGTATCCTGCGTAAGAAAATAGTTGTTAGCACTCTTGTCGTTTGTGAGACCTGTCCTGGGTTCGATATCTGATGGGTGATGGGAACTACATACATTTAGGTGTTCACTCCGCATTGTTAGGGCGGTTCACAAGTCTCTCGAGAGGGAGTGGCCGGTTTCTGTCTATAGTTCGTCTGCCTTAATCGTGACCATCTACGCAAGTGCACATGCTCTAACTGGAAGAGTCCAATGCCATCGCGCACACAACAAAAGAAGCGATAATATATAAATCAACCAAACGTGTATAAACTGTTGCTGCGTACCTACCCCACAGCGTGTACACTCGTTCTCTGAAGCTAGTCTCGTCTACAGCGGCCGGACAATAGAAAGCGGGAAAACATCATTGGAGGAGCTCGATCCGCTGACTACGCGTCACCCAATGGAAAGCCTCTTGGCGGACCCTGGTTTTCAATAGACTGTTACGTCACTAAGTTTATAGTTTAGTTGCAATATCCACAGAAGAAAGGAAAGTCGAATAGAGCAAGAGCAAAACAACGCCTTGAGACGCAACGCTAAAACAACAATATTTGGAGAAGACCCTTGTCAAAGTTTCCAAGTTCTCTGAGTATTGACAGATTTTTTATCCTCTTGGACTTTTCTCTCATCCAGCAAGATTTCTCCTCACAGGAGAAGCGCTTTCGAAAGAGAGATGAGGAAATTCTTGTAGAGGTTCCAGCTTTTGAAACTTGATGGTAGATGTAGCCATTTCCCCATTCGCAATATTGTTGGTACATTATGTTACGTAATGATAATTTTGGATCAAATTGAAGGGAAATGTTTGAACCCTTTGCTAGTCATAACACATTGAATACTAGCAACAAGTAAATGTTAGCAGAATTCGATTTATTAAATTTGAGGTTAACTTTATTTTCTTTGTGTGCTTTATGCTTTCAAATAAATCTTTCCTGAGTTTAATTGAGTTGGTAATATTTTCTTCTTGTATGTACGTATACCAATTATCTCTAACTTAACAGTAACACTGTCGCCTTGAAATGAAGGAGTCTCTTTTTTGATCCCCAGTGGAGGCATTTTACAGTGGTTCGACTCCCATTTCAAACTGGCACAGGATTAGTAAAGATTACCTATCTGAGAATAAAGTGGAATTAAAACATCCCTTTTCTACCTCTTATGTAATTTCCGATAATGAGGCCGAATGATTATTAAATAAAATGTACAAGTGAACACACATAAAGCAGCGCCTATGCTCACTGTAATATGAAGCGCAATGAATGATAGACAACACGTGCATTTTCGGTTGTCTAATCGGTGTGGTGTCTGACTTCAACGCGTGAGACTCCTGTTGCGATTCCATGGGTGCGGCCTTGTCCCCACATAAAGCGGCTCTGGAGCTCACCCAGCCTCAAAACAATGGGTACTTGGGAACAACCCCGGCGGTAAAGGCTACCGGAGCGTGATGCTGATAACATCATCTCCAAAATGGTCGAGATCGAGAATGTGTGGGGCCCTACCCCCACATCCTATACATGTGCCTTCGTTGGAGGGTGCTATATGTACGGGGAACTTTTACACGTGCATTTCTGTAGTAATCAAATGCACACAAACTGGTAAAAATTATTTCCATCATATTTGCAGTATTGCAACTGGTATTCGTACAAACATATTACGATATGGCTACGAGATAAAAGTTCAGATACCTGACTCAGAATTTCCTTTTGAATTCTATTAAGTAAGTAAACTTAAAGAGATGTCTGTCACGTTTCCATCTTTACGACGTCGTTGGAAGAATATATTTTCCTCCGAGCAATATCAATTTTGACAGCTTTAATTTTGTTGTCTTCATCACTGACGTCACCACTTAATGTAAGGAAATATTTTTTTAAAGATATGCTAGTTCTATCAGCTTGCTTACGTAAGTATCTTAGATAACAACACATAAATATCGAATGGGATGTATTGCAAGAAGTTACATGCAGATAATGAAACTGAGACATGATTATCGTAAGGGATAAGAAGTCTAAATTTCAATGTAGAGATCAATCATTAGTAAAGTAAATATCAAACACTGTCAAATTAAATAATATGTAAATTAAAGTAAACTTAAACTCGGTATACCCCGAGAAATCAGAAACTTCAATCAGAAAACGAACCCGGAACCCATCGCACCAAAGGCGAGAGCGCCTAACCATTTGACAACACAGGAACCCTGATAAAATCTAATTTTTCACAGTGCTACTCAGCAGAGAATATCTAACATTTTTGAGCTTTGAAAACCAATAAATAACATAAAAATATGTGTTTTCTTCTTTTAATATATCTCCGTATATTTCCAACTATTCTATTGATTACATTATGGAAGTATTTAATATTAAATGTGAGGTTTTAAATATTAGTTTTATCATTATTCACAGTATTATAAGCTAATGCCTCCTTTGTTTGCTTCTTTGATTTGTTGTTTAAGTGCACTTTATGCATAGGAAGGCTAATCGGGACTGGACTTATAGTTCAAAATGTGCAATGTCCCTCCACCGGGTATCGAGCCCGGGACATTTTGATTACAAGGCGACAACGTTACTTTTATGCCATCGGGGAGGCCCCACTAATGTCCTGTAACAACCTTAGTGAGCATAAATACTGTATTGATAGAACTCATTTAGAGCATCAGCTGGTTAACTACTAACGTGAATATTTAATCTTAAGAATGACTTTCATATTCTTGAGTTTACCAAGGAAGAATTTAACATGATGTCTCGCTAGTTAAATACTGTATAATTAACATTACCATAATATTATCTTCAGTTTAATGCTTCCATTTATCAAAACAGACTTAATGAAAGGCATGCATAAAGCAGCTGAAGTGTAAATAATATTATTTTTGTCCTAGTTGTTATTATTCTTGTTATATATGTATATGTGTGTGTATGTGTCCATCTTATTATTTTCATTATTTCTTTTCCGGTTAATATCCTGATATAAAATGGATTTTTCTGTATTCAGGACTTTTCAAATAAATATAAATATAAATAATTATTTGTTGTATTGGTTATTAAGTATAAATGTTCTGAACATTCTTAAAAAGTTGAAGATTCGGCTATAAATTCTGATGGCTGTGTATTAGTTTGTTGACTGTATTGTCGTATTATGTGTAAGAGGTAAACATGTACGTCTGAAGACAGAAGAAATAGGAAATTCGAAGCAGAAATACGTTAACTTTAAATCTGTAAACCAGAACACATAACTAAAGCAGATAAAATATTAAAACCCAAGCACATAATTGCGTTAAATGAAAACATAAAGGAAGGTACTGAAGCTTCTCGCCTACAAAGATCAGAAATGTTTACAGTATAAAGTACAAAAGACATACAAAACTTTATAATATCGTGAGGTGCATCTCAGTCTATTAAGTGCTTTGTTTGGTTTAAAAAATAGTGACTATTATTGTGCCTTTTATAGAACTTTAGTGCCTACTTGCTCTGGCTATATACTACAATAGCGCAGTGTATAACACCTCTCAGTGTTATCAAGTAAACAAGTATCACCGCCAATAAGGGTAGACTACATAACTTTGATCCAACCTAGGTCGACATCCAGGCATCCCCTTTAGTCCTAGAGAACCGAGGAAGAACGGAATATTTTCAAATGTAATGAAAGGAGGTTTTCGCCTCTCACGGTCCGAAGAGCTAATCACATAAATCGCATTTTCTTCCGTTTCCTTTCTTTTGTTTTAAGTCAGTTTCACGTTTCGAGACAAAGGCTTAGGAGCTGGAGAGAGGTTCTTTTCTGCGGTGAACGCCTGGATATAACACTGCGGGGGAGATGATGGAGTAACGAACGTAAGCGGACTCTCTTAATTCCCACAGCTGCTATTCCATAAGCCACATCAGTTCCGGAATCCTCTTTGCCCCTCTCCCTCCTCCGACCTGCACATCCCTCTGTCTCCCACTCTCGCTTTCTCTCGCTGTCTATTTCGTCCTTCTCTAGGTGGATGATTCCAGACGTCTTACTTAAAAGCAAATTGTCCTTTCCTTATATTCCACTCTCCCTTCTACTGACTTGTACAATCACCAGCAATGAAAATGGGACACATGCATCCTGAAATACTTGCTTCCCTGCAGAGTTGTCTAACTCTGCATAACTGTACTCAAAGTGGATTTTAATAGCAAACTTTCGGTGGGAAATTCTACTACAGCTGTAGCGGTGACTGTACACATTTTTTATCTCTTACTACCAACCTACGCGGCGGATTGGTTAGCACAGCGCACTCCAGCGCCAGGGGTTCCGGATTCTTCTTTGTGGCTGTTCCATCATCAATTTCATCACATCATCGCTCATCCCCATCTTCGCGATTAGCCAAAAGTGGCAGAAAATCGAAATAAAATAAACCATAACCAATTAATTTTTCTCTTACACTCCTTTCCTCCATTTTTGTTTGATTTGTTGATTTGGTATATTTTACTTCGCTTTTCTGCAACTTTTGACCAATCGTGGAGGTGCTTATGAGTGATGACACAATGAAATTGATGAAGGGACACTCACAAACCCCAAGTCGGGATTCGAACACGGACACCCTGGCATTGCAGCGCGTTGTGATAACCACTCCGCCACAGAGGCCGGCTCCTCTATTTTTGTACCATATACCAACTTATTCACTTGTGCTTCCTGTGCTGGATAAGCAATCTAGAAAAATATTAATATGTAGTGTTTTGCTGGCCTCTGTGGGGGAAAGGTTTGCGTAACGTGCCTTAGTTTCGAACTCTGGATAAAGCATGCAATCCGTTTCATTTACGTCGAGTAGAATAAGAGAAATAGAATACAATGTATGTGTTGAAATTTATACCTAAGTCATATACGTCACTTTTCTACGGCCCAAAGTTATCTCGACGACGATTAAGACATAAATTGGAGATTAATCCGAAAAAAATGTCCACGTTCAACTTAAGAAACGAACCCATAACCACGTTGCTCCTACTCCATAGAGGAGCTCGCCACATGTATTTAGAAACAAGTGTAGTAAAGGTGATCAACTTAGTTCGGAAGGTCACGAGCTCAATCGACGTGGAGGTCATTTTAAAAGGTTGTTCCGTGCGTTACCTCAGCCATTCAAGGCTAATACAGCCGTGATATGTTATGGTTACATCTCGGTTTTTTAGGTTCTAAAAAATGTGCTTTAAGTACGTAAAATAGGCTCTAAAAATTCTAAAATAGATTCTAAAAACCTTAAATTAGGCTCGAAAAATCCTGAAATAGGTTGCAGAAAGACTTAATTTGGTACAAAATTCCTGAAAATTACTGATTAGATACAATCGTTAAAAACAAAATTTCACAAGAACCGTAATAACCAAATATTAATTTTCTAAACAAATTTTCATTTCTTTATATCATTTTCAAAATTTTCTACAAATTATATAATAGGCTGCACTTGTGCTGTTAGGGAAAGTTACTTGTTGATATGAAAAATGAATTACGTGTGTATAATTTGCTGCAGAATATCAGGGTGGTTACTCACTTGGAATTCCTTGAATTCCGGGAATTATGCGTGATTTATTTGCTCTAGAAATGATTCATGAATTTTGGCAAGACATGAAAAAAGGTACAACCGGGTCTTTTCTCTAGTCCCATTTTTTCTCCGTAGGCGTCAAAAATTGCAACTTTTATTAATCCAAATCCCATTAAATTTATACATGTTTATAAATGCCCTGAAGAAAGTATCTCTCAGTTTAGCTTTGATCTTATTTTATATTTTTAGGAAGAAAAAGAAAGCTACATGGAAAATAAAAAAAAAAACATTTTCTCAATCCGTTTACTTTGTTAGTGTCTTTTGCAGAACAATCTATCTGACAGACGGAAGATTATTACAAAATAATATATCTTGAAGTTGATTAGGTAAATTTTTTGGTACATTGGAATCATACAAACCCTTTATATTGTCAATATTTTTGTGTATGGAAGGGAGAATGAGAGTCGGTAATACGTAAGGTTGGAATAGAGAAAACATCTGCTTGTATCCTTGAATTTTTGGAAAGTTCGCTTTGAAAACCAGGAATTATACTTGAATTTTTTCAGGTTCCTATTGACCACCATTAATCCTTTTGCGTTATCCACACTCAAACTCCACCTCTTGTCTGTGAGGATCATTTCATACATTTCACATGTGCTGAAAATTATCTTTCAACAGAAACATAGTCAGTAGTGCGATTGTAATCAAGGGGTTCCAGGTTCGATACCCGGTGGAGACACATACAGGTTCGGATCCCACTTTAAACTGTAGGTCCAGTCCCGATTAGCTTTACTGTGCATAAAGTGGAATTAGAACACCAAATCAATCAATCAATTAAAACTGAAACATTACTTCGAAAGGCGCGAATGCCAAAAAGGACCAAAGTGACACGAGAGTGAGCAAGGCTGCACAAATCAGAAGTTTGCACTTGGAACTGTGCAGGCAGTAGAGACGATTGGGTCCGAAAACTGAGAATGGGGAGGAGGGGGGGGGGGCAAGAAGTTTACTTTATCTTAGTAGGCAAGGCTTAGCATTAAAAATCGATATTGTGGGGTAAAAAGTAAGGGGGAACTGTCCGCTTTCGACGCCACTGTGTGCAGGTAACAGTGCGTCAGATATTTTGTTTTGTTTAAAGCTTTGATAAACACCATATACTTGGAGGGAGGGAAATCGTCAGAAAATATGTTTCAAACATGCCAGTCATTGAATTATTTCGCTTCCAAACCTACTAAATACCTCTGTGAGATATAAAAATCCTGTAAAACCTAAAAAATGTATAAAAACTTTAAAAAAGGTTTAATTTTGGCACATAAACCTAAAATAGGTTCTAACAAGCAAAATAGGTTATTTTAGGCACTATAAAACTTCGTCAGTTGTTTCGTTTTTTAGTGAAACGCTGATATAACTTGTTATTTGTTATTTACCTGCAAAGGAAAAAAATTGGTTAAAAACCTAAAATCCGACGTCTTGCTCCTCAAGCAGTATCTTGCTTTTGCAAACGAAGCAAGCAACTAGAAATCTTGACCAATATAAGAATGCGCCTGAGGGGCTGTAGTCGAATTTTCAACCGCAAGCGAGCGGAGCGAACGTGGGCGATGCAATCAGCTGCTTGCATTGTTGCCTTCTTCCTACGTTGTCAAATTCTGCAGCACTGTCAAAAGACACGAGAGAAAAAAACAAATGACTGTGTGTTTTATTTCGCGAGTTTTCTGTGACATTCTTATGTTGATTAATGCATATGATAATGGATTTTGTAAGAATTCCTGTACATTGACGTTGAGTAAATATACCTGTATTATATGCTCATACAATAAATACTGGGATTCCAATTGCTAATATGGCATAAATTACTTCTAGAAATCCAAATATTTTTTTTTTCCCAGCCATTGCCGAGGAAGTCAAGCAGAAATGGAAATTTTGCCCTTTTTGTTATAGTTGTAATGATAATAAATCTAGTAATTAATTTACATCAAAATCGGAAATTAATGCAAACAAAAAATATATGACCATTTGAAAATAGATGAATTAATTTGAATTACCCTGTATAATTGTGATACTTTAAAAAGTGTAATTGGTAGGCAAGCTTTACACACTCGAATGTATGCCTTTCAACATACTGTATTTTATGTAAGTAAAGGCTACAAATCAATACAACCAACAGTTTTTTTTTTATTTAAAACAAAACAAGAGGGAGAGAAAAAAGTTTTAATCCAGACCATGACGGCCGAGCCCAACTTAACACAACGAAACTCCGTGGTACGCTCTTGGCGGTGGACGAAGAGACATTTAACCCAGAATTCCAGGTCACAGTTTCGAGTGGCAATGCGAGAGGGAGCACTTGATAAGCGCGTGTTTCTTCCGCTTTCAGGCTCGCAAGCCGCAACAGACGTGCCGCGAGAAACAACTATGTGAAAACTATGAAAATTTCCACATCATAACGAAGCCAAGCAGCATGAGCCGGCTGAAACCACAAGCATTCGTAGAGGGCGCCATAATGCAGTTAGCTTCTCCTAGGTTCTCTGCAGAGTAGCCGAGCGGTGTTGTGTCATTAACCTTTACAGCGAATATTTTCCCGTGGAGGGAAGAATTCTTCAGTCAGTTTTTCTTCATGGAGGTTTACTTCACTTGTTTTTACAGTTTATGAAATATTTCGTTCTTAAATTTCCTTGTAAAATAATATAATATTGTTGTTCATTCTATCCTTTGTGTTCATTTTCTTCGACAGTCGCGACGGTCCAGTCTTGGCGGAGTGGTTAGAACAGCGCGGTACGACACCAGGAGCCGTGGGTGTGAATCAGTTTAAGACCTTTTTGTCTGTGTTTGTTCTGAATGAAAAAGTAAAGACTTAACTCTAATTGATATGAAATCCGGTATAGATTTCTGGGATGGATCATTTCAGTTGGGAATATTTCTAAGCTCTAGGGTTCACTCAGCTTCTGATAAATAGTTAAATTTATCTAGGGGGCCACCTGAATGGTATAGAGAGCTGGAGCGTGGTGCTGATCATATCAGCTCCACAAATGGCCGAGATTGTGAATATGTGTGACACTGCTCCCCGCCTCATATGCCATCATGGTATATTTCAATGGTACTTTTGTATTTATTGTATTTATTTATAAAAAAATAAGTTTTAGTGATTGATTTACTTTTATCTCTAAATTCAATTGTAATGAATAAAGCATTAGTTTTCAGTTACGAATTACGTTTAGTGATATACTCTCGAGTGATCGTTCGTTTGTTGGTGTCAATTCATGTAATTACAATTCTTCCTCGACGGCCCAATTAGCAAAATGTGGCAGATAAGCGACGCATAATAAGAAAATACAAATAGTATCTGTTGAATCTTAGTGGTAATTGTTCTTCATCAAGTCTTATACATATTTACATTTATCTCACATTTATATGTATCATTGTTCAGATCGATGAAAATGGAACATTTATAATGGACTTGTTACTTGCTACTGATTCAGCGTGTTTAACTGCGTTTGGTCCTACCTGTCCCTTTTCCCTCAATACAGTTCTTGTGACATTCGGAAACCAGGGAAGCGTGATCTGCTGGACAGCGAAGGGCAAATGGAAACCAGTAGCAAGGTTTACACACTTCGTTGTTTAATCTTCACTTTTTTGTCTTAGTAAGAAAGTTCAAGAAACAAGGAAATAATGAAGCCAAAGAGAGTTTTCAAGGTAGTGTGTAATTTCCTTCACATACACCCACCCAACGACAAAGATAATAGTATGCGAATTGCCCATCACCATTTTCATTCGGTCTGTTCCCCACACTGAGATGATCATGACATGAAATAAAATCGTCAATAGGCAGAGGACATTAACTGCTTCGAATCAAGAGTTTCCAATTCCTTAAAAAAAATCACAGGATGTAGAATAAAAAAGGCAATGAAAATATGGATGGGCAATTTGTTTACCAGTGTCTTTTCTGTTGACTGTACAGTCAACTGCAAAGATAATGGTAGGCAAATCGCTCATCGTTATTTTCATTACTTTTTATTCTACATCCTGTGTTGTTTTAAGGAGTGAAATTATGTTGGTGCGAAACAGGCTTCTCTGCTTATTGAAGTCTATTTCAATTCATTATCATCACATTGTGCAATCCAGACCGAATGAAAATGGTGGTGGACAATTCACCTACTTTTTCTTTAGCCGTTGGGTGTACAGTCACGGACACTGCTGGGTTGTAACGACCTTATTGAAGAAGCACTGAAGCAAGCCATCCATGTCTGACCACCAAGCGCCTTGTGACTAGACAACCCAACCAGCATTGCAATTCTGCGGCTTGTATACCAGTCATGGGTATTCATCTCTGAAATTCAGTAGTGATGCCAAAGAAAAATACGAGATGAAGATTGTCGATCGTAATGTCTCTTGTTCTCGACATGGAAAAATACTCGGTCCACGTTACGTTCCATTATTTAATGTTGTTTGGGAACGAACCTGACGGACTGGGTTTATATTTTCACTCCTTGCATTACAGTAAATTCCATATTTTTCAATTATATTAATGCTTTGAACGAAAATGATGCCCAGAAAAACATCGAACACACGTTCACACCTTTCTTCTCACACACATGCACGTTAAAACAAACACACCAAGCTAAGTTTTAACTTCCAAGTGAATGTCCAAATAACAGTAAATAGAGAAGCACGATGTGCGAAACATGGGATTTTTCACAGAGAGAATGCGTCTATTTGTGACATACGTGGTTTCTATTAATAGACAATGAAACAATTATGAGAGAAATTAAGATGCATTTTCGTTTTCAGGTGTTGAGAAAGGAAACAGACTGACTGGAAAAAAGAGAACATGGTGCTATTGATAGAGTGTTGGTTAGCGTTCGATCCCCACCAAGGACAATTTTTTTATTCTTTTCTATTAGTGAAGAAGTATGTAATATTGTTTTCTAGACATTTTGACGAAGGGATACACATCAAATTTGTTCGTTTAATCTGTATTTTCATTCTTCTAATAAGTTCTCTATCACAAGGGGATATAGAGCTTCTCTATCTAGGCGATGGATATCTTCTCAATGGTTACGTAGCTACGATTCTCCAGTTTCTTCCACCCACTTGTCTTATTTATTTACTTCATTCATATCAACTCACGAAATACCATGAATCTAACGAAAACACACAGATATAGTTAGAACAAGAAACACACCTCGAGTCGAAGGTTCCAGACTCGAGTTCTGGCTTTTTTTTTGCGAGGGTGATTATTCTTGTGTGTCTGTTTATCATCTTTGTCAAAAAAATATTCCTCATTATTGCCGTGATTAACCTAGGGAGAGACCAAAGCGACTGAAATAACAAAAGTACAGAAAATGCAAGACACATCTGCCTAGGCATGTTATACCTTGGGAATTAGCAATCTGAAAATTAACTTGAGTTTCAGTCGACTACTTGCGAAAGAGTGTCGTGTTGTCTCGTTTATTACTCATGATGAAAGGTGAAGTAGTCATTAGGAACAATGTATCCGAAATGCACTTTGTCTAAAGGAATCAAATAGTCGCCCATGGAAATCTAGTAGTTGCTGTAACGTTCTAGAAACCAAGAGGTGTTGAATTACAACCACCTTGTAATTCAAAAGAGCATTAGTCTTCTCGTATTTCGCGAGTTCGTTGATGGAAAAGGCTGTATGTACATTTCAAAATAGCAGTATATAAAGATTTCACTACAAAAAGAAATCATTTTAATGTTCACGCTCCACCAATACGGTACGTTGAACTTATAAAAATGTCACTTAGTGACAACCAAGCAACACACGGGATTTGCTGTATGTGAAAACTGAAATGTGACCCTCTTTCTAAGTTCTGTTTGTATATGACATGCAGCGTGCAACTCAGAAGCTTCCTAAACTCCTGCTTTGACTCCGCAACAGATCTTACTGCCTGTATTACACGTACCAGCTTGCAGCGCAGAAATTCCCAGTCAGAATGCCGCACGGCATACACGTATCATCTTACAGCGCGGCCTTCATTCCAAGTCTCGTTCGTTTACGGGTAAAACAAACGAGTGACGAATGCGCAATACAACAAACTGATTGGAGGAAAACTATCGCCCAGCGCGGCCGTCAGAAGATAAATAAATATGATTTTCGAGCTCATAGGTGCCCAAAAGAAAATTTACCAAACAGGGTAAACATCAAAAATTTATACCTTCAAATCACGTATTGACGTCATGTTTTGTAGCATCAGATGTCAAGGTTCTAAAAAAGAGAACACGAAGAAGAAAGATATATTGATAGAGAGAATAGAAGAAGAATTTGGTTTAATTTATTTTACTTCCTTTTGTGCCACTGTTAGCTAATTGCAAAGATGGAGATGATATGATGAAATTCATGAATGGACACTCACAAACACCCATGCCGGTATTCAAACCCGGGACACCTGGCGTCGTAGCGTGATTTGCTAAGAACTCCGCCACGGAGGCCGGCTAAACAGGAGAAGGATTAAGGAAGCAAGATACAGAGAAATTGAGAGAGGAAAGTGGAGAAAGATAAACAAGTGAGAGAGAGAGGGAGATAAGGAAAGATCAAATATATGAAAGGAAAACGTAAAGAAGAGAAATAAAGAAGGAAATGAGAGAAAAGAAAGATATGAAGAAGCAAATGAGGGAGAGAAAAGAAAGAAAGGGAAATGAATGAGCAAGAGATATAGAAAAGGCAGAGATGGAAATAAAAAAGCAAAAGAAATGGGAAAGATAGAGATAGAAATAAAGAATCAAAGCAGAAATAGAAAAGAAAGATAAATAAAGAAGTAAAGGAGAAATAGAAAAGAAAGAAAGAAATAAAGAAGCAAAGAAGAGAGAAAAGAAAGAGAAATAAAGAATCAAAGGAGAAAGAGAAAAGGATAAATAAGGAATCAAAGGAGAAAGAGAAAAGAAATAAAGCATAAAATGAGAAAGAGAAAAGAAAGAAATAAAGAATCAAAGCAGAAAGAGAAAATATAGAGAAATAAAGAATCAAAGGAGAAATAGAAGAGAAAGATAAATAAAGAAGCAAAGGAGAAAGAGAAAATAAAGTAATAAAGAAGCAAAGGAGAAAGAGAAAATAAAAAATAAAGAAGCAAAGGAGAACGAGAAAAGAAAGAAAGAATCAAAGGAGAAAGAGAAAATCTAAATAAAGAAGAAAAAGAGAAAATAAGGAAATAAAGAAGCAAAGAAGGAAGGAAAGAAAGAGAAATAAAAAAGAAAATAATAAAAGAAAAAAGATAAATAAAATATCAAAAGAGAGGGGAAAAGACAATGAAGCGAGGAAGCAAGAGAAATAAAGGAAAATGCAGAAACATGAAATGAGAAAGACTGAGTAATAAATAGAGAGGAATACAGAATCGAGTCACAGTTACAAAGAGAGAGAGAGAAAGAGAGAGACAATAAAAAGAAAACGAAAAGGGAAATATAGAAAGTTAAATGATCGGGAAGATAGGAATGAAAACAATCTTAAGTTGGTACACGAAAAATAAAATACACAAACACATAAGAAGAAGGGAAGTGCAAGTAGGTTATTTCCCTTACAGCAGCGGGTGGGGGTCTACTGTAGTGATCCTCACAGCGGGCGCCAATGTTCGCACTTTTGAGCAGATTGGCCCGTATTACACGGTCATCTTGCAGCGCAGTAATCTTATCGGAACTTTGTTCAGTGCAGGCCGTTACGTGTAATACAGCCATAACATCTACTACATTACATTGTAAAACTCTTAAGATGCTCTGTGCGTGCATGAATACCGGAATCGCTTGAAACGCCGAAGGAAAATTACTCGCCACCTTCTCATTATTTATTCCTCCCGCTCCCCCCTCCCCTCCTGCCAGAACTTTATCAATCCGATAGCGACGTGACGTGCCACGGACGCATAGGAACGATTAAATTAGTCACATTTTGCACCCTAATGTAGTGTTATTTCTCGCAACACCTTTCAAGCGCACTTCACATTTCGCGTCCAATCTTGTTAATTATGTGTCATTTGAAGTCTGAAGCCGCAGTCGTGTTGCTGTGGAGTATAGGAATCAATACAGTCAGCCGCCGTCATGGACTGCCAAAGCACAGACTCTCAACGCCTTTCTTGCACGGGTGAAATTAATAAATAAATTAGTTCTGATAAGAGGGACTGGTCGAGGGACGGCCATTTTAACTTGCGAGGAACTACATCTCCGCGGGAGAGATTTCAAATAGCCTACGTTTTTCTAAAAAGTTGAGCGGAGCCGATACCGATGACGATATATCGGTATCGGCCGATACCAGTGAAATTGGTATCGGAAAGTATCGGTTGGAATTCAACTACCGATACCAGCTGATACTTTTTCGGCATTTTGGTCTTTCACAGGACACTTTTACGGAGTCTAATTATCATGAAAATTATGCAAAATTCAAACTTTATTTTTATTTTGCACACAAGAAACTGTATTTTGTGATTACATAACATCTATTTTAAGAATCTGATGTAAGTCTCGAATATTCTAAAGCAAATTTCTTGGTAAATTTATGCATATAGGCTAATTAGGAAACAATATTTACACACCAATGTTGAACAATATTTTGAACAAGTTTTAATTATTGCAATTTTCAACTATAGGTATCGGTGTCGGTGGGAATCGGTATCGGTTCAAAGTGGTATCGGCTCAGCCGTACTAAACATATAAGAATTTATTTCGAAAATTTACATAGTGAGTGGTTGAGGTAAGAGATTCACGTAGGCGATAAACGCGGGAAATGTACAACTAGTTGCCTGCTCAATATAGTGGATGATTGGATTGGATTGATTTGGTGTTTTAAGTTCACTTTAAGTACAGTAAGGCTATTCAGGACTGGACCTACAGTTTAAAGTGATATCCAAACCACTATGTACCTCCACCGGGTATATAGAACCCGAGACCCCTTGATTACAAGGCTAATATAGGGGGTGATGAACTGTGTCATGTACACCCCAGGATAACAGCTGTTTCGGTACAGACTGTAAACTTCATGTATTAAGGATACATTTTTAAGTAATGCTTTTTGAATTCAACTATTATTTCTAACTAGGATTGTGCCATACTGTGCAGACGAAAACAACATTCAGCATTCGTACTTGATGCCGGAGAAGAGTGGCATTGTGACATCACATACTTGTATTTATTAAACAATGTCATTGCTATTGAATTGTGTGCATCATTTATGGCAATATCAATCAGCCACCTCAGTGGCCGAGTACATACATTCATGATATCGCCCCTTTACAATCCAGGCTGGAATACACGCCTCGAACACCAAAAGTTTGTCAAAGCTAAAGTCAACCTTGTCTTGGATAAGCTAATCGGAATTGGAAAAACAGTTGAAAATGGTATCCGAACCATTACAATTTGGGAACCAAGCTGGAACCCCTTTATTACAAGGTAACAGTGTTTCCAGTGCACCACAAGGAAGGACCGCCAAGGGCGATCCTTTGTTTCATCCTTTCATCAATTCTATCTACAACTACTGATGATAATCGTTGCTATGCATCAAAAGTGGCAGAAAAGTGGAGCAAAATTAGAAATGAATGTATGTTTTTTTTTTTTGTTTACAGGCCATATTCTGCCACTCTTGGCTGATTGCAAGAATTATAGTGAATAATGATCAAATAAAACTGATAAAGTGATAAAACAAAGGACTTTTATTGAATTTTCTGTCCTTTTGATGAAGTGACACTCACAAAGAACGTCCATCCCCAAGCCGGGACTGAAGCCCAGAAGGTGTAAAGCCGTGGCGGCGATTTGGGGGGCGAGGAGGGGCAGTTGCACCCCCACTTTTCCCAAGTTTTGCCTCCGAAGTATGCTAAATCTTATCTACAAAGGAAAATATATTGTCTTTGCCCGACCAGTTTTGGCACCTGCACCCCGGTTTTGGAACCAAATCGCCGCCACAGTAGGGACCCTTTTTGAATATACTCAAATGCCAAACTCTCTGGATTCGCAAAGCAGTATACTCCTTTTTAGGGTAAGTGTTCTGTGCTGACTATTTGTGTTTGTGATTCTCCATCCATCAATTTCATCTCAATCACCTTTCATCTTCATCTTCGCGATTAGAGAAAAGTGGCAGAAAAGCGAAGTAAAATGAATAAAACCAATTAATCAACCCGGATCTGCAGTAGCGAAGTAAAGTTAGAACAAGGGAAGTGTAATTAAATTGTGAAACAAGGCTAATGGATAAAATGTTATAATGCTACATTACGACATACTGAGCATTATCAAACAACAAATTCAATGAAGTAACTGTTTACGTTTATAAGGTATGTGTTAAGGACAAAGAAACATATTTCAGTTATGGAGCGCGGATCAATTCACAACCAAAAACACAACCATGAAATATTCATTCCGGAAAGATGTTTGCAAACGTGAAAAAAAAGAGGATTTTTCGTTATTGGAACGCTTTTTCTTCCGTTTTTGTTGCGGTCTCGATAGAAGCGAAAGAGAAGAGCGTTTGACACGGGCTCATGGGAAATCGTAGAGCGGGTGTAGGATTCCATGTCAGAGAAGAGGTTGTGCCGTTGGAGGAAAAGAGATGAACAAAGTTTCTGTAAAGGAGCCTTGTTCTGAAGAGGACAGAAGAAGAAACAGAAAATAGCAAGGAACGTGTGAAACGAATTTTGTTGCATTTATTCTTCAGGGACGTGTGGAGCAAAAGAGACACAAAATGTTAAGCGAAATTGTCAAAGAGAAATAAACAGTATTTTTATCACGGCTGTAATCCTCAACGGTGAATAGTTTTGTGTTTCAGTTGCTTTACGACTCATTTCGACCTCTTTAGGTTATTCGCGGCAATGATGATGAACGGAGAGACGAAGTAGCAATAAAGAAGACGCACCCGTACTTTATTCACCATTCAATCTCTTCGGCTGTGTACACATGGAGAAGTTAAGGCTATGATGCCTTTTCATCTTCTTAACCATATGCTCTTGAACCTCCGCAAAGGTATAGTAGTAATGTTCATAGGTTGTAATCAAGGGGTTCTGGGTTCAATACTCGGTGAAGGTACATAGTGATTATGATCTCACTTTAGGGGTATAAGGGGCGACCCTTTGTCAAGGCACCCAAATTTCAACCTTGCATCCACACAGTACACCCTGGACTGCATTTTTCAGACTATCGAGGCTCTAACGTGTGGACTCACAGTCTATGGGAGATGCGTTGTGTACTCTCCACGTGTGTTTGTCATTGTATCTTCATTTATTTCATCTTTTCACCATTCTTCCTCATCATCGCAATTAGCCAAACCTGGCAGAAAAGCGAAGTAAAATTAAACACTCAATCTCACTTTGAACTATACGTTCAGTCCAGATTAGCCTATCTGTGCATAAAGTGGAATGAAAACAAATTTTGGCTTTGAAACTTTGGCCACACATTAAAAATCACAACTACACCGTACGCAGAGTCTAAGAAATTAAACAGCGACTAGTTATAATAATCATTGTGTTTCTTCTTTGGTACTTGCGTCGCATTTCTACTTCTCTAGGTTAGGACGAAGATAAGAACGATGTACTGCAGTGCTGGATGAGGAGAAATGATGACGATAAAATCATGCCTTACACAAGATTCTATTTAGCCGACAGGGTTTCGTATCAACGCTGGCCAATACGTCACTGAGGTTTGCAAGCGGAACTTTTGATCGATAATGTGTTCACCACAGCTAATTATCAATATTGTATTTTTGAAACATAAGCATGTCATATTTAATTTGAACACCACCTCTCTGTACAATCACCTGTAGTATAATGGGGCTTTCAGACCGAAGCGATAAGCGGCAGACGACATGCGACAAGGCAATTGCACACCGAAGCGGCTGGGAACAGGTCACGGCAGGTCCCTTCAGTCTTAAGCAAAACTGCAGTTTATTGTGTCTCTTCGGTTCTGAAGATTCTGATGATTGGCTTCCAAGCTCACACGTGTCGCATGTCGCATCTCCCTGAAGGAGATTTCTGACCGAAGAAATGCGCTACACATGCCGCCTGGAAACGAGCAAATCAGCAGCAAGGTTTCACACCGTAGCGGCAATCCTGCGTTCGACAGGTTAAATCCTCTGCAAAGGCGCCACTGCATGGACATTAACGTAACCAGATTGGATGTGACGACAAGGAATCTGCACATGGCACCTAAAATGTCTCCAATCATGCGATGGTTCAGTTACCGTACTGAACAATGACGTCATTTGATTTCATCTGCTAAATAATTATTTTAATTTGATTTGAGTTTTGTTATTGAAATTCGCTTTTCTTTTCACGTTTGGCTAATCGTGACGATGGGGATGATTGATCATGAGATACACTCGCAAAGAACACTCATGCCCAAAGCAGGGAATCGATAACTGGACCACTGGAATCGCTGACGTAAGCAGGATTTTATTTCGAAGGGGGCTGAAATTGTAAATTATATAGTTACATCCTGGGGAGCGGAGGAATACACAATAAAATATTTCGTAATTACTATGGTACTAATACCCACACCGATGCCGATGCATGAAAATTGTAATAATTAAAAATTGTACAAAATAATGATTAATATTTCCAATTATGTGCATCAAGTTATTTTAGTTTTTCTACAAAATATTCAAGAGTTACATCAGAATATTAAAACACCTCTTATGTAAATACAAAATACCGTTTTCCCAGAGAGTATTGGTGTAAAATTAATGGTTGATTGATTGATTGATTTGGTGTTTTAAGTCCATTTTATGCACATCAAGGATAATCGGGAATGGGCCTACAGTTTAAAGTGGGATCCGAACCACTATGTGCCTCAACCGGGTATCGAACCCGGGACCCCTTCATTACGCAAAATTAATGAAAACTTGTAATTTTGCATAATTTCCAGGATAACTAGACTCAAAGGAAATTGTCGCCCAGCAATTTTTGTGGACTTCACAAAAGCTATTTAAAGGCAAAAATTGTTACCCGGAGTCATTGTAAGGGGATTTTTCGGTTACCACTTTGGTTTCCTCGAATTCTTTACTGCTTTCATTTTTAAATTTTTACTTTCTCAACATTTCTGGAGGGGCTCTAGTACCGTCAGCCCCCCCCCCCCCAGCGTACACCAGTGACTGAAATCGTAGCTAAAGAACTACAA
Organism: Lepisma saccharinum; assembly: GCF_977018435.1. Lineage (NCBI taxonomy): Eukaryota > Metazoa > Arthropoda > Insecta > Zygentoma > Lepismatidae > Lepisma > Lepisma saccharinum. The sequence continues at coordinate 2,672,763 of NC_139239.1, forward strand.
AGTTGTTGCATGCAGTGAGTCACAAGTAACAATTCCTTCCGGAGCAATTCTTTCGCGGACATCATCTACTTACCAATTCATTAGTCAGACGGGCTTTCATCGGGATGATCTTGGCACGTACGATTACCTGGTTTCAACATACAGGGGCGGTTATTAGGCAAACGACCTCTGTGGCCTGCGTCGCTCGCTGACGTCATTCAAGTGCCATCGTGAGCAGGCCGTAAAACCGGTGTTGCCGGCTGTTGCGACGACGCATTTCATAGTCTGTAAACGTCCTAATTCACCATCATTTTACAGCCTCGGAACCTGTCATTACGTGGCATATTACTGCGTGTAGTTGAAGCGCAATATGGGCCAGTTGCGGCTCTTTTACAATGTCATAATCTTGTTCGGCCTCGCCCCTGGTTAGCACGTGTATGAATCACATCGACGTCATCCGAACGCTGCTATTGTTGGATTTTAATGCGCGCATGAATTTTTTTCAAGAGCCCTTTTCGTTCGTGTATGCATCATATGGAACACGTCCCTCGAGATATTGTTAGTTAATACTATAATCAGCTCTATGTGAGTTTACACTCAGTTTAGCTATCTTTGAGACCTTTAAGTTTCCTGAAACTGCGCAACTTTCCTGAAATAGACCATTGGTCGTTTTAAAGGTACCCTGGATTTCGGAACAGGCAAATTGTCAGACTGCTCTTCCGTTCACTCAGCCTCGTAAACAAAGCACAACTTCTGCGTTTAAACATCAGAAAATGTAGCTCGGATCTTTATTCCCTCTTCATCTTCCGAGATTGAAAGTGTATTCAGTCTCACCTTCACAACTTGTACCTTGTGAACAACATTTCAACGTGAGGACAAGCTCCTCCCAGATGACGTGGCGGCAACGATGTTGCTTCTAATCAAGAGGTTCGGTTTCGATTCCTGGCGAAGTGATTCAAATCGCACTTTTAAACTCTATTTCCAGTCCCGATTAGCCCATCTAAGCATCAAATGGACCTAGAACAAAGTTTTCAACAACAATTATATTCAATGAGTCTCAAGAATAACTTGTCAAATAAATTGTTTGTTACTTATTACAGTTCCATCACTTTGATACTTAAGAAATTGGCATGCATTATGTCTTAAACATTAACAAAATGTAACCTTAAAACTCTATATGCATGTACGTGTCTGTCATAGGCGTGCACAGACCCTCTGATTAGGGGGGGTGGCAAAAGCGTTCATGAAAGTTCAGTGGGGAAAGGAAAACCTCATTAAATCTGTTTCATTGTATTGATGAATACGAAACGGGCGTGTACAGTGTCTCTCAAAAGTTTTAGGACAACGACATTTTAAACTAGGCAACCCAATTTACACAAGGCGTTGGTGGGTTGCATGTAGAGTTAGGCTCAATTTCAGGGTTGCCACATGCACATTAGGTATTTATAAAATACGCGAAAGAAAGATATCCAAATATTATTGCATAAAACTAGAAAAAAATCAGTATTACATTTGTTGCAATACTCTCAGAAAGAAACAACGTCGATTTTATAGTATTTCATTGTTGATGAGTCTACACAAAGGAAAAGTAGAGAGAGGAAACCAAAGGTAACAAAGGAGACGAGAAAAGAGAAAGCAAAAGGAGAAGAGGAAAAGTAAGGAAGGGAAGAAAATAGAGGAGAGAGGAAGTGGATAGGAGAAGTAATGAGGAGAAAGGAAAAAGATGCGAGGAGAGATGAGGAAAATTTAGCAAAGAGGAGAGAAGAGAGGAAGGAAAGCGAGGTGATAGAAGAGGAGGAAAGGGATTTGGAGAGGAGAGGAGTAGACGATAAGAGGGGAGTGGAGGGTAGAGTAAAGGAGAGAAAAAGAGAAGAACGAAAAGAAGAGGAGAAGAGTGCAGTGGAGTCGGAAATATAAGACAGGAGAGGAGATAAGAGGAGCGGAGAAGCGTGGGATGGAGACAAGAGGCGAGAAAAGTAGGGAAGGCTGTATGAGATAAAAAAAGAGGAGAAGGACGGGAGATAAGAAGGAGAAGGAGAAGTTAAGAACAGAAAGGACTGGAGACGAGAGGTGAGAAGGGGTAGTTGAAGAAAATACGTCTCGGCGTCAAGAACTGATGAATTGATAAAATTATCGACATGAAACATTCATTAACATTTTATAATGTATTGGAGAATGTATTAGATCGGTGCGAAATTCCTTTTGGCCGAGTTCAGAGCAAGATAAAATCTTCCACGTAAGATCTTTGATTTTACCTGCGATTATACCACTAAAAACATGAATGTAATTTTCATATTTATCCAATTTTTCTCCTCTTCTCGGTACGTTGAAATTTTGTTATTTAACATTTCCCCTCCCCCATCGTTAATTCCAATCTGAATCATTCCGTTTCATACGGCGTGGACAATGAACGCAATGGGGTATGCCTAAAACGTACGAAAAGTTTCTGCCACCGGAGGGGTTTGAACCTACGACCATCAGATTATCAATCCTTAACGTTAACCACTACCCCACAAGCTTTCGCTCCTGAACACAGGTAGAAGGAGCTGACCAATGTGAAATGCAGATCCAACCCCCCTCCTACATGTCATGTGCAAAGAATACTTGTTTGTAACAAAGAAAACGAAGGTAATACGACTGGGCGAAAACATTTAATGGAGAATTCCACATGATGGAAACTTTTCAGTCGATATTTGTGAAGGTATCTTTGCATTGAACTCGAGTGGAAAAAGGGGTGATATTAGTGTGTCCTGAATTGCCACAAATATAAATGGTTATTTCATTAATATTTGTCAATGTCTTTGAAGCAGAACACAATTATCGTTAGAGTATCATAATTCAAGATCTGATACGTGAAAATATCCCTTTAATCGTGTTTCAATTCATTTATTTGTTTATTTTTTTTAGTAAATTCCAGTTATTGGACAATCTAGCCACTATACACTATTATTACAAATAATGTTGCCATGCTCTTGTTTAATAGAAGGAGAATTAAATAACACCTCGTAAGGAGGATCGAACCTGGGACCGCTAGCAGCCTATATCATTTCATTCAATTCTCAATTTCAGGACTTTTCAGGACAGACAATCACAAACATCAATGCCCGAGCCGGAATTCGAACCCGGGACCCCCGGCGTTGTAGCGCGATGTGCTAACCACTCCACCACGGGCGCCGACACCACTATACCACGCCGTTACCTTCCGTTGAATCAACAATGTTTAAGTATTCTGTTCCTCCAATATTGTAAATGTCCTTGGATATACATGTAGTTGAATTTTACTTTAATTTTGAATTGTTTATTGTGTTATAGCAGCCATCTTCGAGAATATATTTTGGAAGTGATGAAGAAAAACAAGAATATTGGTAGTTGTTGTGAAAATGCTAGTTATCTTCTAACTTATTATGTTGATTAGACATTATTAATGAAAAATATCTTGAGCCTTGAACATTGCAGGGCGATGTTCTCTTCTTGTGATACTACAACATAGGAAATGCTTGTTTTCTGACGCAAGTCTCGTGTCCAGAACAGTCTTATTAAATGTATTTGCTGTTACGTATGGTAACATGAAATAATTACAGCGTTTGCAAAAACGTTTGCGAACTGCTAAATGTGCGAAACGTTATACGTAAACAGGCGGAAAATTGTATTCATAAAATCACATCACATTTGACAGTGTTAGTCAATAGAGAGTCGTGGAACAGTGTGTTAAGGTGTTAGATTAAATCCTTCTTATTTTACTATTTCAAAGAACAACAATTTTTAAGGTAGAACAACAGTCATTCCGTTCCGCTCTTTATTTCTTTTAAATTCTTACACATTCCTTTAATGGATTTAAAGAATAAATAAAAGTATTGCTTGCTTTTCTGTCATTGGCCTAGACAGTGGAATTATGGGTGCAAAGTTCTTGAAAGCTCAGATAGGTTAAACCGTTTATTGACAATCGTGAACTTTTCGTTTAATAGATAATATTTGGTTTTATAAGACGGGAGAACATTGGTTGAATTTCCTTTCTTGCTATTTTGAGATAATATATATATACTTCTCCAGTAGCAATCGCGTTCGGGAAAGGTTAAAAAATGACTTGGTATTCAAAGGCAGATAAGCTTGGTAACCTAGCTTGTTCGCGTTCATGAGTCACGCTTCACAAGGCCGCTTCTTATCGCAAAACATTGTGCGTCGATGCCCAGCGTCTACACCCAGCAAATTACAAGTGACCAGAGTCGAATTTTAAAGAAAATCTGAAGAATAATAGATTTCATCAGAGGCGGCTACGTGGGCACTATCTCAACATGCAATAAGTAATGATTCCTGCAAACAAAAATGCTTATTGAATGAGTATTCGGATAGTAATATGTGCTTTATCGTGTAACATGTAAGATACTTATTGGGATTACCGCGTAGTAGGGCAACCGATCCATGAAAAACAAAATAAAATTGAATGGTTGGTTTAATATAGATAAATATTTTTTTTATTAATTTTTCCTCATTCCCTTGTTTTTCTTATTTTAATAATAACAATAACGCATGGCTCAAGACCTCTCGAAGGGCCTTGGCCTATCTCCCGACTGCCAGTCTCCTTCACACATTCCTTCCTAGTGATCTTCAACCAGATGGGTGACGTGGGATCAGCACGTCGAACCCTCAACCATTATGGTGGTTATTCACCTGATGTTTACATTTTCGTTCCTGTTCGGCACGGTCGGGACCCTACTTCTGGTTTTGAAAGAGTACCATGGATTATAAAAATGTAAGGGTAATATCTTGCAGAAAAGACGACAATCATTGCGTGGCTGTTGGTTGCAATATGAGGTCCAGAACGAATAATTTTTCTCAAGTATCTGTGAATCTTTTTTCGACACACCAGATACGAAAACTCAGTGGATTCAAGCAGTAATGCAAAAAGACTACGAACCACGACAAGAGAAACTACGCCCTAGACACGTCACTTCATCGCCGTTAAATAAACCCAATGAAATATTTAAGTGTTTTTAAATTATAATTTTCTAACGCACATATGTTGGCATAACAAATTTAAAACGTAAATTTTTACAACCATGCATGTTATTATCTGTGGAAGAAAGAACAATTAAGAGAGCTGTGTTCTAGTGGATACAGAATGTCGAAAACTTATCCATTCTGATATAATCAGAGTACATTTCATTTTTTTTTGTTTTAAGTACACTTTATGCGCAGTAAGGCTATTCGGGACTCAACCTAGAGTTTAAGTCACATTGTGCCTCCACCAGATATCGAATCCTGGAACACCTTGATTACAAGGTAGCGACGTTACAGCTACGCCATCGGGAGGCTTCGAAGTATTTGAATGTTTATAAATAATGTAAGCTTTATTTCAACTTGCCGAATCCTCCAACTTCCTGCATATTCGTATCATGTGTGGAATTGCCTGTTTTTTTCGTTTTCGTGGAATTAAAAATCAACTGGCGTAGCTATATATGTTAATGATTAATTAGAATGATAATTATAAAGAATGAGAAGTGGCCAAACATAAATTAGAACCAACTTAAAATACACGTTTATGTAAAAATTGATCTGTGGTTTTATTAATGAGAAATAAAATGTGCACTTTATAACTATTAGGTTAAGTAGATTAGCCTTAGCCTTAGGTTAGCCTTACTGTGCACAAAGTGAACTTAAAACATCAACTCAAAACCAAAAAAAAACAAAACTAAACCATTGGTATAGAGGATCAACATTGTCTCAGTAAAGATTTCTATTGTTCCATAAATCATCATCCAATGACAACGGGAACTGGTCAATTTCTTCGAGGTATCTTTAATTCTCTGTCACTTAAAAATTTCAAGTGATCCATTTTGTATCCGCTCCTTTTTAACAAAGTAAGCTCGAAGACAATCTGTATTCCACTAACTTATATTGGAAACTTGGTCAAACCGGAAGTAATTTTATCGCCTTCGATAATCGAATTTTCTGATCGACTATTTTTTGTTTACCCAGGAACATCCCCCATAGGAGATTTACGAGACCGGGTTACGCTACTCACTCGTAGCTCCCCAATTTCCTCACGATAGTGGGTTGCCACTGGTCCTATAGGCTATACAGACCGAGAACCCAGAGACAACCCAGGCGGACTCGAACACATGCCGTCCCGCAGTCGGAGTCCAAAGCACAGCGCCTTAGACCGCACGATCACGGAGGAGGACTTTTCTTATTTTACTTTTGGCTAATCGCGAGGATGAGGATGAATAATGAATTGAAAAATAAAAAGAAGGTCACGCACAAAGAACAGGACGGGTCTTCAACCTCTTAGGTGACGAGTTCAAGCCCTAAATATGAGAATTTCAACCTTAGACCTCAATTTTTTTTTAAGAAAATATAAACAAAATTACTATTTACACTAAACTTATTATCAAGGCCAAAATAGTTTGTAACTGTGAAACTACCCTCTGAATGCAAATTGAAAACATGTTATTTTTCTTTCTTCATGTGAGTAAGAATTAAATGTGTGGCACACAGAGATACTTCTTGTGAAAACAATTAACTGTGCCCTGTCCCAGCATGTCTGGAGCAAAGCCGCGCATAGCGGAAGAGAAGGGAGAAAGAGGGGAAGGGGGATCCAGAGGAGAGAGCGAGGCAGTACACGCTGCTGGAAAGACTTGTAACTGCAGTGGATCTCCTCCCTCCATGCAATTCCGTTCCTCTCATGTGTTCATCGCTGCTCAGATACTTGTTTTGTTCACCTGCTCCAGAGATAAGTGGGACAGAGTGTAGTTCGCATACATGTAGCAAGTAAGGCAACTTATCTCAGAATGACAATTCCACAGAGTTTTCAAACGTTTGTTTGAGCAATGATGACTGGACACGGATCTAGTGGTCTAAAATCATTTGAAAACTTGAATGTATCTCTTTACAGATACCAAGTTATAAGGAACTATTTCGTAGATGTTCATGCACCCGTTATAAAATTACAAATAAAATATATTCACAACCTTAGATATACTAATACGAAGAAAGCAATTCAGAGTAAGATTTCAAATGCATGTGTATAAAGTAATTATAGAAGTATAGAGCAATATGAGAGTATTGAACTTTTTTTTTTTTTTTTGCAGCATAACGTTTACAATATTGAGGCGAAAGAATAATTAAGGAGTAGTGTATTGGTTAGATTGATTGATTTGGTGTTTTAAGTCCACTTTATGCACAGTAAGGCTAATCGGGACTGGACATACAGTTTAAAGTGGGATCCGAACCACTATGTGCCTCCACCGGGTATCGAACCCGGGACCCCTTGATTACAAGGCGACGACGCTACCACTGCGCCATCGAGGAGGCCCTGTATTGGTTAGAGTTCTTGAGAGCATTGTAAGCGGTCCGAGGTTTGATCCTCCATACGAGGTGTTCTTTCTTTTTCTTTTTAAAAATATTTCTCCTTCTATTAAACAAGAGCATGGGCAATATTATTTGTAATAATAGTGTATAGTGGCTAGATTGTCCTAAAACTGGAATTTACTAAAAAAAATAAAGAAATAAATGAATTGAAACACGATTAAAGGGATATTTTCACGTATCAGATCTTGAATTATGATACTCTAACGATAATTGTGTTCTGCTTCAAAGACATTGACAAATATTAATGAAATAACAATTTATATTTGTGGCAATTCAGAACACACTAATATTACCCCTTTTTCCACTCGAGTTCAATGCAAAGATACCTTCACAAATATCGACTGAAAAGTTTCCATCATGTGGAATTCTGCATTAAATGTTTTCGCCCAGTCGTATTACCTTCGTTTTCTTTGTTACAAACAAGTATTCTTTGCACATGACATGTAGGAGGGGGGTTGGATCTGCATTTCACATTGGTCAGCTCCTTCTACCTGTGTTCAGGAGCGAAAGCTTGTGGGGTAGTGGTTAACTTTAAGGATTGATAATCTGATGGTCCTAGGTTCAAACCCCTCCGGTGGCAGAAACTTTTCGTACGTTTTAGGCATACCCCATTGCGTTCATTGTCCACGCCATATGAAACGGAATGATTCAGATTGGAATTAAAGATGGGGGGAGGGGAAATGTTAAATAACAAAATTTCAACGTACCGAGAAGAGGAGAAAAATTGGATAAATATGAAAATTACATTCATGTTTTTAGTGGTATAATCGCAGGTAAAATCAAAGATCTTACGTGGAAGATTTTATCTTGCTCTGAACTCGGCCAAAAGGAATTTCGCACCGATCTAATACATTCTCCAATACATTATAAAATGTTAATGAATGTTTCATGTCGATAATTTTATCAATTCATCAGTTCTTGACGCCGAGACGTATTTTCTTCAACTACCCCTTCTCACCTCTCGTCTCCAGTCCTTTCTGTTCTTAACTTCTCCTTCTCCTTCTTATCTCCCGTCCTTCTCCTCTTTTTTTATCTCATACAGCCTTCCCTACTTTTCTCGCCTCTTGTCTCCATCCCACGCTTCTCCGCTCCTCTTATCTCCTCTCCTGTCTTATATTTCCGACTCCACTGCACTCTTCTCCTCTTCTTTTCGTTCTTCTCTTTTTCTCTCCTTTACTCTACCCTCCACTCCCCTCTTATCGTCTACTCCTCTCCTCTCCAAATCCCTTTCCTCCTCTTCTATCACCTCGCTTTCCTTCCTCTCTTCTCTCCTCTTTGCTAAATTTTCCTCATCTCTCCTCGCATCTTTTTCCTTTCTCCTCATTACTTCTCCTATCCACTTCCTCTCTCCTCTATTTTCTTCCCTTCCTTACTTTTCCTCTTCTCCTTTTGCTTTCTCTTTTCTCGTCTCCTTTGTTACCTTTGGTTTCCTCTCTCTACTTTTCCTTTGTGTAGACTCATCAACAATGAAATACTATAAAATCGACGTTGTTTCTTTCTGAGAGTATTGCAACAAATGTAATACTGATTTTTTTCTAGTTTTATGCAATAATATTTGGATATCTTTCTTTCGCGTATTTTATAAATACCTAATGTGCATGTGGCAACCCTGAAATTGAGCCTAACTCTACATGCAACCCACCAACGCCTTGTGTAAATTGGGTTGCCTAGTTTAAAATGTCGTTGTCCTAAAACTTTTGAGAGACACTGTACAAGATGTGTCCGGACCCCCTAAAAATACGTTTACAGTAATTACAGTAATATATATATATATATATACACACACACACACATACTGTGTGTGTGTGTGTGTGTGTGTGTGTGTGAGAGAGAGAGAGAGTATTATCAGAATAACTCTAACTATGTGGAAGGCTAATAACAAGATTTTTGAGTCTAAATAACAAGATATTTGTTATATAACGAAGTGGGATAATCGAATTACCTCCTCCATAATTCCTTTGAACGTTCTCATAATGAAAATACTTAATTTTTGATTTAAGAGTATAACATTGTTTAATAACGGCGAAAGAATTCCTCTACATCTACGTTATATTTCTCTAAATTAGGGGAAGCAACTGCCCCACTTGTCTGCCCGTGCGCACGCCTATGGTATATGTATGTGTGTGTGTGTGGATTTAGGTGCAACTAGTTAATTGTAACGCACTTACTTTTCTTTGGAGAATGTAACTGTAAGTAGCTACTTTTAAAAGTAAGTAGCTGAAACTGAAATGGAGTTACTTCTTGCAATAGAAATAACGTTTTCAACAGCAGTCACATTACTCTTCAATTCTTTACTTGAAAATCTGTAACATGGAGGGTGAGCTAAATTTAGCAACTCTGTTTTCAACAACATGTCTTCTTTGGATAGTAAAGTGAAAGTATTTTCGTTGAAACGCTTAAGAAAAGGAAGCTAGGCTTCGTTGCCTACTAAATTTACCTCTTCATTGTAACTCGTCCTTTTCAATGGCACGAAGACTTCAGCGCTTTGGGTAGAATGCTGCATTCATTAAATTGGAAAACGTAAAGGAATGTAATAGGTGAAATGGGACACATTTTTCCTTTATCAACGTACTAGTATATACTTTCTTGTTCAGCTAATTTAAATATACTCTGCTAGAAGTAGGACATTGCAAATACTCTCCTTACTACTATGAATTACTTTCAACACACCTAAAGGCGGCCAGGGGCGTGGTGCTAATCACATCACACCACCTTTGGCCGTGATCACACCCCTATGTGGCGTGCACAGGGAAGCACATTATTATACTTACCGCTTCCTTTAAAATTATGGGGTCTCCCCGATGTCGTACAAGTAACGTCGTCGCCTTGTAACCATGGGGTTCCGGGTTCGATACCCGGTGAAAGATCATAGTGGTTCTCACTTTCGACTGTAGTTCCAGTCCTAATTAACCTATCGGTGGATAAAAGTGGGCTTAAAACAAAACTAAAACTCCCCTTAAAATTATGGAAGAATACATGAAAACAAACCTAGAAGTTGTTCTCCAACCGATAGTTGGACAAAATAATTCGAATCCAGACGCTCTTCACTTAATCTATGACATGCTCACTCAATTGTGGACCTTGAGTTGCATGAAAATATGTTAGATGGTCATCTATTTAACAAGATTATCGACTCGTCCAGTTCCATGCCATCACTTCCAAATGCGGGTTAACACTGTAATTAACTTGGGCATTGCATGCGGAGGAATGAATAGAACATGAGAATCAGAAGCACGCATCCAAGTATATGGTAGCCGAGGTTCTATGCGGAATCGTTTTGGTGAATATTTATGTCCAGGTAGCCACGAAAAGTTGACGTTTTTATTTCGAAGAAACGATTATGTTAAGCTGAATGATTGAAAGTTTCAAGTTGTACCCACTTGACCACGATGCATTTGGAATACACTTGCAGAAGTTATAATGCTTTATGATTGGCTGATTGATGTGGTTTATTTCAGTGTTGATAAAGGTCCAGGAATTTTAAATACATTCAATTCCGGTCCAGGAGAGAAAATGGGTTCTGAGCCATCAAGAACCTTTTTATCTGTAAAGTATTTCAATCGGTCGAGGAACCTTTCTTCCGGATCAATTTAACCAGGGTCTAAGTTGAGTATTGAAATGAAACAATAGGCAACTTGGACCGAATTTAAATTGTGCGAGAAAAAGGTTCCGATCGTTTTGCGGAACCCTATAGAATCCATTAGAATTTGTGGATTTCTGGACCTTTAACAACGCTGGTTTATTTTACTGCGCATTTCCGCAACTTTTGGCTACTTTCGAAGATGAGGATGAGTGATGATATGAAGGAATTGATAAAGGTACACTCGCAAAGAACACAAGTGTCCAGGTTCAGGATTCGATCTCGCCGCCCCTGGCTTCGTCGTGTGCTGTGCTAACCACTCCCAGACCAATAGGATGAAACAAAGATATTTGTGCACGCGCAGTGTTGCAGGAAGAGGATTTCGATCGAGCGCCAAATATTTCGTACGGACGACGCTAGATAGCGTACGGAATTGAGAGCTTCTGCGCTCGAACAGGCAAAACGATCGCTATACACTCGAAGCCGAGTAGTACACGTATAACCGTAACTTGTCTGTGATACTGGGTCCTCAAATATGGTTCGCGAAGTGAAATGCACAGTGGAAGTGAAACGTAAGTGAACATAGTCATCGCCTTCATATTAAAATTTAGTTTAGTCTATCATATCAATACACACTGATATATGAAATTGAAATAGATGATTGTGGGCTGAAACTATTAAGGCGGAAATTTTACGTCTCATTAAAATGACATACCATTGTATACGCTCGAGGGTTAGAGACTTGACCAAGTATGAGCTAACGAAAGTGGTCCCATGCAGTACTCTAGTGCACACACACAGTTACAAATACAGGGTCCAACAGCGAAACCTGACTATTTGTAAACGAGCACCATGATATCGATTGTTGCGCATTAACAGACTTTAATTGATATAACCCAAGGTGTACGAGTAAAGAAAAATAAATGTTTAGTTAGTTTGCCACCAGCTGGCTTTAATTTGAAAAAAGGGACGTGGCAGAAATTCCGGAGGTCGGACGAAAGGAAGCCTCGTGTGGGAACTTGACTTCCCACTGATTAGCAGAAGTTAAAGCACGTTAAGTTGAGTTCTCTTTGAGTGTTGAAATGGGGCATCTCTGAATGGAACAAAGTACAGGGAGTAGTTGTTTTGTAGCGGTTTAGTATTTTAAGTTTTCATGTAGAGTATTTAGTTGGGATTTTTAGTTAAAGCACTTCACACTTTGTTCTATTCAGAGATAGGTCTTTTTGGGGGAAATTAATATTAAAATGACATTACTATAATCTCTTTTGGGTTAAATAACTTGTAAGGAAGTCTAAAATTATGTAAAGATTTAATTGGTTAATTTAATTGTTTCTTTATTATTTATTGTATTTATATTGGGCGTTTATATTCTTATAATCATTATTTATGTAGTATCAAGCCCTTCAGGCATTTTGTTGTCAAATAAACCTCTATACTATCAAGCCTTTTATGTATAATTTCTAAACCTACAATTTTACGTATTAAGCCTTCCACTGACACATCTTTATATTTCTGCTAGGTTAATATACAGACTTCAGTTGCAAGCCTTGTGTCCTAATGAAGGGCAATATTTCTTAGTGAATAATTGTAAAGGAAGAGCAATAAGAAGCTGGTCATATTGGTAACTCTACTGAAGAATGCATGACATTTGTTAACATGTAACTTTGCATCGAGTCTTGAATATAAAGCCATCCAAATGCTATCCATTTTTCGTAAACTTTTTATTACCTAATTTGAAAGCTCTGCATTGCGCGTCGCATCATGCCATGATGTGTTGCTGTAATTTCCTGATGAATAGCAGCAGCTTTTAATTCATCCAGTGTGAGCAGTTTATTGACGAATAATTTTACATTGAAGTATCACCAAAGGAATTAATTACAAACAGAAAGATCTGGCGAACGAGCAGGCCAAGGCAAGTCATCGCGCAGAGAAATGAGGGCCGGAAAACATTCCTTTGGCAACCTCCATGGAAGCTCTTGTTGTATGAGCAGGCGCTCCGTCTTGTTGAAACCATACATCTAGTGTTAATTCCACGTCTGTGCAGTTCTGACGAAATAAAGTTTTACAACATGGAAACATAAGAGTCAGAATTAACTGTTAATGTATGTCTATCGTCTTCAAATAAGTACGAGCACATCACGCCAAAACTTGTCACACTACTACACGCTGTAACGAGTTTGCAAAGACGGGGACGGATGTTGTGATGCTTCTACAACTTCTACAACTCTCGCTAAAGAGCCATTTTAAAAACGCCAGATTTTTCTGCCGGACCTTATACAGGGTGATTCAAAAGTCTCTTGACGTTTCAATCAAAAAACATTTCATTGACAAAATTGACATTACTGCTGAAAAGTACTCTAGAATAGAAGACAAACTCAATACATTTCAATGTGGTGACCCTGTAAGTCTAGGCATAGCACTCACCTCTTTTGCGTAGACCGGTACACATGCTCCAATACAGCTAGCGTAATCACCCGCATTGCTGCAACTATTCGCTGTGTTAGTTGCTCTATGATGATATTTACTTGTTACACCGTAGACTTCATGCAACCCCACTCAAAAAGTCTGGGGAAGTCAGGTCTGAGAGCGAAGTCTTGGTAGGGCATGGTCGATCCACCTATCGTGCAAGGTATCAACAAAGTACCCCCGAACGATTCTGGCGATTTGGGGTGGTGCACCATTTTGCTGGAAAACAAGTGTATTTTATCCCATCCTGAAAAACATTCATTAGCGATATAAGGAAAATGTCAAGATAATTTTGAATCACCCTGTATATATATATACATATGTGAGTTGGGGTGTGCGTGTGTGTGTGTGCGTTTGTGTGTGTTTGCATGAACATTTCTATCCTCATCCGACGAACAGTCAATTTCATATACACTCATATCCACACCCTCAAATTTGTATACATTCTTTTATTCAAAGAAAGAAAATCATATTTTTGTTTTATTTATTTTGCTGCTGTATAGCATTCTATGTACTCAGTTAATATTTTTTTGCAATTCATTTCATTTTCCTTAAAGTTATTTATTTGTATAATATTTTTATAGGACATCAATCCATTATATGCATTAATATTATTGAAGGATAATACTGTATGACTTAATTGTAACCCTATTATGAAAATAATATAATGGATTATAAAACAACTATATCCTCAGCAACTGTATATTAACAAATTAATATTTCGCGCGGAAGACCAGTGTTCTATTTCCGATGGTACGGAATATCAGTGGAAACTTGTCCGACAATGTGCCAACAAAAAAATTGCTCTGGCATCTACTCAGACTTTAATCCCTAGGAACGTGAGGGCCGGGGGCGGTAAAGGGCATCAGAGAGTTGTGCATCAAAATCCAGTATGGCTGACATCGAGAATGTGCGAGGCCTATCTTCACACCCACTTACGTATGTGCTTTCTGGTATATATATATATATATATATATATATATATATATATATATATATATATATATATATTTCTTTTAATGGCAGTAATTAGTGTTCTCTCTTGCATATACACATGCTACATTCGTATTTTGTTACAATTTTATTGAGGGAAATACTTTTGAGGTGTATTTGTGTGTTGTTTCTGTGTAAAAAGAATATTTTTTTAAAAATAAAATTACTATAACTACGAGTTATTTCAATAATCCGATGTACTCTATTACGCGAGTGAACAGAAGTTTACGATCAAAGTATTAAATATCGTTCCTCAACTGACTTACTACACTTTCATGTAGTGTCATAAAATGTATATGAAATTTGCTTCCATGATAACCTATTACGAAGTGGAATGGTACCTTTACTCTCTCTCTCTCTCTCTCTCTCTCTCTCTCTCTCTTTCTCTAACTGTGTTCTTTGGGTGTGTATGTTTGATTGATTTGGTGTTTTAAGTCCAGTTTATGCACCGTAAGGATAATCGGGACTTGACCTACTGTTTAAAGTGGGATCAGAACCACTATGGGCGTCCACCAGCTATCGAACCCGGAATCCCTTGATTACAAGGCGACGACGCTACCACTGCGCCATTGGGGAGGTCCATGTGGTGGTGTATGAATGTTCTGGTATAGTATACATGTATATATTGAATTGAATTGAAGTTTTAAGTCCACTTTATGCACAGAACGGCTAATCGGGACTATATATATTGCAGACGGTAGGGACTATACATACTATATATATTAGAGTACTGCAAACGCGATCGAATCTCCCACGATCGAGCGTGATAACCCTCGAATATATAGAATATCAAATATCATTTCAATTTGACAATAATCGTACAAATATATGTGTAAAATTCATGTTGATAGTTTCATCCCATAATCATCTATTCCTTCTGATATATTGATAAGTTGTATTGGTGAGATAAACTAAATTACAATTTAACATGGAGTTGATGTCTATGTTCACTTTAGTTTTAATTTCACTGAATCTTTCACTTCACAAAGCATATTTGAAGGCAATTTACGGTTGTACAGTCACGGACACGTCTGGGTTGTAACGACCCTATTGAAGAAGCACTGAAGCAGGCCATCCATGTCTGACCACCAAGCGCCTTGTGACTAGACAACCCAACCAGCATTGCAATTCTGCGGCTTGTATACCAGTCACGGGTATACATCTCTGTAAATTGAGTAATGATGCCAAAGAGAAATACGAGATGAAGATTGGCCTCCCCCATGGCGCAGTGGTAGCGTCATTGCCTTGTAATCAAGGGGTCCCGGGTTCGATACCCGGTGGAGGCACAAGTGTTTCGGATCCCACTTTAAACTGTAGGTCCAGTCCCGATTAGCCTTACTGTGCATAACGTGGACTTAAAACACCAACCCAAAACCAAACGAGATGAAGATTGTCAATCGTAATGTCTCGTGTTCTCGACATGGAATAATACTAGGTCCACGTTACGTTCCATTATTTAATGTTGTTTGGGAACGAACCTGACGGACTGGGTTTATATTTTCACTCCTTGCATTACAGTAAATTCCATATTTTACAATTATATTAATGCTTTGAACGAAAATAACACCCAGAAAAATATCGAACACACGTGCACACCACTCTTCTCACACACATGCACGTGAAAACAAACACACAAAGCTAAGTTTTAACTTCCAAGTGAATGTCAAATAACAGTAAATGGAGAAGCACGATGTGAAACATGGGATTTTTCACAGAAAGAATGCGTCTATTTTTGACATTCGAGGTTTCTATTAATAGACAATGAAACAATTATGAGAGAAATTAAGATGCATTTTCGTCTTCAGGTGTTGAGGAAGGAAACAGACTGACTGGAAAAAAGAAAACATGGTGTTATTGATAGAGTGCTGGTAAGCGTACCGAGCTTTCACCACTGAGATCTAGGTTCGATCCCCACCAAGGACAATTTTTTTTATTCTTTTCTAATAGTGAAAAAGTATGTAATATTGTTTTCTAGGCATTTTGACGAAAGGATAGACATCAAATTTGTTCGTTTAATCTGTATTTTCATTCTTCTAATAAGTTCTCTATCACAAGGGGATATAGAGATTCTCTATCTAGGCGATAGATATCTTCTCAATGGTTCCGTAGCTACGATTCTCCAGTCCCTTCCACCCACTTGTCTTATTTATTTACTTTATTCATATCAACTCACAAAATTCCTTGAATCTAACGAAAACACACAGATATAGTTTAAACAAGAAACACACTTCGCGTCGAAGGTTCCAGACTCGAGTTCTGGCTTTTTTACGAGGGCGTTTATTCCTGTCTGTCTGTTTATCATCTTTGTCTAAAAAATATTCCTCATTATTGCCGTGATTAACCTAGGGAGAGACCAAAGCGACCGAAATAACAAAAGTTATTCGCTCGAGCGAAGAAACAGTCGATTCCGTAAGTCATCTAGCTTCATCCGTACGAACTATTACACGATCGAGCAAAAAAGCCTCGATGCAGCACTCTAATACATATACATACTAACATACATCCTCTCTCTCTATATATATATATATACACTCTATGTGATCAGAAGTATACGGACACCCACCTGAAAATAAAGTACAAGTTTGGGCAAACCTCCATCGGGAACACTGGCAGTCAATACATTGTTGGCCCACCCTTAACCTTGATGACAGCCTTCACTCTCACAGGCATACTTTCAATCAGGTGCCGGAAGGTTTCCTGAGGAATGGCAGTCACTCCTCGCAGAGCGCCAACATGAGAAGAGGTATTGATGTGGATCGGTGTGGTCTAGCACGAAGTCGGCATTCCGAAACATCCCAGAGATGTTCTATGGGATTCAAATCAGAACTCTGCACAGGCAGGTCCATTAGTGGGACGTTGTTGTCGTCAAATCACTCCCCCACAGTATGGAGGTGTGCTCGGTCGTGTTGAAAGACACAATGGTCATCCCCGAACTTGTCTTCAACGGTAGGCAGCATGAAAGGTGTTAAAATGTCAACGTAAGCTTGTGCCGTGACATTGCCATGTAAAGCAACAAGGTAGCCAAGCCTCTTCCAGGAGAAACATGACCACACTTTAACCCCGCCACCTCCGAATTTCACTGTCGGCACTATACAGGCTGGTAGATGTCGTTCACCAGGCATTCGCCACACCCACACCCTACCATCGGATCGCTACATTGTGTACTGTGATTCATCACTCCACACAACGGTTTTCCACTGTTCTATGGTCCAGTTTCGATGCTCCTTGCACCACACGAGGCGGTGTTTGGCATTTATCTGTGTGATGTTTGACTTATGGGCAGCTGCTCGGCCATGGAAACCAAGTTGTCGCACCTTGCGCCAAACAGTAATGGTGCTTGGAGTAAATCCTGATGCAGTTCGGAATTCCTGTGTGATGGTGGCGATGAATGATTGACGATAATGCTGTACGATCCTCTTCAACACTCGATGGTCTCTGGAGGTCAACACGGGAGGTTGGCCTGCACGCTTTTGTGTTGGACACATCCCTTCGCTATAACATCGGAAACAGTGGACAGAGGGATGTTTTGGAGGGTGGAAATCTCACACACAGACTTCCTACACAAGTGGCACGCAACCAACTGACCACGTTGAAAGTCTGCGACTACCTAAGACCATTCCATACTGCTGTCTCACACTGTCTGCAGACTACTGAGTTCGCTGACTATGTGTTCCACCCGGTAGATGGCAATACTGTGTCGCCCTCTATGATAAACACACGTTTCGCGGTGTGACCGGATACTTTTGATCACATAGAGTATATATATATAAATGTACTGGTATGCATATAAACATAATCTTTCTCTCTCTCTACCTTAATTACTTTCTCGCCCTCTCCCCTGCCTACTTTTCCATGCGTACAGGTATCTCTCTCTCTCTCTCTCTCTCTCTCTCTCTCTCTCTCTCTCTCTGTCTCTGTGTATGTGTGTGTGTGTGTGTGTGTGTGTGAGAGAGAGAGAGAGAGAGAGAGAGAGAGCTTGTATCTGTTTCTCCCCCCATCCACTATTTGTGTATGTAGGCGTCTGCATAGTATTTCTGTCTTGTTCCCTCCTTCCCTTTCCCACTCCGTCTGAGTGTGTGGTTGATGTATTCAAACAATAAAGATGATGCTTGATTGTCTGCAAGAATCCATCATGCAATGGGAACATAAATTTTAACAAGAGACGGAGATAGCAATTTCGTTTTACCCCTAGGAGGTAATTTATATAATTGAACTCTGCGAGAGTAAACATTGTTGGTTCATGTTCGCGTAATTACCTTGGGTGTTGCAGAAATATAACATCCCACTATTGTTGAACTGAAACATCCTTGTTCATTCATTACCATATTTGTGAGGATAAATACAATGTTGTCTTATTTTTCCTGCATATTTTCACTGCCTGTTTCGAAATGAACAAGACTTTTGTTATTATATCATAAAAACTTTTGCACTGTACAAATGTATGTTCAGAAAAAGTGGAAAGTACATTTCAGCGTCTGGTTGTTTATCCTAATCTGGCTTTTCTGACAAAAGGGGATATAAATTATAGAAATAGCAAATTGAATCCATACTACTCTACCAAGAAGAAAAAGCATCCTGGCACTGTTTTCAAATTCTCAACAGCATGTGAGCGAAGAGAGCTTGATGCAAGCAGTTTCTTACCGTGTAAACCTGCCCCTGCGTTGCCAAATATGCAGCGTTGTTCAACACATTGTCATCTTTATTCAGTAGCAAGTATTTGTATCATCATGGAGGGGGAAAACTGTGCACGGAAGGGAAGTTGTAAATGTGGAAACATGGGGATGACAAGGACTGACAATTTTGGTTTGCGAGTTGGTCGAGGTTCATCTCTTTCTGGTACTACTATAACAAAAGCAATATTCTCCTGGGTATAATAACAAATACATTGTCCTTATTACACATATGTTAATCAATTGGCCGGCCCCAGTGGCGGAGTGGTTAGCACATCGCGCTACGACGCCAGGGGTCGCGAGTTTGAAACCCGGCCTGGGCATGGATGTTTGAGAGTGTCCATTCATCAATTTCATCACATTATCATTCATCCCCCTCTTCGAAAATTAGCCAAAAGTGGCGCAAAAGGGGAAGTAATATAAAGCAAATCAATAAATAAACAATAAATAAATAAATAAATTGCTATATATAGAATCAGAATAAATCACAAGATGAAAGTCGAAAAATGTACGCATGCACTTCGAACCTGTAGTCGGCATATAAGGAATCAGCTAATAAGGGAATGTTCGATTCTTTATACTTAACCAAAACTCAAGGACGTCAATGTCCCTCAGAAAGAGAGTCTTTCTATTGACATCTCGCACTCAACACACTAACTGGCCCTTTGAAAAATACTATTAGCATGTGCACGAGACCATGTTTGAAAGTAACTAGTTACTTGTAATGTAGGTAGAAGTAACAGTTACATATTTTAGAAATTCTAACCTTAAGTATAGTACGTTTGAAGAGAAAAGTAGCTGTAACTCTTAACAGAATTACTTTTTTGAAACAGAAGTAAAATTATCAACAGTTACCTTTACACTTTCTTCTTCTTCTTCTCTGGATGCTAAAGTGATGACATATCCGTAAATCTCCAGTTTCCATTGTCATGTCCGTCATTTTCATTAGAGATAATTCAACGATGCTAAAGCTGAATATACATAAATATCAGTTGACTTTATTGTACATAGTAGATAGTATGTGTTTTTCTTGTGTAATATTTTCTTCTCCTAAATTTTGCTGCAAGTAATTTTTCCCATAAAATGCACGGATTCTTCAGTTGTCCTGGAGTTTTTCTGGATTTTTCATGACTTTGCATGGGCAAATTTTGTTGCGGCTTCTCACACAAAGATATGTAATAACGCAGTGCTATCTGTTGAGCACTTTTGTGTCTAATGGAAATATTTTCAAGTTTCTAGGCCGAATAGCTCATATAAAAATAAAAAAAGTTCAATCTCTTTTTCCCACTTCAAAGGTTCAATTATTGAAATTGTAAATTTTTAATTGTTTATAATATATGTAAGCCTATTGTAATTGGAGCCAAAGCTCTGTTATAGGTGAAAATAAATAAATAAATAAATTTCGGAAATCCCCTTCTCAGTGGCTGCTTACGTCACAAGAAGAGGACACCCCTAAACGTACGTGTTTGTAGGTGCATTGGTTTGGGCTGTCCGTTGGAGACTGTGAGTGACAACAAACTATTTTATACGTGAAGAGTCTACAGTATTTATGCGAATTTTGATACGTGTATCCAGTGTGCGAATTAACTGTGACAGGGGGCTTGCCAGAGATTACCCCACTAAAAATTTCATCCCCGGCAAGAGACAATTATTTTTATCCCTTTCGGGAACGTTTTTATCCTCCTCAAAGAAAATGTAATGGAAAGCATACAGTATACTTTTTCTTTAACAACTATATAACAAGCACAATTGAAAATTCATTCGTGTCCATTAATGGTTCATTAATGGAAAATTTCCTGGTTGAAAAGTATGCAGCCTTGTGAATTAAAAAAAAAAAAAAAAGAACACCATTTGGCAACTGAACATCTTACCGAGGCAACAGCAGGCTGTTATCCACTAAAGTTTTCATGGCATACTTATGATATTTTACAGGCTTTAATGTTCACAAGAAACTTGTAGGTAGGCTGGCAACATACATTTGGTCAATTTTTCGGTGTTACTAGTTCGATAGGTGTTTTTGTGTAGGGTTTTCTAGAAAGTAGCCTAAATATATGTACAAAGTGTTTCAAAATTACTTTTAAATGTTCTAAGATTTAATGGCCTAGGTTGAAACGAATGTTCTAAGGTTCTTAGACCCGCCAGGCAATAACTGGCTGGTAGCGTATACAAATTTGCAAACGCACCCCAAAAACACTTGCCTCCCGAAATAAAATCACAAATACGCCAGTGAGTGGGCATCCCCCACCCAAAAGAGAAAAGCTTAATTTGCACAGTGTGTGTGTATCGCTTGTGTTGCTTTGATTTTGATTTTTAAATCAAAGCAACACATAGGGCAGCTAATAAGGTTACAGTCTTTCATAAAAATTTGAAGAAATGAAATTTTTCAAATTAAACCATTAAAAAAAATACTAGGAAACCAAAGTGATAAACTATGCACGTTAAACTGGCTTGTTTAAGGCATACAAACCTTGAAGTAAGCGCGTATTAAAAAATTTCCGCCTTAAAGGTCTACTTATTGCTATGGGGAGCTATGCTATTCAAATGTATCGTACAACACAGTTCTCGATTAGGCGAGTTTAAAAACGCAAGAACGCATAATCGCATAAAATGCAAATCCCGTCCTTTAAAATGACCTCCTGACTACCATTTTTGTCTCTGAAAAACTTTTAAAACCATGGTTAATTGATTGATTTGCTTCATTTACTTCGCTTTTGTGCCACTTTTGGCAAATCTGCGAAGATGGGGATGAGTGATGGTAGGATGAAATTGATGAATGAACACTCACAAAAATCCATGCCCAAGCCGGGATTCGAACCCGGAAACTCTGGTGTCGTAGTGCGATGTTCTAACCACTCCAACATGGGGCCGGTAAACCATGGTTAAAGATGAAAATTACAAGATATTTTATTGTGTATTTCCCGCCCATAAAACAGTAACATTTACCTTTAGAATTACGGCCTCCTCCTTAAAAAATCCTGCGTACGTTAGTGATTGTAAATATTTCGGCATTACTGTCTGCATAATTTTAAATACTGTGTGTCAGTCAGATATAAATATTCCCCTTACAGTTGCTGCAAAGCTTAGTTTGCAAATCTTATCATCTCATGTAAATAAAAATTTCAACTCAAAACATTGTGGAAACGAGGTTTTGTGTCGCACAACTTCCAGTTTGCACTTTATCAGAAAACCGTTGACGTTCTGTATGCGCGAAAGCTGGACAATTTTAATGAAACTCCAAGCTGAGCTCATCAACGTTTTTGCAAATTTGATCAAAGCGAAAAAGCACAGTTCGTGCACAATGAATCGCTTGATGAACAGCCAGAGATGTAAAATTTTCACAGTCAAGAGTGGATACTGAAATTTCAAGCAGACTTTGTAACGCATTTAGCAACTGTAGTTGATGTTAATGGCCTAGCTTACACTGGAAACAAATGTGTTGCTTGTTTTCTCGGTTTGCATGAATTTTTGTTTCTTTCTTCTGTTATATAATTAGGTTATGAAAAATAATACTGAATTATTTTTAAACTGCAAAAAGTTAACTTGAAAGATCATGGCCTAAAACCGTCAATTTGCGCTGCCATCAAACTACTGTAACAAATTTACAATGATAATTTTTTCGGACATTTCATAGTTGACCTAAAAACATAATTTAAATTAGTTTTTAAAATAAATCTGCAATCGCTACCCATTTTTATGTCTGACAAAATATTCCAATTGAAATAAAAATACTGTTACGTCCAGGTTTGGTAAACTGAGAGCCATGGTGTAAATTTTGACGGTAGATAGTGTAAACTTTACAGTATGTAACTTCTCAAGCGGCCCAAATACTAACGTAAAAATACGCGACGGAAATACGCTGATTATTTACGCAAGTACGTGACGCCACACACTGCGACTTACTATCCTTCCGTACACCCTTCCCTTAGAGCCAAGTTCTTCCAAGCACTATAATTTATGAGGCCCTAAAAAGATAGCTTCGCGGGCTTGCAGCAGACGACAATATGGGGGTGTGTCTGAGAGAAGCAATCAGGTCCGCGAATGAGCGCTTTGCACCCTTCTGAAAGGTTAGTGACCTCTGCCTGATGCTACCTCCGCCTGTTTGTTCGGCTGAGGAGCAGACGACACGAGATAATCGGCAACAGCCTGCTAGACACCTCTGCTGTTAGAACGCGAAGCTCTCTTTCTAAAGCCTCCTGCAGTATAGCTGAGTGTTATGTATGAAATATAGTTAGGCTTTTGTTTATGTTTTGTTGATATATGGAGGTGTTCATTGTGGAAGTTGTATTTTAAGCTGTGTGTCAGCAAATCTATTATTACATTTTAATTAGTGGTCTGTTTATGTCTCAAGTTTAAGTATGTATAAACGCATGCATATTAGTCTGTGTGCATACACGACACTGAGGTAGTCCCGTATTACTGTTGTCTACAAAGGAGGTCCCCAGGGACCGACCTTTTTCAGCGGTGGTACCTCACGGATTATCGTTATTCACAATAGCTTAGTCTTGGCCGAGGGAAGAGCAGGGTAATTATCTCCGCTTGTTCCTTCTAGTCCCAACCTGCCCTTTCATCCCCAGGTGCCTTTACGCATGCGTATACGCAGAAAAGTTAACTCCTTCTAAAATTTTGGGCCGTATGAAATTACGGGGCAGCGTACGAAAATGACGGTGCGTACCATCCGCAGGTCCCCAAATACTGTCGGATTTCTACTTTCCGTGCAAAATTTAATGACGTGTTTTTACGTTAATGTATGCCCGCTCTAACAATGTATGCTGATGGAGAGAACGAACGTACACGTGACGGATCTATGGTTTAATAATGAATAGGGTATTGTTGCTAACATTTAGAAGTTTATTTCTGAATATTGTTGAAACTTAATGAAACACCCTGACTTCATCCTATTTGAACCTATTTCTCTGGTTTACGTGTCGGTTATCTAACAATTGCACTACTGCTGATTTTTCGCGTATGCTGTTCCATCTGTATGGAGGAAGATCCAACCAGTAGCTTTGCAATACGATCTGTTTCTTCCAAATGCTTAATGATAAACAAGCAGCACAAATTATATTCTGTATGGACACACACTGAAGTTGTACTTGGCGAGAAATATCAGCTCATGCAAAAATCCAACCCGGGTCTCTTGAATATTATACTTATATTGTATTTTAGTTAGTTCAAGTTCCTTTTTTACTTGCTAACCTCATTACATTTCACAGTGTGTGAAAATCTGTGGTTTCATCGATAACCAAAGGTTCCTTGATTCCGTTCCCTGAGAGTATCTACACATTTCACATTCTGATATCCTTTTCCGATTCAGGTTCTGATATAATTTTAAAATAGAGATTCGTCCAAACTGTAGGTCTCCGGGTGTAAAGACATTATGCAAAATTCGAGTCCTGGAGAAAGCTACATATTTTTAGGTTGGTTCCCTCATCTCTTTCATAAAGTCGTCCCAAAAATTCAATTAAAGAAGTTCCGGTTTCCGGAGTCCTGGACAGGGCATGAATATTTCTTTACGAGTGTCAATTTCTTCAAATTATCACTAATCCTCTTCGTCACGATTAACCTAAATAGGTAAGAAAGTGACGTAAAATAAAACAATTACAAATGCGAGATAGGTTTCGACCAAACTGAAAGGCATAGTAATAAATCAAGACCCTAATTTATGGAAGTTTATCACACTCGCAAGCGCGCTCTGTTACAGGGGAAAGGCTTGAAGAGATCAACAAACTTGAAGGGGGATTCAATGGGATCATAACTAGCTATTTGATAAATACGGTCAAGAGGGACTTGAGTAGGCTCATATAAACTTTTAATTAGCTCTCAAATAAGATATCCTCTTGAAACTCTGTGATGGAACAATTAGATTAATACTCAAATTTAACAGAACCACCATTGTAACATCCTCAATACTAACTTTACTGGTAATTGATATATGAAAATCGTATAGATATCTTTTGTCTTCTAGTTTCGTTTCAGAATAGGCTCATAATAGAATCCCTTAATTTTCAATTATGCACTTCATGGTCATTCTTGGTCGTCCTTATAGCTAAGCTGAAGAGATATCTAATAACAAGTGTATACACTCGCAAATTGTATGCCTGTTTTTCAATCGTCACATCAGGATGAACAGAAAGAACAACTAAATGGCACTAGGATGCCAAGCTTTTCGGGTGCGATTCCAGCCCTGGGCATGTCTGTTGTTTGTGAATGTTGCTTCCATTTCATCACATCATCACTGATCCTCACCTCCGAAAACAGCCAAAAAGTGGCAGAATGGCGAACAAAAATAAACCAAAAAAAATCAATCAAAACCTTACCTGTATCTATTTAGTCAGTCACAGTTCAATACATTTTGCAATAAATTGAAGCGCTAATATGAAAACTTACATGGCAGAGTCAGAAGCAAATGTTTACTGGTAGCCCACTACATTTCATTTAACTATTTTCTACAGGAGCCGCCTCGGTTAATTATTTAATAATGCGCAAACAAGTGAATATAAGCGCAATTGAGATGCAAAGTAACATTGCAATACCTGCTTTTCAATTGTCGCATCAAGATAAACTTCAACTGTTGTTCAAAACTTATTTGCGATATCACAAACATAAGCCGTATTCATGATTACAATAGCAATAGCTTGGATGTATAGTTAAAGTACGTATATCCAACTAACCTTTTTCTTATCTATGCACTGGTTCGTGTTCTCACTTAAGTTACTTATTTCTTTTTTTCCTAGCAGAACCCATTCTCTGATGCCATAAAATTCAAGCACCTGGCAACCCGTAGCGTGAGAATGGGTAAAAAAGATAATCCTTTGCTGGACAGTTTAAGAAACTAGCAGTTTCATATTCCACTTTAAAATATGGCTAAATTCTGACTAGCCTATGTGTACATTAAAAAAAGAGATATTCTTGAAAATACAAGGGTTGGATAAAAAGTAATGGCAACACTGGTATAATTGGTACTTGATTGTATTGGCAGAGGAGCACGTGTTACATTCCTTCAAAGTAATCGCCCCTCATCTCTACGACCTTCTGCCACACGTATGGAAGGCGTCGTACACCGTCAGCGCGTCCATCTCTGTCGATGTCCCGCAGTGACCGCCCTATCGCGCGTGTCGTAGTGCTTCCCGCCCAGTGGTTCCTTCATTTTGACAAAACGGTCGTAATCACACGGTCTCATACCGGTGAATACGGCGGATGTTCCAGTACCTCCCACTACCAGTTATGCAGGAGAGCCGTCACAGTGTTCGCAGTGTGACATCTTGCATTGTCAAGCAGGATGATGGGACACCATGCCGGCGCTTCCGGTGTTGCAAGAAGGTGCAGTAGTAGGCTGCGTTGACCGTCTGCCTGAGAGACGTTGTTCTTCTTGCCTAAACATATTGTTAGGGCGCTTGCACTCTCGTCCTCTGCTTCAAAGCACTGCTGTTTTTGACTGAATAACATACAATTGCTCCCACTCACTATACTTCCTCGTCTGATATTCCTTTATCAGCCAGGAAACGCTTGTGGCGCTGTGACTCACCTCTTTCACGGTACAGCAGTGTTGCCATTACTTTTTATCCAACCCTTGTATTATGAGATGTCCCCAAAGAAAAAAGTAATTTATGTCACCCAGCTCAAAATAATCTAATAACCTAGCATAAACATGATCCCAGTATGTCGTGCTTTAGGCGAGGAATGAAATGTTTCCAGTAACATATAAGGCGACATCTGTAGTCACCAGGAAGATGTTGTTAAGGGAGGTCATCTTTTATGCTTACATGGAAAAAACACGCTCTTTTAAGGCCCAATTTCGAATATCTAGTTCCAACGTGTTTCCTGAGATCCAGAATAAACAGAAAATTATGATATGAAAGGGAAAATTGACCTCTCTGATGGCGTGGTGGTTAGCACTGCGAGATCGAATCCCGGTTAAGACATGGATGTTTGCGCTAATCTGTTATGAATGAAAAAGAGATTTGAGATTGATTGTTACGAGTATGATGTGTGGGAAACTCCTTCTTTAAAGAAACAAAAAGTGGGATCGTCGTTGCCTTGCAATTAAGATGTGCCAGGTTCCATACCCGGTGGAGGCACACTGAACAGTGGTTCGGATAACACTTTAAACTACAGAGCATTCCCTGACATTCGCTACGAGACTCGGCTGCAAGTGGCCCAGCGTTAGCGCTTGTCTTTCCCGGTGAACGGGTCCGCGACAGTCGCACGCTACAGTCTCTTTTTTTTCGCTCTCCCTGCCTTCGCTCTCTTTCCCTTTCTGTTGACGTTGCAGACTGACGCCAGTATAATCCTCCCTCGGAAGTTGTGTTGTGTCGTGTCCGTGTGTTGAAGATTGTGGCTTAATATGGCACCACAAAAATTACATTTCAATAAAGAATTTATCTTGGCGAGTGTTACTTCGGACAGAGGAATTGTGGAGAAGTGCGACGACGTGAAATTTCCTGGTGTTCCCGTTCCACATAGGACCACTATATTAAACCTTGTAAAAAAGTTTAGAGTAACAGGGTCAGTTATGAATAAAAGTGGAAAGAAAAATTGGGAAATAAAGTATACAAAGACAATCCGCACACCATCCGTGAGTTAAAAGAGAGTATTGTACGATTTTTGATTTGATTTGATTTGATTTAGTTTATTTTACTTCGCGTTTTGTACCTCTTGGCTAATTTGCGAAGATGGGGATGAGTGATGAAATGATGAAATTGTTGAATGGACATTCACAAACAACCAAGCCCGACCGGGATTCGAACCCGGGACCCTTGGCGTCGCAGCGCGATGTGCTAACCACTCGACCACAGGGTCGGGCAGTATTGTACGAAAAATGGGGAGAATTACAGTAGACGAACTTGCACGTGTAAATGCCAATTTCCTTCGGAGATGCCAAGAATGTGTTGCAGCAGAATGACATCATTTTGAACACCTTTTGTGGTCAAGGTTAGTACACAATATGAAAACTGTAATTTTAATAGCCGACTCTAGCGACTGTCGCGGACCCGTTCACCGGGAAAGACAAGCGCTGATTCCGGGCCGCTTGCCGCCGAGTCTCGTAGCGAATGTCAGGGAATGCTCTGTATATGTCCAGTCCCGATTATCTTGTCTGTTAATAAAGTGGACTTAAAGCATTAATTCAATTGATCGAAAGAGAAAAATAACTTTCTCTTAATTCTTGTATGTTATTCATTGTGCGGGAGGTTGGTTGATTGATTTGATATATTTTACTTCACTTTACTTCCATTTTTGGGTAATCGCGAAGGTGAGGATGGATGATTATGTGATAAAATCTATGAAGAAGCACTCACAGAGAACACCCATGCCCAGACCGGGATTCGAACCAGGGACCCCTGGTGCAGAAGCAATGTGCGGGCAGGACCTCCACGATAGCATAGTACGTATCCTGCTGCCATGTTAATTCAATGGTCTTTATTCTTGGGCGAGGTTCAGCAAATGCTGATCTACAGCTGCCTTGTAATCAAAGGGATCCCGTGGTTTTTTCACGATGGAAGCACATTCGTTCGGATCCTTTAAACTCTGGGTCCAGTCCCGATTAGCCTTTCTGAGCATACGTTAAAGTAAACTAAAATTTTCTTTTCAGTATGTGTGCATTCAGTGTCGTGCATCTTTATTACTCAGGTTGGTTTCTTGATTCAAAGTACATTAATCCTCTTGACTGTGTGTTTGTGTGTATAAACGGATTATGCATGGAATGTGAATATCCTGCGATGAACCAAAGAACAATTTCACATTCAAAATCCAGTGGAAATTCTTTTCTGCGACCGTTCGAAAGTTAAATTACGTTTCGCATATTTTTCCCACGGAGGGAGATCTGCGGTCACAAACTCATGCCAAGCTGCGGTCAATTTTAGCGAAGGGCATCATTTGTCATTTCGCTCTGGACGCAGAACTTTGCAATACCCGCGGCCGAAACTACAAATACGCCAACGGACAAAGGAATGCGGATAATAAACTCTACTTACCTCGTCTCCTGTGAGCCTCCACAATGAAACCTTCCAACAAAATCACAAAAATCATCAGCAACACCTTTCGATTGTTAAAATGCATTGTCACAGTGATATGAAAATCATCAACAATGTGTTCACTTGTTACGAAATCCACAACGCAAAGTTTAGCCCAATGTTGTTGCGTTTGTCTTCGTTACCGGTGAAAGTGTTATTCAAAGTAGCGAGGCAAATTACGCATCAAATTTTACACGATGTACTCTTAAGTAGTGTTGGTTGTATTCCACTAACTCACTTTGAGACACTAGCAATATAGTAAAAACACTTCACTGAGCACTTCACCAACAAAAAAAACTGTCACAATTATTGTGCGATAATTATGTTTACGAATCACATGCTATATTTGCCTACAGCGCTGTAGTATGATTCGTGCATTCAAGTCTTCAATGCAAAATTTTTTCATCAAATGGGGCACAACATGTTTTCAATCAATGCCATGGTTAATGTACACGATGCGTCGCACATGATACGCAGTATGCGTCCTAGCACACGCACAGACACATTTTTAAGGCGGAGGATGGATTCCGAACGCACTTATCGTCAAATACATCTTCGTTCGTTTCTCCAGCTGGTCACATCCTTAAGATATCCACAACGGTTCTTCCATTTCACACGCAGCGGCTAAACTCGCGGGAGACTTTTCGCAAAGCACGGCGTCGGTTCGCACGAGAGAGACTGAGAGAGAAGAAGAGGGAGAGAAAGAGAGAGCGAGCGAGAGAGAGAGAGAGAGAGAGAAAGAAGCGAGCGCTGGTCGAACTAGGACGGGAAGAATCGAGTTGGACAACGCTACTTCGACGCGCGCCCGCGAACGACTCGTCAGGAACTCGCTTCGGGGCGCTCGTCACGCTCCGTGGTTCCGTCAACTGTCTCCCAGGTGGCTCTGTTATCGCCCTTCGCTCACCCAACAACGTTTTCGACAGACCCAACGGTTTGAATTGGAACCGAAGAGAGCGAGAGGTTCGGCTTTTGCCCCCTCATCCCCCTTTCTTTTTCGGGAGAGTCGAGGAGGATCAAAAATCGATACAAAAAAAGGAGGGAACTAATAAACCCGAACCACGGGCTGGAAAGGCATTCGATTTTCAGAAAGGACAAATCTAAGCTCGAGTATTCGCCCGTTTTACCCTGACGTCTGATTGAATGCTTTTGGGCTCGCGATTCCGGCAAGATCTTTTGCGACAACAATTCTTGTATCTCCCCTGGAATTTCTTGCTCCGTGGAATTTCAATTACCCTGCCTGCGTCGCTGCAATGGGGGCTCGTGGGGCATTGTTGTGTGGCCAAAGCAAGAGATTATGAAACAGAGGGTCTTAATTCTTCTTCCAAATCTAATAAAGAGAGGACAAAAGGAAACCTCTCGATCTGTCCCGTCTTCTAGAAATCTGTCTGATGGACATGTGGGTATCGAACTATTGATGTAGGCAACATCTTAATTTATGTCAAAGTGTGTGGTAAGGTCACGCTTATATAGGCGATTATGACTGGACCTTCAGTGTAAAATGTTATCCTCACCACTGTGTAATATGCAACTGTCGGGGATCGAAACTCTGACCTTTTGATTAAAAGGCTGCAGTGTTACTATTATGCCATCGGAAAAGTCCATGTTAATTTAAGAAATGCCATTAGAAATATGTTGATGTTTTAATATTTTACGTCCCTTACAATTATCATGGGTGGCCGCGGTGGCTCAGTCGGTAACGCGTCTGACTACCATGCTCAAATGCTCGGTTCAAATCCGGGAACTTTTCTAACGATGAAAGCGGCCCCGGCGCCCACCCAGCGTCGAATAACATGGGTACCTGGGGGAAACCCTGGGGGGTAAAGGCGGTCAGGGGCGTGGTGCTGATCACATCACCCCCACTCACGACCGGATCAAGAAAGTGTGGGGCGTTACCCCCACACCCCCTATACGCCTTCATGGCGTGGTGCTAAGCACAGGGGAACACTTTACCTTTTTTTATATTTTGGAAAACGTTGTTGCATTAATATGATATATAATTATCTGGGGGAAACCTGGGGGAAACCCGGGGGGGGGTAAAGGAAATTATCTGGGGAAACCTGGGGGAAACCCTGGGGGGGTAAAAGCGGTCAGGGGCCTGATGCTGATCACATCGCCCCACTCACGACCGGTCAAGAAAGTGTGGGGCGTTACCCCCACACACCCTATACGCCTTCATGGCGTGGTGCTAAGCACAGGGGAACACTTTACCTTTTTTTTTACTTTTTACAATTATCATGACGATGAGAATGCACGACAATTGCATCAAACAATTGATTTTTTGATTGAAGGGTTGATTGATTTGGTGTTTTAAGCCCACTTTATGCACAAAAAGGCTTATTGGGACTTGGAATTAAGAGTAATCCCAATCACTATATGCCTCCAGTGGTTATATCAACCATGGCACTCCTTGGTTAAAATGTGACGACATTGCTCCATCTAGGAGATCTGCATTTTTTTTATTAGTTCTCTTCTACATTGGGATGGGGAGGGTGAAAGTAGTGCAAGGGTGTGTCCCTTCTACAATCTCATTTTATAACCATCGTTACACACAACCAAACGTTGCATAAAAGCTATTTAAAATCATCTAAATCGATCAATGATTCTCTTCCACATTTCTAAAAATTAAATGGATCATGAATTGAAGACTGAAATTAGTAAAACGCTGTAAGTGCCACACACCGTTTTTCACGTAAAACTGTGAAATGTGCCATGCTCTATAATGTGGTAAACGTGAAATATGGCTGGTAGCCCTCTAAGTAGTTCAAAGGGCGTGTAAAGAGGTCACTAGTGTACACGTTCTTACGGGCTGATGTGCGGAATGATGCGATTTCCCAACACTTTCGCTTGTGGCACTTACAACGTTTACCACTTTTAGTCCTCAATTTGGGAAACCAATAAAATAAATTGTAATTCGTTTTCCATTATTTGAAACAAGGAAACTTATTTATGTGTTATTTTGAGCATTTTTTCCACCTCATGTTCTGAACGTTTCCTGACATGGGATAGAGTTCTTGGACGTTCTTCCCATTTTAGGTGAAACAGGAATTTCCGTATCGGCTAATCAGGTTGAAAGGGAAATATTTAAAATTAGGGTAACTATATAGGGCGCTCTAGTCTCCTGGGGGAAGCGTAACAACTTTTCCTGAGATATCGGGGTGTAAGGGGTGCTCCTTCCACGTAGTGCACCCAATAGTCAACCTCACTTCCACGTAGTACACCCTGGACTGCAGACTAACGAGGCTCTGGCGACTGGCCCCATGGCCAGTATAATTTTGTTTGTGTTGTCCTGTGTTTTGTCCTTATTTGTACTGAGTGCTCCTTTACAGCCTCAGCTTTTAACGAAAGTCAGAAGATTTTAATATTTTATGATTTTAGTTATGCAACGTTCGAATGGTTATGTGTAACGATAAGGGACTGGACCCCGTGTAATGTGACGGGTGCAAAATAGCCTTAGTGCTGACGCACCCAAAATTTTCAATTCAAATCAAATCACATCAATTTTCCTGACATATCGGCCTGTGTATGGAACGGGTGTTCACCCACCAACGTCCGGAAATTGAGGGGCTACGAATGAGTAGCAACACTTGGTCATGGAAACGATAAAAATGACTGGGGGATTCCTTCGTGCTGACCACACGTTACCCCGTAACTGGTTGTATGATCTCTCACCTCTGGTGGGAGTGAGACCGGCAGTCGATAGGCAGACTCTGGCCCTCAAGGAATGTTACGCCACGGGATATTATTATAATTTATTTTGCCTACAATGGCAGTTGACCAAAAATAACATTAGCGTTCATTGATAAGCATTAGGCGAAATGGGAAAACACAAGACTTTTCACTTTAACTTTATACCTTAGAGTGTTTAATCATACATTTTAATAATATTATTATACCCCCGCTCGCCTAAATCAGTCATACGACATTTAAAATGTTAAATTTGAAAGCATAATTCTTTATTCATATTGTGACGTCAGTTCTGTTATTACATAATTCTGTGATGTACCTACTTTCTGCTTGATAGGAGATGATAGTTGTTTAGAAAGATTACGATATGCCGATCCAAAGGCGCATGGTTACTGTTTTGCGGGACATTGACAAGTGTAAGTGAAAAATGTATTTGTATTACCACGGGTTTGACAACATGTAGTGGAGGCACATAGTGGTTCGAAACCCACTTTAAACTGTAGGTGGTCCGATCCGGATTATATTCTATGTGTGTAAAGTGGACTCAAAAACAAAGTCAACAACAGTTTCAATATGTTCAATAGAAAAAAATATAAGTGCGTGTGGTAGACATTTTTAAAGCCGAGCTTTGACAATTCTGCTCCTGTGTCAGTGCCAAGTAATAAGACTCCTGGCCTCAACATATGTGAAGCTAAACGGACTACAGAGGGCGGTTGGATTGAGAACTTCTGCAAACAGAAACTTTAAACTCAGAGTCTCCTTAGTTCCGCAACACGTGACAGTTAAGATTGCAACGTTCAATTTCATCTCAAACATTTGAAGTTCATGAGAAACTGAGTGGCTCTTAGCAACAGTGGTATAACTCAATCTGGTAAGCATGTAAACTAAAGTAATTTCAACAATTCGTGTTATATGGGTTCACAGAAGTTATTTTTCGGAATGTAACTGCAATAAAATGGAGACACCTACATCTTAATGTACTCCCTTTTCTGTATGGCGTTATATGTGACAGGGAACGAATTTCTATGTCAATACATATCTTCCGTGATGCTAAAATCAATGTTATTTTGCATTATCTTTGCGAATTGTGGTATGTACACTGGAAAAATGTTATTTTCAACACTTTTACATATTTTAGATTCTGGCACATATGGTAGTATTTTTTATAAACCATTTCCATATTTTCAAACCTCTTCCGATATATACTTCATACTCATTCTATTAAATGTTCTCCTCTTTTGTG
Organism: Lepisma saccharinum; assembly: GCF_977018435.1. Classification (NCBI taxonomy): domain Eukaryota; kingdom Metazoa; phylum Arthropoda; class Insecta; order Zygentoma; family Lepismatidae; genus Lepisma; species Lepisma saccharinum. The sequence goes on from NC_139239.1 coordinate 2,706,756, forward strand.
ATAAATACCAAAGGTTTTCCGTTCATCTGCATTATATTCGTTTATCACTCCGTTTCTTTTAAATCGTAACAATACATAATGCATATGTTACACTAACATTCTTGTCAACAATAGATAATGCAAGCTCAGATTTTTACGGTGAAATTTATTGAATATTTTAAATATTTCATGTGATACTGAACGCGGTTTCAGTCGATAGAAATCCATCTTTAGGGACAACAGGAGAAGATACAAGTTTCTGCACTTATGACAAAGTTTGCCAATCTATTATTGTGGTGAAAAAATAAAGCACTCTTTATTTGAATTTTGAATTACAATTAATGACATGTGAGGCTAATTTGGTAATCCAATGTTTTGATAACAGAAAATAAAGCATAGTTTTAAGTTACATTTTGCATTACAGATAATGTCACGTAAGGTTATTGCGTTTTGTTAAGTTAGATAAGCCATTTGCGTAATAAAAAATACGATTTTTCAAAATTGTAGGTCCATTTCTAATCCAATATTTTGATTAACATAACTATATATATATATACACATATTGAAAACATTTTGGTACATATAAATCCGTTTCCTGGCGTAGAGCGAATTTCAATAGCAAGTTCGGCTATTGAAATGGGTGGCATGGTAACATACATAACCCCTGTAGAAAACTCAATATTTCTAGATCCAGATGTCTCAGGTTTTTTTCTTTGGATGACTAAACATGCTTTGAGCATATATAATGCATAAATTTCACGGCAATTCTTTATTTTTAATAGTATTTATATTTTGGTTCTCACTCACTGAAAACAAAAAGGTATATGCTCAGAACCCCTCAATTGTATTTGATGTTCGTGCAATTATGAAAGTGAATGTTATGTAAATGGAAGATATTGGAGATATTATTGAAATAATCCCGATTACATTTTCTTTAGGTACATGGTTGCCAGGAACAATTTTTATCATGTTAAACCTTAATGTTTAGGTTTTCGATCCCCGTAAAGATATCCATACAGGGTGGTGCAAAATTCCGTTTACAACGCGGAGGAGGTGAATCGCAAAGTGAAATGAAGTCGAAAATGTAAATGGAATTTTGTCGAATGACGCACCCTGTCAGAGCTAGAGGATGCCGAAATCATGTGGAGATGGACTTCACACCTCCATATGCCGACAAATAGTACTCATAAAGAAAATGCGGCACGATATCCCCAAAGAAAACACACATGGGCTAGTGAATGATGCACAAATCGCGTGTCGAAAATAAATGCGGCAGGGATTCCCCACAAGAAGTGAGGTATTCCCTGGAATATGTCGGACATGGAACGCAGGTATCGAATGGGGTACAAAGGGAAATGACGGAGGTCACAGCACATGAAGAACATTTCGCCAGGAAGTGTCCGAAAGCAGGCTGCAGAAGGGGATTTCCCAGAGAAGAAGGGACACAGACAACATGTGCAAGAGGTGTATGATGACACACACGCACACAAGTAGTATTCTTTATTGGCTGTGGAAATGACATACGATACATATCACAGACGTTGTTTAAAATGTCCGCCAGCCACATCTACACACAGACGGCATCGGCGTAGCAGGAACGATCTGGTATGCTCAAATACGTTGGACATGTCAGTGATCATCCCAGCATGGACGGTAACTCGAGCAACGAGGTCCTTCACACTTTCCACCGGGGTTTCGTAGACCAGCCTCTTCATTTCGCCCCACAAGAAGAAATCTAGCATTGTGAGGTCGGGTGACCGAGGTGGCCACAGAACAGGTCCACGCCTACCAATCCATCTATCACCGTATATATTGTTGAGTACAGCTCTGGCTCGGCGTTCAAAATGTGCAGGAGCACCGTCATGTTGATAAAATACATATTGCCTAATTGCAAGGGGTACATTTTCCAACAGTTCAGGTAGAACTTCCCTTAGGAACACACAATAGTTCCCACCGGACAAAGTATTGGGCAACACGTATGGACCTATCAGGTTGTCCCCGACAATGCCACACCACACATTCACTGCGAACCGTCGTTGAAAATGACGCTCAATGATTGCATGCGGGTTTTGCACATCCCGCACGTGACTATTATGTGTATTGAAGACGTCTTCTCTCGTGAATAGTGCCTCATCGGTCCACAACACTGCATTTGGAAAATTGGGGTTTGCAAGGGTTTGTTGCAAATACCACTGACAAAAAGCAAGGCGTAGGGGAAAGTCAGTCTGCTGCAGGTGTTGCACCCTCTGCACTTTGTATGGGTGCTTACCCTCATCGTGCAGCACGCGTAACACATTGGTATGGTGCGTGTGTCGCACATGGGCAATGGCACGAGTGCTGGTGCCTGGCGTGTCCCGTATCCTGTCCAACACTTCCTCCTCAAATTGGACACTGCGCACACTGCGCGGTCTGCCACGATCCCACACCCTAGGTCGTACAGATCCAGTTTCCCGTAAACGAGCATCCACCTGTTGAAACAGGACATGTGATGGTAGGCGCCGATTTGGAAATTGTTCGCGATACACACGCTTTGCCTGATGACTGTTTTGGTGTGTCTCACCGTAAACGAGATGCATATCGGTGTGAAACGCCCTCCCTTGCCCGGGAAAACAAATGCTACCACTACCTAGATAGAGGCGGCAAAATCTCCCTCGGACCAGCGAAATAGCGTTACGGTCCAGGTTAAGTTCGTGTGTAGGAACCGGTGACCAACAGTGCATAGTGATTAGCCATATCGAATAAAAAACAAAGACATATATACGTTCAAATTACCACTTCTTTACCTTGAGCCAGGAAGCGGCTAGCTGCATACCTGAAAATCACGGGTAGCGACATGCGTACGAAATGATATAGCCCAAAATTAACATGAAAATAAAAAGTATATTCTATTCATAACCAACAAAAATCAATTTACTACATCTCCCCCTCTTTCACGCTCTCACTTTCATTCACACATTCAGTCCTTTCGGGGTCATCAACACAAAAAATGATACCTGACATGTACAGGTTTTATGACGATAAGCCCTAATGATTGCATTCATATTTAAATTTACGCCTCCCCCATGGCGCAGTGGTAGCGTCATTGCCTTGTAATCAAGGGATCTCGGGTTCGATACCCGGTGGAGGCACAAGTGGTTCGGATCCCACTTTAAACTGTAGGTCCAGTCCCGATTAGCCTTACTGTGCATAAAGTGGACTTAAAACACCAACTCAAACCCAATATTTAAATTTACCTTGACTTTTTGTCTAATCAGGTCATTTGTGATTTTTGCTCCAGTGCTACTCAAATCCTAGCCAGCCCTTACTTAAGTTCACCTTTTTGAAAATAAACTAGGTCGGCGCGGTGACAATACATTATGTGTCCGGCATAAACAAAGGCGTCTCAACGGCAATTACGCTCACGTGGGCGGACATTTTCCTTTTACATGACCTCACTTGGTTCCAAACATAACAATAACCTCCGTTGATTGACGCAAACATATACTCTCTAGCAGGCGCGACTTAAACACTTCGCCGCGACGAGCAATTCATATTACCAGGCAAATACTTTAACAAATAATCACATATGCGACCTGACGTAGCTAGCAGCAACACAGCACTGACACATAAAAAATGAACAAACCTCAAATAGATTAAACAATTAAGTGGGCGGCGCATTACTCTAATAGTACGCACTTTAAACAAATACAAAGGAGCACAAACAACAATGAATTTAAGATCATTAAAAAAAATATCACAAGGAATAAGAAAAATTGACCTGAGACGAATAGATTACAAGTGACAAGCGCGACGGGAGTTTGGTATGAAGTTCGAGTTGAGTGGGCGTTTTCAAAATGTTGACGAATTTCAAGGGCGTTCTCTAAATCGATCGGGCCGTCACGTGCTGACATTCACACAGATGAATACATTACCATCTCTCAGCTTCCGAGGTGCATCCTGGCGTCTTTATGGGCGATTGAAAACACATAGTATTCACACGAAAGGTTTCCTTGGTCGCGACGATGAAGATGCGAAGAGCGTTCATACATCTGGTTCCTCGGCTTCTCTTCCTCTCGGGATCGGTGAACATCTCCCTGGTCTGGTAGGCGTCGTCGGCGCGTCGGGGCGTCAACAGGGCGGCTTTCGACGTCTCTCTCTCTCTCCGTGGTGGCTGGTAGGCGTCGTCGGCGCGTCGGGGCGTCAACAGGGCGGCGTTCGACGTATCTCTCTTTCTCCGTGGCGGCTGGTAGGCATCATCGGCGTAGCTCGTCGTTTCTTGGCATGATGTAGGCATGGGTCTTAGTCTCGTCTGACATCGGGCGAATCGAGGGTAACGCCCTCATCTCTCTTCTTCCTCTAGCCCGCCATAATTTCCGATGTTCCTCGTTTCACAAAAACTATAAACGGCGTAAGATAATCACGGAAACACAGTCTCGCTTCAACTTCCCCCAGCGGTTGAGGTAAGCGCACTCGTGTAGACTTACTGCCTATCACACACTGGTGTTCGCATAACACAACAAAGTCCACTGTATACGAAGAGGTAGCACGAAGGTGCTCTCGCTACAAGGATCGCGTTAAGACTGTGTATCGAAAAACCATGTCCTTCGTTTTATTTGGATTTTGAAAAAGGACGCTCGACGCTCGTTGAAGGGACGCTTCCGGAGAGGTCATTCCACTTCGCTCTATTGTCTCCCAACTTGGACGGGCCGTGCTCGAAGTTTGGTTTCTGAGGATTAAGCTTCCGCCTCGCTGTCGCCCATAGCTCAATTCCAATCGGTGCCCACAAACTGATCAATTACAACCAATTTGATCTGGCATCCGTAATTGTTGCTTGATCGCGACGAAACTCCACACATCCGTCCTTGCACACATGCTGCTGCGCTGGTATAAGTTGCACATGAATCTGACCGCTGGAAACCGAGATATTTAAATGGTTGTCATTACGGTCGATTTTCCTAAGCTTTAGACGCATAACGTGACCTTTCAGGTGCTCACCCTTAAGACACGCGAACGTCTCCTTCCTCCCGTCGGCTTGGCAAATCAAATATATATTCTTACAAATTAAAACACTCAACACTTTGATTCAACACCTTTTTTTTACCGCTACGGACATGAATAATAATAATAATAATAATGACGACGGTAAATCTGACTGTCACATCGGCAAGCTCGTTGGTGGTGTATGTCGCCATTGTCAGGCTCACAAAGGAGCACACGAATACGTACGAAACTAACTTGTGATGTACCGTTCACAACTACAGCACTGAACACTCCACACAGGTGTCCACCCCGTACAGACAACACAGATGGTACGCACTACGTACTTCCTAACGGTCACTTTAGCAATGTTCTCAATTTCACCACACGCCTCAGGATGAACACCTTGCGACAACACGCGTAACTGACAGGCAGATCGCTAGTCGTGTACACTGACGCGTTGTTTGTACGTACGTATACCAGCGATAGCGGGCCGTGACAGGTAGCATCCCGCTGAGCGCCTCTAGCGGAGCTTTATGTACTACTACGTCTTCCGTCGTAGTAATTGAAGCCGATATCAGTACGTGCTGGTCACTCTCTCACGTGTACGTACGTATTTCATTTTTACGTACAGCCTTGGATACCACTTGTGTACGTGCGTGTCATCATAGTACACCTCTTGCACATGTTGTCTGTGTCCCTTCTTCTCTGGGGAATCCCCTTCTGCAGCCTGCTTTCGGACACTTCCTGGCGAAATGTTCTTCATGTGCTGTGACCTCCGTCATTTCCCTTTGTACCCCATTCGATACCTGCGTTCCATGTCCGACATATTCCAGGGAATCCCTCACTTCTTGTGGGGAATCCCTGCCGCATTCATTTTCGACACGCGATTTGTGCATCATTCACTAGCCCATGTGTGTTTTCTTTGGGGATATCGTGCCGCATTTTCTTTATGAGTACTATTTGTTCGCATATGGAGGTGTGAAGTCCATTTTCACACGATTTCGGCATCTTCTACCTCTGACACGGTGCGTCATTCGACAAAATTCCATTTACATTTTCGTCTTCATTTCACTTGGCGATTCACCTCCTCCACGTTGTAAACGGAATTTTGCACCAGCCTGTATATTCAGAGGTCCGGTTCCAGATTATAAGATGCGTTCAGCTCCGATTAGCGTACGTGTATACAAAGTGGACTTTAAGTAAATTATTACCAATGCTAAAACCAGCACAACCGGGTCACATATTGTGGTTCTGTACATTCCGATACTTCTTTGTGGAAGTTTGAAATATTGGAATATTGAAACTTCGTTCATATTGATTCTAACACAGCCATTACTAACACACCACATAGTACATCTGCGAGAGATTATAACCTGATTCCCTGTGAGGACCATAACTTAAACTGCAGAGCCATTAGTGTTCCATGGAAGCAATTTGGGCTTTAACAGGAAGTTATTTCTTTCCCAGGCCTTTCCCGAGTCATCCAGTTCTCTGAAGATGACAAAGGCCCATTAACGATGCAAAGGTTAATTAGGGAAAGATGGAGAAGAAACAAGTTAATCTCCGGGCTCTTAAAGTATGCATGCTCATCGACCATATCGTTCTCAGTTTTAGTTCGCGGACTTGTAACATTGTTCATTGTTGCAAACCTGAAGTCAAAGTGACGTCGCAACATCGTGCCTGACTTTTAAACAGAAAACTGCAATGATTTGTTTTACTGGGAAGAAAAAGAACGTTGTAAGCAGTGGCTGAATTGGAAATAAATTACTGCCGGTATGATCGAATGCACATACCTGCCTTTTGATGCAATCCTTTTTCATATTTTTTGTGATTAATTTTCTCAAATCATTCTCTCTCTTTTGTCACCACAAATTGTAATAACTAATAATTAATGTATTTGAGTTAGTGTTTTAAGTCTACTTTATGCACAGTAAGGCTAATGGGGAATGGACCTACAGTTTTAAAGTGGAATCCTCCACTGGGTATCGAACCCGGGACCCCTTGATTACAAGGCGACAACGCTACCACTGCGCCATCGGGGAGGAGGCCCCCTTTAATGTATTAGACATTAAGCCACTCACTACTGTAGAAGTTCCTAAGACCCTGGAAATATATGAGTGATGGATGTGTCATGTTTTAGTAAATAGATAATAATAAACAAATAAATAAATAACTAAATAGTAAGTTTACGAAATATTTTTTTAACTGTCCATATGCTTTTTGGCATCTTAATTTACTACCGTTATGCCACAAAAAGCTCATACCGGTCCAATTCGATCATTGGTTGTGAGGTTGGATTGAAGGTCATTTTATGTACTCTCATACTAATTGGAAGAGAATGCACTGTTTTCTATTTGATCTGAAAAAGTTCAGTGTGTTCCAACTCAGAACCAAAAGAAAATTAGTGGTGGAAGGGGCTGTAATATTTTCTGGCGAGTTGTAACAGTTTATCTACATAAATATATCACACAAAAATTGCGTATTTATTCATTTTTATCTAGTTTATCTTCTTTGATGAATGTAAAGTCCCCTTCCTTTCTCTGCCCCCCTCCCCGAACCTGGTTACAACGATTTGCTTTATTCTAGATGTGGTTGAGCGGGTTTAGCGATCTACTGACCCTCTTATTATTGGCTCCGTCGTTTTGACATTAGGTGTATTGCAGGTGTATTTCGGTGTCAGGCTGGTGCAAGGAAATGGCGTTCAACCAAGTAGAGGAATAGCGGTGTTCAAGTTCAGAAGATTCAACAAATGCCTGTCTGCTGCTTTAAACGTTCATTTGATTAGTTAGCACGTGACCATACACTACAGACTGCACTGCTCCATAACGGAGTGCAAACTGTACAGTTACTAAATACACTACTTCACACCAAATCAACGAAGTAGACGAGTCGGTGTTGCACCGTGTAACCAACTAGAAGCGTGAGTGCAGAAAGAGTCAAAAAGTGCAGCGAATAGACGTGGCTTTTGAAGGTTTCAGGTCCCAGACCTCTTTGGGGATTGGTTACCTGTTGAGTTAGTTCTATTCATTTATTAATACGCAAAAAATGCATCAATTTCTTGTCTCTCAAATTTCAATACATTAATTTGATTATATCCCTGACCAGCTACATAAAAATGGTATAGTCCAAAATTGATTAATCTTTGAGCGACAATGACAATTTACAAAGATCAAAAATTTGCGCTGGTATCAGAAACAGCGCAATTATTCAGTCAATAACATTCAAGATTAACACACACTATCACATGCATTAAAATCACCGATGATTTATTACGATCAATAGACAAGAGAATTGCAGATTTTTAATTTGTGGCATATACTGAATAGAGGGGCCCGTGGTTTTGAAGAAAGAATGTTAAACAATAACTAAGGTCTAAATTCACGTTGATCAGCTGTGTGTAAATACTCAGTTAAGAGATATTTTGGATTGGTGTATTTGTTTTGCTTAAACTCACAATATAAACAAAATATTTTTTTGAGGGAAGTTACGTCTCTCAAAACTACGCAAAAGGGTTCAGTGAATAACAAAGCATAAGACATGATTAAATTCACATCATTTAAAATATGTCTTGATATATTTATATTCCTTTTCTTCATAGAGGTCCTGTGGACCGCACGACTGTCTTAGTGCCCAAAATGTTCACGACTGTGGTTAATGGTTAAAGATGTTTCCAAATATTACTAGATTTACGTCAATTTAAATCGAATTCCATTTTTACTCAGCAAATTCCACAATTTGCAATTTGTACAGGGTAATTAATGTTAAGCAGTTCTTAAATTGGTAATAATATTTCATCAGGCATTATTCAAATTTAGCTGATTCGAAATTTGAATCAGTAAAATCATTCGATTTGCAATTCTACAAGAGACCAGTTTCATTCAAATGTCAAGATATTTTTAAAATTGCAATTGCTAATACGAAAATCATGCATCAGGCTGTCGTAACCAAAATTCACACAACTACTTTTCTAGGATATATTTACTTAAAACTTGTGGAAAAATCACTTCATTTTTATAACAAGAACTTACATCACAATTAAGTACATTTTTAAAATTATAACTCCACTTTTTAACATAAATTCCAGATTAGGTCGATACTGAGTTCGTACCTTATTTGTGTGTGTGTGTATTTGTCAAGTCCACTTTATGCATTGAAAGTCTAAACAGGACTGGACCTACAGTTTAGAGCATGATTGAAACCAGCGATACATTTGACGCCACCGGGTATCAAACTCGGAGTTCCTTGATTACATGGCGGCGACGGTACCACTATGCCATCGGACAGGACCCGCGTGTGTAATTGATTTTTGACGGTTTTCTAGGAATAGGGATTCTTTTTTTTTCTTTCAAGATTATTTTTGGGGAATAGTTCGAATTACAAAATCACTTCCTCTATAATTCACAGAAAGCCGGCCCCGTGGCAGAGTGGTTAGCACATCGCCCTACGACGCCAGGGGTTCCAGATTCGAATCCTGGCCTGGGCATGGATGTTTGTCAGTGTCCATTCATCAATTTCATCACATCATCACTCATCTCCATCTTCGCAAATTAGCCAAAAGTGGCACAAGAAGCGAAGTAAAATAAAGCAAATCAATAAATGACTCAATATAATTCAGAGAAAGGTTTACGCTCTCGTCGTAGCGGTTAGTCGCGTAATGTTCCATGGCGACGCGATTTATTACGAAAAGCAAAGTTCACGTAAGTTCATTCTCAGAAACTTTATCGATATTTTAGACTAGTTAAAACGCAGAGCAAGGCAATGCAGCTTTGTGTAGTAGCAATATCGTTGAGTACTTTAGTAGTAGTAGTATGATTTGTACTATTACCAGCACACTTATAGCGTAGAAAAGAAGAGGCTATTTGATTAAACAGCCCGATTTGCCTACACTTAAAATTATGGCAAGATGCTCTTATTCCCCAATTCTTCAAGTGTGATATGCTCTTAATTCTAAGAATTTTGAATCCTAGTGTAGAAAAGAAGAGTTCATATGCCCCAATTTGCCCACACTTAAAACTATGTCAAGTACCCATATGATTTTATTGTTTATAGTGTGTTCTTCTGTCAAAATCCCAAGAATCTTGAATTCTAGCGTAGAGTGTAGAAATGAAGAACTCCCCTCAGACAGATTTGCCCATGTGTGTAAAAGCTACATCTCTCAGTTTGTTGTCCATAAACTTGTCAAAAATATGCCCCTCTTGATATATTTTTTGGCTACACTTAAAACTAAGGCAAAATGCCACACACACACACACACACACACACACCTACACACACACACACACACACACACACACACACACACACACACACACACAAAGCACATTGTTGAACCCAACTGATATTTTTTATTAAGTATAGAGTTTTGATTTGAACCCCAAGAAATTTTATATAAATACCAAAGCCAAAAATATTCACACACATACACACACACACACACACACACACACTAAATATACAAAACACACTGCTTAACCCAACTGATATTTTTTATTAAGCATAGAATTTTGAATTGAAGCCCAGGAAATTTTATATAATAAACAACAACAAAAATGCCGAATCAAAAATATTGTAATCAATGCAATGAGAATATATCCAGCCCCAATTGGGTTAAGCACCAAAAGAATTGTAATCCAGATAAAAGCAGAATTCTCACAAAGATATGCCCAAAATGCCATTGAAAATATAACATGAAATATTTCTCTTATACTTGTTCTGCACAGTCATCAACATTTCCAAACAAAATTGATTGGAAATATTTGTGTGATTGCCCTGTATAACTTAGATTGCAAGGCCATATTTTGTAATTTTCTAGACCAGGAGCTAGACCCTGTGCACCAGAAACAGGCCATAAAATGCCTCTCCACAAATTATGTGAGCATCATGGAGCACACAATACACTTTACAATTTTGAGAATCTCAATTTAAATTCAGGAACAAGAGATTTGGATTTGATGTATCTGGAAATATCCCTTTTTTCAAAAAATGTTTGCATCTTGAATCAACCTGCAAACAATATTACATGTTAGGCTGGGCTATCTCAACAGCAGAGGCATGCAGCTTAGTGGTTTCCCGCACTCACACTCTGTAAATACATTCCATGATTTTTTTATCCTATTAAAGCACCCAATGCTGCAATTTTTAATTTTTTGCTGAAGAAGATACATGATTATCTCATTCATGTTCAACATCTGAGAATTGTATGCATCAAAATATTGCAGGTGATGATTGAAATCTGCACCACTATACAACACCCCACTGTCTGTTGTGACAAATTCTGACCTATGGAACCTGTCCAGATGCATCAGCAAAAATCTGAAATGTTTCCAGTTTGAGCTCTGATTGGGAAGGATCTCAAAATCATAGAATCTCCCCACACTTGCATGATTTGAAAACCATCCCCCATAATAGCAAGAATCAATACAATAATAAAAAATAACAAACTGTCCCACAATTCTCCTGCAAGAATTATACTTGTGGCACTCAAAATCAGTGATGTATCTCAAGTTTAGATATTTGAAGCTTTGTGTGCTGTGCAGTGCCCAGTGGAACTCTGTTTTATTATTGATTGAAAATAAATCACACTCTGAGAGTGTTGAGAATCTAATTTTGAAATCAGGAAGAAAAGATTCAGATCTAATATATTTTGCAACATCTCTTCTGTCAAAAAATGACATGAGCATTGATCATATTGTGCACCTACACAATTGTGGAGAGCAATCATGTAGATATAAACAGAAATTGTACATGGCTCTGTGTACCTCCCGATCAGAATTTGAGGTTGAGATTTGAAGATTGCAAAAAATTGCAGTTTAAAGGTTCAAAATATCTCAAATCATGAAATTTTATCTTCAAACTCAGCAAATACAGAATAATCTCATTTGCATTTATGACCCCTGAGATATATTTTTCCCTTTCTAACAAAATCCGCACCAGAAAACACCAAGCCTGTATCTGTGGTTACAAATTCAAAATCATCATAGGATTTCAAATAAGTATCATAATTTAAATGTTTCCAGTTCTCAGATATGTCAAATGGGATATGAAAACAATACATTGATTCAAAATATTTTGTTGTGAACCATTAATTTTTTCTGTAACAATCATAAAAACCTACAAACAGCCCAACAATTCTCCTGTGCAACAGATATAAGTATTTTTCCTTCTTGCCCAACAATCCCAGATGTATGCATCCAAATTCATGGTCACTGTCAAGCACCCACCTAAATTCTGTCTCATTTCTAACTGCAAACACATCATATTCACATAAATCGGAAAAAATGCAAGCTTGAACCTTTCCAACAGTGATTCCGATTGTATATATTGTGACAAATTCCTTCTCTCAAAAAACATTGCAACAAGTGCTGTGTGTTATCCTTCTAAAACAATGCACATTCAAAAATGCAATGCTGTAATTTTTTAAGAGCATGCCCAACACTATGCTTAATAATATTGTTCTTTTGTTGCTGATAATCCCGATTTATTTCCAAATCACACTGCCCGGGATACATGTTTGCTGAACAATATTGCAAAATTGGAACTGTAGCAACTATGTATGTATTATTGGGAGCTTAGATAATTGTTCCCCACACCTGCATGTTTCATTCCAAGAGGTTTTGTCTAGGCACAGTGCAAGGCACTTACTGCTGCAATTTCTGAATTTTTGCCTCAGAAAATACAGAACAAGCTCATTCAGGCATTTGTGCTTTAAATACCCAACAAGATCCGGGTGGAAATCATCTGCACTGAACAAGTGCCCATCATCTGTGGTCACAAATTCAATATTCATATTAAACAGATTGGGATTGGAAATTATTCTGTTCAAAAATTTAAAATGCACCCAATTTAAGCTCTGATCAGCCATGAGCTCTAAATCATAATCTTCATACCCATCACAACAATTGCTGTACCAACATTCATCAAACAATTTCAACCTGCAGAAATAATAATAGCTCCCAGTGTGGTGATGCACAAACAATCCACAAATTCTCTTAAACTTGTTGTACATAAATTTTTCAAATTTGCTTACATCCTTCAGTGACAAGTATTGAAAATTCTTGTCACTGTTAAGAACCCAGTGCATTTCAGTATCATTCTGAACTGCAAACAAATTATACTCGGACAGGTTCAGGAACCTAAGCCTAAAATCTTGAACAAGTGATTCGGATTTTATGTATTTTGAAATTCCCCTTCTGTCAAAAAATTCTGCATTATGACAAGCTTAGTGCCAATGTGAACAATTCCCTGTCACATTGCCATGTATTTTGTATGTTGTGCGCTTCAAGTGACAGGCATATGCATTCATGCTCACAATTTTTAAATTTTTGCCTAAACATATACATTAGAATCTCACTGAAATTTGTATATTTTGAAAATTTGTTCATGCCTGGCTTAAAATCTTCAAGTCGATACAAATTGCCCTCATCTGTGGTGACATATTCAATATGATTCAGGGGTAGAGGTACAGAAATTCTGTTGGTGATATTATAGTGGATCCAGTTTAGACTCTGTGGCATAATTATGTCCATTCTGTACACAAAACAATTCTTATTGCAATTGTTGTACCAGTAATCATCATACATTGCAAATCCACAATGCCAATAATAATACTCTACAGAATAATGCACAAAAAATCCAACAATTCTTTTGCATGTATTGAACATGGATATTTCAAATCTTATTAGGGATTTCAGGGACTGGTAGTGAAAGGCAAAATCACTTGAAAGCACCTCTTGCATTTTCAGTTTCATTCCCAACAGAGAACAGGTCATGCTCGGACAGATTCAAGAACCTAAGCCTGAAATCCCCAATAAGTGATTGTGATTTGATGTATTTTGAAATTGCTCTTCTGTCAAAAAAATTCTGCATATTTAATAATTACACACTGGCATGAATATGCAAGGAGCAGAATCATGAAAACCCATTACTCAATGCATTCCGATACAGCCTCATTGTTTATGATTGTTGCAAATTTTGAGATGAAACTGTTTTTATGTGATTCCAGGCCCATCAAAGATATTACACAGTGAACAATTACAGTGTCACTTGTTTCATCCAAAACAATATTGTATATGAGATGGGTTAATTTTTTCAATTTAATATATTCCAATCTGTCAAGTTGCATGAAGCACTCAACTGCAAGAACCCTCTCGGTGTTATTTTTTGCTGTTCTGAAAAGGAGGTAACATGAAACAATGGCATTTACAGATTCTTAATTGTATATAATTTGTGTAGATAAACAATCAACATAGTTGATAGAGCTCATATAATTAGATTTTTCTGCTGAGGTCTTGGAATTTTTGATGAATGCATATCCTATATTCTCTATGTATTCATATGTGATGATATTATCAGGTGCTTTGTCCTGAAATTCTACAAAATATATTTTTCTTGTTCCTACAAGGGCCATAACATAAAAATCATCATAGTACCTAACCTCAGAGTATACATACCTGAGCAACTGATTGTATTTGTGGGTATTGAGCTTGAACAGATTGATCTTATTTTCAGGGGGGCTCACAATGTTGTCACAGAACCTGAGGATCCCATCACTGCTCAGGGATGTGCTTAGCTCAGGTCTGAAAATCTTGTTGACATAACATTTTGTGCCTTTATTTGAAATTTTAACAACAATTTTGAAATCTACAAGGCTTATCTCTGTGACATAATTCCCCAGGATGCTGACAAGTTGTTGATTTGTATTCAATGCATCTATGATGCTCACTTGCATAATTTGTGTGGGGACATATGGGTTCTCTTCAAAACAAACAGTTCTGTGATTAAAATTATCTGAGAAATCTCTTGCATTTGTTTCATATATACTGTAGACAAGATACTGATTGTTTATATATTTTACAATATAATCTTCAGACATCTTGCAAGTGGGGGCAACAGAATATCTATGGGTTATATTTATATCTAGGCTTTCACTATTCTGTACAGTCAATATGTTGGGAACAAAAAATTCATTCTATACCTTCAATCCTGTTTCTGCTCTATTTCTGCATATTTTGTCATAATGCAGAATTTTTTGACAGAAGGGGAATTTCAAAATACATAAAATCCGAATCACTTGTTCAAGATTTTAGGCTTAGGTTCCTGAACCTGTCCGAGTATAATTTGTTTGCAGTTCAGAATGATACTGAAATGCACTGGGTTCTTAACAGTGACAAGAATTTTCAATACTTGTCACTGAAGGATGTAAGCAAATTTGAAAAATTTATGTACAACAAGTTTAAG
This sequence comes from Lepisma saccharinum, assembly GCF_977018435.1. Lineage (NCBI taxonomy): Eukaryota > Metazoa > Arthropoda > Insecta > Zygentoma > Lepismatidae > Lepisma > Lepisma saccharinum. Next base: position 2,721,930 of record NC_139239.1, read on the forward strand.
AGAATTTGTGGATTGTTTGTGCATCACCACACTGGGAGCTATTATTATTTCTGCAGGTTGAAATTGTTTGATGAATGTTGGTACAGCAATTGTTGTGATGGGTATGAAGATTATGATTTAGAGCTCATGGCTGATCAGAGCTTAAATTGGGTGCATTTTAAATTTTTGAACAGAATAATTTCCAATCCCAATCTGTTTAATATGAATATTGAATTTGTGACCACAGATGATGGGCACTTGTTCAGTGCAGATGATTTCCACCCGGATCTTGTTGGGTATTTAAAGCACAAATGCCTGAATGAGCTTGTTCTGTATTTTCTGAGGCAAAAATTCAGAAATTGCAGCAGTAAGTGCCTTGCACTGTGCCTAGACAAAACCTCTTGGAATGAAACATGCAGGTGTGGGGAACAATTATCTAAGCTCCCAATAATACATACATAGTTGCTACAGTTCCAATTTTGCAATATTGTTCAGCAAACATGTATCCCGGGCAGTGTGATTTGGAAATAAATCGGGATTATCAGCAACAAAAGAACAATATTATTAAGCATAGTGTTGGGCATGCTCTTAAAAAATTACAGCATTGCATTTTTGAATGTGCATTGTTTTAGAAGGATAACACACAGCACTTGTTGCAATGTTTTTTGAGAGAAGGAATTTGTCACAATATATACAATCGGAATCACTGTTGGAAAGGTTCAAGCTTGCATTTTTTCCGATTTATGTGAATATGATGTGTTTGCAGTTAGAAATGAGACAGAATTTAGGTGGGTGCTTGACAGTGACCATGAATTTGGATGCATACATCTGGGATTGTTGGGCAAGAAGGAAAAATACTTATATCTGTTGCACAGGAGAATTGTTGGGCTGTTTGTAGGTTTTTATGATTGTTACAGAAAAAATTAATGGTTCACAACAAAATATTTTGAATCAATGTATTGTTTTCATATCCCATTTGACATATCTGAGAACTGGAAACATTTAAATTATGATACTTATTTGAAATCCTATGATGATTTTGAATTTGTAACCACAGATACAGGCTTGGTGTTTTCTGGTGCGGATTTTGTTAGAAAGGGAAAAATATATCTCAGGGGTCATAAATGCAAATGAGATTATTCTGTATTTGCTGAGTTTGAAGATAAAATTTCATGATTTGAGATATTTTGAACCTTTAAACTGCAATTTTTTGCAATCTTCAAATCTCAACCTCAAATTCTGATCGGGAGGTACACAGAGCCATGTACAATTTCTGTTTATATCTACATGATTGCTCTCCACAATTGTGTAGGTGCACAATATGATCAATGCTCATGTCATTTTTTGACAGAAGAGATGTTGCAAAATATATTAGATCTGAATCTTTTCTTCCTGATTTCAAAATTAGATTCTCAACACTCTCAGAGTGTGATTTATTTTCAATCAATAATAAAACAGAGTTCCACTGGGCACTGCACAGCACACAAAGCTTCAAATATCTAAACTTGAGATACATCACTGATTTTGAGTGCCACAAGTATAATTCTTGCAGGAGAATTGTGGGACAGTTTGTTATTTTTTATTATTGTATTGATTCTTGCTATTATGGGGGATGGTTTTCAAATCATGCAAGTGTGGGGAGATTCTATGATTTTGAGATCCTTCCCAATCAGAGCTCAAACTGGAAACATTTCAGATTTTTGCTGATGCATCTGGACAGGTTCCATAGGTCAGAATTTGTCACAACAGACAGTGGGGTGTTGTATAGTGGTGCAGATTTCAATCATCACCTGCAATATTTTGATGCATACAATTCTCAGATGTTGAACATGAATGAGATAATCATGTATCTTCTTCAGCAAAAAATTAAAAATTGCAGCATTGGGTGCTTTAATAGGATAAAAAAATCATGGAATGTATTTACAGAGTGTGAGTGCGGGAAACCACTAAGCTGCATGCCTCTGCTGTTGAGATAGCCCAGCCTAACATGTAATATTGTTTGCAGGTTGATTCAAGATGCAAACATTTTTTGAAAAAAGGGATATTTCCAGATACATCAAATCCAAATCTCTTGTTCCTGAATTTAAATTGAGATTCTCAAAATTGTAAAGTGTATTGTGTGCTCCATGATGCTCACATAATTTGTGGAGAGGCATTTTATGGCCTGTTTCTGGTGCACAGGGTCTAGCTCCTGGTCTAGAAAATTACAAAATATGGCCTTGCAATCTAAGTTATACAGGGCAATCACACAAATATTTCCAATCAATTTTGTTTGGAAATGTTGATGACTGTGCAGAACAAGTATAAGAGAAATATTTCATGTTATATTTTCTATGGCATTTTGGGCATATCTTTGTGAGAATTCTGCTTTTATCTGGATTACAATTCTTTTGGTGCTTAACCCAATTGGGGCTGGATATATTCTCATTGCATTGATTACAATATTTTTGATTCGGCATTTTTGTTGTTGTTTATTATATAAAATTTCCTGGGCTTCAATTCAAAATTCTATGCTTAATAAAAAATATCAGTTGGGTTAAGCAGTGTGTTTTGTATATTTAGTGTGTGTGTGTGTGTGTGTGTGTATGTGTGTGAATATTTTTGGCTTTGGTATTTATATAAAATTTCTTGGGGTTCAAATCAAAACTCTATACTTAATAAAAAATATCAGTTGGGTTCAACAATGTGCTTTGTGTGTGTGTGTGTGTGTGTGTGTGTGTGTGTGTAGGTGTGTGTGTGTGTGTGTGTGTGGCATTTTGCCTTAATTTTAAGTGTAGCCAAAAAAAATATCAAGAGGGGCATATTTTTGACAAGTTTATGGACAACAAACTGAGAGATGTAGCTTTTACACACATGGGCAAATCTGTCTGAGGGGAGTTCTTCATTTCTACACTAGAATTCAAGATTCTTGGGATTTTGACAGAATAACACACTATAAACAATAAAATCATATGGGTACTTGACATAATTTTAAGTGTGGGCAAATCGGGGCATATGAACACTTCTTTTCTACACTAGGATTCAAAAATCTTAGAATTAAGAGCATATCACACTTGAAGAATTGGGGAATAAGGGCATCTTGGCATAATTTTAAGTGTAGGCAAATCGGGCTGTTTAATCATATGACCTCTTCTTTTCTACGCTGTAAGTGTACTGGTAATAGTACAAATCATACTACTTACTTTGCAATTTATATTGCCGCACCAAATGAATAACGGAGATGAGTTGCTTCAAACCATTCGACGTAGTTACACCCCTTTGAAGAGTGCCTTCGCATTAAATAACAGGAAAACCGGCCAAAGTTCTACTTCATTCGACGATTCACGAACCAAGAAACTGCAGACAGCTGGTAGATCTCGTTCTCCCTCTCTAGTTTCTTTATGCAGACGGATGTATCAAGGTTGACTCCAGCAGGATCGGACGACGAACGAAGGCGAAAGGCTTTTACTCGTACCAAACTGAACCAACAGTGGCAAAGGGCGAGTCAGGTTGAGTGATTTCGCTGTTTTATCGATCGAAAAGGACGTTCTTCTGAAAATGAAAGAGTGGTTAGAAGAAATTTTATGAATGGGTGACCCTGCAATTCACGCAAAAGGAGAGAAGAATGGAGTTCTCATTTCAATGCAGCACTTAAGGTTAGAAGTTTAATACATATTTTTTATACTCGCATGTAGAATTTCGATTATTTGTTTTTTACAAATAAGCGTGGAGTTCTTTTCTTACAGTTTTTCATTTAATGACACACTTTCAAAATTATTTTTTAGATATGTTTTCTTTATAACAAGGTCATATGACTTCAAAATCCAAAGAAGTGAACGAGAAAAAGCAACCTCCTCCACAGCAATTTTTTGTCTTTTCCAATACTATGCCGACGTACATGACGGAGTGGCTAGCACAGTGCGCTACGACGCCAGGGTTCGAAGGCTGAGTGGGCCTGTAAGGGGTGACCTTCTGATAAGGCACTAAAATGTCAACCTCACTTCCACAGACTACACCCCGGTAATTGCTTTTTGCAGGCCAACGAGGCTCTGGCGTCTGGACCTACGGCCAGTATAATCCTCTGTTAGACTGTGTATGTGTTGTCCTTATATATGCTGAGAGCCGTTTTACAGCCTCAGCATTTAACCAAGGTCAGAATATTTTTGTCCTCAGACACGTGTTTATTTTAGTTATGGTAAGGGGACTCAAATGTGATCTGTGCAAGATAGCCTAAGTGATGACGCACCCACAATTTTCAATTCAATCAATCCAGGCTTGAGCGTGTGTATTCTTCGTGCCGCTTCATTAATTTCATCATGATATCCCTCATCCTCATCGTCACGATTAGGCAAAAGTGCCAGAAAGCGACGCTAAATAACAAATACCAAATCAAATCGAACACTATGGTGTGGTGAGATAGAACAGGTTGTTGGTTGAATTACTAGGTTACTTTACGTCTCTATTCTTCAACTTCTGACTAATCGCGACGATGAGGATGAGTGATGAATGATGAAATTGATGGACACTCACAGAGAACACCCACAGGCTGGGATTCAAACCTGCACCTCCTGGCGTCTTAATGCGCTGTGATAACCACTCGGGAACAGAGATCGGCGATAGACCAGGTTTTGAATCTACAATACGCACTATAAAAACATTGTACGTTTGACGTACAGTAGATATGTAATGCATCCTGTAGCCTTTACGCTCGAAACTTTAGCTATAAACTGAAGTCCTCCATTTATGCTTGCCGAGAATCCTTTGCGGGATCCACATTTTCTGCACCGCACGTTAACAGGAAATATGCAACGACTAACAGCGACCGAAATACCACTGACCCAAGCTTTTCTGGGGAAAAACAATCAAAGAGCTGCAAAACCAGCTTTCTGGCGAAACGTGTCGAGATAGGAATCCCCACATAACCCGCTCTCGCTTGTGCGATTTAGGGATGTGGCGGTGCGATTATGCCCTGTGATTCCCTGCAGTTTCCTCTCCTTCATCTTCAATATCCGAAAGACTCCTCCGGTGTGTTTCTGCGCTTAAGGCGCTCGCTTGCAAAACACAGCCGCGGGAGGGCGAATGATAATTAAATAGACTTCCCATTACACGATTAAATTTGCAGTAAAACATAAACGCCGCGCAATTAATCCTAATTATGGCTTTGGGGTGGAAACGGAGCTTCCACCTTAGGCACCTCCTTAGTCTGGTCTCTTCGGCAAAGCGGAACAAAGGAGACGGAAGAGGCAGAAAAAAGGACATTTTCATCTTACGTTAATGAAGGGAGCAAGCAGAAGTTCAGAAGACACATTTTCAAGAAAATGTGACTTTGTCTGAGGGCGATAAAAAAAGGGCAAGGGCTTCAAGAAGGGCACAAAAAAGACCGAAAATAATGAAACAAGAGAACGACAAGGACAAATGGTTCTGCGTTGTTTCAGAGTGTCTGGATCTCACATCCACTTGAGGTCTCTCCCTTACGCCGAAGCGCATTCTGTAATTGCAACACATAATTAGGTTCACATCTCATGTGAATGCATTTCATTCTCAATATTTCAATACTTTCAGCGAAGTTTATTCCCAGGTTAACCTTTTCGATACTTCCTTAACTCAGGTTTATATTGAAAATAGGCACTCAAGCGGTTCCTGAAACTGTTTTCTACGGTGAACAAGTATCCTTTCACCTTCTTAGATCCTCGGTTAAGCTTTGTGAATTAAATATCTCCTGCTAATGGATTCCAAAGCAAAGTTTTAGCATATTTGATATATTTCTGATAAGAGCACCAATTTATTTCTACTTTCCTGTGCATTTTATACATAAGCACATCTAGGGCGAAAGAACAGTGGGTCCCGGGTTTGAATTCCGACCTCGGCATGGGTGTTCTTTGTGAGTGTGCTTGTATCAATTTCGTCATGTCATCATTCATTCTTATCTTCACGATAAGCCAAAAGTGGAAGTAAAGTAACCAAATCAATGAATCTATCAATACAGTGCTAGCTCAGAGCAAGGAACTAAAATATCAGGCATGAAAATTCAAATATTGATAATAATAATAATAATAATAATGAATAAGAAATTTGGTACTTAAGGAGGATGAAAATTTTGCATGAGAATAAAAGGGAAGAGTACGAAATCAATATTAATTATAATCAGAAGAAATATAAAAGGCAAATATAAAATTTAAAAAAAACATGTTTTGTGCATAAACGTATCATGACAATCAGATCATTTCAATTCCAGTTTCTAAATCGATGTCGATCCATATAATTACATATATATACTGTATATAATTATAAGTTATTTTTATGCCCTACTAATGAAATGAAACCTTCTTTAAAGTAATAGTCAGTGTTTCGAAAAAAATAACTTTTTGATGATAAACTGAATCCTAAATGTTGAACCCGATTCTCCAGATACAGACTTTTGTTCAGTAATTTATCCACATACCCCAAACAAACCCCCTCCCTAACACACACCCAAAATTTCCTGGACATCCCCTAAAATGTTGCATAAGTACTCAATTTATGGTCATTCTGGCTCTAAATTTATACTTATATTCTATTAAATACGAACTTACACCCCACGATGAAAATTTCTGGATTATCCCCTGACCTTTTCCTATTGGCTCTAACACTGCGCTATATTAACTGCGTTACTATAAAATAAAATCCTTTCTTTAATTTGATTTGTAAAAAATATGTTTTAGACATTGCGTTAAAATATTATTGTATTTTCCTATTATGCACTTTTGCTGCGTACTTTAGACTATTTCTTCTGGTGACCTTTTCAGAAGACATTCATGTGTCAACCTCACTTCCACGGAGTATACCCTGGACTGCATTTTTGCAGACTGACGAGGCTCTGCCGTCTGGGCACAGACTCAGAATATTTCTCTGTGGTGCTCGTGTTTTTGTTTCCACATTATGATTGCCATTCATCAAGTTCATCCAATCCACATTCATCCTCGTCGTTGCTGTTAGTCAAGGGAAGTAGAAATAACGAAATCAATCAATCCAATAACATTTGTGTATTTTGATTTTTATGCCATTAGCTTATTTTTATTGAAATATGTCCTATTGTTCTAACTGATGCATAAAGGATTTTTGCACATAATATATGAATAACAAAGTATAAATTTAATAATAAAATAATGGATTACTTTAAAAGCAAACAATGTGCATATTTTTGAAAAGTTTCAAATTTTGTATTGTGAAGTAGATACATGTGAAGGAGATATTTCTAAAAAAATTAACATCTGAAATTAATTCCAAATGAAAAAAAAGTTGCGTTAGTATTTTTCTGGAATTCTGCATAAATTCTTTCCTGCACGAGCGTTTGACACAGAAGGTAGAAGGAATTTCTCTCCCACTTCTGAATCTCTGCCAAGAGAACACAACAGTTGGGGAATAAGCAAATGCAGGAGGAATTTCATTTAGACAGGATAACCTTGCGAATTCATTTGCATATTTGCATATCGGAATTAATTAGGAGAAATATATTGTTGCAGCGAATCAATTAGAACATTAGCCTTTCCACAGAAAATCCGGAGGCGCAGAAAGAGATAATTCACTGTTAAATTAGGCATAATTATTTTGCGCGTGGGTTTCGTTCTTTCGTTTATTTTCGTTTAAAAATAACTTACAACGCTGAGAATCTTCCCAAATGGAGTTGAAATGTTTTCAACTTAAGACGACTATCACTATCCCATTCGCACAGCGGTAAATTTAGGAAAAAACTGATTTTAATTATTTCCATGATCAATTCAACATATTATGATTTAGTGGGTTCAAGTCAAATACACTAAAAACATTTCAATTATGTTAATTATTTATTATACAGGGTTAGCCTAATGGAAAGAGACAGTTTAAACGCTTTATGAATTGAAATGTTTGTTACATCAGAAAGCATTTAGTACTGTTGTATAGAGAAAGTCTCCAAGTTTACGACCTCCGCTTTTCGTTGTCTTCGTGACATCAGAATCACGTGAGCATCCTTGACGTAAACCCAGCAGTATGGCCGCTAGCAAGGTGGAGAAGGCTTTCTGCGTGATTGAATGTGCAAAAAAAAATTCTGTTACTATCGTGCAGCGTCGTTATAGAGCACGGTATGGTAAACATAGAAGTCAATCTACGATTGGAGCAGGAAATTTAAGGAGACTGGTTGTCGGTGCAAGGGGGGAAGTAGTGTTTACTAGCTACCGTTGCCTGTTAAGTGTTTTTATCTTAATAAACTGCCTTGGTCAGCAACTTAATGTTTTTAAATATGGAAACAAGGCTTAATTATATTACAATATCACTTTTGTTTGAAATTGATTATAGAAGGCATACTATTTATTTTGTAACCTTAATGAAAATAAATAATTACTTATTATTTTGCATATTTTCCAAACTTGTTATAAAATCATCAGAAAATCCCAATTTGTCAAAAGAAATATATATTTTGAAATTTAGATCATATAAAATGCTTTTGGTTTGCTTGATTTGCATTATTTTAACTCGTTTTTGTGCCACTTTTGGCTAATTGCGAAGATGGGAATGAGTGATGAATGGACACTCACAAACATCCATGCCCAAGCCTGGATTTGAACCCTGGATCCCTGACGTCGTAGCGCGGTGTGCTAACCACTCCGCCACGGGGGCCGGCAAAATCCTTTTACATATTTGTTCAAATGTTGCTTAATTTCTCTACAAGAAATGTTAATATTTAATGATTTTTACAAAAGATTCCAAAGGGAAACGAGTAAATGTAATTCAAAATTTACCAAAATATTTTGTAATATATTTGCTTATATGACATGTATACTTCAATATCAATATATTTACTTAAAACAAAAAATTATAAATAAGGAACAAAGTAGTCTTAATATTAATTGTTATTCAGAATTGGCTTAAAAATAAGCAATAAAATAAAATGGCATGGATAAAATGTTAAAACACCCTATCACATACATGTGGGCTTAACATTTATTGAAATCAACGTATGGAACAGATGCATGAAAATGTTAAATGGTACGACTGGTTACTTTGAAATTAAGCTAAGACTACTTTTCGGAAATTATTTTCCCATTGAACATCGCAATTGATCTAAAACAAATACGAATCTGCTAAAGAATGAAATGTCGTGTTTGATGTTCGCGACCCAGACGTCTAATCATTTGAGAACGACGTAAACCTGTAAAAGAAGTTCAATTGCTTCTATATCGGCGTTTTGTGCTTAAACAATGCTATGAGATGAGCGGTTTTAGTAGGAACCTGGCAAACGTAATTAAGCGTGCGTTGGCGAGACAATAAAACGGAAAGAATTTAATTTCATTTGGACTGCACACGTTTTATTGCTGGACATTACAGCACGAATTGACCCACTTTCAAGGTCATCTCATCTTGGACAATATGCCACGCTACAAAGCTTTATTTTCACATAAATTCTGTTTACATTTCACATAAACTCTGTTTAAATTTCACACTCACTTCCTGTAATTGAATTTTCAGTAGAAAAGGATCCATATAAAATTGATACAGAAACCGATAACTGATTTTGTACAGATCTGATAGAAAATTTGAATATTCTGTGCAGGGGTGCCAATCCGCCAAGGCCTATGACGCACTTCCCCACAAAAAAGTAGAACATTCCCGTTACCCTCCCGGCCTCCCCGATAGCGCAGTGGTAGCGTTGTTGCCTTGTAATCAAGGGGTCCCGGGTTCGATACCCGGTGGAGGCACATGGCACAGTGGTTCGGATTCCACTTTAAACTGTAGGTCCAGTCCCGATTAGCCTTTCTGTGCATAAAGTGGACTTAAAACAACAATTCAATCAATCAAACCGTTACCCTCCCTCTCTTTATTTACTGAAATTATTTTGGTCAGACTGAATTTGCGGAGCAATATAATACAGCCATATTTAAGCAATATATGTTTACTTTAGTTACTTTCATGATCACTAACATAAATAAATACATAAATAATAACGTACAAAACTGCTCAGACTCACTGCCATTGTTAGTGTGCTGAACCTTATTCTTAACAGTTTTTCTGCTTGACTAATTTGTATTAATGCGAACAGAACGTTCCCCCCTTTCAGACCGATTCTAAAGGCATCAGAGGTGGTGTTCCATTTGAACTCCATCGCCGCCATCACCCACAGGTAGGTAGAAAAACTGTACATAATAAGCATAACTAAAAATAAATAAGTCAATCAAAGAACGATCCCCCCAATTTTGTGTGAAGATTTATAGACCTGGTATAAAATTCTTTGTCTCCCCAAGAAATTCCCATTTCGCAGGCGCGTCATGAATCCCCTGTGTGGGCACCCCTGGTTCTGTGTGGAATCTGAATTTGCTAGTGAACTTTCAGACAGAGTCGACGAACGACATTGGGGTTTCACACAGGCCGCAGTGCAGCAAATGTACTAATAACAATATACATTTAAAATTTTGCAAATAGCTAACGTTTTATTCCCTGGACAAAAGTTACTACTATAAGAAATAGCAATTTCTCTTCCATATAACTTACACTTGCATATAAATGTACAGGAAATATAATAACATGAATTTTAAAGACATAACAAAATTTCCAAATTGCATTTGTACATATGCATGTGAATATATGTTTAGGATGTCATAAGTTGACCTCTATTCTTACATCCATCTAGTAGTTTACGTGCTATTGTAAATATAGTTTTAATGAAAACCTATTACGCAACATACCTTTTTAAAAATCTACATTAGTGGAAAATTTGTTTCAGCTTCGTGATTAGCAAGTCAAGTTTTATTGGTAAAACATTGACATAAACAATTTTTTGTTGAATAGTGTAATTAGATGCATTTGTCACTCTTAAAGAAACATCCATACCCGAATCGGGGTCGAACCTTCTGTAGATAGAGCGTGAGTGGATTATTACTTCGAGTGTTTGCTTTTATCATTACTCTTCCGCTTTGCACTTTGTATTTTGTAATTTGCTTCCTTTAATGTTACTTTGCCTTGTTCTCGCTTATTTCAGTACTGAACTTGGTTTCTGTCATAAGTATTTTTTTGCCCCTATTCTTTCACAGATGATTTGTTCGCTTCACTTCCCCTTTCTCACTTATTCAATTATTTCTGATTGCTTCATTTTCCCCGGATAATTAAGGTTTTGATATATTTCGAAGTTGATTCATTCGTGGCCGCGGTGGCTCATTCGGTGACGCGTCTGACTACCATGCTAAAGGTCCCGCGTTCGATCCCTGGCAATTTTCTAACGTTGGAAGCGTTCCCGGCGTCGAATGACATGGGTACCTGGGGGAAACCTTTGGGGGTAAAGGGAGTCAGGGGCGTGATGCTGATCACATCGCCCCTCACATCACCCCCACTAAAGACCGGCCCCACACACCTTATACGCCTTCATGGCGTGGTGCTAAGCACAGAGGAGCACTTCATTTTGTTTTACTTCATTCGTACTTAATTTAGTTCAAGGTTATTTCAGTTCATATTTTTCTTCCTGTTTAAAAATTCACCTATGTTACCTTTCGTGCCTTATCCGTTTCAAGAAGCACTCGGTTATAGTAAAAAGTTTAAAATTTTGGAATTAATTTTTGCAGTCGAAATTCATCTATTTCTTCCGCCTTGTGAAAATATCTTATTTTGAAATATTTATATTTAAACGTTAATTCGATCTAAAAAAAAAGACTGTTTTAAATTCATTCAGAACAGTTAGTCTCATTTTCTTCCTTCTTGAAGTGGTATTCTTTAATATATATATATATAAACCATTAATAAATATTCTTCAGTTCCATTCCAAGACAATTTTGTGGAAAATAGAAGAATGTTCGTAAAATAGAAAACCTATATTAAGGTTGTCACTCTGGGTGGTGATTTTGAAAGAAGCATAAAGAAAGCGACGAAAATAATTTGAAACTTGGAAGCGAAATCCATTTGACTGCCATCGTGACACACTGGAAGGTGTTTTCGTCTGCAAATAGGATTGATCTGGTCGAGGAATTTTCTCCTTGTCTCATCCGAATACTGCGAAACTTCGACAACCTTTTAATGAGGCTCTTTGTAGGGGAGAAAATGCGGAGAGGAATCGATTCGCGTATTTTAATGAGGTATTCATTCCTCCGGAGTCGAAATGTCTCGGGGATATTTTAGCATCAGTATCCGTCGAACATCTTTCGAAATTGGGACACATTTTCGGCAGGATAAGATTTCCCTTTTTCCCTCTGCGTCTGTGTGTGTGTGTGTCAAGGGGACGCACAGGCTCTTTTTTTGAGCTGCTGCTTTCGTTAGGAGCTTCGGCGACAAAAATGTTTTTCGTCCAAAGAAAAAGCAAACTATCAGTCGACATCATTAGATATAGGGAACCCCTTCCTCCATTATCCTCTTTTCTTAGCCGCGCGTGTTTGACTAATGATCCAAATAAGCAATTATTTAACGAATCAATGGATTAGTCGAAAGTGGAAAATGGCTATAGATGCCATACTTTGTATTAAGTCTTCTTTATGGACATATAGGCTAATCGGGACTGGAGCAACAGCTGAAAATGCTATCAGAACCATTGTGAGGGGTGTAAAAGATGACCTTCTGGGAATGCACCCTAAGTCAACCTCACTTCCCCCTGGTACACTTTTGTAACTGCTTCCTGCAACGAAGCTGTGGCGCCTGGACCCACTGCCAATCTAATCCTCTGTGCAACCATGTTGTCTCGTGTTTTTCCGTATGTGTATGAAGCCGGCCTCCGTGGCAGAGTGGTTCTAATATCACGCTATGACGTCGGGGCATGGGTGTTTTTTGTGAGTGTCCTTTCATCAATTTCATCATATCATCGCTCATCCTCATCTTCGCGAATAACCAAACGTGGCAGGTTTAGTTACGTGAACGTCACAAATAGCCTGTGTGTCATGCCCATAATTTTGAAATCAATTAACTAATCAGAACCATTGTGCAATGTGTCTCCACCGGAATCGAATCTGTGAACCCTTGATTACAAGCGAACTTACCACTTTGACACTGATGGAGCCTACAAGAAGAAGCTTTGGCGAAGTGTTGTTAAAGTTCACGTTAAGCTAAGGTATGTTACTCAGGACTCAAGATTTTCAGGTGTTATCCCAAACACTGTGCTATACCCGTACAGGGAATTAATCCTGGAAGCTCTAGATTACAAAGTGATAGCGTTAACCACTAGGTTATCGTAGAGGCATTAAGTTGGAAACAACAGGAATACACCAATATGCACATTCACGAAGATCACATTTTGTTTCATTTCTGACATTTCTTATCTTACGTAGTTTTTCTGCCTCTTCTGATTAATCGCGGCGGTGAAGATAAAATTGATAAACAGTCACAAACGAACAGGCATGCCCAGACCAAGACTTGAACCTAATACCTCGAGGCGAAAGAGTGTCACTCGGTACTAGGGCTTCCCGATGGAATCGTGGTGTCGCTGTCGCTTTTGTTATCAAGGCATTCCGGGTTCGATACACGAGGAGGCACATAACATGTTCGTTTGGTTTTCATTTTAAATTGTAGATCCAGTCCCAATTAGTCTGTCTGTGCAAAGTTGACAAAAATTTTAAAAAAATGTTTTGATTGAAGGGATGAGATTCAAGGTTTACATTTAAAACATTACAAGTTCGCACACATGAAACCATCCGCTATGAATGAGTCGTGGACACTTCTGGATTATACCAAAGCCATTGACTTTCAGTGGAATTCCTACAACCCATAAATATACGTGACTGTACAACCACACTCAAATTTGCACCTCACTCACAATCATATTAGAATCATTAACGTGTCACTTAACACCATGTCTGTTTGTAAGAGTTTGGAGATTTGGAAGAGGATAACAGGAAAGGCGAAAAACGAACTCGTCTGGTTTGAGCGATAAATCAGAGGAAACAGACGCTTTCTGAAAGCGTTTACGACGTTGCAAGATTAGTTCCCTTGCAAGGATAGTAAGGCTGTACTAAAGCTAATTTACGGTTCTGCGATACTTGGTACTCCAGCTCCCCTCCTTCCTTGTTGCAACTCGTTGATCTCATCGCTGCTGGTAAATTCCCCGCTGGGTGAACCAGTGGCTGTCATTACCTATACGAAGGCAATATCAAACTCTGTTTTATTATCGTTTAGATTTTTTCGCGCCTTCTAATATCAGAGGTTTACAAATGTCGAGGTGGTAATCAAGAGGTCCTGAGTTAGATACCTGTGGGCTGATTTATTGAGTTGTTAATTTAAGTCCACTTAATGCACATTAAGGCTAATCGGGACTGGACCTTCAGTTTAAAGTGGGATTAGATCCACTATGTGCCTCCACCGGGTATCGAACGATATCTGTCGAGTCGCATATTGATTCTGGTCTTAATTAAACTGTAGGTAACCGGAGTTTTCTGAGCGTTAAGTGGACTTAAAAGCACAAATGAAACAGCTGTGAACGAGTATGCCTCTAGAAAAATGTCTAGAGGAGGAGGACTTCCTTTGAACTCGGACATACATTGGCTTCATTTTAAGTGTCGTCGTAAGAAAGGTTTCAAAAGGCAACAAATGAAAATACCTAAATGAGAGATAGAGAAGGACCAGTGTCTGTGGCGGAGTGGCTAGCACAGCGCGCTAAGACTCCAGTGGCTCCGGGTTCGAATCCCAGTCTGGGCAGGGGCGTTCTTTGTGAGTGTCCCTTCATCAATTTTATCATATCATCACTCATCCTCGTCTTTGAGATTATACAAAAGTGGTATAAATGCAAAATAAACAAAATCAATCAATCAATCAATGAGAGTTAGAGATTTGAAGAGAAGTAATAGGTCAACAGAGGGGGAGGAAGTGAAAGTTGAGATAAATAGAATTAAAACAGTGTGTCTGAAGATAAACGAAGTAAGAGAGAGGGGGGACAGTGAGAGACGAGGCGAAGAGAGGGGAAAGAATAGACGACATGAAAGAAGGGAAAGCGAGAGTGATTAAATAAGAAAACAAGAAACTGAAAACAGGAGAAAGAAGGAAATAATAAACAAGGAAAAAGTAATATGCGAGAAAATGATGTATTAAAAGGGAGAGCAAAGTGAAAATACTTTGTTCCAAGAAATGAAGCACGGAAAGAATAAATCGGATAAGAATACTAAAGTATTTTCCCCTTGCTCCAGTAGAGGTCAAATGACCTCCCATTGACATTCCCTTTAGGCAGCCATTGTTTTGAAGATATCATTGTGCTTCTCCCACCATCTACTTCATCATCATCGTCGGGAAAGCCCATGAGGTAGGAAAGCAATAGAAAGAAAGCCATGTTTATCAATGCTTTAATTGTGCTTAAGTAGAAATTGGAAGATAACTTCTGCTTTATAATCTTTAACGCAAGGGATGCATTTCATGTTAACTGAGTTGTGTTAATGAACTTGTTAAACTACTTAATAGCATACCAGTAGCAGAGGTGATAACATTTCTCTCGTGAAAGTAAATATGTCACAATTCTTGGTAAAGAAAATAGGATCAGAAATATATGCAACTAATTAAGCATTTGATCTCAGTGAAGGATATCCTGTTGCATGAGCAAATACAGGGATGTATAGGGATGGGTGAACACGCCTCAGGTATAATATTGGCACATTACAGACCGATAAAAATCAAGGTGTATGATTCACAACGTAAGGCATTTTTAGCATGTTGCTTTGTGTACTTTCATACAAACATGTAAACAAAAATACTCTGCAGATTAATGGACATAGAAAAAGTAGAGAAAACAAAAAATTTCCACCTACGGGCAAAATTTATCGTTTGCACAAAGAAAAGTGCTCCAAGCGTCCCATCTACATCGCTGAGGTAGGTGAAATGATATGTTCCCTGCATTCATCTCCTTTGTCGCAGCAGGTTAATTATTGAGGCCGAATTCAAAATCACTATACTTTCCGTAACATGCTCTCCAGCTTGTCAATATTGATTTCTTAACCACAGTTAAAAATATATGGTAGTCTTTACTAAATTAATTTCTAATGCATATTTTCTAAACATATTTTTGCAGTAATAATTATTTGTTTGGGGTCATCAGCTCTTATTTTTGGTTTATTCCAAACCTAAGAACACTCTTACATTTTAATTCAGTATTAGCTGTTGATAGAAGCACATTAAAAGACAATCTGATCATAATTATGGCCATTGCTAATGCGTAATGGAATGATCACTTGTAAATTACCTCTCGGCCATTTGGACTGCAATTTATCATACCAGCAAAAGTAATAGTCATGGAAAAGTTTCCCTATCTTGCAAAAAAAATATTTCTTAAGTTACAGGCAAAAATCAATTTGCACCAAGTAGCATGGTCCCGTCTCACTTTTCAACATAATTTCCAAGGCGGCACAAGCATTTGTCCCATCGTTGTACAAGTTTTTGAAACCCATCTGCAAAAAATTCGGGCTCCAGGGAAGGAAGAACACTTTTCACGGCTGTCTGAACCTCCAAATCAGTCAGGGATGTAGGGCGGGAGTGGTAACCTTTCCCATTTCATTTCTCGAAGTTTATCCTGTGTTAGTTCTGCCGAATGGGGACGATCATTGTCATCCAAAAGAATGGCACCAGCAGAAAGGAGTCCAGAACGTTTGCGGCGAACTGCTTTTTTCACTTTCTCCAGTGTTTGGCAATAACGTACACCATTGACTGTTTCCCATTTCTTCAAACACTCTGTGAGCAATACTCCACACCGCCAAAAAAAAAGTTGTTCCGCCATGACTCGCTACTCCCTATGGCCAGGGCACGTTTTTCACTGCATGACTCACGCTAATCACGTGCCGCGCATGCGTGGTAGCCCGCACGAACATTGCATTGTCTGTAAATGTAGAGGAAAGACGAAAGAACACATTGCTAGTTTCATTTCATTTATCGGGGTTGTACTTTTTCGCTTTCCATTTTTTGTTCATTTGTGGGTCTCTTAAATATTATTTTAATTTTTTATGTAATTTACCCGTTCACCCTTGAGATAGCCACTCCTAACATTAAAATTCAATCATTCATGAGTAATGACTGGATGTTTCTCCCTCTTTTTTCCTTCGCAAATTTCATCAACTTCTACATTTCGCAGTTACGACTAATTTTGAGAGGTTGGAAATGATGTAAAAGAAGTAAATTACGAACGAAAATTCTCTTTTATGTGAACTGCCAACTTTGGATCAAGTTTAAATGTCTATTCAGCATACTTATTATTTTATTTCGCACCAGAACGATTTTTTTCACTGCAAGTTGCCACAAAGAGAAGTTACTTCGCCGACTTAAAGAAAGCAAATCTTTCCTTTCGTAGAAATTCTGGTCAAAGTGCTTTGTTTCCTTGAAACGGGGTTCGCAGAGAGCGTTTCTGCATTGCAAATAACCCGTAAGTGGAGCATGTGGAGTGCCGAGAAGATGCAGACGAAGAACGAAAGAGACTTCAGCGGAAGGGATGAATGAAGGTAAAGGGTGTGGAAGCCCCTTGACAAAACACTGCCGTACATCCACAAAGTGGCCCTGGAACAAACAAGCTCTGATCTCCGTGACCTCCACACCCCCGCCCTTTTCCTCCCTCCGCCCTCCCCCACCCCCACTGCTCTCATTACGCGAAAGGGGACAATCGGCAGCAGATGAAAGGTAAAGAGTGATTTGCATGAATTAATATGTTTCCCATGGATGGTCGATTTTATGAATGGTATCGGAGCGTTTTTAGTTATTTCAACGGGTTCTGCGCTATCCTTTCGGAATATTCATGAATCAGAGAGTATATCGCATCACGGTGGGCACTGATCCGAAATTTGGCAATCGAAAATTGAAAATAATTGAAACGATTCACCGAAGAGTGGCTCGCTTAATGATGAAATATTTGAATAATTATAGAATATCTGAAGCTGAAGAGTTACACGTTTGTCATTAATGGAAAGTGCATGTTGACGTATGATATGTTTTTGCGTCCAGAACGTTGATGCGTGGACGTAGTGGATAGAAATGGTGTTTTGGACGATGCATTATCAACACGCAGATGGTGAGAGGAATTATAGTAGTTTATATGCAGTATATCCGCAATATGTTGCTGACGGGCGCATGGTTTTCTTGTTTCCAGTCACGTCAATTTCACCAACGTTTCGCAATGCTCACTGTGAGTTATCGCTACTCAGCCTCTGTTTGCCCTTACAAGTTAATCTAACATTACTGTTACCAACTCCACAAACTATGAACATTTGGGTGTGTAGTTAACAAAATGATCATTTTTCATTCCATGTGTATATTTTATTACATAACATCCACACTATGAAGACAATTTATTCAAAGAACGTGTTTACTAATCGCTGGGTTACTTGTTCTCTTCTATATTATATCCTCGGTTTTGGAAGGATTTACACATTACAGCATTATTAGACAAAATTCGGATCTGGAGATAACAAATCTTATTTGAAGAAGAGTAACATTTCTACTTCCATAATTCAAATTGCAAAGAAAAACAATTAATTTGTTATTGATACATTCCAGAAAGATTTCTCTTTCGATTCCAGTTGGTTTGAAGTGTTTACGTGTAATGGTAACGATTATATAGCCATACGTAAGATTACATAAGTTTGCTAGTCTCTGCGGCATACTTCGCCGAGAATATTCACTATGTCTGTGTCCATATAATCTGATGTGAAAATTTAACGCAAATATTTACTGTCAATTTGCGTGATTAAAGTAATTACGCTATAACGTTGAAAGACAATTGGATTCTTCATTACATTTTCAATTTTCTGATTCATATTTCTGAAGTTGCACTTTTGACATTCTTTGACCTTGACTACCCCAACACATAATGTTTGTACAATTACATTCTGTCTGGAAAATTCACTGTGTTACGGGTATAGATTTACTGTTATTTTAGGCACTTCTCCAGAATTAATTTATCCTTTTTTAACTTAAACTTTATTGCACTCCTTGATTTTTTTTGCTGTTTTTCATCTTTTGAATAAACAAATAAAATGACACGAGCGTGCTTAATAACTTTCAGCATCTTTATCTTAATGCCTTCTTGAAGGAGACTGCTACTAGAAAATCAATTACAAAATATCCAATGATCATCCAACCTTTTGTTTTGAGCTTTATTAAACGCTTTTCAATTCAGAGAAGTAAATCACAATTGTCTTCCTTTGCTTTCATATTACTGTCGATAAATAAGTTTTCGTCTCCTTTCTTTTGTAGCTCTTCAAAAGATTCATTTAATTTCCAAACTAATATTGAAAGCTGTTGTATATTTGCTATTATTGGAAAACATAGATATAATTACATTGCCACTATAAATGTCTTAATGACATTTCAACATTAATCAACAGGGCGTAATTAGATATATACCCAGATTGACTCTGATGATGATTTATATTAAGAATTGCCAATCTGGCGGCCCACCATCTATTAATTTATTACGGGAGATTAGTTTATTAAATAGAATTATTGGATTATCTTACTTTAGCTTTGTGAGGATTGCCCTTCTTTCTTTTCTAAGCGCTGCTTACACATTATATTTATATTCTTATACTCAACATGGGGGCATATTATTCTGATATATATTTGTGTTGAGCCGGTAATATTCGTGAATATTTATTTTTACTTACATTAAATTTTTAAATGTAATTACGGGTTTCAATTACTACATTGTTGTAACTAACCACTGAAATTTTACCTCACAGGGAATCGAACTAGGAACCATTGATTACTAGACGACAGTGACTCACTCACTACGCGGCTGTCAAGAAAGACCGTAATTTTGAACTGAGAAGGAAACGTGAGTTTGTGCTTCATCTATTTCATATAATTCATCTTCGTCTTTGTGAATAACCTATCAAGGAAGTGTAAAGTATCTAATTCAAATTAAAAAAGTATACATTTTCTCCCTCAATCAACTATATTAAGGTTACAATTTAAAGTAGTTGACATTATTTTATCTTGGATTCGCTTCAGGATTAAGACATGTGGATGTATATTTCTCCATCTGATATCTCATTGTTCGATTCCAAGAAAGGTTCGAAAAGGGACAGAAATTACTGACACACCTCACATTATGAAGCAAATTAAAGCTGCATTTACTGCGTAAACGCGATATGCTTCATGATTACTAATGAACATTGGTATGTCTCCCTGTTTATTGGTTATAGATTTGTAACCAATTACTAATGCGCAAAATGTATAAAGATAGAGATAAAATGCTCCCCTGTGCTTTGCATCACGCCATGAAGGCATATAGGGGGTGTGGAGTTAGAGCCCCACACTTTCTAATCATCACGGCCGAAGGTGGGGAGATGTGATCAGCACCACGCCCCTGGCCGCCTTAACCCCCCTCCCCCCTCCTCCAGAGTTTCCTCCAAGTACCAACTTTATATGACGCTGGGTGAGTGCCGGAGCAGCTTGAACAGGTGGGAAAAATCCCGGGTCTCCACCGTCGGGGATCGAACCTGGGTCTCTCGCATGGTAGTCAGACGGTCTAATTACTGAGCTACCGCGGCGCAAAATGTATGCAAAAATTAATTAGAATTTGTAATCTATATACAGAATTTTATTTATAGTTTTCTAAATAGCCAAATCGACATAAATAATATATAATTAAAATTATTATATTATAGGCAATTTTCCAGAAATATGTTTCTACTTCTTTCTGGTTATGGAAATATCTCTGTATTGTCGATTATTGTCAATTTTGTCTCCCATTGAAGAAGATATAGACATATGGATCGAGATAATAAGTATTCCCTACAGCAACACTTGAACTTCGTTTAGTTCACGCAATTATAGATATATTTGTGTTTACAGTAATTTCCGAGCAATCAAGGTATATGGATTGCTAATATGAACAGACAATAGGGCAGACCAATCGAAAAAAATTCTCTAGAATTAATTGTACTTTACATATCTTGCGGTAAACCAAAACATGATTTGTGCCTTTATTTGGTTCTGAGATATAACAGATTAAACATTATCGATCCTCTATGTCATGTTAGGTTAGTGTTAGGTAGATGTAGAAAGCTCAAAGTTCTTTCAATGCATAAAATTTCGTATTTATAGCTCGAATGGCTTCGGAGATATCGAAGCATTAAAAATGTTTCTATTTTTTCCTTTTAATTGTTCGAGTCTTACGGACAGACGGACATGACAATCAAGATAATTTGTGTAGTGTTAAACTAACATTTACAAAAGCATCTTTGTAGAAAAATTTTGATCTTCACATTTGCTAGTTTTAATATATATCAAAAGGTCGCTCTGTTGGATTGTTACCTCATACGTTAAGAAGAACTTGCTGATCGGGTTCCTTTTTCTTGTCATGAGCTATTATTTAGTAGATCTATTAGTTCACAACGTTTTGGTTTTCAAGTTATTGTAGTTTCTGAGCCACCAATAGTTGGAATGAGCAGCAGAGGCGCAACCATGAATTTTTGTCTGTGTGGGGGAAGCATGTACGAGGAGTATAAACGAGCAATAATAATAATAATTATTATTATGGCATTATTATTATCAGCATTTTTTCTGGTATTTTTTCAACAAGTTCAAATTCACATTAGCTAATAATGAAAAACAAGCACACAAACTGTATTTTTGAAATACAAAAATTACGAAAATAATTATTTTGGTACAAGTGACATGTGTAGCTTTCATGTAGAAGATACGATTTACACATATGCAACATGGAGCGACGTAAAATAAAAATACATATGTAACATGTTATGTCTCTGTAATAATTTTTATATATATGTATATATATATATGAATTGATTATGTATATATATATATATATATATATATATATTACATAATCAATTCATCCACCACATAACAAACCATTGTCTCTCACATGTGTGTGTTCCTTTTTCTAAAAAAATTGTCCCATACATATAAAACCAAACTGTTTAGCAGCAACAGTCTGAAGTACATATTTGGTCTTACTTCTCTCTCTAGTAATTTACAATGCATTACAGAAAATAATGATAAGGCCTCCCTCATGGAGCAGTGGTAGCGTCATTGCCTTGTAATCAAAGGGTCCCGGGTTCGATACCTGGTGGATGCACAAGTGGTTCGGATCCCACTTTAAACTGTAGGTCCAGTCCCGATTAGCCCATAAAGTGGACTTAAAACAGCAACTCAAACCAAACAGAAAAGAATGATATTGCTCGCAAGAAAATTTGTAGATCCAATTCTTGCAAACTATAAACTATATTCAATTAATAGGGCGCAAATCATTTCACGAGGTGCCATAGCATTCTCTCTATTACAACTTGTTAATCATTTACATCGTTCGGTGACCCGGTCCGGCTCCTGTCACCCACTAGCTCTGAACTTTATGAGACTGTAAGAAAAGCATGTATTGAGAGCGAAACGAGCAAGAAAATTTTACGAAACGTATCTTTATTTGCATAACATTTGATATCGAGGGAGGACAATTGTCCCTCTGTGCCCCCCTGTTGCTCTTGTCCGTCTGGAAAAATGCAAGAAATATATGAAAACAAATTCCATCTTGAGTACAATTTTGTCCTGCTACTCTTAGATTCTACTAGCCTTGCTTTTCTTTACTTCAATGTTTGCCTCCCCTTGGTCTCCCTACATTTGGTTTCAGTTCAAGTAGAGGGGACAATGCCCCCCTGTTCCCTCGCGGTTGCGTCACAGGTGGACAGACTGATACGATCGTCGCGTAACATATACCTTTTCATGGTTTTCCTGATTAGTATGCCGAAATTTTGGCGCTGTTGTTATTTAAGGAAGCCTTGAGATCGAAATAAAAAGCGACACGTGTCGCTTGGAAACCAACCATCAGAAATAAATAAATAGAACTGTTAGAAAAAAAAACGATAAAACTAAACCAACAAGATAAGATGCACGTGTCTCCTGTCGCTTGTGTATCGTTCGGACTGGACTGGACCCTCTCAATGACGAGTATCTTGTGGCTTCATTCTGTTTCTCGCGCATGTTTCCACAGACTGGAGGTGCCCGTGTTGCATATAACTTCGGTGTGAAATGCCCGTGTCACTTATATTGTTTGTAGTTTTCGTCTGAAATACTGGGATACATCGGTCGTTGCTCAGTCTAATACCAGAAATTTAACAGCACCTGCTGCTGTCTTGGACGTAAGAAGGGGCGAGCGAAGACAGAGTGCTTTGCGTTTGGAAGCTCAAGCACAATCTGTGGGGGAGTGGCCAATGAACAGAAGTGGACAGACCAGACAGCGAAAACGCAAGGTGTACAGTCGGAGAAAGAATTACCTGGGCCACTGTACCTAGAATTTCGTAACGTCTTAAAGCCTGTTGTTTATGCAACCCAAATAACAAATTATTCGCTTAAGTTTGTCTGGTGGATCTGAGTTCTCGGGAAGGATTGAGCATTGATAGCATGAGTCACATGACTCATGCCCCAGCAACAACAAACAACAGCTGGGTGCTACGTGGCCTCAAGAAGAACATTTCAGCAACTGGTTTCTTAACAAGATCTACTCGTAAGAAAATATTTTTCGAGTGATACTAGTCATTGTCAAGAAGGTTCACTGAAATGATGGTTCTCATCACAGGCCACATGCCACACGCTAATGGTTTAAGTCCACTTTATGCACTGGACCTACAGATTAAAGTGGGATCCGAACCAAATGTTCCTCTATCTGGTATTGAATTCGGAAGCCTTTGATTACATGTCGAAGACGTTACCACTACGCCATCGGAGAGGCAATGGAACGCCTTGAGAAAGAGACGAGTGAAACCATATTTGACGTAAATTTTAAAAATAAGACAATATTTTGTGGCTACAGTTTCGAACCGTGGGAGAGGCATATATATTATTTTGTCCCATCGTCCATTTCACGAGTTTATAATTCTTCCTCACCGACACGATTAACGTCAGTGGGAGAAGAAAAGCGAAGTATAATAACTGAAATAGAAATAAAAGGAAAAAGCGAAACAAATTGTATCCATAATATTCTGCAGTCACTTCAGTCGTGTTCAAGGAATCCTACCTTTAAAGAGAGCCGTGGTCTCTAACTTGTCTTTTCCACTTCCTTTGTGCTCTCGATTCCCTCTGTCACGATTGGTCTAAAACTAATTAATGCGACGTTAATTAAACAATCCAAACAACGAAACAATGCACAATCAACTGCACAAAACAACATTCCATTTGTTTTCGAACCGGAAAACAATTGAGATGCTGTAAAATGAAGCAAGAAGCAGTAATAAACTGGGAATTTGGTACGGTATAGAATTAAATCGGTGAAGATGTTCCATTTGATTAGATTTCTGTTATTTAGTGTCGCTATTCTTTCACTTTTGGCAAATAGCGACGATGAAGATGAGTAATGAGTGATGATATGATGACATTGATTAACGGACACTCACCAAGAACACCCATGGCCAAGCCGAGATTCGAACCAGGGGCCCATGCTGTCGTAGCGCGCTGTGCTAACCACTCCGCCACGGAGGTTAGTTAGGAGTGGACATTATACCATATTTTGTGTGCGCAATTGGGATCAATCAATCGAATGACTAGGCATATTATATTATTAATATATTCATATCATAATATCACGTCATATTATTCGGCACGAAGTAACATCATAGACATTCAATCTTGCATTATTGCCTTTCAACTATTTCTTCGACTTCGGGTTAATAACATCAATAAGATAAATTATGAAACAAATGATAATGAATGTGGGATATTGACAGTTATTTCGAATTACCTGACACAAGCAACATTAAGCAGACTCGGTGGGCAAGCTCATTAAGTGGTCAACCTTCGATCTCGTCACCAAAGTTCCCGGATTTGAGTACCGTCCTTGTCACAGGTGTTTGAGTATTTCGTCATTAATTTCATGTAATGGTCAGTCGTCCACGGCTGGGAAGAAAAGTGATGTTACGTAACAAAACTAATAAAAATAAACATGATCGAAGAGTACTTATTTCATATCTCACGAAATCTCCTATAAAACCGGGATATATGAAATATATGTATAATTTTTCGATTTCTATATGTAACTAGCCGAGACCGAGAACGGGAGAGCAATTTTCAATTCGAGAAACCGAGAGACGGAGACATTGTAAAGTCTTGTTTCTTTCTTGACATCTCCCTAATTGAGTTGTTGTTCTGTTCGTTATTGGCTTTGTATTGGCAATTATTGTCATTATTCCTCCCCTGGAGGTAAACCATAACGACGATTTATGATTAAATACATTAAAGCAGATAAAAGGGCAAGAACAAGAGAGTCATGCGTGCCCGGGACTTCAACCCAGAACCTTAAGTAACGAGATTTGAAATTCTGGAGAAGGCATCTGTGTTTTGCTTGGCTTTCTCTTTCCTCAACTTCTGGTATTTTATCATGCACGTATAATTAAAATGGATCTGAGAAAATACGTTGCGATCCATAATTGTGTTGGTTAGATGCTATAAACGTGAACTCCAACATGGAATAAATTATTCCTTTTGTATGTGGTTGAACATGAAATTTTCTTACACTGTGACAATTTCTTTTTTTTACTTTTTCTGCACAGATAAGCTAATCTGGACTGGACCTTCAGTTTAAAATGACATACGAACTACTACGTGCATCCACCGTGTATCGAACCTGGGGTCCCTTGATTATAAGGTGACGACGTTATCATTACGCCATCGAGGAGGCCCCGTGAGAAAATATTATTTACTCGATCTATACAATAATTTATATAAACATTTACATTTTCGTTTTCTTCTTTCTTTTTTGTTAACTACTCTTCTACGACTCTTTTTTTGTCTTGGAATTTTTTCTTGTTTCAGGAAAAAAAATAATACATGCAGGCTGTATCCCCCCCCCCCATACAAATAGATAGAAAGCTCACTCTCGAGAACTAATTTATAAATAACTTAACCATTAGGAAACAATTCGAACGTTAACTGATATAACTGCAGATGAAACAATACTTCCAAACGCTAACGAAATATCTATTCTTGCATAAGCTTACAGACAACAGGTATCTGGTGAGTCATTCACTCTTGCTACGAGCGAAGGTCACGGAACCAAAGGGTGGCAAACAAGCGTCTGCTCTACGAAACTAGGGGTAGCAGACGAGGCGTGTTCCTGTTATCAATGACGTACGAAATAAGGAGGAACACAGCTTTCATATCAAACTAGACCCTTGTTTTGGTCCCGTCATTGCATGTAAACACTTTTTCGTCGTGGCCTTGAATCCCTACCTAAAGGCTTCTCTGCAAGAAAGAAATCTTACCATTGAGGGGAGGAAAAGTGTGTGTGTGTATCGAGGTCCTTCAACTTTCGTATTCTTCTTCATTTTAGAACGCGTGCTGTATCGTCGATTTAATCCAATCTAGCCGTTGTAGGTTCTGTTTCTGTTGGGTAATTTCACATTGTCTTCCTGCTTATGTTATTCGCGACGGAGCTTCTGGTTTCAATAATCTGGACGATAACGGGATTGTGTTGGTTGGTTGATTTGGTGTCTTAAGTCCACTTTATGCACAGTAAGACTAATCGGGAATGCACCTACAGTTTAAAGTGGTATCCGAACCACTATGTGCCTACACATTACTTTGTTGCTAGATATTTGCATGCTAAGATCTAGGAAATGCTACATTTTCAGTGTGTGGAATTGAGAGTTATTTCGGATACGAAGAATTGGAGAATGGAGTAGTGAGAAAAGTATCACCTCACATGTTTGAATTATAGCCCCCCCCCCCCCCACACACACACAGGACATCGGCCGTGGTTTTTATAACGAAATATAACATGAATGAATTGTGTCAAGAAAAACTGGAGCCTATTCACATCCCTACGGAACTTGGAAGAAGTCCACATAGAAATTAGAAAGTTCTGTTCCGACAAAATCGGGACGTTTAGTAAATGAAAGAGCAAAGTGCTACCTTGTGCTTTGCACCAAGCCATGAAGGCGTGTAGGGGGTGCGGAGTTAGGGTCCCACACTTTCTTGTTACGGCCGAAGGTGGGGCTAATGTGATCAGCACCACACCCCTGGCCGCCTTTACCCCTTCCCCCCACAAGTTTCCTAGAGGTACCCACTTTATACGACGCTGGGTGGGCGCCGGAGCCACTTGAACAGGTGGACAAAATTCCAATTCTCCCCAGTCGGAGATCGAACTCAGATCTCTCGCATGGTAATCAAACTCCCAAACGACCGAGCTACCGCGGCACTTATAGTATAGTAGCCTTTGTAATTAAGGCAAGAATTATTTTAGAGTTTCGTTCAACGGTTTTAGGGGAATCATTTTCGGACATAGGCTATAACTCTTGTCGGTTCTGCGACCTGGCTTGAGAAAAGGCGATTTTATGACGAACAACATTCCACCTGATGTCACGTGACTTTCCTACATTTCCTGTGTCTGTTGGCTATTGCATAAAAGACGAGTTGGTCCTTGAGACAGACAGAATCACCCGATCACCTAAAGGTGCAATGTGTGTTGCCTACCTTTCCGGCATTCTTTACTGCCATTAAAGTCTTATGGGGAAGAACTTTTTTCAACCACTGTACATCCTGTTAGGCCTAACCGACTGGTTGTATTATTTGCGAATTGGTTCGTGTTCTTGTGCCGGTGACAAAGGCTCATTTTACGGATTGCTGCAGGAAAGAAGTGTGGCACGGTGCTAGGTGAGTTATTTCAAAGGTAACTAATTGCATGTCTTTTTAGATAGTCGATCACAAAGTTGAATGTACACCCGTATTATCCGTTAAAGCACACTAGAATTTTATTTCATGTACATTGTAAATGTTTCCTTTGGTTACTCCTTGTCTTGTCAGAGTAAAAGCTGTAATTGTTAACAAAAAACTAAGGTGAACATGTTTCTTTCGAAGACCAGCCGTATAATTATAAACAACATCACGTAAATTCTGTGTAGTGAAAATAAGCAGTGTCACTAGAGATTCACTTAGGATGATGGTAATGAAACACGATTTGCGCGAAATCAATAGAAACTTGGATTAAATGCAAATCCAATTACATAATACCATTGAATTGCGGAGTTTGTAAGTGTATTGCATGGAAAACCAACTACCCAATTGTCAAGTAAGGCTTATGAATTCTAAGAATGTATTATACGAAGTCAGTGCTGTAGACCTAAACTAAATAGTTTCGGGAAGCTTTACAAACAGCGTCACAATGACAAGCTACACAATATGGTGCATTAGTTATTATTATTATTATCGTCGTGTATGATTGGTTACACACGGAGAAATAAATATCTCTACGCTTTAGTTTTTTTTTTTGTTTTAGTACGCCGCGTTCATTTTCTCTTCTTGACACAGCAATTGTTTTTATTATTTTCTGCTCTGTGTCGTCAAGCTGAAAGCAGTGCGGTGGCATAGTTTTGTCTGCTTCTCAATATAGTAATTATTATTTTGTTATACAACAAAGGAATTCACGTGGTACGTTAGTTTTTGTTTTAGATAGACACACAACAAATTACTGATAATACAAAGCAAATTTAAAAACATTTCTTTTGTAATGCAGAGCGCGCATACATTCCACGGAATTGTAAAGGACACCAGGATGTTACATGACAGAAACTTGATTCTTGAATCAATTTTTATTAGCAAGCAAGTACTTGTATGATTGTTTTGTTCTTTCGCTGTAAAAGGCGTCGTTATTTTGTCCTAGGACAATTCCCTGCTGATATCAACGATACGTTTAGCCTTGGTGGGTTAGTACCGTCGACTAATGGGTGGCGAGTTAAAGTTACAGCTATTAATAATGACAAAGTTTACTGAATAGATACATGTAAATTCTGGCTATGCAGTTGTTGGAAGAGAGCGTTGGGACCCTAATTGAAACAAGGCTGTTTATACAGATTGCACATCTTTGTTGGGTTCCTGGATGTGAAGTAACCCCAATCGCGGTTTTCCAAATACTCCGATTTAATGTTAATACAAAATGGTTGTCTTTGATCACTTGGCTACCAAGTTTCCACCAGTTTTTGTAACAATTCATAGTATATTTTTAATTTCTGAAAGTCCAGTTTATGCACAGATATGCTAATCGTGACTGAACCTACAGGTTAGAACTGGGCCCCGAACCACTATTGGCTTCCACTTGGAATCGAACCCGGGGCTCGTTCTCTGTTTACAAGGTGAAAGCCTGTTATGTTGCCAGGTTTATCACTGTAAAAATTTCTCTTCACAAGAATATACTGACAATCGACTCTGAGGCAACCTTAGACGTGGGATAAACCATAAAGCATTTGATGAAATAACATAAGCATCCATACCACCTGTCAGTCAATTTAAACAATCCTTCCACTGATGTTAGGTCCATATAATAAACACTTAAAAAGAAAAAATTTCATCAGGTAGTAACAAAATTCATCTCGACTCGAATAACCTTTATTTATTTACAGAAGTCCAAATCCAAATAATCAAAACAATACAATCTTTAAATCAGTATACATCCTTTTCTCCTTAAACAACACCCTCTCTTAGAAATCGGGAATATGTTTATATATTAGTCAATAGCCAGTAGCTATGATCATAACTGAATTGGCTCTATAATATGATAAAATAATCCTGTTTTTCAATGTCATATTTTAAATATTGCGTTACTTAAATAGGCGGAGGTTGAAAAGTCATACCAACATTCATTTTGGTGAAAATCCAAAATTGGCGTATTTGATGTCTTGTTACACCATTAACTGCAAATAAACACCAAGTATAGTTACCATGGACACTCGATTAGGTGTTATGTTACACATCTTGTGGTAACACTATTAAGCCTTATGTGTTGTAAGTGTTTTTGAGTGTTTTATCTTCTGGTGGCTACTATGTTAGCCAATGCTGCTAACAACTGAATACTATACTTTTTGTTTGTTTTAAGTCCAGGGACTTCCCGATGGCGCAGTGGTAGCGTCGTCGTCTTGTAACCAAGGGGTCACGAGCTCGATAACCGGTGGAGACACATAGTGGTTTGGATCCCACTCTAAACTGTAGATCCAGCCCCAATTAGCCTCACTGTGTATAAAGTGGACATAAAACACCAACTCAATCTATCAATGAATGTTTTAAGTCGATTTTTACACACATAATCTGACCGGGAGTGGACCTACAGTTTACAGTGTGCCTCCACCGAGGATCGAACACGGAACTCCTTCGTTACAAGGTGATATCGTTACCACTACGCCATAGGGGAGGAGCCATATCATTTAGAAACCGGCAAGTGTCCCATTGGATTACAAAATACCGTAGGAGTAATATTGCTTTTACGATAGTACTTGTGGATCATATTGTATGAACAACTGAAATTATATTCCGCACAATGTATCATGACCGTAAACCAGAGGAACTTTTGTGTACCTCCCTGGTGGCTGTAATTTCCAAACTTATTCTGCATTTACAATGGCCTGCACGGCTTTTTAAGTGGAACATTGCAATGCGGTTTTCCCGGAAAAAGAAAGTTAATGACACTTTCAGCAAGAGCAGGGTCTAACACTTAGTTTCCCACGGGCGAAATCTCGACCCCGGAGTTCTCCTTGTAAAATTCTCTCCCGTCCACCGCTGTCCAGCCGCAAACGCTCGTTCCGGGTAAAATACAACAGCTGAGAGCGCTCACTGATTCCGTCGGCCTTTCGCCACAGACCGATACTCTTTGCCACTTCCGGAAACTAGGATACTATTTACTGCAAGTAAAAACGCACAGGAAAGAAACTAAATCAATTGATTTCGCGTGAAATAGTTTCTTAGTTGGTCGCTGATTGAATCTTCAGATCCGATGTAATTATTTTTAATGGATGAACAAGAAATGCATCCGAGCCGAGTCTTTGAACTTCAAT
Organism: Lepisma saccharinum; assembly: GCF_977018435.1. NCBI lineage: Eukaryota > Metazoa > Arthropoda > Insecta > Zygentoma > Lepismatidae > Lepisma > Lepisma saccharinum. The sequence continues at coordinate 2,752,601 of NC_139239.1, forward strand.
CAAAATTTAACACATTTTCCTTTCATTTATGCGTTTTGTTGTAACATTTGTTTTTATAGCTTACGTTCCATGATTTTTTCTGTTATTCATTTAATATTGATAATGTCGTTCTTGTAAATTTATTGCTAAATATATATAAACCAGTGCTCGAAAAATCTTCTTTACAGCTAGGCGCCAGCTCTGAAAATCAGGTGCCAGGAAACCAACTAGCAATTGTGCATACTATAAGAAGCTGAGCCGGCCCCCGTGGCAAAGTGGTTAGCACATCGCGCTACGACGCCAACAGTTCCGGGTTCGAATCAGCCCGACCTGGGCATAGATGTTTGCGAGTGTTCGGTCATCAATTTCATCATATCATCACTCATCCCGATCTTCGCAAATTAGCCAAAAGTGGCCCCAACATCGAAGTAAAATAAAGCAAATCAATAAAAAATCAATCAATCTATAACAAGCTGAGCGTCACCGTATTCAAAACATCGAGAAATCATGTGAGAAAGCTGGAAATGGGGGGTTGGGTAAGAAATTGTTACTGATTCTATGGAATGTTCACAACGTTAACAAGAAAATAATTTGCTAACTTACACTGTACTGCAATTTCAACTTAGATTCTTCAAAATTTTGTACATGGAAACTTAAAAAACAGCAATATTACAGCAAAAGATCACAGTCGCCAGGCTGGAATTTATAGTCGCCGTGTCAACAGGGATTTTTCGAGCCCTGATATAAAAAACCTTTTCTCAACAGGCAAGTTGAAAACGACAAACATTCTACGTTGTGCAATATAGATACATTTCATGAAAGAGAACCTTATTCTATACATTAGATTGGAGTAATTACATTTAAAGTATATACAATATCATATGATATTAATAAAGTTTTTAGAACCAGATTAATTTTATTACATATTTAATATCTGATACATTCAGACGTTTCTTTCAGTATTTATTTTTACTTATCGTAGCTTTTTTTCAATTATTGGCTCATAGCGACGATGAGGATTAGTGAAGATTGAATTAAATTGATAGTTTCCTTCAGGCAACAACTTATATTTACTTATTTTACATGTACTTTTCTGTATGTCTTTCTCGTGCACTTCAAACAACTTCTTTACGGCTTTGGTCCCAATACCTGATGTTGAAGTTTATTTTAAGTTCAAATGCACACATAAGCTACGGAAACCATGGGCCTACAGAGTAATGTGGATTTCGAACACACTATGTACTCCACAGTATATCGAACGTTAAAACTCCTGTATTAAAAGACGAAAACGTTACAACCACACCAAGACGTTAGAAACAACTTACCCTTGATTTCATGACCCTTTCACCATGTCTGTCGCTCGCCTCACCACAGCTCCGCCCCCAGTGGGCGTCCAGTCTTATGAAGATTGTCACGAGGAGGGAGGGAAGTAGTGGAGAAGAAGCGCAAATATTGAATCATTTGCTTACATTGTCTGGACAAAGATGGGAAAATGAGGGGGGGTCAATTGACTAATTTGGTTTATTTTAATTGCTTTTCTGCCATTTTTGTCCAATTACGAAGATGAGGATGAGTGATGATGTAATATAATTAATGAAGTAACACCCATGCCCAGGCGGGGATTCAAATCCAGGAGGGAAGGTGATATATAAATGAGTTTTGAGTTTTTAAGCCCCCAGGTACGCTAATCGGGACTGAACCTACAGTTAAAACTGCGATCCGAACCACTATGCGCCTCCAACGGGACCCCTTGATTACAAGGCCATGCCGTTAGCACTAAACCATCGAGAAATTCAATAAAAGTAAAATTCGGTAAAGCTACCTGTACATTGCGACGTGCCGTGAATACGTATGACGGAATATAGGGCTAAGATCTGACACATTGATAATCTCGGCCGTTTGTGTAGGCGATGTGATCAGAACCACGTAAAGGCCACCTTTGCTCTATTGTGTTGCTTCCAGGTACTTACATTACTGAATACAGGAACATTTGTGGTACCTTCCACGTAGGCGCCCAAAAGTCAACCTCACTTCCACGTAGTGCACCCTGGACTAAAGACTAACGAGGCTCTGGCGACTTTCACTATGGCCAGTATAATTTTGTGTGTGTTGTCCTGTTTTCTGTCTTTGTGTGTGCTGAGTGCCTGTTTACTACAGCCTCAGCTTTTAACAGAAGTCAGAAGATTTTAAGATTTTTAGTTATGCAACGTTAGAGTTGTTATTTGTAATGGTAAGGGGCTGTCCCACGTATAATGTGACGGGAGCAAAATAGCCTAAGTGCTGACGCTCCCAAAATTTTAAATTCAAATTCAAAATTCAAAAGCGACACGGGTCCTTCGGTCCAAGGCAACTTTCACACCGAAGCGACAAATGTTGCTTGGAAACGAGCCAATCAAGAGCAACATTTCACATCGTAGCGGCATGACGGGAAGCACAGGCCAGCGTTCGGTTGGTGAAATCCTCAAGCGATAAGTGTCGCGTGCACCTTGTCGCTTTGGTGCGCAATCTCCCTAAAACAAGACACTCATTGCATCGCGCATGCGCGAACAACAAACCACGGAAACATGTTCCAAGCTATTGAGGAAATGGCCCAGTTTTAGCGACGCACAAGCAACAAAGCGACACGTGTGACTTATCGTGTCGCCTAGATCTGTTGTTGTAATGTGCGGTTTTTCGTGTCGCCTATCTGTTGTTCGCACAATTAGCACCGAACGCTTGCCAATAGACTGAAGGCACCATGTCGCTTGTCACTTATTTGGGAACTCGCTTCGGTCTGAGCACTCTTCCTTTAAGGAGCTTTCCGACCGAATTAACAAGTAGTACGCGAATACGCCATATGAACGTGTCGTTTGCTGTTTGGACCCTCATGTGCAATGAATGCTATTTTACAGTCTGGAAGTGTGTGTCAGTAGTGTGACAGTGTGAACATCCCGTGTCGCTTGTCCGATTGGTTTGAAAGTCTCCTTACACCCATGTCGATGGCACTAAGAAAGTTTTGTGGGGTTCCCCTTGTTGTTTCATACAATCATCATCGCCGCTATTAGTTTAAAGCGGAAGAAAAGGGACAGTTAATATCAAAAATACAAATGCTTCAGTGTGTATATCTTTAAAAGAAATGATGATGATGATAATAATAATGAACCTAATCATACACAAAAATTTAGTTGCCAAGAGCATTCCACGCGTATTTTTTCTCCCGTATTATTAACGAAAGTATGACGATAACAGGACGTGGTCGACTGTCTAGAATGTTCGTTAATATCTTCGCTACCACAGTACCAAATATCATAGCAATTATCACATTCATAGAAATGCTTCATGTAAAAGAATCAGACGTTGCAGCGAAAACTCCATTTACTTCCATTATAAGCATACGAATACCAAGCACCGGGTTCAACACCAGCGCCTCTAGCGGATCATTTTCGAGTGGAACCAGCCAGAGCGCGCAGAACTGTGCCGTTTTCCACACTACGTTATTCAAGGCGCTGTAGCTATAGCATCAAGAATAACGCACAACACGTGTGTTTTGAGAATGTGGTAGTGAAACCAAATATATCGAAGTGGCTTTTGTGTCATTCGGGGATTGCTTACGTGTAATTTTTTAGCGCTAAATACACTTACAAATATTGTTATTGGATCATTTTCATTAGAATTAACAACGGTTTACGTGATTGTTAGCCCTCGGTCGGTGTCTTTGACACTGTACTGGCCAGCCCTCATAAGCGACTTCTCCCTCGAATCTCTTGAACAGGTTTTCTTCCAGCACTGCCTCCTTACACTTTCTTTTTAAACAATCAGAAACTTAATATAAGCGAGTATTCCCACTTGCACCTGTAACCTTTCTCAAGGAGCTGTTTACACCCCTCTTTTTAACTCTCAAATAAGGATCTTTCCCCACATACCTTGAAGGGTGCAAAATGACCAGATGTGCCGACGCACACAAATATATTTTAATTAAATTAATTTACACTCTTTCTGTTTTCTGATACCGGTGTTTCCTCTATTCTCTATTCAGAAAAAACGCAAACATCCATGTCTTACTCGAGATTCTAACTTGGGATCCCTGGTATCATAGCGTGATGTTCTAACCACTACGCCACGGGGGTTGACTGTATCATCGTGGATCTTTTATTAAAATTACAAAAAAAATATTATTATAAAAATATAGTGAAAGGAATGAAAGAAAAATATGATAGTAATAAAACTAAGAAGGGAAGAGGGCAAAGCTAAGGATATTTTTCAGAAAACTGTACAATTATTGTACTCCTATGTAATAGACTCTTTGTAAAAACAAAATCGCATTCTACTCCACCAACAGAATAATTAGCATTGCCTTTCAGGTTTGTGCACATTCTATTAATATAAAAAATCCAGACCTTGTAAAACAGAGAAAGCGAAAAGAATATACGATACAATTTCCTCAATTTGTCAGACCACATATGGGAGGAACAAAGTAGCAAAAAGTTTTCTCGCAGATGAGGTATGAGACAGGAGACTTAAGAAGATGGAGAAGACAGTAAGGACGAAAGATCGAAGTGAGGGAAAAATTGCCGTGGGCAATCCTTCGTAGGCACATTACATTTCCATCTGAATACCACATCAAAATTGCCACGAGTCTCTTCTTCCCTTCCGCCTCCCCACCAAATCCACACCCGAACTTTTTGACGACGCTTCCCCTTCTTTCGGAAGCCCCCCATCATCTCTTCGGTCGTTCTCCATTTCTCTCATCCTATCTTCCTTGCCAACCACGGATTCTTCATCGGTTCGATCGGAGCCGTCTCTCCCCCACTCCCTCTCTCGGGAAGTCCGTCCCTACTTTAAGCCGCGGTTCTTTATTCCGACTGGCGACCTGACGAACTCATGTATGATGGAAGATGTCGGCCGCATTCCTCTGAGCGTGTTGAGCAAGGGAAGATCCAATATCAGATTGTAATCTCCCACGGCAGACATAGACGACACACGGCGGGGATGGAGGTGTTCCTCCTGTACCTCACCCAATACATGTATTCTTCTGGTGTATCATTGTCGATAATCGAAGTGGAAAAATTTCGAAGTTACTATGAGGGACTCATAAGACTATGTTCATAAACCATTTATATGACTTACATTATATACCTAGGTACCTTGAAAAAGAAAAGTTATATCAGTTTTATTGCGTTGAAATTCCAAGCCAATCTCCGCGGCGGAGTGGCAGAGCGCGCTACGATACCAGGGGTCTCTGCTTCGAGTCTACGCCTTTCGTATGTACGTTCTTTGTTCATCTTCGCGCATATTAATCGTCGCAATTAGCCTAAAGTTGCAGAAAACGTTCGTAAAATAACCTAACTCAATTAATTCAATCAATGAACTTCTCAAAAATGTTATTCTGTTCGTGTCGAATTATAGAGGTATACTGTAGGGTTATTGTGTTATCTTATTTATACGCCGTTTTTGCCTCCTTAGGCTAATTGCTAGTATGATGATTAGATGAATGGACACTTACGGATGCCCAAGGCAGAACTCAAAGCTGAGACACCGGTGGCGAGATTGTGAATCTGGTACTCCACCCGCTCTGTCACCAAGGCACTAGGGCCTGTTCATTGGTTGACGCGTGGTCAGCGTATCGATCCCATTGTCGCTATTTTACTGGCTTTCGAGATAGAAGCCCGTTACTTTTTTTTTAAATAAACGAATGGTTATAATTAATTGTGACATATTGACAATTCAGACATTTACAAAAACTTAACACATACCAGCGTGCATGTCGAGAAATCCAGCCTATTTTGATAGGCCTATGTGGAATAGTCAGATTTGCATTTTTGAAAATAAAGTTGACTTCAGAATGGCGGAATTCAAGATGTCCGTCATTTTGACAACATTTCTCTACAGGGTCTTCCTCCTTCAAATTTCACGCATAGTGTTACCCTATCCTTAATTGTTTCAGAAGAATATTTCCACACTCATAGAAGCTTGTTAAGTGGTCGACTTTCAAACTTGTCACCGAAGTTCCAGGGTTTGACTGGACATGGGTGTTTGTTGCCGAGTGTCCCTTCATCGATTTAACATAATTATCACTCATTCTCATTGTCAAAATTAGCCACAAGTGACAAAAAAACGATGCTGAATAAAGATTGATTGGTTGATTTGTTTTATTTTACTTCGCCTTTCGTGCTACTTTTGGCTAATTTGCGAAAATAAGGATGAGTGATGATATGATGAAATTGATGAATGGACACTCACAAACATCCATGCCCGGGACCCCTGGCGTCGTAGTGCGATGTGTTAACCACTCCGCCGCGGGGCCAGTGCTGAATAGAGAGTATTTGCATTATATAACATCATACGAATAGAACCAAGATTTAATAAACTATGACATACTACTTCTAGCGAGCAGAGACTTCTGATGATTGACAGAACCAGCCAAGAAAACACCTCCACAGAAACCACAGTCTGGGAAGCGAAAACACACACAGAATATAGAATGAAAAACGCATTTTCTCAAAGCCGCGGCTTTCCGGAATTAATGCGTTGCCGAAGCGACGCAGATATCCCGAAAGAATCCTTCCGCGCAGACAAAAGAATCTTTTACATAAAAAAGAAATCCTATTTCCTCGGAGAAACTTAAGGCTTGTTATAAGAAAAACAGGGTGACAAAGGAAGTGAGGTCGCCTCCCTAAGTTTCATTCTTCTTTGTACCCACCACCCGGCCGCAACCCCCCCATCCCCCCTTACTGGGTTCTCTTGCCGTGCCATGAATTTTAACGTCACCCGCGGGTTCAAAGACATGGCCGCGAGTAGAGGAATTTCGCGATTCAGGCAGAGACGAATCTCCATCCACTTTGTACTCAATGTTCCACAAGACCCATGTTCTCGGTATGCAGGCTCCAAAATGGGATAACAAAGGCGGGCCCGGGATTCGAGTTCACCTCATCTAAATCTATTTCTGTCTTCTGGGGACGGGAAACACTAATGCAGATGCACGGCTTTGAAATTAGTACACGAAAGTACCTGAGGACTCGGAGTGTTAAGTTATAAGACGGAAATAGCGCCAACGGTATGGAGATATGAGTCTCTTGCAACGTAGTCGCATTGTTCTCACGCGAGTGTTGGAAAACGTAGCATTATAACTATAATGAACTTAATGTTAGGATCGGACTTGGGAAAATAGGTTTCCGGCTCTTTGTAACAGTTTTCTATGCTCAAGAAAAGTGCCGAGTTGGAGTTAACGACATAAGGAAACTTGGAATTTGAAGTAGACACCAAATCGGTACAATGGGCGAGAAAATATTACAAAACAATTGCACATCTTGCAAGAACCTCAGTTTCGGTAAATATGAGATGTACAGAACCAATGTGAATTCCTCGACCTGCCGCGCTGCAATTATTTGCATTTTGAAAATCGCCTGTGATACTTTAGTAAAGATAATTAAGGCGTTAATTTCGTCCTAGAAGGTACTTTTTTCCCAAAACTTTGAAACTACTTCCACGACTTTTTAAAATTCACGTGTATGTAAGTCTACACGTAAGAATTCTCTCCCTCTCTCTTTATACCGTGCGTTCATTTCGATCTGCAGCCGAGAGATCGAGAGAAGCGTGGCGGGCGGCGCTGACGGAGATGCCGACATTTGCGGCCTGTAATGCCCGCTTATTTTTATAGACATAACAGTTGGGCTGAAAAGTTCGTAGGCTGACTCATAGATGGCGTTACTAGAATTAAATCCATGTGATTTTTACTTAGTACTAACCTTCAAAAGATACGTGTATAAATTTCACAGCTGCCGGATAATTAGTTCGTGAGATATAGCATTGTGAGTGAAGCAGCTTTTGTTATTGTGAAAAAATGGATAAAAAAGAATTTCGTGTGTTAATAAAGCATTGCTTTTTGGCAAAAAAAATACTGTTGAAGCCAAGGCTTGGATTGATAAACATTATTCGGACTCTGCACCAGGAAAATCAACCGTTGAGAAGTGGTTTGCTAAATTTAAACGAGACGAAATGAGCATCAGTGGACGCCCCAAAGAGGCTGTTACCGACGAAAACATCAAAAAAGTCCACAAAATAATTTTAAATGATCGTAAAGTGAAGTTGATCGAGATAGCTGAGACTTTAAAATATATCAAAGGAACGTGTTGGACATATTGTGCATGATTATTTGAACATGCGAAAGCTGTGTGCAAAATGGGTGCCGCGCATGCTCACAATCGATCAAAAGCAACCACGTTTTGATGATTCGGAGCAATGTTTAGCGATATTCAACCGTAATAAAATTGCTTCCCCATCCACCATATTCTCCAGATCTGGCCCCCAGTGACTTTTTCCTGTTTGCAGACCTTAAAAGAATGCTCGCTGGAAAGAAATTTAGCACTGATGAAGAGGTAATCGCCGAAACTGAGGCCTATTTTGAGGCTAAAGAGAAATCGTACTATAAAAATGGCATCGAAAAATTGTATGACCGCTATAATCATTGTATCGCCCTCGAAGGCAACTATATTGAATAATAAAATCGAATTTTGTCAAAAAAATATTTTTTACTATGTTAGCCTACGAACTTTTCAGCCCAACTGTTATGCAGACATTTATATAAATATTGCAAAACGATCACTAACCTGTGTTATAACACGCAAAAGTTCTTCTGTAATTCATCCAAGTTCTGCTCTTATATACACAAAAAAATACGCTTTAGAAACGATGCTAAGAGCCACAGATAATAAAACATTTTAATCATAGTAACGTCCTGCTTAAGTTTATATCCTTGAAAGAGTTTTGTGCCGATGGGGATCGTTTGGAGGTTTTGAATGTGCAACACTGTATCAAGATTACGCTGTAGAAGAAACCGTTAAAAGTCAATAGTGTTCGTGAGCTTCCTTGCAATCCGAAATCTCCGAGCTCGAGTTTTTTGTTCCTTCGCGACTGGATGAAGACAGAGTTGTAAATATAGTGGCGAGCAATGTAAACCAAGAGCGTGTTAATTTCGTACTGTGCGCAAGAGTGTTATTCTTGGTTACTTGCAGTTACTTGTTTGTGTTATTGTAGTGTGTATGTGTGACGTGTCAGTGAGACGATTGGAATGCCAGCCGCAAGATTCACGTTAGAACAAAGATTTTTTTTATGTATGACACGTACCTACGTGAAAACAAACTCGTGTCGAGACGTGTGTAGGTAATTTGTACAGAAATTCCCATGCGTTTCAACTCCACACAGAGATACGGTTAGACATCTTGTCCTTAAATTACGAGAAACTGTATCGTTAAATTTTAAAATACCTAAGCAAAAACGACGGATTCTAACCGAAGCAAAACTCGATGATATTGGTGCAGCGTTAGAACATTCTCCAAACAAACCTCTACGCCGTGTTTCACAAGAGGTGGGCGTGTCAAAATCATCGGCACATACAGTCACTAAGCTACTAAAATTAAAACCATACTCTTATAACACAGGTTAGTGCTCGTTTTGCAATATTTATATAAATGTCTGCATATGTCCATAAAAATAAGCGGGCATTTCAGGCCGCAAATGTCGGCATCTCCGTCAGTGCCGCCCGCCACGCTTCTCCCGATCTCTCGGCTGCAGATCGAAATGGACGCACGGTATTAGTATGTATGTGTCTGTAATATCTCTCTCTGGGTGTGTTTTCATTTCAACAATACTCACCCAGACTCCCATAAATGGGTATCTTCGGGGAGGAGTAAGAGCGGCCGGATCGTGGTGGTGATCACATCACCTCCACAGATGGCCGAAATTGTGCACTGCGCCCTAATATATTCGTTATATTTATCTTGCGTATTAACGAATTACTGTATACCTACTGCAATGCTTCTTCGTAACTTAGTCTCATGAACAATTTTGTGAAACATATTTCACACGTAATTACCCGGATAAACATTACCTTTTTATTGTAAATACTAGTTATTTTGAAACTATTTTCTGGTTATATTAACACATGAAGATTTATAGTATTTTATTTATTATTGATTCAGAATTTTTTAAATAGCATTGGGAATGAAACGCTTCTCTGAATTGAATGAATTAATGAAAGTTATGCAAAGTAATCAAGATCAAGTTATACATGCTTTCAATTGACTAAGGATTTAATTTACAGTAGGTTTCCCGATGGTTCATACCACACTTTTAAACTGTAGTGTCCCCCTACATATGTTAGTGCTTTGTCTATCAGAGTATCAGGTTGACTTAAAAATAGAGTAAATTTATTTGTGAATATCTGAATGCGGATTAGTGAATGGAATGATATAATCAAATTCAAGTAGTGAAAAATTACAGCTTAGTAGGCATAACGTGCAAATAAATGTATTTGTCGTCGGTACGTGTATGCAAACACACACGCGCGCGTACAATAAAAATTATATTCGTTTTAAACTGTAAATATTTTAAACAGTAACGTCTTTAAAGCACCTGCCACAGTAACTCTTGAGTTCGCATGACCATTTTTGGTCGGAAGTACCAGGGGACCGGGTTCGAATCCCGGCCTGGGCATGGGTGTTTGTGAGTGTTCCTTCATCAATGTCATTGCATCATCACTCATCCTCATCTTCGCGATTATCCAAAGTGGCAGAAAAGCGAAATAAAATAGTATATAGTATGTTTTATCTCGTAAGGAGTTAACGTTGCCTCGTAGTCGGTTTTTAGAAACATAAAACCTAGAGAATGAACGCACGTGTTGGATACCTCAATGAACACCGATATCTCGGGATTTTCTGGGATACAAAGATTAACTCTTCCGGATAGCTGGCAGCTTTCAATTTCTTTGTTTACCCTCCTCCTCTCTGTGTCATCCTGTAATGTAGACTTTTCTTCCTATCTGCTCGATAAACACTTCCATTTTAGCTCTCCCCCCGAGCCCACAGGTGCAGGCGGAGGGGGCAGGGAACATCGGTTGGAGTCGAAAATCGATGCTCTCGGTTGAGGGTTTGCGACAACCATCATCAAAAAAAAAAAAGCGCCGAGGAAACAGTGCGCGGGGAAGCTTCGATATGCTGTTTATGTAAACCCACCTGGAAGGTGATGGTCCAATTTCACAGCCGAGCTCCTTGCAAGTTTAACAAAAAGAGCAGCCTCGCATTATGTTTGTATAACAAGATTTGACCCCCTGGGACGTGTTTGCGATGCTCCGTTTGACCTCGAGTTTTCCAGGTTTTCTTAGGAAACCTTCCAGGCACGCAAATGTAAAGAAAAATAAACATATCATACGCACGGTATTGATTATAATTTTAAGCGGAGTCATTCAGAAGAGAGGTTCTGTCTGAAACAGGGTGGCACAAGGATTGAAATGGGTGCAGCGAAAAGAAAGGCATAACGTAAAGGGTGCGGCAATGAACCGGGCGATTTTGAATACTCCACAGTTTAGACAAAATACGTAATGCATAATACACACAAAACATACATAATTAAGACAAAATGAACTAATTAATTGGCTAAAGAAGAAATACCAAAATAAAATACAAACATAGCCCTTGCATTGTCATTTATTTGAAAATAAAATTCCTACGGTAACCTCTATTACGATCCAGACACTTTATCAGTAAGGTCGAAATTTGAGCCACTTCTTCCCAGATCCGATTTTTAAGTTCATTGAGGGTGCGTGAGGATTAATTTTAGAATTTTCCTTTCAATTACAAACAAAGATAATAATCACGCGCGGACAGTTCCGGTGATCTAGCAGACCAAGGTATATACACGTTGTTGTTCTTCCAATACGCTTTTAGAGCGTATAGCAAGCTCTGCAAGATGGTGGGATCCACGTTTTACCTATGACGCAACAACTAGCTATATCCAGTATTCGTACGTACAGTCTTAGAAAAAAATACCTGGGCCACGGGACGTAGAATTTCGTAACGTCTTAAAGCCTGTTGTTTATGCAACCCAAATAACAAAATATTCGCTTAAGTTTGCCTGGTGATTCTGAGTTCTCGGGAAGGATTGAGCTTTGATAGCATGAGTCACATGACTCCTGCCCCAGCCACAACAAACAGCTGGGTGCTACGATGCCTCCAGAAGAAAATTTCAGGAACTGGTTTCTTGACAAGACCTACTCGTAAAGAAATACTATTCTTTCAAGTGATATTAGAGTCATTGTCAAGAGGTTCGCTGAAATGATGGTTCTCATCACAGACCACATGCCACACGTTAATTGTTTAAGTCCAGTTCATGCACTGGACCTACAGATTAAAATGGGATCCGAACCAAATGCCTCTCTATTTGGTATTGAATTCGGAAGCCTTTCATTACATGGCGAAGACGTTACCACTACGACATCAGAGAGGCAATGGAACCCCTTGAGAAAGAGATAAGCGAAAATTGCTACGTGACAAACCATATTTGCCCGTAAATTTTAAAAATAAGACAATATTTTGTACTGACAGTTTCGAACCGTGGGAGAGCCATATATTTTTTTGTACCATCGTCCATTTCACGAGTTTATAATTCTTCCTCACCGACACGAGTAACGCGAGTGGTAGAAGAAAAGCGAAGTAAAATAACTGAAACAGAAATAAAATGAAAAAGCGAAATACATTTTATTCATAATATTCTGCAGTCACTTGAGTTGTATTCACGGGATGCTATCTTTAAAGAAAGCCGTGGTCTCTTCCTTGTGTTTTTTGCTTTCTTTGTGCTCTTGCTTCCCCGTCACGATTGGTCTAAAACTAATTAATGCGACGTTAATTAAATAATCCAAACAACGAAACAATGCACAATCAACTGCACAAAACAACATTCCAAATGTTTTCGAATCGGAAAACAATTGAGATGCTGTAAAATGACTTAAGATGCAGTAATAAAGTGGGAATTCGGTACCGTATAGAATTAAATCGGTAGAGATGTTCGATTTGATTGGATGTTTGTTATTTAGATTTGCTATTCTTTCACTTTTGGCAAATAGCGACGATGAAGATGAGTGATGCTATGATGAAATTGATGAAGGGACACTTACCAAGGACACCCACGCCCAAGTCGAGATTCTAACCAGGGACCCATGGCATCGTAGCGCGCTGTGCTAACCACTCCTCCATGGAGTGGACATTATAGCATATTTTGTGTGCTCAATTGGGATCAATCAATGGAATGAATAGGCATATTATATGATTAATAAATTCATATCATAATACCACGTCATATTATTCGGCACGAAGTAACATCAGAGACATTCAATCTTGCATTTTTGCCTTTCAACTAATTCTTTGAATTCAGGTTAATCACAACAATAAGATAAATTATGAAGCAAATGATAGTGAATGTGGGATATTATTACGAATTACCTGACAGAAACAACATTAAGCAGGCTCGGTGGTCAAGCTCATTAAGTGATTGACATTCGATATCGTCGCCAAAGTTCCCGGGTTTGAGTACCGTCCTTGTCGGGGGTGTTTGACTATTTCGTCATCAATTTCATGTAATGGTCACTCGTCCTTATCGTCGCGATCATCGAACAGGGAATAAAAACTATAAAAATAAATACGATGGAAGAGTACTTACTTCATCTCTCACGAAATCTCCTACAAAACCGGAATATATAAAATACATGTATATTCATTCACATACATTTTCAATTTCCATATTTAACTAATCGAGACCGAGAACGGGAGAGCAATTTTCAATTCGACAAACCGAGAGACGGAGAAACTGTCATGTCTCGTTTCTTCTTGGCACCTCCGTAATCGAGTTGTTCTGTTTGTCATTGGCTTTGTATTGGCAATTATTGCCAGTATTCTTCCCCTGCAGGTAAACCATAACGATGAATTATGATGAAATGAAGCAGATAAAAGGGCAAGAACAAGAAAGTCATGCCTGTTCGGGACTCCAACCCAGAACCTTATGTAACGAGATTTGAAATTCTGGAGAAGGCGTCCGTGTTTCGCTTGGTTTTCTCTTTCCTCTACTTCTCTTATATTATCATACATGTATAATAAAAATGGATCTGATACGATATGTTGCGATTCATAATTGTGCTGGTTAGATGCTACAGATGTGAACTCCAAATTGCAATATATTATTCCCTTGTGTTTCGTATGTGGTTGAACATGAAATTTTCTTACACTGTGACAATTTCTTTCTTAGTTTTGGTTTGGTGCACAGATATGCTAATCTGGACTCGACCTTCAGTTTAAAGTGGGATACTAACCACTATGTGCATCCACCGTGTATCAAACCCGGGATCCACTGATTACAAGGCGACGACGTTATCACTACGCCATCGAGGAGGCCCCATGACAAAATGTTATTCACTCGATCTCTACCATAATTTATTTCAGCATTTACATTTTCGATTTCTTCTTCTTTTTTCCTTTTGTTAACTACTCTTATACAACTCTTTCTGCGTCTTCGAATTTCTTCTTGTTTCAGGAAAAAAATAATACATGCAGGCTGTATAAAAATCCCCCGTTCAAATAGATAAAACGTTCACTCTCGAGAACTAATTTACATGTTTATCACTAAAGTAACCATTAGGAAGGAAACTATTGAAATGTTAACTGATATAACTGCAGATGAAACAATACTTACAGCCACTAACGAAATATATATTCTTGTGTAGCCTTACAGACAAGTATATGGTGAGTCATTCACTCTTGCTGACTACGGGCGAAGGTCACTGAACTAAAGGGTGGTGGCAAGCAAGCAGGCTTCTGCTCTACCAAAGACGAGGTCACGTGTTCCAGTTATCAATGGCGTACGAAATAAGGAGGAACACAGCTATCTGCCGTATCTTTTGGTCTCGTCATTGCACGTAGAACACTTTATCGTCGTGGCCTTGAAGTTCCCTCAGGGCACTCCTACGTAAAGGCTTCTCAGCTAGAAGGATATCTTCCCCATTGAGTGGAGGAAAAGTGGGTGCGTATAGAGGTCCTTCAACTTTCGTATTCTTTTTCATTTCAGAACCCGTGCTGTATCGTCGACTTAATCCAATCTATCCGATGTAGGTTTTAGGTTCTGTTTCTGTTCGGTTATTTCACGTTGTCTTCCTGCTTATGTTATTCGCGACGAAGGTTCTGGATTCGATAATCTGGACAATAACGGGATTGTGTTAGTTGCTTGATTTGGTGTCTTAAGTCCACTTTATGTCCTGTTAAGCTAATCGTGAATGGACCTATAATTTAAAGGGGGATCCGAACCACTATGTTCCTCCACCGAGTATCGAACCCAGGATCCCTTAATTACAAGGCGCCCACGATCCCACTGCGCCATCGGGGATTGTGTTCGAAACGAATGAATCAAATTTGAGTGATATGATATGCAACCATTGGAAGACTATTGAAAGAAAAGCTATGGGAACCTGCCAGTTTTTCCACTGCAGACGGGAAACCATAAACATGGAAGAGAAGCTTATATTCTATGAAACCTGACGCTATGTGCTCGAATACTGGCTAAATATAATCCATAGAGGCATAGCAACGTTAAACAACCTGTTATATGATACATACAGGTTTAAAAAGGTCAAAATACAAAGATTGTGTGCGCCTCACTGATGGCGTAGTGGTAAGGCCTTGTAATCAAGGGGTCTGGGGTACGATGCCAGGTGATCGCACATAGTGGTTCGGATCCCACTTTAAACTGTATGCACTTCAGATTAGTCTATCTGTGCCGGTGACTAAGTCGGTAACGCGTCTGACTACCATGCTATAGGTCCCGGGTTCGATTCCCGGCCGGTTCAACCCCGGGAACTTTTCTAACGTTGGAAGCGGCCCCAGCGCTCACCCAGCGTCGAATGACATGGGTACCTGGGGGAAACCCTGGTGGTAAAGGCGGTCAGGGGCGTGATGCTGATCACATCACCCCCACTCACGAACGAATCAAGGAAGTGTGGGGCGGCGTGATGCTGATCACATCACCCCCACTCACGAACGAATCAAGAAAGTGTGGGGCGGCGTGATGCTGATCACATCACCCCCACTCACGAACGAATCAAGAAAGTCTGGGGCGTTACCCCCACACCCCCTATACGCCTTCATGGCGTAGCGCCAAGCACAGGTGAGAACTTTACCTTTTTTTTTTTGCATACAGTGGACTTACAACAAAATTTTAACTTGCGATAAAGATTATGATAAGGTATTAAAGAATTGGGTCTAACACATTTTTTTATTGTTTACCAATGACATTATTAACTAATATTCTTAATTTCAGTTTCAAGATGAAATCGGCTACGAAATAAAAGGAGTGGGTTCATATTTCTGTTACGAAATTCCACTTTTGTAGTAGACCTGTGCCACACTAAGTTGTGACAATAAACAAATCTGAGACACTTTCAAAGTATTAAATTTCTATCTACGTATTTGGGAAAAATCTTTCAATATAATACTTTTTTGGACGCGTCAAATCATAGTATTTAATTCCTGTTTTAGCAGCTTTAAGAAACCTGATTTTGGGGGGGGTTACAAATGCCCTTTCTGCTCCCGTCAAGTTACGCCTATGACAAACAGGAATTCAAAGTAAAAGACTGTCCCGACTAAATCGGGAGACACGTCCGATAGATTTACAATTGGGAAAATCATAATTAAGCGTGTAGTTGAAAACAACCTATTTTCATATATTGCATGCAGCTCTACTTTTTCTGCAATGTGGATCAAGAACTGGGGACGTGGAGAAGCACAACACTCCACGTAACCAATAGTCACGTGACCCTCTTTGCTTTCCTGTCATGTTGACCTTCGCGTGGAACACATTTCTCGGTGTTAAGACAGGCAAAATCACCCGATCATCGAAGGGTGCAATATGTGTTGCCTACCCTCCTGCATTACTTGCTCCTATTAAAGCCTTATGGGGAAGAACTTTTTTCCATGACTGTACTTTGTGATCCAATTAAATTACAATTGTTAGATAACAATTTGCTCTTTTATTTCTTCGTATACATTTGGAATTGACCCATTGTTTAAAAGTAAATTCGTTTGGACATATTTATAGGGGCGAAGCTTACGAATTCAGTACAGAAATATAAACGTGATTTTCAATTCAATTTTGGGGAATCTACAAATATATTTTTATTTAATGCTTGACTTTTAATGTCGGCTTAAAATATATTTTTTAAAGAAAATCTATTGATATTCGACATATTAATGCTACTCTGTGAATTGGTAAGGGCCTCTCCGATGGCGTAATGGTAACGTCGTCGCATTGTAATCAAGGGGTCCCGTGTTCGATATTTCAGTGGAAACACATGGCACAGTGGTTCGGATCCCACTTTAAACTGTAAATGCAGTCCCGATTTGTTTTTCTGTGCATAAAACAAACTTAAAGCAACAAATCGGTGTATTGGTATTGAAGGGAGTCAGTATTTTCTAGTGGTAACGCCTTGTAATGTAGAAGCTTAGACCGTTCTGCCAGTAAAGCGATTAGGTATACAGGTAAACTAACCTCCATGTCGCAACAGTCCTCTAAGGGCCAAGGCATTGCAGAGCGACATTTTCATTTCGTGACAAATGGTAAGGGCATCGTATCCCATCGCCGTATCTGGATTTCGAGATCGAAGGCCGCTACTTCTTTTCAAGTACCTCCCCAATTGCCACTATAATGTTGAATCAGCAGCAAAAGTTTCGGGACTCCCACACTTGCACTGCTCGCACAGAAGGCTAAAACTGAACGCTAACCATTTTGCTACGCGGTAACCGGGTTTGTTTCTCTGTGCAGGTCACCATCCCCCTCCTACCCCCTCACACACATGCACATACACAGTGAATACATTGTTGAACAGAACAACTTTAATGATAAGGTGTATCTTACGCTTTAAGAGGAAGGAAAGGAAAAGATGAAAGTTTCCAAATGGCCAGAGTAGAATGTTCGAATGATCGATTTATTTGCTTTATTTTACTTCACTTTTCTGCCACTTTTGGTTAATCGGTAAGATGAAGATGAATGCGACAAGATGAAATTAATGAAACAATAACCACAAACACACATGGACGAACTTCACTCTATTATACTGGCTGTGGTTCCAGACGCCAGAGCATCCTTAGATTGCCAAATGTAGTCTAGGGTGTACTACGTGCAAGATAGGTTGACTATTTGGGTGTGTTCAGAAAGGACCACCTCTTAAACCTCTAACTAACTAACTCTCTAGCCTTGTTAAACCCGAAGGTTTATGGCTGCAGTAAGACAAACCTCCCATATGTCCCGATACTGGGAAAGATCAATCCAATCTTTGCCATCCTTAACGATTACCATTTGGTCCATCTCAACGTTATCCCTCCATCTTTGTCTTGGCCTTCCTATAGGTCTTTTACCATCAGGTTTACCAACAAGAATTATATAAATTCCTGTTTCCTTTCCCATTCGTGCCTTGATCAAGTATTCTTGATTTAATTATTCTAATAATATCTGGACATGAAATAAGACACATTATGCGTCTGGTTACAAGACACATTAGGAAAACTAACCTTTAGCAAGTAATCGTAACCAGGTGTGGCTCATGTGAAAGATATCGATTCAGAGTGTCCCTTGAGAATCGTTTGCCTATTTTCAGCTTAACTGCGTAGGTGTAAGGATAGGATATTCTCGATAAGCTTCTGACCTTCTACCTGTTATAATGTTTGAAATATTGATGAAGAAAGCCATCAAATATTTTTGGCTTGCTTTCATTTCCAACTTGCAGGGCCTGCCTTCATAACTGGCTGTTTTCAACGCCCCTTGGCAATACGCCAAGCACCAGGGTTGCAATTTGGGAGCGTCGAATGCTGCAGAAAAAAAAAATATATTAGTTCACGGACGAGCGATGCCGTAACAAATGCCATCGTTTCACGAGAGAGACTACCCAGCACATGTTTCCAAACACGCGCATTTGACCTCGTGGGCCGTGCTTTGCTTAAGAGGCGATTATTGAAGAATGATCCTATCTTTTTCAGAAGCAGTGGCTGCCAACAGCGAAGTCCCGTTTTCGATTCCTGGTTAGAGTGTGGGTGTTCCTTTTTCTTTTTTTCTGTGCTTTTCAAAGATTATGTACCCTATATAGTGTGGGACCTCCCTCATGTCTTAGTGGTAAAACTGTTGCCTTGTGATCAAGAGGTCCCGTGTTCGATATCCGATGGAGGCACATTGTGGTTCAAATACTACTTTAAACTGTAGGTCCAGTCCCAATTAGCCTATCTGTTTATAAAATGGATTTAAACAAAAAATCAAGGAACCTATAGTGAACCGAATCGAGTTCAAATCAATCATGGTAATTTCGACATATTGCTGCTACTTAATGACATTTAACTAACTTCAATACATACTCAATTATAGCTTAAAATGGTTATTTCTGCATAGACTCAATTGATTCTAATCTAGTCAACAATTTCATCAGGTTTGTTCGAGTTTAACACTAATCGTGCATCCGGTCATCACAACCTAGATTTACAGCAACAACTTTTTATGTGTGTAGTGTACCTTTACTTAAGAACCTATGTGAGAGCTTAGCAATTTAATCAGAAAAGTTACACAGAAATAAACTGAATTAAAATTTGGCCTCACTTAACAGTGATTCGCTAAAAAAAAAAAAAAAAACCTAGATTCGTTCTTTGTGGTTAGGTATAATTAGGCTGTATTGGGACAAGGACAAGGTATATTTTTCCCTCTCTTTTTGAGAGTGGGTATCGGGTTCGAATCCCGGCCTGGGCATGGATGTTTGTGAGTGTACATTCATCAATTTCATCATGTCATCCCCATCTTCGCAAATTAGCCAAAAGTGGCACAAAAAGCGAAGTAAAATAAAGCAAATCAATCAATCTTTTTGAGAGATTAGTTGTAGTTAAGAAAGTCAATTTGTTTATTGTTTGGTGAAAAAAGAAATATACAGTTCTCTTTCCATTCGATGATTGAAGAACTAATGTACTGCTGGCAGCAGACAGGGTGTTTCACTTCCATGCTTCTGCATGGAGGTTGAGGTGTCAAGGTCGACTCGCACGTGGGCTGAATGAAGAGCGATCCAATCCTCGGTGTAGTACCGGACCATCGGGTTGCACACAGCACCAAAGTCAGCTGACTTCAGGCAACTAAGGGAGAAATCACACCGAACAAACACACGACACGCGACGTGCAACATGCGACACGCGACGCGCGACATGAGTGTTTCACACCGAAGAGACAAGATGCACTCGACACGCGGCAAGCGACACTGGTTTCTGTGCTCAGTTTGCATGATGGTACCGATATATGTAATAGCATTAATCAGTTTATTAGTCACCCGAAAGTAACGTAACGAGACATTGTTACATGTAAATTGCGTTGTAAAATTTGTGAAAGTTATTAAGTTATTGAAACTTGGGAGAGGCATGTTGTGCATGAGAAAACTGAGAAATAATATGCATTGACCTCAAACTGTTTACGCTAGACTTTTTAGCCTGAATAAAGCGAATACCTAAACACTAGAGAAATGGTTCTCAACCTTCGTTAAACTATGTCACGGTATTTTTTTTAAGCCAATGCCCTTAGCCGAAGAATTTCCCTCTTAAATCTTTACAGTATTAAAGATTTTATGCATGAATTAACATGTACCTATGAAATTAAATATTGATAAATAAATTCTAGCATAATCATAAGAGTAATAATAGTTTAATTACGTGTGTAGGATTGTTGACAAATATAAACATATGGAAGACAAAGTGGTAACGTCGTCTCCTTGTAATTAAGTGATCCCGGGTTCGATAATCGGGGAGGCACCGGGCAGATCCAGTTCTGATTAGTCTATTGTGCATAAAATGGACTTAGAAACGAAAACTCACAACTCAAATATGATATTGGGATTATGAGAGTTGTGAACCAGTTTCATCAGAACATTTCGGTGCTCAGTATAGTTGATAGGAGGGCACCGTATCGGGTCGCGGCCCAGCGGTTGAAAAACTAAGCATTAGAGTACTTTATCATGTTGACTAATATATTTTGGACTACAGTGCCTCCATAAACTGACTTCTTCAAATAAAAGCAGTCAGGTAAATGGCCAAAACACGGCCTCTTTACACGATGTTGAAGACAAATTACAGCCGATAGATAACTGCATCAAAAAACTTGATAAAGCGAAATGAACGTTGTGTTTTATCTTAAAGCATTGTTAAAACATTGTACATATCGATACTTTATTATATCAACAAATTAGAGGTTCAAACATAATGCCGGTTGTGCTCTCTTCTAGAGTCTAAATACAGCTCGTTGGAATTAAGCATTCGCTGCGCATGCGCGAAAAACAAACTGATGCAACACGATGCACGGTATTGAGAAAACGGCACTGTCCGAGCGGCACGCAACACGTGCATCTTGCACTGTCTCTTCGGTTCGAAAGGTTGCATTGATTACTGAGTGTTGACTTCCAAGTGACACGTGTCTCGTGTTGAACGTTACGTGTCGCCTGTTTCTTCGGCGTGAATTCTTCCTAAAGCTCTCGCCACGAAAACAGTCCAGTCAAGGTCGGAGCTTCGCCTTGCATGTGCCACACCCCTGGCCCTCCACACTTCTTTTAACATGCTCAGTCAACACTTCGCGCGTTTACGTATGCGGTTGATTTCGTCGGTTGAAATTGTTGCTTATTGACAACACTGTAGGTGGGTGTCGTGCCTTGACTGGACTGTTCTCGTTTGAGTTGAGTTGTTGTTTTAAGTCCACTTTATGCACAGTAAGGCTAATCGGGACTGGACCTACAGTTTAAAGTGGGATCCGAACCACTTGTGCCTCCACCGGGTATCGAACCCGGGACCCCTTGATTACAAGGCTGGACTGTTCTCGTGGCGAGAGCTTTAACTCCATGGACTTGCGACGTATTTATTCGAAAGCATGAGCACGAAGTTAACAAAATGGCAGTTTTAAAAGTTTCGAATGAATATTTTGCTTTGTTTTATTTTGCTTTTCTGCTACGTTTGGCTAATCGCGAAGATGAGGATCAATGTTGATGAGATGTATGAAGGAACAATCACAAATATATATAGGGACCACAACACGAGCTTCACAAAATACTGTACTGGCTGTGAGACCAGTCGCTAGAGCCTCGCTAGATTAAAGTTTCGAAAGTTGGGGCTTATTTCCAGGTGGCACTGGTGTGGCGTATTAGGCGCAACTACGAGTTCAAGTGCCATCTTTGTGTATAAACGTTTAACGGATCGAAAACGTAATCACCGCCATTGAGAGAACGGTACTAAACGCGACACACGTCATGCGCAGCTTGTCGTGATGCCTCGGTTGATTACTGTTCCAAGAGGGTTCGGTGTCGCCTGTCGATTGTCGCTTCAGTGTCCGAAAGCTCCCTACTCTTCCCTCAATAGCTGAGTGCGTTCTCTCCTTCGATGGTTCCAAATTTGAGTCCATGTGCTTGAGCGTTCCTTCATCAATTTCATGAAATCGTCATTCCTCCTTATCGTCGCTAGGATCGAAAGTGGCAGAAAAGCGACGCTAAATAAGAAAATTCCTCAAAACAATGTACTGTGAATAATTGGTGAGATTAATTCTAGCTTGAATCACCTACTTAAAAAGATCACCATTACCTGGCGTACATCACTGACACACATATCTTAAGGCTTCGTCTACGACCCCCTTAACAAAGGAATATCGATCGTCGCCGGTTTCCAACAAGTGCGAAGGTTGAAGCATGATTTACTGGTCTTGCGGTTGCAACGCATTCTTCATCCAGATTTATGGAATGCTCCCTCGGAACGAACCTGGAGTCGACTTTCTCAAACAAGCGGAAGGCTGCGAAATCAGATTTCTTGCCTTCCTCGGCTTCTACAGCAAATTTCGCACCATCTTCTCCCACTTGAAATATATATCTCGGCGTCGTATTTCCTGATGACATAGTTCCCTCAATGATTCAACGCCTCTTGAGTTATGTGTTTGTGCCATCACGGTGACGGTCTCCGGAAACTGGATCGCGGATTCACGGGAGTATCGTGATATATACACGTGTGTGTGTGTGTGTGTGTGTGTGTGTGTGTGTGTGTGTGTGTGTGTGTGTGTGTGTGTGTGTGTGTGTGTGTGTGTGTGTGTGTGTGTGTGTGTACATGTGTTTCAAAAATAATGACCCGATTTCAAATAATTATATTTAATAATGAAAATGTGTTACACGTTCCCAACAAATTACAAAGTACAGGGTGTACATAAAGTCCCGTCATATTTTCAAAATATTGTAAATAAACTATTAACATTACTAAGTGACACAGCACATTAGTTGAAAGAGTAAAGTCGTAAGTTTTTTTTGTATTTCAGTTGTTCCATTTCTCGCCGCTAGACCGTGGCAAATTCAAGATGACGCTAAATTACTTTTGTGCTACATTTTGATAAAGCAAATAGTGCTACAGGCAGAAATGTCCAACGAAGATTTAGGAGAAAATACAGGTAAGAAGCCCCAGACAGCAAGGCAATCTAAATGTGCTTCATCACTGAAAATTAACAATAACATTAACGAATTCATCTTCTCTCTGCTGAAATTCAGAGCCAAACTGTTACTGCCATTCTATGTTTTTGGGATATAACTTTTCCATTAACTGCAGTCGATACGATTTCACACACATTTCGTTTTTACACAAAACACTCCACACAGTCATTGGTGTCATACCCAGTTAACATGAAGCTTTAAGTGTAGATTTCCTTGGGTCCTTGAGAACGCTTTCCTCACTCGCTCAGTGTCACCTTCACTCACGCCTGGCCGACCACTTCTTTCTATCGCAAACAAGCAACCAGTTGTAACAAATTTCCGATGCCAATCGTAGATTGCCTTCTTGCTTGGTTTTTCTTTCCTGTATTTGCTTCTAAATATCCGTTGGACATTTCTGTCGAAAATTTCGGAATCTTTGCTAGCGGAGCCCGCCACTCTTTTCCTGATCTCTTGGCCTCGAAAGGAATTGGACGCGCGGCATTAGGCTATGTCGAATTATAATAATCTATTACTATGTTCAAATGGGAGGGGTTTACTAGTGTTCACAGAAAATATTTTCCCCAAAAAATGTTACTTATGTTGACATTTGCTTCGTGATAAAATTTCTGTGTTCTTTAACAATATTTTCCATATTGGCATGAAAAATTTCGAATAATCTAAAAACAAATATATAGGGTGTCCCACGAACGGCGCAACTGGGAATTAAGAGTGGCGTTACTTTGTAACCGAAACCTGTACATACATAAGTCAAACACCAAATGTTAGCCCTGTCCAAGTAGATATTTTTAAACATAGAAACAACAAACGGTGTGCAGTGTTGTTCATGCAGTGTTGTCAAATGTAAGTGAAAGTGTACATTTATTTTTCCACAAAGCATGGAAAATTGCATGTCAAACATTCGTACGGAAATTTGGACGTCAATTTCCACCTTGGGTAGGTGGACTATTTCGCCATCTATAGTTCACAGAAGAAAATCGATCGTTTTCGCGTATAGCCAATCCTGAAATGCCTCGTAAAGGCGTACCGGTCAAAATGGGTGTTTTAAAAAAAATATGAGGTACAGTGGCAACACTGTTGATGTTTGAAGGCAATAAAAGGTGTGTTTAGTGATGGTCTATGACATGGATATAGCTACTGGAAACAGGAAAAAAAGGAAAATGAAAATTATGGTGAAAAAAGTGT
This sequence comes from Lepisma saccharinum, assembly GCF_977018435.1. Lineage (NCBI taxonomy): Eukaryota > Metazoa > Arthropoda > Insecta > Zygentoma > Lepismatidae > Lepisma > Lepisma saccharinum. Next base: position 2,777,073 of record NC_139239.1, read on the forward strand.
TACTTACCTACTCCTGGCTCTTTTTTCACCATAACCACTGTACCTCATAATTTTTTTAAAACATCCATTTGGACCGGTACGCCTTTACGAGGCATTTCAGGATTGGCTATACGCGAAAACGATCGGATTTCTTCTCTGAACTATAGATGGCGAAATAGTCCACCTACCCAAGGTGGAAATTGACGTCCAAATTTCCGTACGAATGTTTGACATGCAATTTTCCATGCTTTGTGGAAAAATAAATTTACACTTTCACTTACATTTGACAACACTGCATGAACAACACTGCACACCGTTTGTTGTTTCTATGTTTAAAAATATCTACTTGGACAGGGCTAACATTTGGTGTATGTACAGGTGTCTGTTACAAAGTAACACCACTCTTAATTCCCAGTTGCACCGTTCGTGGGACACCCTGTATTAGAGAAATCTTGCTTTTGTTATGAACACCAGGAGCAAACTCTTGGAACTATAGTGTGTATTTTCTTATATGTAAATTGTGTTTCTCGCTATAAGGTAGGTGATAGCATAATTAGATCATGTTAAAGGAACATTATTATTGAAAACATTAAAATTTAATAATCTACTATCACTTTTATATTACTTTCAATGCATATGTTCATAAAAAGGTAAAGTGTTCCCCTGTGCATAGCACCACGCCATGAAGGCGTATAGGGGTATAATCTATGTATATCTTCAATCTAAAAAAATATTGTCACAAAACAACACTCCGAGACATATACACATTTTGACGTACCTAGGTAAATATAGGCTATGTCACACATCCAGTACTACTGCACATGTAACAAAGAGATCTACTGTACAATATTTAAGGACATTTATAGGTCCATGCAACCCATCCCTGTCTTAGAATCTACGTTGTAGATAATAGTAGTATAGTGTTAGGGATGAACTGTGCTTATTATTTTAAACTTTAAAGTAACAAATGGCTCGTAGATAAGTAACTGTGAAATAATATAAAGCTTTGATATCGTACCGCCAAGTTTATTAACATGTAAGCAGTTATTTTGTTGTTCGGGCTAAGTAACTTAACAAAGGGTTAACTTCATACTGCAATTTAATCTGTAGGTCCTGCCCAGTTTAGACTATACGTAAAGAGGGCGCAGTCGCGTAAATAGCACTCCCGCAACCTCCGCGGTGCGGGGGGAGGGGGGGCGCACGAGCTTCGGGAACGCAGTAAGAATGATACATTAAGAAATACTAATAGTTCACGAACGTTTTTCTTTCGATGTTAAAATATATTTTCAACCGAACATATTATATCTTTATGCCCCTACAACTGCAAATAGAAAATCTTAATCACTAGAAAAATAGGAAGTGGATTACCAGATTAGAAGTAATAGCTGAATAGTTTACGTCGCTGGAGGCAAGAAAATGCGTTGGCAACACTGACTTTCACCGCTCCCCACCCCTACGTACAATTTCTACCAAACGGAAATGTTAAAAAAAGAAAAAAATCTTCGATGAACCGACAGGAGTTATCAGTTATCAACATAATATAAGTACTTTGCCTCCCCGATGGGCAGTGTTATCGTCGTCGCCTTGTAATCAACGGGTCCCGGGTTCGATACCCGGTGGAGGCACTTGGCACAGTGGTTCGGATGCCACTTTAAACTGTAGGCCCAGGCCCGATTAGCCTTACTGTGCATAAAGTGGACTTAAAACACCAAATCAATAAAATCAATTTCTCAACCCATTGGACTGTTTTTAAAATACAGATTTCTACGGGGCTTTAGATATTCTGGTAAATCAAGTAATAATAACAAATCAAAAGAAAGCCTCACCTTTTTAGTTTTAAGCTCCACCGCCCTGACGGAACACACCGACAGACACTTAGTGGAATCCGCTACTAATTTCTGGAACTAATATGAAGAGGACGTATCTTGCACTACAGCTACAGAATTTGTTTGTTTTCGGAATGTAATCAAAGTTGCAGAATTCCTCTTGATTGAAAACAAAATTCTGGCCAGTAACATTCCTGACGTATTATATGCTGTATTTGACCCAACCTGTGACATCTACATCAGCTCAGAAGTCATTTTCCAAGCTACAATTAATCAAAAATTACTTGCGAAACACAATGACAACAGTAAGATTGAGTGGACTGGCGCTCTTAAGAATCGAAAGCGAGCGGATCGAAAACTGGACTCGATCAAACGAGCAAAAGAATTTTCTTCCATAAACAAAAACAGAGAACTAGTTATGGTCAATTAACAGCATCGTAATTTTTGTACAACAGTGTACTTTCATATGCAATTATAATATACGTATAATGTTTTACAGTTTGGCTGTTGTCTTAACCTATCGTTACAGTATTTTATATTGATTCAAATTAATGTATGCATTTTCATATTTGTATACCTAATATAAATGTAGGTCTGATTTAATATTTTAGAAGAGAAAAATTTTTTAATCTAGTACGTGCGCACAACTGAAAGTTGCGGGGGAGGGGAGCGCAGAGCGTGTAAGTTACGCTACTGAGCGGGCGTAAATCAAAGTTTTACATAGGCATGTGCACAGTATAACTTCACAAGCTGACAGCAGTGCTTTCTCATATAGAGAAAAACCAACAAACGTGATATCAAATTTGCAGTAACTTTCTTCCAATTTTTTCCTACGCGCGCCCGTTGCATCTCTTGCATTTCCTACATTTTTCCTGCATTTCCAGTTCTTCCACAAAAGTCAAGGAATTTCCATATCCAAGACATTCACCTTTCTACGTGGAATTCTATGGCAAAGAGAGTAGATAGTGGAGACCACTGCAAGACATCAATATTTTCCAGCTAAATTGCAATTCTTCTTGCCGTTTCGGCGTAACTTCCACCGGGCAATTTAACTTTTTTCATTGGCCTCAAGATCCAGCGTCTCACTGACTTAATATTACTGAAAATTCTGAGTTCCTCCCTTACAATCTGGTATTGTTCAAGGACAAGATTTCTAGATAACGATGAATAGTTCATGCATATTCTGCTTCATCCAATCAAACGATTTATCTACATTAATTTATCTTATAAGGATATTAAGAAAACTGTTTCTGAAATCTACATTTTGTGGCGATTAATTTCTTAAAGTAATACAAAATTCAGCATGCATGTATTCTTCGTGTGTGTGTATATATATATATATATATATATATATATATATATATATATATATATATATATATATATATATATGACACACAGACACACCACCCAGAGGCGAATGACATGGGTACCTGGGGGAAACCCTGGGGAGTAAAGGCGGTCAGGGCCGTGATGCTGATCACATCACCCCCACTCACCTCCGGATCAAGAAAGTGTGGGGCGTTATCCCCTCACCCCCTATACGCCCTCATGGCGTGGTGCTAAGCACAGGGGAGCACTTTACCTTTTAATATGTACTGTGTATATATATGAAAGTTTAATTTTGGCACCAATATGTGCGATGAAGCTGGGAAAGGGGGACTTAGTAATTCATTTATTTTAAGTCTTTATTTATTAATTCATTTATTTAAGTATTTGAAGTATTACTTGGGGGGGGCACCACGACAACAATGTGACTCAAACTTAACATATCCGTAAGTTTTTCAGATTGTTATCTTGACTGAGATTTCTATCACCATAATCTTGTAAGCGCGTAAGATAACAGTTCGACGAACAGATGTTAGTATTTGGAATAACTAACTTATTGTCCTATGTTGTGTAAGATATGTTATCGCTTTTTAACCAAGATGTCCCTGGTTCAATCCCGGTGGATTGGTTTCGATACCACTTAGCCTACCTGAATATAAAGTGAAAAAACTTACATTAGCCTTTACACATCGGAAGTGGCAAATTGCGATTGATGTACGAAATAAACAAGACACTTTGATAGATGCCGTTAGATGACTGCATGGTTCTCAAGCTCTATATTCTACAACACATTCATCCATCACAGTTCCCGGATATGTGAGCTGTGTTTGCATTCATGTACTCCACCTTGAAGACAAGGTGAAGAGATCATAGCCCCTGTCTCGTTCAACATCCTAATGCTTGAATCAATACGGAAGGTTTTGTATTCAGTGACATCCCAGGCGATGACTGCCAGCCTGATATCCCCTGGGAGCCATATCCATCTACCCATCATATTACCATAACTCGATATCTCTCCAGAGATGCTCCCCAGCGAAATATATCATCACATCAATAAACAAGGATGCCCTTTCCGTATGATACGAAGGGAAATTTGAGATGTTTCTGTACATTTAGGCGGTGTGTTGACTATGACATGTACTAGTGGTAAGCTGAAAGCAATCTTTGTACTCCTTTGTTCTTTCATTGAACTTTTCGTCGTTATTTGTCTTTCAATTTCATAATGACCGAGTGCATTAGATGATCGACCCATCTCGCAATCAAATGTGCCATGTTCGATTCCCTGAACTATTCCATCTAATCATTATCGTCACGATTACAAAAATGTTGAAAAATAATAATGGTAAAGTATGAAGCATAACATACACACACACACACGCACACACACACACACACCTATGCATGACCCTGAGAAGAACTAGCCTCTACCTTTTCGTTCTAGTTCAAGGTATCTGCAACATATTCCTAAATAACCTATTTTCTTCAAATGTCTGAAATAGTACTATTTTGAAATGAATTAAAGATATATCACATTAGAATCTGCAACAATACATTGTTGAAAACCTCTTTACTCTTCTTCGTGCAGTGAGTAATTCTCGATCTGAAGACATAATGACTAAATATTATGGAATTATTAATTGTCTTTCACACCCGAAGCGACAGACGGCAAGCGCCAATAAGATCTTACACCAAAGTGACAAGCGAAGTAGGTATTTTCAAGAATAAATTTAATACAAAATGACTTGTATTATATACAATTTCCGGCATGAGTGATCTTATGTGGGAATATTTTAGACAATCATTGAGCAGCTCTAGGGTTTATTCATGTGGCCTGAAGGTAAAGGCGAATGGAGCGCTGTGCTGCTTATATCATTTCAGTATGGTCGAAGAGGGAGTGTGGCCCAACTCCACAGACCATACGTTTCGTGATAGAAAAGTTTAATATATTGGGAATAACTTAACTTTTTATCTGGTGTTTTTTATTCAAAATCTCTTAAAATGTGAAGTATATTTCTCCTCGTATTTCCAATCGGTTATGTGCATCCCATATCTTGACACCAATACCTGATGTTATTCTTATTCATGTATTATTACATATTTTGATTGTAATTTCAATTTGTATTACTTTGTCTGACCTAAATAATATAAATCTGTCTACTCAAATGTCTATTACTTTGTGTACGTTTGTTGTGAACGTGAGTCCTTGTCCTGTTTTTTTTTTTACTTTGTTCGATTTTTTTTCTTTTCGTGTATGTTTATATATTCCATGGGGTTAGGTCGCAGAACAGCCACAGCCTGAACTTCACCTCGACTATTAACAAAGATGAATCGAATTAGCTTGCATTGAATGCACCTTGAATTACATGAAGTATGGAATTAAATGTATGTTTTGCATGACATGACCACGCACTGCATTAATTTTGTCTTTTAATGATATGCTCGAGACCTTACAATGCGCAAGATGGCCTCAGTTCAGTTAATTTTGCCCGAAGGAAATCTTATGTGATAAGGCATGTCTCTCAAAGCAAAGGGTCCCTTATCGTAACTTTAGTACGAGATCTGAGGAAGTACGCTCGTCTAAATCCGGGAGAACTAGATGGAAAGGAGGAACTCTATGCGGTAGAGATCCCAAAGAGCGATCACATTATATATTGACATTAAGGAAGCGCATGCGCTTTCATGTTAGGAGTCTGTGCATACCTTACTTATTAGCCTACTTACAATTCAATGGTTTCTTTCTTGTAAATTCAATTATATATTTCCGTATAAGTTTATAGTACGTCTTTGTAGCAGATCAGTGGTGATTTATTCATTCTTAGTTTTGGACTTTTAACCACTGTGTTATTTTTAAAATTACCAACGTTTCGGAGGCTGATTCTGCCTCCGTTTTCAGGGTATTGTGTGATCTACTAACTCACATTGCAATCGCTGGACATATGATGTGATTGGAGATGGTGTCTATATAGAGAATAAATTGTTGTCTTGTAGGATTATTCTCAATGGCCACGGCTCCACCTCGTCTGTCGGTTACAAGGACCTATTGTACAAGCTGTTGCCAGGGAGAGTTATGAGTGGCCCAGGTTTCACTTCATCTGGTGGTCACGTCAAGACTGTTTTTTCTATATAGGCTGCCAAGGAGGATTCATTTGCGGTGGCCCAGGCTCCACCTTAATATTTCGCTGCTAGACAAATAATTCTTAACTCAGAACAATACCATCTTGTGCCATCTTAGCTCCTAAGGCTTGCAATCTTTTATTGATATTATTTAAATCATTACGTAACCAAATTAACCTTACTCTACCAGGAGAGACAAGTATACAACTCTTCTGTATAAATGATTATCTCTTGCATCAGTATGTAATAAATAATGTGTTCACAGTTTATCACAGGATTGATACCGTTGGGAATCCCCAAAAATGTAATGCTCCTTCAGTGCCGGTTACGTGCAACTGTCAGACTCTGAATGGTTGTGGACATACAGTTCTCTCAGTGCGTGTGCTACACTGATCCTCGTTTGTATGCTGACTGGCCAAAGCAGGGTTGGAGATGTACCTGAAAAAAAAAAAGTAGTAGTCCACAAATTTCGGCGCCGAGGAAAAAGTGTTCAAAGAAACATTAATAAACAAGATGTTATCGCAGTAACTATCGCAGTTACTTCATTCTTGTCTGAAAGTATTTTACCCCTAAAAAACTAAGCTAATTTCAACCCAGTTTTCAAATTGTACTTTTCTTTTCCTTAGTGTTTTAAGACTGTTGCAAGCTAACCCTTAGTGTCACGTGTAGCATACTCGTACAGTATCTTGTGCTTGTAATTATAGCTGTGTATGGTTTAGTTCTTGAATTATACCTACTAGTTTAAACCTTAAGTAAGGTTTAAGAGTGTAACAAAATTATATTTCTATTGAAGAAATCTGCCAAAGCACAGATTTTTTGAACATAATATTCTAAAAATGGGAGATCAGCCGAGAAAGCGTTGCAATGTGTACGCCTGAAATTTGTAAATTGTGGAAAAATAGAATTGTATGGATAACGAAGATGGTGTTGTTGAGTTACATATTCTCAAAATTTGATGCATTTTTTATTTATACTTTTGTAAATTAGAGTCACTTTTCTGTCTTTTGGTTAATCATGATGATAATCATGAGTGAGTATTAGATGAAAGTGATGAAGGTACACTCACAAAGAACACCAATGGGATGAGACTCGGGGAACTGGCCTAGATTTTTTTGTGAGTACTCCTTCATTAATTTCCTCATACCATCATCGCTCATCGTCATCTTTGCAATTAGCAAAAAGTAGCAGAAATGCGAAGTGAAATAAACCAAATCAATCAGCCAATCGAAACCAGGGACTTTGGTGGCGAGGTCAAAACCCAAATTGAAACAATACTTAGTAGTGATGAAAATAAAAACTCAACAAGTTTCAATTAGCAAAATTACACAGTTACGACATTAGTAGAAAACTTACAAAATGACAAACATTAGAAACGTTCATTGTGCGTCAATGACATTTCTCCCTAACCTACTATACTGTAATGAATTCAGTCAATTTCTATCATGCACATACTCGGGCAAAAGCTTGTTATTTGCGAATGATGTTACTTCAATCGCAGAAGTTATCAGAGAAATTGACTCTGATATGGTCCAGTGGGTTGCGAAGAAATTTGATTCTCGCACAATGAACAATTCTATGAATGCTGCGTCTGTCTCATTTTGCTCGTAGAAACTACTTTTCTTTCCCTCTTCCAACGGTAGCTACTAATTGTGTTTACCTCATTGCAGAAAATATGAATATATACTTTGAAATCGGTATCATTATTTTGACTAACCTCTACTTTATTTCTAGGATAAATTCACTTAACCAATTGATAAACATGCTATAGATAATTACGTTGTAGTGAAATGTAGCCTTTGTGAGATCAAAAATTCTGTTCGAATTATCTAACACTGGAGTTATCATTTGTTCTGCCAGGTTGTGATTCATGGCGTTCTCTTTTGTGCTGTTACAAAGAAAGTGGATTAATCGGCCCACTTTGTTTGCTGTACTGGATGTCCCTGGTGGAGGAGGACGTTCAGCAAGCAGAAGGTAAGTACCCTCATTTAATTAAAAGACTGTTGTTTAAAAGAGTCATTGACATGTGTTTCACAAATTTAAATACGCACTACAGTTACGTTACTCTCATAATGTAAGGATGAGACAGCCTATGCAATGAGTCCCAGACAAACAGAAACTCTTCGGAAAATGGATGGTCTCAGGGCAGATTGGAAATCTACTTTGCCACTAAATAATGGAATGAAACACATACGCAGACAACCATTGACTAGCGCTACTTGTTCTCATTCTTCTAATGAAGTACACAGGCCTGTATCTTTTAACTTCATGTCTAATGTTTGGAAACTTATAGGTGATATTTACTAATTCGACCACTCTGAGTTTGAAAATGGCATCCATTCCTGTCATCACGTAAGGTTTCTTCACAATCATCATCATGAGAATGATGAAATTGAGTACAAAGTTAGTCAATGTCATTCAGCAAAAAAATGCATAGGTAACACACAATGACGTTACATTGAGTTGCCAGAATCTCAGAAAGTGCCATATTATACCTGCTCTCTTTCATAATAGGAGTGGTCACATAATGATGTTCAGTTGAAGTGAAAAGTTTCTTTCACGGACAAGCATGTAGTTTAAGAAGTTGGAGGGTTGCTTCAAAATTATGATTGGTTCTCTTACAGCAAATAACATCCAAAAAGATCGATCATTGAAAGCAGATAGACACCACATTATAAATTACGACGTTATGTTACTAACAGTACATTACAAACTCTGCAACACCATATTACATTTGACATTATGTTAATACGATGTGATAAAGTGAGTGATTGAGTGAGGGAGCTTATTTTTAAGTCTACTTTATGCACAGGTAGTGAGATCCGAACCACTATGTGCCTCCATAAGATGTGATGTATATACATTGCAGTTCACTTGTCAGGCACATATCAAGTCAGCAGTACACTTCAGTAAGTAGCTCGTTTGTTTTGGAAAGATCGTCCGGTTGATTTTCTTTTATAAATCTGTCTACTTTCCTCTCTCTTAATAGACCAGCAGTAGTCTCCTATATTCACACTCCAACGTCCTTCATAACGTTGTTCCATTATTTTCATCTCCTGGTGAAATCTTGCACCGTGCTACTCACTTGTGCTATTAACATGCACTCGAAAGTTGTCTAAATAGGAATGCAATAGATGTAACTTGAGACACATGTCGCATCCCAATTTTTGGAAGTTTGTCGACATTGTTACAACCATTTTCCTATTCTCGGTATGTTGTTGCTTTCCGAGAAAATGTGTAACTACATACACTAAACTCACCCCTGCTTTTCAACATGTGTCATTGTATATTAAAAATGTTCATCCTTGATTAACTTTCTTATATCTGTGTCTATAAATACACCTTCTTTCATCTTGGCACAAGGATACTGCGTGAAATGTGTTGCAGAGATACTGAAAACGTTCACCAGGTCACTGCCAATATCACCCCTGTTTCTGAAATTCCTGAAATAGCATCAGGGAGACATTGTTACTACACATACATACTTAAAACAACAAAACACGGAACTATATTAATCGTAAAGTTCACAAAACACAATACATTGCAGACAAGACAAAGTGAATTTATGTGTACTACATATTATTGAAGGGTAGCTGTAGAGCAAGAACTGTGGATGAAGGAATAAAACGGGTGTTTCTTTTTTTTCGTGTTCATTACCATGTACTAAAAAACCACCATTACTTCTCAAACCCCAGAAACATGCAGGCCTGTGTTGTTATTGTCACATGGTGAGTCGTGGTAGCTTAGACCCAGTTCCTAACAATTGCACTTGTTAATAGCTTTCTGTTTTTTCAACTTTATGTGTTTTAAGGAATATGTACCCTTGGAATTTAATATTAACGCAAACTAAATTTACCATGGTGCCGTCTGTCAAGCTCCAAATTTGGAGGCGGGAAGCAACGCGCCCTCTTGTTAGATCGTTTGATCCCTCACCGCCAATGTCGCGAAACAATTTTTTGTTATCACAGTGGAACTAAAACTCGGATAGACAAACTTCTTTAAAAAAATGTTCGTTTCTGTGCGGAAACCCCTTCTCTGAAACCACTCAACTTTCAGCCTCTTCTCCATATGTTGTAGGCTGATGAGGCCTACAGACAGAATAAACCTCCGTGGGGCTTGTGTAGTGTCGTCCACATATGTTTGTGATTGTTCCCTCATACATCTAATCATAATTCATCCCCATTGTAGCGATTAGTCAAAAGTCGCAGAAAAACGACCTAAAATAAAGTATCAAAATATTTGTTTGTTTTTGTTTTCGCGACGACTACTGAGTCAATTTGATTTGATTTCATTGATTTGCTTTATTTTACTTCGCTTTTTGTGCTACTTTTGGCTAATTTGCGAAGATGGAGATGAGTGTTGATATGAAGAAATTGATGAATGGACTCTGACAAATATCCATGCTCAGGCCAGGATTCGAACACGGAATTCCTGGCTCTGTCAATTTGAGTTTGCATTGGTGACTGGTAACAACAATCCCAGTCTCTCCCTGATGGGGAACTGTTAACGTCGCCGTCTTGTAAACAGGACTCCCGGGTACAGGTACATAGTGGTTCGGACCCCACTTTAAACTGTAGGCCCAGTACAGATTAGCCTATCTGTGGACTTAGAAAACAACTCAAACAGCAATCCAAAACAGTAGAACCGAAGGGTAAATGGTACGATATTAGCAACCTCCGTTCATCCTCCGAGGCAGACTGGTTACCACACCAGGTTTGGGTTCGAATTCGGGCCTGGGCATGTGTGTTCTTCTTGAGTGCCCCTTCATTAATTTCATCATATCATCACTCATTCTCATCTTCGCGATTAGCCAAAAGTGGCAAAAAAGCGAAAGAAATTAATCCAAATCAATCAATCAACTTCCGTGTACCGCTGACAGCGTTGAAAAAACAACACAATTCCTCCAGGCTTGGTCGGATTCCTTCAATGAGCCCTGTATCTGCTATTGGATATCCCTTTCAGCCGTACATCCGTGCTGACCCGCCACAATCCAAGTCGTCTGCAGTAATTTTGAAATCCTTTTCCTTTCGCCCGACCACAGAGCTCCCTCGAACATGTCCCGTTCGATCGGCCCTCTCCTCCCGGGGGACGCGAGGAGGTCCTGAGGCTGCAAAGCAACTCCTCGACAAGGTGGCCGCATCCTCCGAAGAATAATCGCCGACTACTTGCTCCCAGTTACATCTAATTGATGAGGCTCTGGGGACGCAGACTCTTTTCCTCCAAGGCCCGGGAAACTTTCGAGAGGACCAGGAATTAACTTGGAACGTGAGACTTCTTTGGCTAATACCCAAGGAAAGTACGCTTAACCACTATGCCAAGATCAATTCTCACTGATGCATTTTCTTAAAAGAATATACACATTCCATGGACGCAAACCCTATAGTTAGGAGTTTGAGTTTTTCAGTTTTTGATTTAAGTTCATTTTATGAACAGAAACACTCGTCGGGGCTGGACCTACAGTTTAAAGTGGGATCCGAACCACTATGTGCCTCCACCGGGTATCGAACCCGGGATCTTTGATTACAAGGCTACGACGTTACCACTACTCCATCGGGGAGGCCTAATAGTCACGAGGACAAGCGAGTAAATGTTCTCGTACGAAGCAAAGTCATGAGAAAACTTTAATTCGGTCTTGCATTTTCTCTAGTTGATTTCTAAATGTAGGGTTAGCATACATCCATTGCTGATCTAGCCAACCTACGTAGCGGAATGGTTAGAACAATACCTTTCGAGTCCAGGGGTCCCGGGTTCTAATCCCTGATTGGGTATGAGTGTTGTTTTTTAGTGTCCCTTCATCAATTCCATTATGTTATAACTCATCCTTATTGTAGAGATTAGCCAAAATTGGCAGAAAGGCTATGCTAATAACAAAAATAAAATCATTGCTGCTCTACACTCTATCCCTGGAATCTATGGAGCAATGCCGCTTATAGCGGCAAAGAAGGGGCTGAAATCGAGTAGACAGAGCTAAGCAATACACGCCGCTGCGAAGGTTTGGTAACTGCAGTCGCTTTCCCCCTTTCACGCAATCCCGTTCCCTCTCACGTATTCATTGGTGCAACGTTCTCGCGTAACTACTTGCGCAGAGACTGGTTTTCGTTCGCTCGCTCCAGAGATTCCAGAGACAAGTTAATACATGCATTTTCAAATCTCTGAGGTGCAGGAGCCACAATAAAGGTCTTCCTACCCATCTGCCTGCGAACTAAGGACATCGTCAAACTTTGTCCTCCATTCATAACCTTACTACTGGAACAAGGAGAAAGATATTGGATTTCTATATGTTTGAGGCTTCCAGAAAACAACAAACCACTGGTCTTCTCTGGGTGTGGGGTTGGTGCCATCTTTAAAATGACAAAAAATAACTTTTTGATTTTTTTGAAGCTCACTTGATCAGAGTTGCAGGCTTTTGGACATTTTATAAGTACAGATGACATCTCATGCCACTTTGAGCTGTACTCGTCCTATAGTCTGTCAATATCTTCTTCGTATATAGAGGTTGTTTCCGTACAATTGCAACAAAAGTTCGCAGCGCGTAGACGACATCAAAACACAAAACAACAACTCTCCTTTTGCGTTAAGTGTATAGAATATAAATCCCCCTAAACTCGATTGCACTATAGTGTTGCCTAAGTATATGATAGCATATAACAAGTTGGTAATTCCTGGTAAAAAAAGAACTTAAGAAATACATTTTTAAAACAAGAACATAAAATATTCATAAGTATTCTTGATACATACATCCTTCAAGTTGAAAGATTATACCCTGTAACTTCAGGCACCAGTAATCTCTGCTAGAATGGATGTTTCCGTTGTAAAAGGTAGACCGTTCTTTAAATTTCTATTTTGATCTTGCACTATTGGTACTCGTAAACAGATGAGAAAGTTACTCCCGGAACAGTTGGTCCAACCACATCTACGAAACATTCACAAGATACGATATTCACTCCTCATAATATCGAACAGAACGACAATTCGAGATGGATTTCAGACTGAATACATTTCGTAATTCGGAAGTAAAAATTTCTCCATGACGTATCAAAGTTTCGCTAAAGCAATTTGCCCAGATCGATGACTGTTACTAACGGCACACACGTGTTCTTTGATTTTCCGGTAAAAATCAATGAGATAGGACTTGGTCGCTCTTCTGTGAGACCTGTGAATCGCTTTCAGCTCGCAGCCGTCCCGAACCTTTCATGTCGATTATCTCCCTTTGAAAATATGGTATTCGAGACTCTCTCTCCCTCTCCCCCTCTCCCTCCCTCCCTCTCTCTGCATGCAAAAGATCATGTCCTCCTTTGGAATAAAACATTACCTCTTGGTAAGTCAGATTTCTTTTTTTGGAAAATTACAAGTTTATGCTACTTCATTAGACAATTTTATTGCAGTACTACAGATAATAATTCGTAAATGAAATTCATTATTGTGATCACATTCATGAAGAGAATCCAAGATATTTTGAGTTTCGATTCGAATAATCAGACGCTCTAAATCGCGGATTTCTTTTAAATGCTCAAAGAGCTGCTCACTGAGCTGCCATTTGGATAAAACACAATGCCACTATATATATATAACCCGATATATTTATAAAGGCTTCAAGACCGACACTTCTCTTTGACAGGAAGGATAGACTATGTGATATCTCGAAACGTATAATAAATTGAACAATCAACATTACTTAACGAAAACGTATGAGTTTTTCTTTAACTTTTGGTTTGAGTTTTAAGTCCACTTTATGAACAGAAGGCTAAGCGAGACTGGACCTACAGTTTAAAGTGGGTTCCGAACCACTACGTGCCTCCACCGGATATCGAAACTTGGACCCCTTGATTACAAGGCGACGACGTTATCGGAGAGGCTGAAAACTCATGAGGTGGTTAGAGATGCAATCTCAGTTCGTTTGATGAGGAAACATTTCTTTGATTTTTTAATGGTTTTCGAATCGGCTCGAACGTTTAAAAAAAGTGTTAAAGCTTCACAGACAGTGGACTCAGGATATCCACGTCACATTTTGGTCAACATCACTACTGGTTGAACATAAGTGGCACAAAAATGCCACATATAAATGCCTGTACTCCACACCATTTAACACCACTGGGGTTAAACCTTGAAAATTTTAAAAGAGAAAAGGGATTCAGTCACACCTTGTTAGCGTCGGATGCTGCTGAGGAAATGAAGATGGACTTCCAAATTTACAATGATGATGAATTATGCATAATGAGAAGTGAAGATCCATGTGATATAAATTCCGACCTAATAGCAGGAAAGCACCAGGATATTTATAGACGATGAGGAAACGAGATCCGCTAGAATGAAAAAAAAAACAGCTGATAGATTACCCTGTTACATTGAGTTTCGTGGAAGAAGGGTGGATGTTGGATTAAATTTGTATATGACACTTTGACTGGCCAAATATCAATTGCCCATAGTCTTATCAAATTGGGACTAAAAATACGAGTATATAGTGCTAGAAATTACAGAAGACTCTTAGTAATGCATAAATATAATGGGAATAAATCATTTCTTACGTAATGGAATAACTTTATGTATAATGTTATTAACGCTAACTGAATTATTGGTATATTTTTATACTTTCCATACTACAATATATGACCTTCACGTGATACCTGTTGCTCCTTTTGAAGCATCTGTAAATTTCTCCGTCTGGTCCTGTAGACCACCAACTTCTAAATCTCATTCCTTGTTTTTCCCATTCTCAATGCTTCTTGAATTGTCCTTTTCCAGGCTTTCATAGGTAGACCACTTATTCCGTTTCTCTTATGCCGACCTCCCTATGAAAGTGATTGAAATTTATAGTACAATAGGATAGGTGGGGTTAGGTAGGATAGCTTTTTGGTACGATAAAATTAAGATATTTTGTCTCACCTGAGCATTGGTTAAAATACATAGCCAGATGTCGGGCACACTCTGACATGATCAATGTTGCCAATACACCTTGTAATTTCAAAATGCATACTTTTTTAATGAATATGCAAAAATTAACCTCATAAATCACCTGTAATTCATAAAATGTGTAAAAAAATCATCTTTCTTTTATCAATTCCATAAATTCTCACACAGACCATCGAAACGCATCGAAATTTTTCCAAGCGACTCCACAGCTGCCTTTCATGTTTGTTTTAACTTCGCACAAAAACTTTTTTACACCTTATTAACATTTAACGCATAGTAAAGTTCACAAAGAGCATGATTTTTCTTGTTTAATGTATAAAAAATAGCCACATAGAAACGTCAATATCCAGTGAAAGTTTCATGTCTCTACAGCTTTTTGTTCAAAAGTTAGTAACGTTCAGAGACTCAGTTGCGTAACTTTTCGGACACCCTGTATATGAGGATTTTTACACCTCTGTATATATTTTCATTTTTCCATATTGGGTACAGTTGTACTTCGTATAAAGGCTCAATTTGATTTACAATTCGACTTTATATATATCTTCGTCTGCTACACCATTTGTGGTGACTACATTTCCCAGACATATAATTAAATTACCTTTTTATATCAACGCTGTAATGTTTTAGTCCTTCTTTATTTTTATTTATTCGCCTCTCATTTAAGTAGTACAGCAAATGTGCCTTCTACGCCAACCCTGATTTTTTGACCTCTAAGAAAATCGCACCAAAACCTCAAAAACTCACTTTCTCTCCACCTTCCGCACCTCATTTATTGCGCTGACGATGTTTCACAGCGCAGAAAAGCCGGTACGGGGAAAATACACTTTCTCGTACTTCAAGTACGAAGGCACCAGTAGAATGACAGCATTTTGTTCCTACGCGTCAGCAAAAATTTGATGCGCCTGGTGTTACGTTACATCCGGTCGTAGCGGGCCACGAGTGATTTTATTGTTGAGTCAGCAGAACGTGTCTGATCACCTTGAAGACATCGGAAGCGGTGGGGGGAGGGGGTCAATGGATTTGTCACGTTGTTTCTTGATGTATGCTAACCTAACACGTGCATATGTTTGTGTGTGTGTGTGTGTGGAGGAAATGCGCGCGCAACCATTGCGTATGATGGAAAGACATGAAGAAATGATTTAAAGATGGCGCCGAAGGTGCTGTACCCCCCGAAAGCTTAGCGGCTAAGGTTATTGCTCTGTAAAACAAGAGGCGTCGAGGGTTCGATTCCTGGTAGAGTCAATATTGATTGGTTGATAGATTGAGTTAGTTTTTTTAAGTCCGTTTTATGCACGGCAAAACTAATCAGGATTGGAGCTACAGTTGAAAAGTGGTGATTCGGACCACTATGTGCCTCCACCGAGTATCGAACCTGGGACCCTTTGATTACAAGGCGACGATGTCAATATTGAATGGTCTCGATTAGCCTGTGTGTAAATAAAGGCAACAAAATGGTTGAGTTCGAAAATCGAGTTGGGTTAGTGGTTAATGTTGTCACCTGGCAATGAAGAGGTCGCGGGTTCGATTCTCTAGGTAGTTAAATTAGGCCAATTGTTTTGTCCCGCCATTATAGGTCCCGATTAGTCCATCTGTGCATAAATAGTATTTGAATAAAATCAAAATGGCGGCCGCGTTTTGTGTTTAGCGGCGGCGGCGACAGGGGCGCGGCGCGGGGCGGGGCGGCGCGGCGCGGGGGGTGTTTTTTATTCCGCGAGATGTTTTAACCAAGTGGTTGAGGGTTCGATTCCCAATGTTGGTGAAAATTGGATATTCAATTGTATTTGTTTAAAAGTTCCGATTAGCTTTTTGTGCACAAAGAGAAAATGAACTAATTGGAAATAGGATGTTTATGCTGTAATGAAAAGGTCCCCGGGTTCGATTCACAATGTCAAATTGGCAGATAATGATGTTGTTTTAAAAAAAAAAAAAAAAGTGTGTTGAGTCCCCATTAGTATTTAGGCAGGAACAGATATTAAAAATCAAAACAAAATGCCTTTTGATTACAACGCAAAGACTTTACCGCTAATGTATAAAGATAAATTAGAATCTGTTGTTTTGCCGTGTGGGGCCCCAGTACCGATTAGCTTAAATGCATAAAGAGTAGGTAAAATAACCAAGATGGCCGTCACTATTGTTTTGTGATCAAAGAGGAGTCACAGGTTCGATTCAATCAAAGGAGGCAAGATTCTATGTTTCAATTCCATGTAAAAGTCTAAAGTTATGTTTCGATTAACCTCAATGCATAAAGAGGAATTAAACAAAAACAAGCAAAATGGCGACAGATGTGATAAAAGAAAAATTGAATTAGTTTTTTATAGTGACAAGAAAAAATAGCGAATCATTGTTAGAAATAGAATGAAAATAAAGATACTTGCCTTTGCGTGTCCAGCGCTGTGCAGAAAAGCTCTCATGCTTTATCTCCGACAAGTCCACAATACACATTTTTTTTATTGTATAGTTAATTATTAATGTTGTTATTAACACAGATTCTTACCAGTGTGAAGAAAAGCTCTCATGCTTTATCTCCGACAAATCCACAATACACACTTTTTCATTATATAGTTAATTATTAATGTTGTTATTAACACCGAGTTTTACCAGTGTGAAGAAAAGCTCTCATGCTTTATCTTCGACAAGTCCACAATACACACTTTTTCATTATATAGTTAATTATTAATGTTGTTATTAACGATTGTTACCAGTAAAAATATAAACCATGAGGATTTTTAAAGGGGGTGCTAAGTGAAAAAAAAGCCAAGACATATATTTTATCCCTGTTTATTACCAATATTTACAAAATTCAAAAGAGCCGCACACACACACACACACACATACATATGTAAAATGTTTATATTGTGTCACCAGTTTATCAGCATGTTATTTAACAAGTTTTTATTCTTCAAGTTTGTTCACTCACCCACATAAGGAATTGTGTCACTATCATATCCATTTTCTGCTGCAACCACTGAATTAAAATGTTTCACTATTTTTTCCACAAGCATGTTCTCGCAAAAAACAAACACTTCTTTGGAAAGTCTTTTTCCGTCGATGTTTTGTATAGACAAAGGCTCAGGTTTTGTACATCCATGTAGATGGGAAAGCACAAACTTCTCCTTATGACATGCATGGACAGGGGAAATATCTGTGCAACCGAAACATTGTTCGCGAAGGTCGAGAATGCAAGATTCCACACAGTTTCCAAAATATGATTTCAGATACGGCGACACTGTTTCACACATAACTTTCGCATGCTCGATGCACACAAATATCTTCATAAAGTTCCGCCACGAACTTTCTGCGATGAACACTATCTCCAGGGAACCGTAAGCTGGTTTCTTCCTTATAATGATCTGACGGCGATTGTACAGTGTGGTTATCAGCAATTCATGTTGCTCACTTAGTGGGTAGGAAACACGAGGCTGCTCACCTGGAATAGCGATGTAATTGTCGATTACTGGAAACAATTCCTGAAGAGCGTGCCACTCCTGCAACTGTAGTTCAACACCGGCCGCCCCGCTTCTGTGTAGCCTGACCACAGGTTGGAAATCCAGATGAGAGGAAAGTCCGATTGAGATAACTTTTGTTTTCGAAGCATTCAAATAGTAGACGTGATCAAATAATAGCGACTGGCGTATAAGACTAGTTACTTGTTTTTGTTCTTCAGGTAAATGCTGATCGCTCTCTTTCTGAAGAACCCCCTTGAAATTAGTGTACGGTTGAAATCTTTTTTTCAGCGGCATCGAAATAGAGGATTCCATGACTAAGAACTGCGAGATACTGCATGTCGCAGCGTGCAGGTATACATTTGAAGAAATGCGTGGGTGTGTTTTTGAGACGCATGCGCGCGTAGCAAACCAAGCATGTGCTGGACAAAAAAGGTGGAGGGGGCGGGGCATTACAAAGATCAATGGTGAGAGAAAAATCAGCAGAATATCATAAACGTCATATTGAGAAAATATTGGATAACAAATATTAATTAATTTAATTAAAACATCAACCGCATTGTCGATCTGAAATTAGGTTTATAGACAGGGGGCAAAATGGAAAATATCGACGATGTTCTAGTATTGGATTGTTTCTGTATTTCCATCGGTATAATCCTCCATCACATTTGAAGCATACTGTTTTATCCTCTTTTTGAATGTAAAATAATCCTGCTTCGGACAGAGCTTCTACAAACGGGAATTCTTTTGATTGCCAGTTTCTGAAAGAGGACAATCTAGCATTGAAAGATCCCATCTCTGGATATTGCGTCATTGTTCTGTAAAGACACAAAACAAGATAAATATTATAAGTAAGCTGTTGTAAACTGTAACGCTACAAAATTATTAATATACTATTAGGACTATATGTAACTTGTATAAAATTTCAAACAGTATTTACTGTCAATATTTTCTAGTATACGTACCGAGTATTATAAATTTAATTTACGAGTCAGCAAATAAGTTGATATAATATTGTCGTTTTTTATCGGTACTGGGAATAAAATTTGAAATTTATGCATGGGTTTACCAGAGGCTCTATGGAATAAATACAGAAAACAGTAATGCCCACAGTACACAGACCCGTAACTTTGTATCTGATGAGTGTTGTACGTATAGAATTTAGAGTTATTTTCCAAAAATCGCAAATGGTTATGCACATGTGGAGGTTTTCCGTAACTATCAAAAAATTCCCCCCGGGAGTTACTGTCTATGTAAATTGCTACCCAGTGCTTCCCGGGGCTATCTTTGGGATCTGTATTTACAATCAACGCTGCTGGTAGTTCCACATGTACAGGTAATTCATTAGCTGCGAAAACACCAACATGATGATTGTCAAAGGCTCTATTTGATATTAACCCGTGAAGCAAATTTAAAGTCGACAGCATTGCTGGACACTAAATAGTAATATTGTGCAACTCACCTTGTTATACAATTAATCCAGATGAATATCTCTTTGATTATTAATTTCCATGAGAGCGTCAAATTCAGAGTAGATAACACAAGTCACAGTAGATTCCAAAGCCGATTTGAAGTGGACTTCCAAGCTAACAGCCCCTTGCCGTTGAAGACTGCAGTGGGATATGGCACTTGCAGCTGCGTCTGGTGTTATATCGAAAACAAGTAATGCGTATCCCTGGGGGTATTCCTCACGCGATATATTGTTTCCTTCATCCATATAGTGTATCCCTGTTCCAGAGAATAATGTGTGATATGCTGTTATGTACTTGTTGTTTTCAAAGTCTGGTTGAAGTGGTTTGCCGGGAATTTGGACTCCATCAACATATAAAGTAAAGAAGTTGTAATTGAAATGTTGAAAATTGAATGGGTTTGTAGACAGAGTGCCGTTGAATGCATCGTTGGTAACAAACCCCACAACTAATCGTTTCGGAAGACGTCCAAGTATCACATTGTCAATTGTTTTTGAAACAATATCTTTTGGAATAGTTACAGCTTTAAGTTGTACTCTTGTTAGAGGGTATTTTGCTGTATGTTTTTGCAATATGCGATTGTGACTAAGTTTGATGGATGAACTGACCGATACTTTTCTCACATATAGTGTAGCATCCAGAATTTCCACTTTGCCTTCACTGTCATCTAATCCCATCAAGCAAAAAGTGTTTTTCGAAGGAATCAGTTTTATTCGCATTTCCACTCCATTGATCAAAAATTTCTCTTGATTGAAAATATCAGAATGCAAGTAACCAAACATATCAAATGTTTTACTCTGTTTTGTTAGTTGGTTACGTTTTGTAAAGCCTTTGTTGTCTTCCGAAACGTTATCAAAAGCGCCTGCTGTATCTTTGTACCACAATGCACTTTGGAGATGAGATGATTTTGCAGATATGTCATAGTTCAGTGCTTTTTCAAAATAAGACCTGTATGGGTGCATGTGAGATGGAAACGAGATGAGTTTGTTATTTAAGTAGATTTGTACTTCGCTGAACATTGCATTGAGAAAATCATTGACAGGTCCAATTGTTTTATCTGTGGGTAGCAATAACTGACCATTCGCTTTTACAATTCTGGCATCTATATTCAACATTGTGTGTGCTAAATCCATATAATCATCACCATGTCCAGGTATTACAAACTCGGTGGGGGCATTATCTGCCAGAGAACTAACAGGTTTGTATCCGATGGTGTGGTGTTCTAAGATGCTTGTCTGAGTAGGTTTTACCGAGAAAATATCCAATTCACTTTTAAAACACTCACATGATTTCTCCCTAATTAGCGCCATATCTAATCAAAAATATCTGATGTTATTTGAATTTTTTTACGGTTGCGCTTGGTTGTTTTCTTGGTGTTTGTATTGGCACTGGATCTCTTCTTTCTCTGAGCGATCCTTCCAGTTCGCTGTCCCGAAGCAGAGTGATTCCTTTTGAAATGTTTATGCCCCTGATAACCTGAACCAATCATTTCCTTTAGCTTTGTTTCAGCTTTTCTTTTAAGATTTGATCTGGCATCCGAAATTCTGGATTGTAGTGACTGTTTTAGGGGTGTTTTGTCTACAACATCACCTAACACATTTACCCCTGTTTTTAACATTTCTTTCCCTACAGCTTTCGCTCCTTTTTTGATAAGAGGCAAAGCTGACCGAAAAAGTCCTCCAAGAAAACTTCCAATGCCATGTCCTTTTTGATAGGCAGCACCGTAATATATGTTACCCACACCAGATCCAGCTTGTTGATGGTAGTATTGAAAATATGGGTCATTCATAATCAGAGCTTTTCACCACAACGTCTAAAATGAAGTTTCAAACACACTAGTCCGAAGGAGAATGGGATGTGTGCACCAGTGCTATCCCTTAAGTCAATTTCTATTTGTTCGAAATTATGTTTCTGCACTGGGATGTAATGTGGTGAATCGAAAATTTGCACACCATCACTTCCAAAAGTATGTTCCATAGGATTAATGTTTATAATACGTAATAGAGGGGCGACAGCATCTCCCACCATATGTGATTCCGCAATATCTGTGTAAATATACATCTGGGAAGGAATTTCTCTCACAACATTTGGAGGCGAGCGTCCAATTTTTACTTCTGATAGATCATCGGTCGGTTTAAAACCTAATATCCGAGCCAGTTGAGGTGACAATCGTACATTTATGTTTCTCTGCTTGGTAGATATATCAACAGTCACATGTTTGTACGCAGGATGATTTCGGAGACTAAAATTTAATGTTTCAGAATATTTATTGATTTCTGCAACAATGCTGTTTATAGATGCGTAATAGCCTTCGGATATTCGAAGTTCGTTCCATTTGACATCATCCATAGATTTATATTGAATATAGTTGTTAAATCTTGTAATGTTTAGTATTGAATAAGGATAATGCACTTCTACCAATGCCATCTCCCATTTGTTGGTGTCCAACTCCACACGGTTCTGAAGCTTTGTGGTGTAATTAGTTAGAGTATTACTTGGGAAATATTTCATGGAACTGTTACTAGGCAAAGTAAGGTAGAAAGCGTTTGCTTTTCTCATGATGTGTTATGAAGGTTATTTGTACCACTGATGAGAATACCTACAAAAAATTATGCCTCTCTCTCTCTTTTTTTGACTCCAAAAACGATGCGCTAATCCAACTGTCAAATAATCTGGAGTAACCTTTCCAATGAACTAACAACTTTTTACTGGCTCCTTTACATTTGGTCGCAAGGATTTTATCAATTTCATGCATATCCGGTAAGCGGACCAATTGCAACTCTTCCGTATAAAATGTTCCATCGATTTTATGTCCTTGTAGATCTTTTAATTCATACACTTGAGGATTTCTTTTCAAAATACGTTCCACCACAAATATTTCTCTTGTCCAATTTTCCATGTAACCTTTGTCAAAGCGTTTTTTGGTTTTTGTTATTCTCACTGTATCTCCTATTTTGAATGGCATCTTCAATGACAATAGTGGAGATGAATCAGATTTGAGTTTTTTGTCATACATATTGTGCCATACTTTCAAAACCTTCTCAGGAGTGACATCTGCTGGTGCCATTTTAATACTCGAGTGAATTTTATGATTATAAGCTTTCAAAAGCTTTGGGAGTACATTAACATAACAGTAGTGGGTTTTGTGGTACGGACAGTGCGAGAAAGGAAGAGCATCCCCTCAAGCAGCTTTGCTACACTTAAAACTTGCTTAACATGAGCATATGAGTTTTTGAGCAAGTGTGGAATCTTGTCTAATTCAAGATTTTTGTAAAAATGCCCTCGGGAATTTTTCAGAAACGAAGAGCTTCCTCAGATTGATTTGTTTATACTTAAAACTTGCATCATCCAGATTTTTGTACATAAGCTTGTCAATTTTTGGCTACACCAGAAATTAAGCTTGTAGTATGTTTTTCTGTCAAAATCCCAGGAATCTTGAATTGATATCTATTGGGTTCTGAGACCGAGTGGAGTGTGGTGCATTGCCTTGTAATCAAAAGGCTCGGGTTTGAGTCCTCATAAAATCTGATGGCAAAATGTTAATATTGTTGTTTTGTAAACAAAAAGGCTTTGGGTTTGAGTCCTGAGAGATGTGACATTCCATACGTGAGATTTTGCTCTGTTGATAGCTCCCAGATCTTAAATTTGGTAAAAAATTCTCTATTCTCTATTAAGAATCGCCAGAGTTTTGTTATCTGGGTAACAGCAATACGGGGCAAAACTGCATAATCAATACAATAGAATGGAGGTCGAGTAAACATTGCATGTTCTTTCCAATCTTTTGATCAGTTCCATGTTTCGGCCAACAATTAATTATGCATGGCCGGGGGTTGTATGCCAACAGATATAATCTATACTGCGTCTTTTCAGAGCGTTATTTATTATTAAAGAGTAATTGCCTTCATTCTGTATGCCTGAGTGATTATATCTGTTGATATTGCCTCTATTGTGCCTTTTCCGAGGGGAAATTACATGTTATTTGTCATGGAACTCAAAGAGAAATTCTTATCTATACTATGCCCCCTTTTCAGGGACCATCCATCATATTGAGGAAATTCCTGGATATTGTCATTGCAAACTGAATTGCATTTAGGCTTGGTCTTGTTGTATACAAGTCTGTAACTTACAGAATAATTATTGCAATATTTCTGTATTTCAGCTTTTGGCAGTATTTTAGGTAGGTATCTGCTACGAGCAGAGGTAGTATAAAATGGGTAAGTAAGGCTAATCGGGACTGGCCCTACAGTTTTAAAGTGGGATCCGAGCCACTTGTGCCTCCACCGGGTATCGAACCCGGGACCTCTTGATTACAAGGCAATGACGCTACCACTGCGCCATGGGGGAAGCCCTGAATCGTGCTTCTAGAATTGCTCTGTGACCCGCTCATTTCTCACATCATAAATATATGATTTTTCACCTATGAGAATAACGCTACATATGGTGTCATCTGGTAAAGCCTCGTGGAATTCACAGATAATTTTAATGTTTGTTCTGTCATTCACCACAACTTGTTTCCTTTTTGAAGTGTTAATTACAAACATGGGTCTCCGTGCTTTGAATTCATCTGGTGCGTAGTACAGGTCAGTATTGCCAGTAGTGACGCGCTTGAAGGAAGAAAAAGCCTCATATAATTTAAGAAAATCATTCTTGGACATGTCTAAATTATAATTTTCCCTAGGGAATACCTCATTTCTGCCATTTTTAAGATATATGTTCTTGATGTTGCAGTTATCAAATCTACTTGAATTTTTTTCCTGATTGTTGTGTCTCCCAGTCTGAAACAGTACCACCACAAAATCGGGCATGTCAAATTGTATGCTGGAGAATGAATTTGTTGCATCAAATTCATAATAGGTACCAGTGGCAACCTTCTGTACGCATTGATATGTGTAAAATTGCAGAGGAACCTGTGGATTTTTTAGGATATCTGCTTTGTATTTAAGAGCGTAAATGGCTTCATATTCAACAACCGGGATTCTTAGCTCCATAGTCTGAATAATGCATTTGCCTTCATCAGGTAAGGTATTGGGCAGAGCTTCTCCTGTAGGGTTTAATGTGCTATACCTCATCAAAGCATTGTTATCATTGGCAGCTCTTCTAAATGTAATTCTTAACCCACCCTTCCACATAATATCTTTGTAATCTGAGAAGAATCCTGGCAACAGGCGCATCGGGAACAGCACAGTGTGGTTCTTAGATAATATTTTATCACCAGCCTCAAATCCACCTATTTTGTAGTAAGAAGCCTCGGTTTTGGATAATTTTAGAGTGGCCAAAGCTGTGGAGGTAATACCGGGATAATCTATTCTGTTTATAACAACACCATGCTTTCTGATCTCAATTTCAGAGAACAGATGCGGCACAAAATTATCAACCAATCTTATATTCGAATTTGCAGGATAATCTGTTCCATCGAGCTTTACAACATCAAATTTGATGTATAGATCTGCTCTGTGAGGGTGTATAAAGCCATCCCCTACATCAAGATCCACCTCTATCTCTGTGTTGGGTTGATTTAAATTTGCAAATGTCCTCCTGTTTGGGGGGAATGATTGTAGCTCATAACTCTCAATATTTTCCATTGTATGTATTTTTATTTAAATGTTAATCTCTATGATTGCAGTTGTTGTGGCTCCAGCAAAATCAACTAATTCTTCTTTTTCATTAGTGACCATCAATTCAATGTAATCTATTCTATTATGGCACACGGGAAAATATAATGTTGGGGATGGATTGTAGATGATCGGCTCCATAAATTCGGAATTAGGTTTGAATGTTGCAATGATGCCAGTTTGTTTGTGAGTGCCTATGCCATTTGATTTGGTGATCATACCCTCGGCCACATTACAGTGAATATTCAGAGTCTCTATGGCTAAGAATTTAGGTATATTCATAGCAGTGTGTTTGATGGCCGGTTCAAGTTTTGTGTTGTTCTCAAAGCCTAACAGCTCTCCTATAGTACCCAGATGCACTGTTTCTGTAGCAGATACAATCTCTACTCTGTGAGTGACAGAATTTTGACTTAACACTATACCTCTGGGTAATTGAGCATTTAGAGTGGACAGATTATATTGCCCTGGAGTGATGACAATTTTTTGATCCCCTACTGCAATTTTGTTGTTGTGGTGCGTAATATTAGGTATCAAGTACATGCCGTAAAATGCTCTGAGAGCTATTGTTTTGGGATACACTATGTCATCATGCAATTTGAGTTTCAATATTGAATTTTGGCTGGTGAGATGGAATACCCCCATGATGTTTCAGATACCACAAGGCCTTTTGAAAATTTTCAATTGATGGTTTATTTATTTGAGACATATATCTGAGAACAGATAAACACAAATGTCCACAATTAACATCTTTGAAATTTTGAACACGGGCATTATTGTAATAAAGATTAGGTGATTTTAAATATTTTATTAAATTTTCAGGCGGAATACCTCCAAATGAATCAAACACAAATGCCTTATTGTTTAAATATTTAAGATAACAAATCCAGTGAGTGCCCTGATTTTTGTACTTATCCAAATTAACAATGCCACACTCTTTGTTGAGTGGTTGTTCCGGTAAAGAATCAGACATGTACACACCCCTAAAATGTTTGATGCCCAGTGGCTTGATTAAAGCTTCAATATCTTGGTTTGTAAGCGGCTCTTGTTTTTTTTAAACTTATTCATGGCTCTCTTAACACCTTTGCCTTTTTTCTCCATGGCCAGGTTATGGCGCCTCTGCTCATCTAATTCTGCCTTATTTTTCTTGGCATCTATTACCGTTTTTGCTATGGCAGCTGATCCCCCAGCCAAGCTCCCCACAGCCCCGAGAGCAGCTAAGATGGCAGGGATGGTAAATATGAAACCCCCCACATGTGATTTTTTCCTGGATTGCTGTAATTTTTTTAATTGGGGGGTACTAAGCAACAATTTCATACCATGTCCCTTTGCAATACAAGAGCTTTTTTTCTTGCGCTGCTTTTTGGTCAAAAGACTGTCAATAGTTTTAAGAGATTTAAGACCTGCATAAGGTATTTGATACATAACACCCTTGGCCTTCATTGTAGGTTTATTATATACATATTCACAACCCCCACCCCAGTTTTTGTTTGGTGCTCATAGCTATGGTGGTTCCCAATGCTGCTATTTTTTCACTCAAAGAAGCATCTTTGCTTACAAATCTACCAAATGCAGCCTCTTCTAATTTCTTGTCTGCGACATGTCTCTTGTCAAGGTCGGTATGTGTGTTGTATGCTATGTCATGGTCTCTGCAAGCAGCATCTAGGGGATTTACACCAGGATCACCCCTGTTTAATCTATGGTCCAATTTTGTGCCTGGACCACAATACTGATAGCCTGGAATGTGTAGTTCAAATGGCAGCTTGTTTATAATGTCATTAACAAGGCCCCGACCCTCAGAAACATTCCAAAATTTAGGTGGTAGAGTATTAATAATTTTTATGAGATATCCAATCCCCTTAGGGTCATTCACTATAAAATTAGACAATTTTGTGCTTATCATGTCCATAATTCCAACCTTTTCATTGTAAAAATTGTGGTTCCCAGCATTTTCCTCCCCAGCTATCACCAGCAACCTATCTACAAGTTTCCTGACATCATCAACCCACACAAATTCTTTAGGCAGAGTGTTGTATTGTTTGATTCCACTGCCAGTCTTGATCTGTAACCATATGGGCTTAATTAAATTGTTGTATTTTGCCCCACTGCTAGACTTGACTCTTTTTTGTGTGGGATCATTGTTCTGGTATAGAGCATCTGATTTTATTAATATTTCTTTGTAATCCTCATAATCTTGATCTGTATAGCTGCCAGGCCTTTTCCTAGTCATCAGTTCCCACAATCCAGGTGTGCCGGTGTACTTAACAAAAGCACCTTTTTCTCCGAGACGAGATTCTGAATAAACAATTATATCATCCCCCATAAATGTTACTCTGAAATTGCCAATTCTATGAATGATGCTCCCATCAAGCTCTGTGTCGGCATATAAGCCAAAAACCTCATCTTTGTTGTCTTTAGGTGTGGTTAAATATTTTTGAGCAAGAAGACCCAATTCAATAGGATCCTGAGTAGCTTCAATTCTTCTAGGAGCAACAGGACTAGGTGTATGAATACTGGAAAGTGGGGTGAATGGATAATCTAATATGTTCCTTGCAGCTACAGGCACAAGCTCTGTGATCAAATCTTGATTTTGCTCTGTAACAGTTTTGATATTCTTACCTAAATTATTAATAGCATCAATTACAGGCTGTTCTGTTTGTTTGTGTTTTTCATAAATTCCCCGGTTCTCTGATTTCCATCCCTTAAATCTTTTTACAAGGTAATCTCTTAACTTAAGATCATCAATGACTGGTCGTTTCATGGTTGTTTATTTATGTCTCAACGTCTAGAAAATCGTTGATTTTATTTCTGTATTTGCCAGTGTTAGGCGTTCTTGTCATATCAATTGTGACAAACCCATAACTGTCCTGGCTCCAGCACTTGCTGCAAAACTTGGAAAAATCATTGTAGCTCAAGTCCCC
This sequence comes from Lepisma saccharinum, assembly GCF_977018435.1. Taxonomy (NCBI): domain Eukaryota; kingdom Metazoa; phylum Arthropoda; class Insecta; order Zygentoma; family Lepismatidae; genus Lepisma; species Lepisma saccharinum. Next base: position 2,805,670 of record NC_139239.1, read on the forward strand.
ACCTACATATTCATCATGTATGTGTTTGAGGTTGGTATGGTCTTGATGAAACACACATATAAAATTGCTGTTGTCTCGGATCAGCTGCTTCGGTATTTTTGAAAAAGTCTGTGCCAGGTAGAAGCAATCAATGTTTTTGTGTCGGCCCTGTGTAAAGAAATTTCTAACCTTGTTTTGATTATCCAGTATAATGTCATCAAACACAACAACAGAATTATCGAGACATTCATCAAGTGGCTTAACATCCGGTTCAAAAGTGGCTATATCCAGTCCATCATATAGCTTCATCAGCTGCTGATATTTTAATTGTTCCAAGCTCTTAGAGAAGATATACAAGTGCCTGTTTTTCCAGTCTAACCAGTTGGGTGCCAATAAAAAATTATCAACCATTAGTGTAGTTTTACCACAAGCAGATGGCCCAACAATAAGACACCTAATATTATCAGGCAGCAATTTGCCATTTCTCTTATTCTGTTGTTCAGGTTCTGGCAGCCTTTTTATAACATCCCAGGTGCTCATATTATCACTTTGTCTGCATCGATCCAGCTGTTTTCCGGATGACCCAGCCATTTGACAAATAACTTGTTGCCTTTTCTGCGGATGATTTTTTCTATGAGATATGTGTCAGGCTGTTTAGTTTTGCTGAGTTCTTGTTCATAGAACCTGCCTTTGAGAATTTCTCCTCGGTGATCTTTTATTATATAAGTGTTAAGGGTCCCGGGTTTAACTTGAACCACTGTAAATAATTCGGTGCTCCAGTTTCTTGTAAAGCCTCTTTTGAATAAGTGCTTATATTTGCTGATTCTTACTTGATCGCCCACCCTGTATTTGGCCCTTCTTGTTGTTGGCTGGTATCTAGGATAATAAACAGTCCTGATCAATTTTTGCTCATCAGATGAAGTTACTTCAGAGGGTTTCATGTTGATTGTGGAATGGACCGAGTTGTTATATTTATGTAGAAGTTCTGGAAGAATACTGAGCCATTTATAATTACCTTGAAGTGTAAATTGTTTATACATAAGATTTTTTAAGGTTCTGTTGAATCTCTCTACAATTGAGGCTTTGAGATCACTGTAACTCGAATAATGTTTTATTGCCTGGCTTTTAATAAATTGTTGGAACACTGAATTATAAAATTCTTTGCCATTATCTGTTTGCAAATAGCGCGGTGATCTTCCTGAATGATTAATGATTGTCCTGAAGGCTTCTGTAACACATTTTCCAGTCTTGGATTTGAGTGGCACAGCCCAGGCAAATTTTGAAAATGTGTCTATGACAGTGAGTAGATACTTGTAGCCCTTGTTGATTTTGTCTAAGTTTTTCAACTGCCCACTTGCCATCTCAATCAAGTCGCTCTGCCATAAATCATCTATGCCCTTTGTGACTACTGGGAGTCTCTTAAAATTATGTCTGGCTTGTCTGTGTAATTCATCAACAATAATTTGTCTAGACATAATATGAAAACAAGAATATTGCAACTATGGGGTGTTCAGCAGCTGAGACTGCAGGATTTTCTAAATATAATTTGTCCCCTATTTGTATTTTAAATTCCAGAGAGCCATCATCTTCAGTATAGGCTGTTTCTAATGTATCGGGATCTGTAAAATCCTCTAACTCTACACTGGTGATTTTTGGTTTGTTATCAGCATTTGTTATTGATAATGTGGGGTAGTGGTGTGCCTGTGGTTGTAGCCAATATTTGATCTTGATTGGTCTCAATGTGCCCCCAACAAAAAACTGGTAATAAAATTGTGCAGGGGACAGCATATATATTTTGCCACCTGGTGTAAATGGTGAATCATATTCTTTGTTGGGGATGCTGTACAATTCAAGAATTACTGTATGTTTTGGATTCTCGATTATGCCTGTTATTTCTTTTTCTGCTGTAAGCAATCTGCTTGTTACAGATTCAAGGTGCTCATTGATGGTCCTAACAACATCATCATGGCCTGGCTTGATTTTTACGTCCACAACAAGTTTCTTGTATTGTTGCACAATTTCTTGAAGCTGGGTAGCAAAAACAGACAGAGCATTTGCTTGATTGGATTCCATGGTCCCTAGCTGTTGCTTGATATTAGCTACAATTTGCTGTAAATTTTCAACAACTGCCAATTTTGAATTTTGAGCAGTAAGATCATGGACCTGTCTTCTGATATCCTCAAACAGGGCATGCAATTCATTAATATGTTGATTGGTTGGTAGAGTGGCCACTGTCTGTGTGAGTTGTTTGATCTCTGTCTGGATATTCTTGATATCTTCTGATTTCAATATCCTATTCACTGCCCTTTTAATATTTTTAAGTTCCTGTGATGTGGGAAGATTTGAAACAGTATTCTGCAAAAATTCAAGTGCTAATTTTACATTGTTTAATTCAGAAGCATCAGCCACATTTTGCATAGCATTTTGGAGCAGGGCTATATCTGCCTGAGTGGGTGTGGATTGTTGTAAAATTTCAAGCTTTGTTTGGATATCATCGATCAAGTGATGAAAATGAGATAGCTCAGATTCAGTGTTGAGGTTTTCAAGCTTTGTGATCTGTTGTTGGACACTGACAAGAGTATCTACAATCCCGGGCAGGCGAGATTCTAGTACATTTGCCAAATCATTTTGCACTGCTGCTATTGTACCTTCAAGATGGGTTATGGAACTTTGAATTTTTCCAAAATCTTCATATGTTTCAAGTTGCAGCTTAATATTTGCTACACTCCGAGTTATTGCATTCAAAGCATCAGAAGATGGCAAGTTGTTCATAAAATTTTCAAGTGTCTCAATTTTTTCTTTAACCTCGGCTATGGCATTGTGCAGAGGATCCAGATTAGGTATCTGGAGTGACTGAATCTGTTCCTTTAGAGTGGAAATTACTAGATCAAAATCTTCCTGTGATTTTATGCTTTTGACAATTGTTTGGAGTTGTGTCTGGACATTATTTATCTGCTCTTCCAATTGCTGTTTCAATTGCTCGGAGTTGTTGGCCTGGGTCTTAAATTTAGCTTGAAGAGCTGCTACAGCTTCTTCTAAACTTTGAAAATTATCCAATGTTGCCAGATCAGTATATTTCTGAAGCAACAATTTGAGTTCAGAATCAATTTTAAGAAGAGGGTCCATGCATTGTGATTGCAAATTTGTAATTTCTAATTGAAGACTGGCATTGAGTGTGGTTTGTAAAGCTTGTAAATCACTTCTTAATTTCTTGACTCTGACATCAAGCATCAGAATCTCATCACTGTGATCTTCATGTCTTGTATGGCCAAATATATCATTAGGCATTTTTGTTTTAATGGTTATTTATTATAGAGTATCTGATTCTTAATTCTATAAAAAAGGGTATAAGCTTGTCATAGGATCCAGGGACCTCAATATATAAGCAGTCACCAGCAGAAACAGTATATACAGTGCCAGAAACCATGTTTGAGTGCTTAATTCTATAAATATTTCTCCCCACTGAAATCTTGACATCGCCCTCAGGGGTTGTAATAAATTGCAATTGCCCACCTACTGGTAATTGGTAATGATTTAAATTATTGTTAAATATGTACAATATTTTGCCTGTTTCATCATCATTATCTGTAAGTATGCTGTTTAGATGAATAATTAACAAGCCACTCAGTTTAGACATTACAGATTGTAAATCAGGAGAGGCTTGTGGTGTGGGCAGGTCCATAATAGCCTGTTTTTTGAACCCAAATAAGTTCATAGGCATGTTTATTTATTTCAAATCATGCTCTGTAATTGGGCATTGTTTCCCACTTTTCAAATCACAATGCCCCCAAGGTAAAGTATGTGTGCCACATGACAAAATGCATCTCTTATCATCATGTGGGTCCAGAGCCACTTTTGTTACAATATTTGAAGTCAACAAGTGATTCTCACTCTGAATTCTATTTTCAGATGTTCTGATTGAACTCTGTGATTTGATGCAATTTTTGTAATCTTCAAATACAAGCTCTTTTTCAACAGTAACTCTGCCAATGCCCTTGGCTTTTTTGACAACAGCACTACATGTTTTAAAACTGTACATCTTGGCACTTAACCCAGCAAATTCCGCAATAACATCACCAAGTGTCTCATCTTTTAACTTGCCAGGCACCTTTTTGTTGTGGTGTTGTTGAATCTTTGTATGTTCACTGGTATCAAAATATTGAAACAATTCAGGCTGTGACATATCTTGATAAACATCTTCTGTTTGAATTTCAAGAATAAAACTATCCGTGTCCATGTACAATAATTTTACACGATCCTTATAAAAAGGCTTCAACACATTATAATACAATTTTAACATGTGTAATTTGGCCAATTCCAATATCACAGCCCCTACATAAATAGGTTTATCAAACTTAATCTTTGTTTTCATCATGTTGAAAAGTGCCATGTGCTCATCATAAATTCTTCTGTAATTGAAATTAGGCTTTGCAACCAATTTTTTGCTCCGGTTGGAGTCAGTAATTATTTTAACATCGGTATGTTTCCTGACATTTTCAATTGTTTTGCCATACACTGAATTCACCATCAATTTAAACAAGGCCTTATCAAATTGACTTTTTGCAGATGTTCGAAGCTCCGTGTTTGTATCAATATAAGGTTTCAACCATTCTGAGTGCCTGAACCTCAAAACTTTTCTAACTTTGGTCACTTGAACACCATGCTTCATCAGGAACTGGAGGTTTTTGTAATATATGACATATCCCTGTTTCGGCTCCAGAGTCATCATCAATTTCTTCTGTTTAGAGCCAGGTGGGCACCTAACCTCGGGAATTGGGGGCAGATCAGAAAATTTATTGTGCAAATGATCTGGAATTATCTGATCAACCTCTAAGAAGAGGCCATATTCACTGTCATCAAAATCCTGAAGATCTTCAATATTGAAATCTTCGACCCACTCAAGCCCTGCATATGGCAGTTTTTGCATCATGGCGTGACCATAGAGGTTGTTTGCATCTACATACAGTATATAATTTGATGGCCGTGCTGGATCATAATCAGGCATATGCTTGTTATTTGCTCTGGCATATCTCTGGGAACATTGCGCCATCCCCCCTCTTATACATTCCTCCATAAACAGATACTTTTCTTGATCTTGGATTAGATCCAATTGCTTTTTGGTATTGAAAAACGTTGCGGCCCATGCTAGACCAGGGGCACTGTAAAAATACACTGGGTCCAGTCCATAATTTTGCATAGAAGATTTTCTGAATGTTTGCAATATATCAGTTGAGAGAGTGACATCAAGTTTCAAATAAGCCATGTGATAATCACCAAATGTCTTGCATTTAAAACTGTTCCACATCAATTTGGCATGGTGATAATCTTCATCAGTAATTCCAGATCCTCTGATTTTGCTATAAAATGCTTCTTGTGGTGGCAGGGAACACTCATCAAATTTAGAAAAATCTGTAACATAGTCGTATGGATATACACCCTTCCGCCTAATTAATTTCAGCTCCTGATCTGGAAACGAGGCACGTGTGATTTTCAAGTCATCATCAGATAATTGAGAGGCCAGTGTAGCCAGGCTAGCAGGTAAAAATCTGTAAGAATCAAGAAATCTTATGTGAATAGGAACACCATCAACTTTAATTATCTTGCTAATAGATATATATTTTTCATCATTTTCAGCTAAAATATTTAAATTCTGCTTGTCAAACCCCTCGTACCTGATCAGATGATGGAAATCATAATTGGATGCTCCATGGCAAAATATGGGGACAAATCTTGGTCTCTTGATCTTAATATTACAGCTATTACAGAGGGCCTGTTTATATCGACCATCTGTATGAGAATGGTGTTTCACCTTGATATTTGTATCTGAAAATTCACAATCACATACCGGGCATTTTTCTGCATTGTTGAAATCTTCAATCTGTTCCTCTGTTAAAGGCAGCATAGGCTTTGATTTTAATAAGATGTTAGATGCTATGTCACGGCACACATTTTCTATTATATGTGCAAATATTTTGATGGCATTTGGTCCCATGTATGAATATTCTTTAATAACAACACCATCCTGTACAACCACACAACAAAAGCTGGAAGGTTCATGTAGCTGGTATGGTGTAATTGATGATTCTTCTGGATCTGGGCTACAGAATGCAAGAGATTTGAGATTCGATTCGAAATCACAGACAATATATGCTGGGTGTTCCAACAAGGCTTCATACTTTTTGAATTTGCAATTTTCACTTGGATTGGGCATCACCATATGAACAGGTTTATGCTTGCCACAGTATTTCAGATGCTCAATTAACTTGTTTTTAGCAATTTCTGCATTCTCTTCACAAACACCATTCACCATTTTTCTACCATCAAATACAGTTAAACATCTTCTACACAACTTGAATATTGTATGAGTTTTGTCTAGTTGTGTTCTCACTAAAGCTTCAAGATTATGTATCAGAGTATAATGGCATGTATCATCTCCTTCAATTAAGAGCAGATCAATCGGAATAGCAGATTCATCATCAATTGTACTGATTCTGAGAGGTGCTATCGGGCAATTGCCAGTGGAACAAATAAATATATTAATAGATAATTGTTTGCCATTGATGTGTTTGGCCCTTTTTTCAAATTTATCAATATTCTGAACTGACATTGGGTATTCCAAACCCTCCATTACATCATCAAAATCGTGTTCATGCTGTTTGTAATAAGTTATTCTCTCAGGATTCCTTGAAACTGGATACAAAGCAGCTAATATACACCACAAAAAGCATTTCTGGTCGGCGTTTTTTATATTGACCACGGCTCTTTTGTTTTTGATATTAGCAGGCAATGGCACATAAGTGGATCCTTGTAATGGAGTGAATTCAGAAATATTAACATAGAGCTTGTGTGATGAACCGCATAGGCTCCATCCTGACTCTTTTGCCGCAAATTCAGAGTGTTTGATATTTAATTGATCTATCAAATTGCCTATTATTTTGTCTGAATTTGAATTTGAATATACAGGTACAGTTTCTGTTATGTGGGGCTGTGTAAATTTTGTGCCATTTGGTTTCTTATATTGTACAAACAATTTGAGGGATAGCTTATAAGAGCCATTTTGTGCATTAAGAATTGCCTGCAGATCAGAATTTATACTGTTCAAGAAATTCTCAATGCCGCATCTTGGCTCTGATACAAACCGGTAATCCCTAAGTTGGGCATTAAAACTGCTACGGATAGGTGCATGGCGTAGCTGTTTTGCTGCTCTGGTATTAACAGGTGCTTCGTGCCTTCTTTTCTGAGCAGATGTGGATGGTTGTGCTGAGCAAGTATCTTTATGTTTATATGTGAAATATTCCATGTTATATTTTCTATTGCATTTGGGGCAAATTTTTGTGGGAGTTTTGTATTTGTCCGGATTACAAATTTTTTGATGTCTGGCCCAATTAGAGCTAAATATATTTTTATTGCATTGATTACAATATTTTTGATTCGGCATTTTTGTTGTTGTTTATTATATACAATTTCCTGGGTTTCAATTCAAAACTTTATACTGGATAAAAAATATCAGTTGGGTTCAGCACTGTGATTTGTATGTGCGTGTATGTGTGTAGGTGTGTATACACTTAATATTTCTGGCTTTGGTATTTATATAAAATTTCCTGGGATTCAAATGTAAAACCAATAGCCCACAAGTGGAAAATCATTCACACTGACCCGGCGCAAATACCTGCACGAACATGCATATCTTGAATAGCAATAACCTTGTTATGTATAACAGGCTGGGACAAATATAAGCTTGACTCTAAATATGAGTGGATTACAACAAATAACAGATTTTATATTGTTCAATATGAATTTAAACCAGTAAGTATGAGAAGCACTGTATCAACACGTCTGTTCCCCTCAGTCAGTCTCACATAACTGGCTGATGCAATATTCAGGAATTTCTGTAAATACATGCGCTGAGGAAAAAAATCAATACTACCGTCTCGGGAATTCCACACACTAACGCAGAGGGGGAAGGAACATGCAAACACGGACCAATTCTAGAGGTAGGCTCTGCATATTGCATTGTTTTAATATTAGATAATCAAATTGAATGGTATCCAATTGAACTTAAACCTGAAGTAAATATGTATAGGTAGGTATGGATACAAGTTTATAGACAAACTAATGCAATTTTTGTAAATCTGCTTGAGGAGAGTTAATACTTTCCAAATTACAAAACTCTTTGGGTTAGGCAGGTGCCACACTTAAACAAATGAACATGTTGAGCAAGTTTTAAGTATAAACAAATCAATCTGAGGAAGCTCTTCGTTTCTGAAAAATTCCCGAGGGCATTTTTACAAAAATCTTGAATTAGACAAGATTCCACACTTGCTCAAAAACTCATATGCTCATGTTAAGCAAGTTTTAAGTGTAGCAAAGCTGCTTGAGGGGATGCTCTTCCTTTCTCGCACTGTCCGTACCACAAAACCCACTACTCATAACAGCTGGTTCTTTGCTTAGTAAAATACTTCCACATGCGTTCCTTTAAAGTTCTGTTGAATCTTTCAACAATACTAGCTTTAATATCAGGATTCTTTGTTGTAAAATAAATTACATTTTGTTTTTTGAGATATTCCTGCACAATACTGTTGGTAAACTCACGGCCTTTGTCAGTTTGTAATTGCAAAGGTTTTCTTTTGCTTTGTTTGAAAATTTGCTGGAAAGCCTTTTTTATACATACACCAGTTTTATTTTTTACAGGGACAGCCCAAGCATGCCTGCTAAAAATATCGATAACTGTGAGTATATATCTGTACCCTTTGTTGTGATTCCGCAAACTCTGCATGTCATTCAAGTCAGCCTGCCATTGGTCATCGATATTATGCACAAAATAAAAGTTTCTCGGAAATCGACGCTTTACAGGTCTATGCAAAGTGTATGCAGTTTGCTTTGTCAACCAATGTTTGATTGTTGACAATGGTATGGATTTTTTTACAGCTTTCCATAGTGTTGAAGCTGTAGAATAGGATGCTGGATGAGATGGATTGTACCAGATATTCTCTAATATTTTTTCGCTCATGGTTTGTATCTTGACCAAACTGGAACAGTACGTTTACGTTTGTGCCCTGGAAATGATGATACAAAAGAAATTGGTTCCTTTTCTTCTTCTTCTTCTTCTGCTTCTGTTAATTCTTGTGCCTCTTCTTGGTTAGCTCCGGACAGCGGAACATGGCGTCCGGGGTTGCCAAAAACAATCTGTTGAATAAACTCCTGTCTCCGGGGGTTTCCAATATATTCTTGAGGGATATTAGATAACGCCAGAGCTCTATTGAATAGTTGCCACCCAACAGGATTGCTTGTTTTTCGTGGTCGAATTATATCCGATACTAGATCGACAATATTTGAGCCTTCAATTTTATTATTGTTAATAAAAACTGCCCCATATTTATCCCAATCAATATTACTATTATGTAAAAGACGTTCATACAACAGTTCGGCTTTTCTACGATACATGCTAGGTGTAGCAGCTAGAATTTCTTCTTTCATATCAGTCAACTTCTCAGTAGATTCTGTAATCGGTAGCGACACAGGTTCTCTTTGTTTTCGAGTAATAGACAGAAATTTTTGGAGCACAATACTGTAACGATTCCATTTTTCATCATCCGAAAGACCTTTGAGATTCAAAATTACTTGCATATCCTGATCCAATTGCGATAAGGATGTAGACGGTGCAGACATAACAGGATGTCTCATGTTATCCATAAATTCTTGAGGTATTATAACCATTTTTTTGGCATGCTCCATGTTCAGATTTTTTTTTCACTTAAATAAACTTGATAACATACCTCCTATTAAAGGGGCTAATAACGCAGGTAGAAATCCTCCGTGTTGCACTAGTATCTGTTTCTTCTGCTTTGTAGAGTGTCCTTTGGCAGAGAGATTACGTATCACCTTCTTGTACCGGCTCAATCTTGTTTTCTGAGGTGTTGAAAGAGGAACATTCCCTTTTAGAACATTGTAACAACACTCACAGATTGAATTAACTAAGGAAGAATCAGCAGCTTGTAATATAGCTGTGCGAAGAGCTGGTTTAGCATCCGACAAAACTTGGAGCACTTTAGCGTGTTTCACTCTTGGAGCCATGATGACAGAATAAACGACTAGTGATTATGCTTGCTTTTTTTGTAGGAATATATACATAATTGATATCATCGTCGGAAAATATCCGCGACCGAAAACGTACTTCTTCCGGAGTGTTCTGCTTCAGATCAAACAGCAAATATCCATGGGGTTCAGCGGTGGCATTGTAATATGCATCTTTTATAAAATTTGGATTCTCCGCGTATACTTGTCTAGATAAATAATTAATTTGGGCTCTGTCTCTTGGATTTTTGAAGCATACAATATAATGACTATTTAAAGATATATCCCTATTCCCTTTTCCCTGATGGAATAGATTTTGAGTGATAAAGAAAAGACTAATATCACGATGATGACACCCTTTTGTAAATAAATCTGTGACTCTTTGATCGCATTCCCTCATCTGATCATCGATAATAATAAGATGAGGTCCAGAATTTGGCACAAATTGGTCAATATTAGGCATTCCTTCCCGAAATTGTACAAAACCAGGGAAATCATTGTATGCAGATTGCCATTCCCCGTAGCACACCAAAATATTGTTGAATTTTACATTTACCATTTGGGGTAAACACTGGAGAAAATGCTTCACAAAATATGTCTTTCCACATCCTGATGGACCAGCCAATATTGCAGAGAACGGGTGTTTCCACAAGCACTCCATTTCTCAAACTGTGAAGAATGTTTTAAATTACATATAATATAAAAGTCGAATGTTATGAATATTTTGCTAGTTGTTAGATTTTACTGATATGTTGTATCTTCAAATTACATATATATATTATATTGTATTGTATTATATATATATATATATATATATATACACACTTCATCAATAAATAAATATGCGTGTGTGTCTGTATATATATATATATATATATATATATATATATATATATATATACACACACATACAGACAATTTTCTTATGGTACAAAATTCATTTTACAACAGCACATCAAATGCCATATAGCATTGTACGCATGCGCGTTTGTAAACCCCGCCTACATATGCCGAGCATCTGCGTTGTGTTAGATAGCTCTCCATTGTTTCAACAACGATAAACAGCTTGGTGACCCAGATCAAATTGGTTCTGGAATCTACTGTGACGTGTACCGTCTACTTTGAAGTATAAAAAGGTGAGTTGCACAATATTACTATTTAGTGTCCAGCAATGCTGTCGACTTTAAATTTGCTTCACGGGTTAATATCAAATAGAGCCTTTGACAATCATCATGTTGGTGTTTTCGCAGCTAATGAATTACCTGTACATGTGGAACTACCAGCAGCGTTGATTGTAAATACAGATCCCAAAGATAGCCCCGGGAAGCACTGGGTAGCAATTTACATAGACAGTAACTCCCGGGGGGAATTTTTTGATAGTTACGGAAAACCTCCACATGTGCATAACCATTTGCGATTTTTGGAAAATAACTCTAAATTCTATACGTACAACACTCATCAGATACAAAGTTACGGGTCTGTGTACTGTGGGCATTACTGTTTTCTGTATTTATTCCATAGAGCCTCTGGTAAACCCATGCATAAATTTCAAATTTTATTCCCAGTACCGATAAAAAACGACAATATTATATCAACTTATTTGCTGACTCGTAAATTAAATTTATAATACTCGGTACGTATACTAGAAAATATTGACAGTAAATACTGTTTGAAATTTTATACAAGTTACATATAGTCCTAATAGTATATTAATAATTTTGTAGCGTTACAGTTTACAACAGCTTACTTATAATATTTATCTTGTTTTGTGTCTTTACAGAACAATGACGCAATATCCAGAGATGGGATCTTTCAATGCTAGATTGTCCTCTTTCAGAAACTGGCAATCAAAAGAATTCCCGTTTGTAGAAGCTCTGTCCGAAGCAGGATTATTTTACATTCAAAAAGAGGATAAAACAGTATGCTTCAAATGTGATGGAGGATTATACCGATGGAAATACAGAAACAATCCAATACTAGAACATCGTCGATATTTTCCATTTTGCCCCCTGTCTATAAACCTAATTTCAGATCGACAATGCGGTTGATGTTTTAATTAAATTAATTAATATTTGTTATCCAATATTTTCTCAATATGACGTTTATGATATTCTGCTGATTTTTCTCTCACCATTGATCTTTGTAATGCCCCGCCCCCTCCACCTTTTTTGTCCAGCACATGCTTGGTTTGCTACGCGCGCATGCGTCTCAAAAACACACCCACGCATTTCTTCAAATGTATACCTGCACGCTGCGACATGCAGTATCTCGCAGTTCTTAGTCATGGAATCCTCTATTTCGATGCCGCTGAAAAAAAGATTTCAACCGTACACTAATTTCAAGGGGGTTCTTCAGAAAGAGAGCGATCAGCATTTACCTGAAGAACAAAAACAAGTAACTAGTCTTATACGCCAGTCGCTATTATTTGATCACGTCTACTATTTGAATGCTTCGAAAACAAAAGTTATCTCAATCGGACTTTCCTCTCATCTGGATTTCCAACCTGTGGTCAGGCTACACAGAAGCGGGGCGGCCGGTGTTGAACTACAGTTGCAGGAGTGGCACGCTCTTCAGGAATTGTTTCCAGTAATCGACAATTACATCGCTATTCCAGGTGAGCAGCCTCGTGTTTCCTACCCACTAAGTGAGCAACATGAATTGCTGATAACCACACTGTACAATCGCCGTCAGATCATTATAAGGAAGAAACCAGCTTACGGTTCCCTGGAGATAGTGTTCATCGCAGAAAGTTCGTGGCTGAACTTTATGAAGATATTTGTGTGCATCGAGCATGCGAAAGTTGTGTGAAACAGTGTCGCCGTATCTGAAATCATATTTTGGAAACTGTGTGGAATCTTGCATTCTCGACCTTCGCGAACAATGTTTCGGTTGCACAGATATTTCCCCTGTCCATGCATGTCATAAGGAGAAGTTTGTGCTTTCCCATCTACATGGATGTACAAAACCTGAGCGTTTGTCTATACAAAACATCGACGGAAAAAGACTTTCCAAAGAAGTGTTTGTTTTTTGCGAGAACATGCTTGTGGAAAAAATAGTGAAACATTTTAATTCAGTGGTTGCAGCAGAAAATGGATATGATAGTGACACAATTCCTTATGTGGGTGAGTGAACAAACTTGAAGAATAAAAACTTGTTAAATAACATGCTGATAAACTGGTGACACAATATAAACATTTTACATATGTATGTGTGTGTGTGTGTGTGTGCGGCTCTTTTGAATTTTGTAAATATTGGTAATAAACAGGGATAAAATATATGTCTTGGCTTTTTTTTCACTTAGCACCCCCTTTAAAAATCCTCATGGTTTATATTTTTACTGGTAACAATCGTTAATAACAACATTAATAATTAACTATATAATGAAAAAGTGTGTATTGTGGACTTGTCGAAGATAAAGCATGAGAGCTTTTCTTCACACTGGTAAAACTCGGTGTTAATAACAACATTAATAATTAACTATATAATGAAAAAGTGTGTATTGTGGATTTGTCGGAGATAAAGCATGAGAGCTTTTCTTCACACTGGTAAGAATCTGTGTTAATAACAACATTAATAATTAACTATACAATAAAAAAAATGTGTATTGTGGACTTGTCGGAGATAAAGCATGAGAGCTTTTCTGCACAGCGCTGGACACGCAAAGGCAAGTATCTTTATTTTCATTCTATTTCTAACAATGATTCGCTATTTTTTCTTGTCACTATAAAAAACTAATTCAATTTTTCTTTTATCACATCTGTCGCCATTTTGCTTGTTTTTGTTTAATTCCTCTTTATGCATTGAGGTTAATCGAAACATAACTTTAGACTTTTACATGGAATTGAAACATAGAATCTTGCCTCCTTTGATTGAATCGAACCTGTGACTCCTCTTTGATCACAAAACAATAGTGACGGCCATCTTGGTTATTTTACCTACTCTTTATGCATTTAAGCTAATCGGTACTGGGGCCCCACACGGCAAAACAACAGATTCTAATTTATCTTTATACATTAGCGGTAAAGTCTTTGCGTTGTAATCAAAAGGCATTTTGTTTTGATTTTTAATATCTGTTCCTGCCTAAATACTAATGGGGACTCAACACACTTTTTTTTTTTTTTTTAAACAACATCATTATCTGCCAATTTGACATTGTGAATCGAACCCGGGGACCTTTTCATTACAGCATAAACATCCTATTTCCAATTAGTTCATTTTCTCTTTGTGCACAAAAAGCTAATCGGAACTTTTAAACAAATACAATTGAATATCCAATTTTCACCAACATTGGGAATCGAACCCTCAACCACTTGGTTAAAACATCTCGCGGAATAAAAAACACCCCCCGCGCCGCGCCGCGCCGCCCCGCGCCGCGCCCCGGTCGCCGCCGCCGCTAAACACAAAACGCGGCCGCTATTTTGATTTTATTCAAATACTATTTATGCACAGATGGACTAATCGGGACCTATAATGGCGGGACAAAACAATTGGCCTAATTTAACTACCTAGAGAATCGAACCCGCGACCTCTTCATTGCCAGGTGACAACATTAACCACTAACCCAACTCGATTTTCGAACTCAACCATTTTGTTGCCTTTATTTACACACAGGCTAATCGAGACCATTCAATATTGACATCGTCGCCTTGTAATCAAAGGGTCCCAGGTTCGATACTCGGTGGAGGCACATAGTGGTCCGAATCACCACTTTTCAACTGTAGCTCCAATCCTGATTAGTTTTGCCGTGCATAAAACGGACTTAAAAAAACTAACTCAATCTATCAACCAATCAATATTGACTCTACCAGGAATCGAACCCTCGACGCCTCTTGTTTTACAGAGCAATAACCTTAGCCGCTAAGCTTTCGGGGGGTACAGCACCTTCGGCGCCATCTTTAAATCATTTCTTCATGTCTTTCCATCATACGCAATGGTTGCGCGCGCATTTCCTCCACACACACACACACACAAACATATGCACGTGTTAGGTTAGCATACATCAAGAAACAACGTGACAAATCCATTGACCCCCTCCCCCCACCGCTTCCGATGTCTTCAAGGTGATCAGACACGTTCTGCTGACTCAACAATAAAATCACTCGTGGCCCGCTACGACCGGATGTAACGTAACACCAGGCGCATCAAATTTTTGCTGACGCGTAGGAACAAAATGCTGTCATTCTACTGCACCTTATCGTAATTTTCTAAGTCCGGCCATGTTTATATATCGTGACCTTTGTAAACCTCAAAAAATGCTCGGAACGATGTGATCTCTGCCACACACACGCGCGCCTCTCATTATTTCTGTATTGTGACGTGTTTTTTTTCAAGCAAACTAACAAATAATAATTGTTTTTTTAATTAGCAGACCTACACTTGGCTAAACTACACTGAGGGAAGACGTTTTGACCAAGTTGTTGTTTTTGTTCATGATCATGTACATAACTTAATCTTTCACTATATTTAAAATCTAACATAAAATTTTTACTGTTTACGAATGAGTCTTTCAAGTGCATACAGGGGAGTATGCGAAATAAATTAGAAATTATTTTTTGCCTCATTCAACATCATGAGAATTGAATAATATAGTGTATTTATGGGTGGATACAAATTCCCTCTATTCTCAAATTTGTCACCTGTGAAGAAAAAATAAAATTGTCTGGGAGTATAATGCTATCACAGGAAAAATTAGTGCATAAAAATAAATCTGCTGCCGAATCATATATTTCCTCTGTCACTTCGAAACTGAAAATCCTTATTTTGAATGTTGATGATGGCTATTTCCGGAGGCAAATTGATGTAACTGGGTTGTATCGTGCTACCTTCAAAGTTAAAGTGTGAGGCAAAGCGCAAAGTGTCCAACCCGATCCACGTTTTTTGGAAAGTCTCGTGCTTGTTCAACAAAGCGTCAAACATACATTTAGCTTAAGGCTGACTATGATTGCAGGAGCTGTCTGCTGTGTCTCTTGGCTAATAGACAAAAAATGACCGGTTGCGTGGTGCTGACCACATCACATATGAGAGTTGTTCTGAATCCAAAGGCGATAGAGTTAGGGGAGATCCGTGAGCACTAGACCAAAAAGTTACATTGTTGTAGGTCCCATAGGAGTCGAGATACTTAATGTCTTAAGACAAATATCTTAATCTTTAAGAAAGTAGACTTCCGGTCTGTCAAGATGTTATTTCCGGTCTGTCAAAAAAAAATTCTTAACACAAATATCTTAAGACGTTTTCCAAGACATTGATTTTCTCGGCTCCTAATTGAGCTAGGATGATGATTGTGGGTTTGTTGGATAGGTTTTGATGATAACTACTCAACTAGCAAGCGTCCCCTCAAGTTTTTTAAGAAATTCGATTTGTCAAGTTAGTTTTGATCCTAAAACTCTGCAATCTATTGGAGAGATAGGTGTTTTAGATTAAAAATTTTGTAATGGGTTTTTCTTGCTCGACGAAGGCGATATTTAAAACTGCTCCGTCACCCTCTCGTTCTTCACATCTTGGACGAAGAACTTCTCGGCGACCTTAGGATGATGCTGCACACGGTGTCGTCGGGCAGTGCATTGTGAAATTCGCACACGATCTTGATGTTGGTGCGCACCACCTGTTTCCTCTTCGCTGGAAGTGTATGGGAAAAAATAGAACCTATCGAAAAACAGCATATTCTTGGTTAATTAACATGGATGAATGGAATGTGTGAAAACTAAAGTTTTGTTTCTCGTCTGATAGGAGGGGGAAAAAAGTTGATTTCGGCATCTGAAAAAAGAAAAAGATCGCTCAACAACATTGGAATTGACTATCATTATTTATCCTCGTCGTTGCGATGTAAAGAGGAGAAGATTTTTCCATGTGAGTTTTCGTTGGTTATATTATTGTATCGTCCTTTAGATCTGTTAGGAGACACAAACTTCCAACTTCTTAGGATTTTATGTATTTATAATATAAGAATTTTAGTTTCTGCGATATTATACATATATTCTCTTATTTATTCTTCCCTTTTACATTAACTATCTCTCTGTCATCTAGTTTCATATTCTTATTAACAATTCTACAAGCAACAACGTTTCTTTTTGTTCAATGCAACATGATTTTATTTTTTAAACACACTTAATGTACGTACCTCTATCAATGAAAGGAACGAAGTTTTTTGCATCCATGGACAAAATTATTACTTTGTATATATTTTAACTTTCAGAAGACAGAGAAAAGTAACACACACATTTTCCGAATTAATATCATTTTTCATTTGTTAGTACTTGAATTTTGGAAACTGACACACACACTAGCATTTTTTTACGATTGGTTTTTGTGAGTATGTGTTAAATCACCACGCCCTTTCTTGAGCAATATTATTCCCTTGCTGCGACGAACAACAGTCAACTGCCTTTGTTGTATATTTAAAAAAAAGGTAGAGAACATGTTTGTAAGAGGTAGGGAGATAATTGATCAAGATAGATATCGGAGAAAAGAGAAAAATTTGTAAGCGGAGGATAATGTTTTACATTTTGAGTTCCGTATCGTGATAAACGGATCAACTTTTGCAACATTTTATTCTTTGTTATCATGTCACCCATTTGCATTATCATCGGTTGGATTACAAAATAATGTGGAGTTCAAAAATGAGAAAGGGCATCGAATAACACACTTATAACCCAAAACAAAATATACATTAGAATCTTCGATACCAGGTGCAAGTCACTGTAAAAAACTGAATGTTCCGAATAAATCTATCAATTCATCAAGTTCAAGGATGCACTCTCAGTCTCCTTTTTTCAGCCCTCCACGCTAACAATCTACTTTTGTGCCACATCACGCCAAGAGTATAATTCGATGGCACACACTTTCGCTAACTCTAAGAAATATCACTGGGGTGTGAAAATATATTTCTCCCATAAAACTACAACATACCATAATCGAAAAAAAAAATGATCTGTGAAATTGCTACATGGAAAACTGTAAAAATCCATTTTCAAAAAAATAATCACGAACGAAACTATATATTTTTAAAAATAACGTTTATTGACATTTCTAACACGGAACACAAAAAATTGACGGAATATTTTTTTCTGCTTTTTACACCAACAACGGAAAAAAACTATTCACCACCTTTCCACCTTACCAATGGGCGAAATTTGCACACACACAATATTTTTTCTGTTGCTTCGTATGAATTGGACGCTTTTTACAAATCGGTGGAAATCAAAGAAAGGCGGATCTCGAATATGGACACCCTCATCAAAATTAATTGGAGACCAAATCTCATGAAACATCGATAAAGGATGCGCTTTCTACTGAAAATTTTAATTACTTATAAACATGGAATGAGTGATATTCTCGAAGAAATTCAACCCCCTCGCCCCCCCTGAAGATTTCGAATCCTGTTAAAACAAAAAAAACTTCAACACGGACAACAAACATGCTTCACAAGAAATATTATCATATAAACCAACGATTATTTTTTTAAGAAACCTATTTCGTTTAATTAAAAAAATCCTAATGAAAGCACATACCACTATACAAACTATAAAAAAATACAATCCCTGGCATAAAATGAACTTCAAAGAAAATTAATGAAACTTATATCCACATAATGAACCTCAACGTATACATTGGTACATTTTTTTTTTCATTCTGTGTACCTCCAAAAATATGAATTAAATAGATTCGATATTTTGCAGGATTTAAATGAAACTGACGTAAATAAGAATTGGGAGCACGTACGTAATGCAATAGAATCAGCAGTTAAATAAAGTATAAATCAAGAAAAAGTAAGCCATGGTTCGCATAACCTAATAGAAGTAGACTTAGGTGGTTAAAGAACACCATGTTTAGAAGATTACTTGAAAAGTAAAATTATCGAAATTGAAATAAAAGTATCAGAGGTGCAAATGAATTGAGAAAGGGGTGGCAACCTAAAGTAAACTTGATAAGAAAAATGGCTGACTATTTTTAAATAGATGGAAGAACTACTTTAATGACGTTTTAAATGTTCATGTAGGAGATAAATCAGAAATAAATTAAGTACGCACAGCAGAACCTAACTTGATTGAAGTTAAAGATGCCAAAGAGATAAATTAGTCGAGAAGAAACTTGTTAATATGTCTGACAAATGTACAATTCATGATGGATTAAAAAAAAAAGAAGATGCTCTTTTTTTAATTTGCCTTAGAATATGCTTTTAGGAAGGTAAAAGAAACTAACGAAGTACTGTTAGCATATGCAGATGATGTAGACGTACTGGGGAATGATGTAAATACAGTTAAGAATAATGCTAAAATATTTTTTCAAAGCAGCTAAAGAGATAGGTTTTAGAAGTTAGCAATGATAAATCTAAAGATATGTGCTTACAGGCCGAAACCAAGTGATAACAACTTGTTTGAACCAGTTTTCCAAATCCAAATACTTAGGAGAATACTAACAAATGAAAATGATATTAAAGAGGAAATGAAAAGAAGGCTTAATTCATGTTGCTTTTCTCTTCATAAAACTTTTGTCTCCTCGTTTCATATCTAAGGAACTAAAAAATTAAAAATATATATATATATATATCTTGCTTAGGATAAGGACAAATCGAACTTTCGGGTTAAAGAAGGGTAGAGAATTAATTAATTAGTTAATATTCAATGTAATATGGTTTCACGTATTAAACAAAAAAAGTTAGTAATAAGGTATTCATATTGACAAGGGAATTCTTACAAATTCATTCTCTTCGTAAGTTTTCCAATAGCATTTTTCATCCTGTGTTATTTCAAATCTTCAATTATTCAATGCAAAAGAAAAGGAGAAGAAATTCCATGACATGATAACATGAATTTGTACGTTGAAAGAAAAATGAAAACGAAGAGCTATGATAAAAAAAAAAAACGTTTGATATTCAAAAGAAGGTGGCTCTTCCATGATAATTTTTTACTTTCTCAATCCGAACAAATTCATAAACATTATCATCATTGAATGTTGTTGTTGTTGATGAGTTGGTGTTTTAAGTCCACTTTATGCACAGTATGGCTAATCGAGACTGGACCTACAGTTTAAAGTGGGATCCGAACCACTATGTGCCTCCACCAGGTATCAAACCTGGGACCCTTTGATTACAAGGCGACAACGCTACCACTGCGCCATGGGGAGGCCCATCATTGAATGGTTGGTTACGTTGTCCCTCCGAACGAAAGATGGAATATATACATGCCTGTGCCTCCTAAGTTCATCGTGGCTTGCGAAATGAAACTTCCGATGATTTTTATTTTTTAAGAACATGCTTCGCTAAGGAGGTCAAAATGACAAGTTCCGTAATTCGAATAACATGTTGATTTCAAGATAAAAGATGATCTGATGTAATGATACTACAGCCATGCATTCCTTCTTCGTTCGTAATTAAATGATGTGATGTGGCACAAAAGTAGATTGTTAGCGTGGAGGGCTGAAAAAAGGAGACTGAGAGTGCATCCTTGAACTTGATGAATTGATAGATTTATTCGGAACATTCAGTTTTTTACAGTGACTTGCACCTGGTATCGAAGATTCTAATGTATATTTTGTTTTGGGTTATAAGTGTGTTATTCGATGCCCTTTCTCATTTTTGAACTCCACATTATTTTGTAATCCAACCGATGATAATGCAAATGGGTGACATGATAGCAAAGAATAAAATGTTGCAAAAGTTGATCCGTTTATCACGATACGGAACTCAAAATGTAAAACATTATCCTCCGCTTACAAATTTTTCTCTTTTCTCCGATATCTATCTTGATCAATTATCTCCCTACCTCTTACAAACATGTTCTCTACCTTTTTTTTAAATATACAACAAAGGCAGTTGACTGTTGTTCGTCGCAGCAAGGGAATAATATTGCTCAAGAAAGGGCGTGGTGATTTAACACATACTCACAAAAACCAATCGTAAAAAAATGCTAGTGTGTGTGTCAGTTTCCAAAATTCAAGTACTAACAAATGAAAAATGATATTAATTCGGAAAATGTGTGTGTTACTTTTCTCTGTCTTCTGAAAGTTAAAATATATACAAAGTAATAATTTTGTCCATGGATGCAAAAAACTTCGTTCCTTTCATTGATAGAGGTACGTACATTAAGTGTGTTTAAAAAATAAAATCATGTTGCATTGAACAAAAAGAAACGTTGTTGCTTGTAGAATTGTTAATAAGAATATGAAACTAGATGACAGAGAGATAGTTAATGTAAAAGGGAAGAATAAATAAGAGAATATATGTATAATATCGCAGAAACTAAAATTCTTATATTATAAATACATAAAATCCTAAGAAGTTGGAAGTTTGTGTCTCCTAACAGATCTAAAGGACGATACAATAATATAACCAACGAAAACTCACATGGAAAAATCTTCTCCTCTTTACATCGCAACGACGAGGATAAATAATGATAGTCAATTCCAATGTTGTTGAGCGATCTTTTTCTTTTTTCAGATACCGAAATCAACTTTTTTCCCCCTCCTATCAGACGAGAAACAAAACTTTAGTTTTCACACATTCCATTCATCCATGTTAATTAACCAAGAATATGCTGTTTTTCGATAGGTTCTATTTTTTCCCATACACTTCCAGCGAAGAGGAAACAGGTGGTGCGCACCAACATCAAGATCGTGTGCGAATTTCACAATGCACTGCCCGACGACACCGTGTGCAGCATCATCCTAAGGTCGCCGAGAAGTTCTTCGTCCAAGATGTGAAGAACGAGAGGGTGACGGAGCAGTTTTAAATATCGCCTTCGTCGAGCAAGAAAAACCCATTACAAAATTTTTAATCTAAAACGCCTATCTCTCCAATAGATTGCAGAGTTTTAGGATCAAAACTAACTTGACAAATCGAATTTCTTAAAAAACTTGAGGGGACGCTTGCTAGTTGAGTAGTTATCATCAAAACCTATCCAACAAACCCACAATCATCATCCTAGCTCAATTAGGAGCCGAGAAAATCAATGTCTTGGAAAACGTCTTAAGATATTTGTGTTAAGAATTTTTTTTTGACAGACCGGAAATAACATCTTGACAGACCGGAAGTCTACTTTCTTAAAGATTAAGATATTTGTCTTAAGACATTAAGTATCTCGACTCCTATGGGACCTACAACAATGTAACTTTTTGGTCTAGTGCTCACGGATCTCCCCTAACTCTATCGCCTTTGGATTCAGAACAACTCTCATATGTGATGTGGTCAGCACCACGCAACCGGTCATTTTTTTGTCTATTAGCCAAGAGACACAGCAGACAGCTCCTGCAATCATAGTCAGCCTTAAGCTTAATGTATGTTTGACGCTTTGTTGAACAAGCACGAGACTTTCCAAAAAACGTGGATCGGGTTGGACACTTTGCGCTCCCAGACAATTTTATTTTTTCTTCACAGGTGACAAATTTGAGAATAGAGGGAATTTGTATCCACCCATAAATACACTTTATTATTCAATTGTTATGATGTTGAATGAGGCAAAAAATAATTTCTAATTTATTTCGCATACTCCCTTGTATGCACTTGAAAGATGGCAGGACTTAGAAAATTACGATAAGGTGCATTCGTACTTGAAGAACGAGAAAGTGTATTTTCTCGTACCGGCTTTTCTGCGCTGTGAAACATCGTCAGCGCAATAAATGAGGCGCGGAAGGTGGAGAGAAAGTGAATTTTTGAGGTTTTGGTGCGATTTTCTTAGAGGTCAAAAAATCAGGGTTGGCGTAGAAGGAACATTTACTGTACTACTCATTTATTTTTTTTACTTTGACATGTTGGCCATCTTTTCTTGCTTCATCTTCAAGTTGTTATACTTCTTCGTCCATGTTTCTGTAGACTTTTTTTGTTAAGAGGCAAATATCGTCGGCAAATTTGTGACCTATGTCCATGTCATTTATTCTCCATTGGAATAGGAATGGCCAAACGGATCCGGATCCGAAAAATCCAATCCGGATCCGGATCCGAAAGTTCAGGATCCGAAAATCCGGATCCGGATCCTAGAGTTTCGTATCTCAATCCCATTATAATATTACCACACCTTAAAAGGTATTGTGATCTTCGATTACAAAGAAATTTTTCATTAGTTAGTCCTACAAGAATTTTTTTCAAGTGTTGTTCCTAAAATACTTTGCTACGCATCGGCTAACACACACGTGCACAAAAATAATCTTACTTGTTTAACATAAAATGTCAGAGGTGATTGTGTAAATGCCATTGAAACGAATATGTATTAATTCGAATGTATTGGAAATGGAAACACACATAAATGTGAGACATTCCATTCCATGATGAAACCTTTAACACATATAACAAGATAGAAATGTTATACAAAAATTATACAATTTTTTTAGTTACAGTTTTACAAATTAAAATAGAACATTATAATATATGCAGTTTTATATAATTGTGTATATATGTGTATTAATTAATTACAAATCGCGCAGACACACTATATATATGTGTATGTATGTATATTATATGTATGTATATATATGTATACTAGCAGGTAACAATATGTTAAAAACACATTCTTACTTTCCAAAGAAGCGCATGTGGGATGGCAAAACGGATCCGGATCCGAAAGTACCGGATCCGAAAGTATTGGACCCGGATCCGAAAGTACTGGATCCGGATCTGAATTTTTGGATCCGGATCCGAAAGTTCTGGATCCGGATCTGAAAATTCCGGATCCGAAAAATTTTAGGATCCCGATCCTTAGGATCCGGAACCAACTGGATCCGGATTTCGGATCCCTGAAGATCCGGATCTGGCCATCCCTACATTGGACACCTCTTCTTCCGTCCATCATCATTTAATTTATAAATATATTATTTTCTAAGCGTAGAATAATTATGGCTGTTCATCCTTCTCAAAAAAACACAAAAAACATAATCAATAGCTTCAATGAATTATTTGACAATTTGTTTGTATTTTCCATACTTTAATAGTTGTAGTTCACACTCCATTTCACATCTTAATATCTCTCGTGTCTTTGTTAAACATTTTGCATTCTATTACTGTGTTAATTTTGTTTATTCGTTCCCTTCTTATGCTCTGGGGTATTTGATTATAAGTATATTTATTTCTTATATGCGTGGTTGAACTGCTGTAATTTGGAATCTTTGTGTATAAAGCACTGGAAATACTGTTTTTAAATAAAATAAAGTTTGAAAGCTTGAACGTAGCACATCTCAATCAGATCAAGATTATCTAAAATTTAGAAAAATCATATCTCGAATATCTTTCCATAAATATATCTGCATTACTCAATTATAACTAATAGCCAATATAACAATTCCATTGGCTCGCAGTGATAACTCGCTGATTCCTCGGTTCAATGGACATATGCGTGCGGTGTTGCGACGTTCCATGTGCATCTTTATTCCGTTGAATAAAAATTTGTATAAAATCGTTTTCACAATGAGAACAAAACTCAGATCATTTCAATTCAATAAGTGATTCTGGAAGTATTTTGAATGTTGATTACGGAGACGACATCCATTTTTCCCCATCACGTCAGGATTTTTTACAATTTCGCAATGAACATTTTCATATTCGCCATTACGTAAAGGTAAAGGTAAAGTGCTCCCCTGTGCATAGCACCACGCCATGATCCGGTCATGAGTGGGGGTGATGTGATCAGCATCACGCCCCTGACCGCCTTTACCCCCCAGGGTTTCCCCTAGGTACCCATGTTATTCGACGCTGGGTAGGCACCGGGGCCGCTTCAATCGTTAGAAAAGTTCCCGGATTTGAACCGGCCGGGGATCGAACCCGGGACCTTTAGCATGGTAGCCAGACGCGTTCGCCATTACATTACATCTATTACATATCTCATCAAAATAAATTTATGCAAGGGAAATTTAGGTTGTTTACAAATCAATAAGTGATTCTGAAAGTATATTGAGTGCTGATCACGGAAATGACGTCCATCTTCCTCCCATCACGTCAGGATATTTCACAATTTCACAATCAAAATTATCATATTCAACATTCCATTACACCTATTATAGATCGCAACAAATTAAATATCAACAAGGAAAATTTCGGTTGTTTTCACACCAATATCTGATTCTGGAAGTATTTTGATTGCTGATGACGGATATGACATAAATGTCTTCCCATCACGTCAGAATTTTCCCCTAGATCAGGATTTGTCTCAACGACATTAAGTTCAATCTACACTTCATTTTAACACTGAGTTTTGGACATTTTGTGAAGAAAAGTTTTATAAGACATTTCTAAAATGCAACTTACTTAACCAAGTTTACAATTTTCATGTCAATGTGTCTTGTGAAGATAGAAGATGGATTAAATTCTCACTATTCTATGTGTATTTATAGTTCAAAATTGGAGGATTTGCATTGTAGAAAACCAATATTTTACCATCACCTAAACAGAGCCATCTATTGAGGAAATGATGGAACTACACATTTTAATGTGAAATTAAGGCAGCAAATCTATTGCTATTTTCTGAAAAACTAGACATGATTGGTAAAAGTGGATTTCGTTTTTGGAATCAGCATGGTGAAATTATTCAGAGACAACAGTCATCTGGGAGTCATCCAAACCCAGTGGGATTTTAAGAACAGATGTAAAGATCTTCAAAACAAGACCAAGATCATATTTGTAGGACTACCCAGTACTAACAAAAAGTTGTTTCGCAAAATTGATAACACCTTTCTTTAAAAATTTTGAAAAGCTGAAAATTAAGAATTGTGCTTAAATCCTATCTGCCTTCACCGTATTAAAATTTCAGTACGATCGTTTATTATTTAGCTATAGCAATTCACTGCACTTTCTTTGTTCTTACGACGATAAAAAATAGAAGTCGTTCTTGAAAGAACATTGGTTAAGAGAGATTAACGTAGAATTGAATAATCTAAATTTTGATGTAATTCGTTTCTATGTGGATTTACTAGTTAATTTTTAATTGGAGTCCAAACTAGAGTATCTGTAATTTTTATTCCGACAGTAACATCGCAAATTGCAGGCATTTGTCATCTTTACCACTACGAAAAAGGAAAACATGTAATTACATAACATTCTGACCCTAGTTATGTGCGTATATGATAGATCGTGTATTAAGGTTTTTGAGAATTGCCACTACGTTCTTTATTTCCTAGTCAGTGTCGTACCAATCGTGATGTTCTAAACGTGAGTATCTGTTGATATGTTGCACGAAACTTTGTTTCCTCTAATTAATAACAAATAGTTGTACACTATATAAACTCTTAAAAACATAATGGTGGCCAATAAGGTTTACAATGCTACAAACAACAACATATTTTACGTTTTGCATTATTGTGAAGCATAAAAAATATCTAAGCCAATATTTTCCATTTTTGCATTGTTATTTGTTTGTGCATGTTCCGTTCGTTAATCATCCATTTAAGAGCACAACGATAAGGGGAAAATAAGAAACTTAATATCTTTGTATCAAATATCAGAAAATGAAAAATGTAAAATTGGCTTCATAGAGTGAAGGGATATCCAGTTCAAGATATCTGAAAGTTTTAATACTCCACAAGAATACGAAGCACAAATATTACGTTCTTTGTAGCAAACCGGGCCCCATAGGCCCAGTTGCCCTTAAAACGCATACATTCGGACATTTCCACAGTCCGGTCCTAAATTTCATTTTTATAAAAAAATGCTAATTTTCCACTGAATGAAGAAGAATTTTATTTTCCCCAGTAACGAGATAAAACGTATTGACAATTTAAGTATGTGCTTCAATCAATACAATAGATAATAGTAATAAGAGTAATAACTGTGAATTAGCTTGTAAAAATGTGTTTTCTTAATTTATTTATTAGCAGATATAATTTAATAAGTAAGGTACCTGTAATTACTATAACGTTACTTTATTTTTTGTTGCAATTTCTGTCACTCAGCTAATCCAAAAATGGAAAGGGACTCACAGTTCCCCAAAGTGTTAAATTGGTTGCAGAAACGAAAGCACTTTAAGGGTTATAAAAATATAGAATGCGTAAAATAATCATTATAAATAATGTGTTTCTTCCCAAGACATGAAAAAAATAAAATTAATTAAGCACTTCCCAGGAACGAGATCGTATTTGACGCTTGTCTTTTGGTACTTCGGACGGGAACAAACCAGACTGATAACTCCCACTTTGAAAGAAGAGCCCGATTGTAATCACTATTCCATCGTGTTTACCTTCCACCCTTAATTTAAGTCTGCTCCATGGGGAAGCATGCGGCTAATGCACCGTAAATGCCGACGGCGGGAGTGGGAGCAGGACCATTATGCTATCCGATTAACGTACCTTTACACGTAAAAGCGACACATTTGTACTTTCCCCCGCGTGTCCTCCCCCTCCTCCCTCCCCGTACCCGCAACTCGCAAAAGCATCCAATTCACGCTCCGATGTTCAAAGTAGAAATAACACAAACTCGTAAAATTATATTTGCCTAATTTTGTTGAGAGAGAAAACTAAAGTGAAGCACTCTGAACAGCGAAGTTCAAATTTGCTTGTGAAGCTGTGTTTGATTTTCCCCGTCTGCTCTTTCTCTCTCTTTCTCTATCTCTCTCTCTCTCTTTCACTTCCGCTTCTGAACTCTTATCTCTCTCTCTCTCTCTCTGAATTTGTTTCCGTTCGTGTTGAAAGAATTCCTCTCAATTTGTCTTCTCGCTTTTGTATTCTCTTCACAAATTCTGATACTTTAATTTGATTTCGAGAGCAGCCTCGACTGCTCGTCGAAAAATTCAACGGTAGCTGGAGGCATTTGCACCTAGTCTACAACATTCGTCAACTTAGCACTGGGGAAGGATGTTCTTGGTTAATGCTTAATAGCACACACACACACACACACCACTAGAGAGCTAAAAGCCAATGTTGTGATTACAACAAGAGCTGTAAATTTAGAGTCTTATCAGCTCCAAAATTTCGACAACAGCACGAGATTTTGCAGGACTGATCTCTTTTCGGATTTGAGTGGAATCGGTCAACCTGTTTGAAATCAGGTAAACCTATTTATCTTATCTTACGAGCCTTCCAAACTACTTCAGTTGAGAGATGTTTACCTTAAATGATTACTAGGTATCGCATTATTAGGTGCTAAAAAACTGAAAAATATTAATTTATTTATGTTCTCTAAAAAGTGGAAATATGTGGCTAAATGTCAAATATTATAATTGAAAATTATGTTAAACAAATAAATAGATAATTCTTGAAGCTTTTTTGGCGGCGAATACTGAAGAGGTTTTCTCGGGCAATCAGCCAGATGATTTCCCGAGAAAACCTCTTAAATTAATAGATACCAGTGACTGCACGACGCTTGTTGCATTCTGTTGATTACAAGGAATGAACAAATAAAGCACAAATGTACGCCGATTACTTCTGAACAATAAGTTGTGAAAGCGACCTTTCCACATCACACGTAGTCAGACGTGCATATTTGAAGTATGGGATGCCATACACATGCACATCATCAATTTCAAATTCATGTTTACTCTCCAGAACCTGAGCAACTTTGAACAGTTTTTGGTACACTTAGTTTGTTTTTTTCCAACAGACTTCGGAATGTATCTCTATAAGCATCTGCAAGTATGTCCCTAATGGAGAGTTCAATTTCCTTTCAACTGCACAAACGTCCTTCACTGTTTTGGAAAGCTATTGTGTGGAACTTTTCGGTTTTTCCATCACACCACACAAAAGCTTTGATTTGCAGACCTCAAATCGTTTTAGATACATCCATCTTTAAATAAATCTTGAAGTATCACGATGTACAAGGTAACCAAAAAAGTTCTTGCCGTTCTAGAGCAGTTATAAACAAAGAGCAATAGAGTGGACGGTACGTACCTTTAGGTTTCGAAGTAATCTCCATCAGCATCCAACACCTTTTGCCAACGTTCCTGCAGCTGCATAATACGCTGGTGATACAATTCGGCGGGCTTGGATGTAAAGAAGTCCGTGAGTGCGTTCCGCAGGTCTCCCTCATTTGCGAAGGATCTCCCACGGAGGTGGTTGTCGAGGGAATGAAACAGGTGGTAATCTGTTCGTGCAAGGTCCGGTGAATATGGTGGATGGCACAGTGTC
The DNA here is from genome assembly GCF_977018435.1 of Lepisma saccharinum. Taxonomy (NCBI): domain Eukaryota; kingdom Metazoa; phylum Arthropoda; class Insecta; order Zygentoma; family Lepismatidae; genus Lepisma; species Lepisma saccharinum. Next base: position 2,834,755 of record NC_139239.1, read on the forward strand.
TCCCAGCCAAGTTGCTGAAGGGTCTCCCGGGTCCTCTTTGCCACATGTGGCTTGGCATTGTCGTGCAGGAACAGCACACCCTTGCGATTCACCAATGCCGCTCCTTCTGCCGCAATGCACCCTTTGCAACTGCTGAGAGTAGAGGTAAGCTGTGATGGTCTGACCAGGTGGAAGGAGCTCATAATGCACCACTTGCCGACAATTCCACCATACAGAGAGCATAACCCTTTGTGGGTGCAGAGGTAGTCTTGAGGTGTGAGGAACAGGGTCACGTGGCGACATCCAATGTCTGGTACTCTTGGGAGTGTCATAGAGGACCCACTTTTCGTCACAAGTGAGCAAGCGATCAAATATGTGTGTGTGCAGGTGCCGAGTGAACAAGGACAAACAGGCTGTCACTCGTTGTTCCTTGTTGGCTGCCGACAATGTGTGGGGTACCCACTTGATTAACATGTATGACTTCCCTATCCAACGCAGGTGCAGTCTGACTGTTTCAGCGGAAACATGGAACCTTTCTGCAAGTTCATCACACGTTAGACCACTGTCCTCTTCGATGGCTGCTTTCAGAGCCTCGTCATCCAACGCATGTGGTCGTCCACTGCAAGGTTCATCCGAAAGGCTCACATCTCCCGAACGGGATTTCTGGAACCAATGCCTGGCAGTGCGTTCGTTCACGGCATTCTCGCCAAATGCCTGGCAAATGCGGTCACTTGATGCGGCAGCTGACAGGCCCACTTTAAAGTCATACAACAAACACACGCGAACAAGCTGCTTCGATACCTCCATTTCTCTTCGACACTGAACGAGCTATGACTGCTGTGTGTGCGCAACGTGCCTGTATTTCTGACAGTCGATGGTCAAACTAACTCCCGATCGCTTGGCAGGTACGTGCGTCATTTCGTTTCCTCTCTGTGAGCGCATGATTAATGGGACGTCAAAAACGGCAAGAACTTTTTTGGTTACCTTGTATTTCGTCAACATTATTTTGCCTGGAATGTATAAAATCTGTACAATGTACAATTTATGTTCTTTCCATAGAAATGTGTGTGTTATGTGCTAAAGATAAAATTATGTATTTTTATGTGAAATACATCGCAGATTACATTGCAGCCGTATCAGTTCGCACTCCTACCGAGTATGATTGACTTCTGATGCAAGAAAAGAAATATCCGCTCCCTATTGATTACTATAGACTAGGTCTCCCTTTTGGCGTAGTGGTAATGACATTGCCTTGTAATCAAGGGATTCCGGGTTCGATATCCACTTGGAGACACATAGTGGTTTGGATTCCATTTTAAACTTAGGTCCAGAGCCGATTAGCGTTTCTGTGTATTAATTACACTTAACACTTATTCCGAAGCTCACGATAGACTGATGAATTTTTCAATTTGAGTAATGTGACTTTTTCTGTTGTAAGCAACCTTTGATAAACAAAAATAGTCTCAATTAATTCCTGTGTTAATTTGAATATTTCTCATATTTATCTCTGACTTTCATTTCTGTACATTTTCGACAATATTCAATAGCAATTGTCCTGAATTAACTATTTCTCCTTTTGACTTCTGCATTAATCTATCATTATTTCCACATGATGTGAATATGCGGATAAACTTTAATTTAAACACGAGACAGTCGAAGAAAGAACCACCACGGTTCTTAGCAGGAATTCAACAAATTCAAATTTCCAAAATTCTAATTTTTTCGTTAACCTTTTACGTTCTTCCTATTCCTTTTATATTTATTTCCCTCTTAAAGTGGGATTAGAGCGAAAGAGTAGACGGCGGAGGCGGGATTCAAACGTAATCCACTCATCGCGGCGGACAGGAGAAGAAAAGGAGTGGGTAAGAGAAACAAACTCATCCTATCCAATTCTATTCAACAAAGGAACATAGACAAAGAAGAGAAGGCGCAGATAGGACTTTCAGAAGATAAGAAATGTGGTACGAAATCTCGTAATCTTGCCCGGTGTATCAACCCCGCTTCCGGATTGAAAGAGGAGGAAGAATGTCAAATCGTATTATGTCTGGCGACGTGCACGGGGTAAGGGACAAGACCCGGAGACATCCATTTCCATTACCCGAGAGGAGGGACTTGATCACAATTGAATTGCCCCAAGTGAGTGTACCACACTATCAGATCTCGTTGAAAGGGATTGTATTAGCGACAGAGCCTTCTGAATAAGTAAATGGAAAAGTCGTTCCTTTCTGTTTTTATCATTCGGTGGTTTCTCTCGTTCTAAAATTGGCTGCCCGTGATACCAGGAGACGTGTTTTGTTGCTTTATGCACTCTTGCAAAAATAATGACCTTGTTCTCTTTCCGAGATCTGCACAACGCAGCGATTCTTCGTGTGTTATCCAACGCCTCTGTGCATTGCAGTCTCTTGATAACGGTTGCATTCGCCCACACAGCTCTAAAAGTCACAATCTGATTAACTCACCTTTACATCACAATCTCAAAGGTCGCCTTTACAACAAACTGCTGTGAAAATATAGCGGATATACGGGTTATGGATTCCATATACAAATTCGCTAATAGAACTGATTAAATTTTTGTTATTTTGCGCCGCTTCTCTGCCACTTTTGGCTCATTTCGACGATGATGATGATGATGAGTGAAGATATTATGATGATGACTCCTCCGTGGATGTCGGTCGGCACTCTTTCAATAGGAAAATGAAGCGGCAGCAGTACTATACGATTGAAACGAAATGTGGCTATGGTGAAGAATGGAGCGTGTGAAATGAATAGAGTAAGAAATGAAAGTGTGATAAGTTACACGAGTTAGTGGAAAGGGAACAGTGCTGTGAGTTATCAAATAGAAAAAAGAAATTGGTTGGGACACTATACCATGTCCCAACTATCTCTGAAGCAAGGCAGAGCGAAGCAGTACACCCTGCTGCTAAGGCTGGTAATTGCAGTCGCTTTCCTTCTTTCCACGGAATTCCGTTCCCTTTTACGTGTTCATTGGTGGAGTTGTCTCGCGTCACTACATGCGCAGAGACTTGTTTTCATTTGCCTGCTCCAGAGATAATTGAGACAGGGTATAGCTAAGATGCTCTGTAAGAATTGATAAAGGGACAAGGTCCTAGGAAAGATGATGATGATGATGATGTCAGTTGATAGATTATGTTATCTCTAGTGGTTTCTACTGTGCAAGGGTCCAAAGCATGGAGGTTGCAGTGAGAACCCTGCCCATTTAACAGAAAATAATGAATAATACAATAAAAAACTATTGCTTTGGTATTAGGTGGAAGTCATCCTGGAAAAAGTCTATGCAAACCGCCTTTGAGGCCGAGTTCTTTTGGTACACGATTTCGCCGCCGATCTTTCCTAGTTAGAGTCGCGCTACAGACATGGATGGTTTTTGAGCGTCACTTCATTAATTTCGTCTTTTCATTATTAATCATAATCTTTGCGATTTCGCGGTTAGTCAAAAGTGGCAGAAAATAACGAAAATTAAGGGCACTACAAAAGTATCTTGAAAAAGTACAAACAAGTAAACTGCAACCAGATATCATTTTAAATAGCAGTCACTCTTTTCGCTTTGCAATATTTACGATGCATCTAGGAGTATCTTAAACACACAAGGACTTTATTTCAGCCGTTCAAGCTAAGCTGTTTTGTCAATCTATGAACATTGCGGAAAATTTAGATACGGCCTATCTCGAAAAATGTAGAGGGTACTGCACGTTCAAGATAATATAGGCCGACTGCAATATGCAATATAAAAAATACATTGTGTTTAATTATGCATTCTGTATTCACAAACCAAGTGCATTTTATCTTAATAAGGTCATTCACTTTGAGAAGATAAGATTCGTCAGTCTGAAGGGGAAAGGAGCGATATTGAGCCTTGAAGCCTTACGTGCGCGAAATGGAGGCTGAGGGTATTTTACATATTAAGAAGGGAGGAGTGGCATTCTTGTCTGAGGATGCTCCGCAACGAGAGACGTGGATCAATTTTTAAATAGACAGCATAAGGGAGTGTCTCCACTTTGCATGGAGCAAAGGGCTCTTGCTACAGCAGCACCCGGCACTAAGGACATGAATAGTTTCGCAGATTAGGATATGGTCACATTGTATCCGGCTTCGGCAGAACTTTTACACGAACGTACAAGGCAGAAAACGGTAGAACGAATAATTTACCATGTAAGTATGTGTGGGCTGTCACACTGGCTTTGTCCACGTTAGTACGTATTTCGTTGACCACCGAAAACAGACAAAGGACTTTTTTCCTGCCGAATTCCCCAGAAGTGTAGTACAGTGCACTCATTATACTTTACTTTTCGCATCGTTTGTGTTGCAGTCATGGGGGTATGGGTATGAGTTCAACGGATCCACCCCCCTTTTGGTTCAGTAAAATTACCAGATTACCTGTTCTATCCGCTTGTTCATAAAAAATTCTTCGGACTTATTTTATTCTCCTAAATTCGAGACGTATAGGACGAGATACGGATGGGATGGAAATTACGTAATTCCACTCACCAGATGGGACTGCAGACCAAATGTCTGCAATTTCCTGAAAGTTTCGGAATTTCTGCGATAAGAAACTACATTGAGACTGTTAAATCAGTTATCATTTATTCCCCTTGAGTCTTCTTAGAGAAATTTGGTTTTTGAAAACGCAGTGCAAGAAAACCAGGTAAATATCGTAACATTCTCAAGTTGTTTGGCACAAGATGAACATAAACGTATCAATACTAAGTAGCGTGACCGTGACTACATACAGACAACTTTGTTGGGTGCAGTAACCCCCTTCTTCGCTCCCCAACAAGCTTCCGGTCAGCAGTGCCCTGGATTTTCACTTATCATACCAAAACTTGCTCACCCCCCAATTTCGTGAACTATATATACGCCTATGGTTGCAGTAGTAGACAGCATAAAGTGCATTTACTTAGTTTACGTACGTACGTAAACCATTAAAAACAGACACCTCACCGGCTGAATGCTGTTTTGTCGTATCTCCACGTTTCTTCGGAGATGAGTTGGTGACGTTATCGTGTTCCGTACATATTAATGCGTCACGTTCCGAAGCAAGTATGGCTGTGCACTATAAGTGTCTGAAATTCCTTTAATAGTGGTTTTCGTTCTAGAGAGCGAAAAACTCACCCTTGAGCTGGAAATAGGGTGTAATGTTCAATATGTTCCAAGTACTGGGAAATTTCAAACATTTCCCGTCCTGAAAATTCCATGACTTGTCGGGAAATATCAATATTATCCCGTCCAACACACCTCCTATAGAGAAGTGCCACAATCGGGAGACACGAAGCCGTGGCATATAGTTAATTCTTCTTTATTGAAAATACACACAAATAATGAAAATCGTTCAAAATCTCATTAACCCACTCCGTTCATCGTCTTCAATATTTTCTTTCAATTAAGCATATTCAAAGAGTACAATTTCTATACATTCTACACATCAAACTTTACTTGCTCATATGGCGATTTTCATGCTGCAATCGGCAGAACGTCCGTCAATCGAACTCTGCGCCGGCTAACTGCTCAGGTTAGCACAGCGCGCTTCGTCCCCAGAGGTCACGGGTTCATATCTTGGCCTGGGCATGGATGTTCTTTGTGAGTGTCCCTTCATCAATTTCATTATATCAGCACTTATCTTCATCTTCGCGATTATCCAAAAGTGGCAGAAAGCGAAGTAAAATAAAATCAAATTATTCAATCGAACTATGCGGTGTAAAAGTTCAGCAGAAACTGTATCCAGTGTGACCAAAAGATAATTTAATCACTCTTGCACACACACATTTGTATCTCCAGTTGCGTACCTAGCTTGACCCCATTCCGTACAACGGTTTCCAGAGCGTTCAAGAAATGGATAACTTTTCCCGTTCCAGTACGAACGCTTCGTCATGAAGAAACGATATTAGCGGACACCAACCTTCTTTCTCTCTTTTTTTTTCTCCCACGACTCTCTTCAAATTTTCTTCTCGTCTACTCAGGAGACCAGCAGCTGAGAAAGATTCCTGTTAGCAGTAATTTGTTATACATCTGACGCAAAATGCAATTTAATTTTAATGTACGCATGCAATTTGTCAAGCTACTTTTTGGAGCAGTTGAAATCTTCATACCCAGATGACGTATATCTTACTAACATCTATTAAACTGCATTATATAATTGCAGCTATATTACATATATTTGCATACTCCGTTAGTTACGCACGGAATAGAGTGTTGGACTCTCGCTTTGCACGCTTGTGTGAATGTTTTAGTTCAAGAAGAGGATGGAATTTTGTGTAGATACGGCTTTTTTTCACTTAATGAGTTCCATTTTCGCATCAGAGATATTTTGTAGAACTCAATATTTTCAAAGTATCTGTTCTAAATATACAGTCACCGGCAATAAAGATGGGACACCTAGATCCTGAAATACTAGCTTCCCTCCAAGGCGTTATGTGTGTTGCCTAAGTCTACGGCGGTGGTAGAAGTTGCCATTGAAAATTTGCTATTAAAATACGCTTATCGCTTTAGGGATATTTCACATCGAAGAGACACGCGACACGAGAGTTTCACACCGAAGAGACAAGATGCACGCGGCACTGGTTTCTTTGCTCAGTTTGCATGATTGTACCGATATAATTGAATTAATCAGTTTATTATTCACCCGAAAAGAACTCAATAGACATTGTTACATGTAAATTGCGTTGTAAAATTTGTGCAAGTTATTGAAACTTGGGAGAGGCATGTGGTGCATGAGAAAACAGAAATAATATGCACTGACCTAAAACTGTATACCCTAGACTTTTCAGCCTGAATAAAGCGAATACCTAAACACTAGAGAAATGGTTCTCAACCTTCGTGAATCCATGTCACGGTATTCTTTTTTAAGTCAATGCTCTTAACCGAAGAATTTTCTTGGTAAATCTTTACAGTATTAAAGATTTTATGCATGAATTAACATGTACCTATGAAATTAAATATTGATAAATAAATTCTAGCATAATCATAAAGAGTAATAATAATTTGATTACGTGTAGGATTGTTGACAAAGATAAAAATATGGAAGACAAAATGATAACGTCGTCTCCTTGTAATTAAGTGATACAGGGTTCGATAACAGGTGTAGGCACCGGGCAGATCAAGTTCTGATTAGTCTATTGTGCATAATATGGACTTAAAAAACGAAAACTCACAACTGAAATATGATATTGGGATTATGAGAGTTGTGAACCACTTTCAGCAGAACATTTCGCTGCTTAGTATAGTTGATAGGAGAGCACGGTATCGGGTCGCGGTCCGGCGATTGATAAACAATGCACTAGAGTACTTTACCATGTTGACTAATATATTTTGGACTAAAGTACCTCCATATGCTGGCTTTTTCAAAAAAAAAAAAAAAAAAAGAGTCAGGTAAATGACCAAAACATGGCCTCTTTGCAAGATGTTGAAGGCAAATTACAGGTGATAACTGCATCAAAAAACTTGATGAAGCGAAAAGAACGTTGTGTTTAAATCTTAAAACATTGTGCATATCGATACTTTGTTATATCAGCAAATTAGAGGTTCAAATATGATCCCGGCTGGGCTATCTTCCAGAGTATAAATATAGATCGTTGGAAAGAAGCATTCATTGCAATACTGCGCACACACAAACAACAAACTGACGCCATACGCTGCACGGTATTGAGAAAACTGAACAGTCCGAGAGACACGGAAGCGACACGCGCATCTTGACGTGTCTATTCGGTTCAAAAGGTTGCATTTATTACTGAGTGTTGGCTTCCAAACGACACGTGTCTCGTGTCACATGTCGCGTGTCGCGTGTCTCTTCGGTGTGAATTCTCCCTTCGAGTTAGGCAACACACACATCGCCTTGCAGGGAAGCGAATATTTCAGGATCTAGGTGTCCCATCTTTATTTCCGGTGACTGTACAGAGGAATGCGATTTTCTGGATTCCAGATCCACTCTAGGTATGCCCTTGATTTGTACACGTCAATATAGAGTTTGTGAAGCAGTGCTTTGACCAGTCAGCATACAAACGAGGATCAGTGTAGCACACGCACTGGGAGAACTGTATGTCCACAACCATTCAGGGTCTGACAGTTGCACGTAGGCGGCACTGAAGGAGCATTACATTTTTTGGGCTGAATCCAAACGGTATCAATCCTTTGACAAGGTGGAGCCTGCGCCACCGCAAATTAATCCTTTCTGGCAACCTATGTAGAAAAACAGTCTTGATGTGACCACCAGACGAAGTGGAGCCTGAGCCACTCATAACTCTCACTGGCAACTTCATGTACAAGAGATCCTTGTGGCCGACAGACGAGGTGGAGCCGTGGCCATTGAGAATAATCCTACAAGGCAACAATTTATTCTCTATATAGACACCATCTCCAATCACATCATGTGTCCAGCGATTGCAATGTGATTTAGTAGATTACGCACTACCCTGAAGACGGAGGCAGAATCAGCCTCCGAAACGTTTGTAATTTTGTAAAAATAACACAGTGGTTAAAAGTCCAAAACTAAGAATGAGATAGAATGTAGTCTTTTTTTCCTCCGACTGAACTAAGATAAAGGTTTTGTCTCCTCCCCTCTAATCAGAGGGTGTGCGCACGCCTATGCCCAGTTTTAACATTATTACACACGCACGCACCTCCCCCCCCCCCACACTACACACACGCCGTTTTAAAAAACGTGTCATCCATTTCTAATCAGGATTGTGGATTTGTCCGAAGTCACTTCCTCCTACCAGCCACTCCCTTCCAAACACCCACCCGCTTTCCAACCCAACAACCCGTTCCGAAATTACGACGTGCAACATCCATTGATGAGGTGTGCGTTTGAATGCGATTCCCGATATACATGAAATCTCATTTAAATCGCAAATAGCTCTCCCGTTGGGGATTTTGTCACACGACTTGTCGGGTTGCAACAAATGAATATCCACTCAGCCGCTGACAGAGGCTGCGAATGAGAAATATTTACCGTGGGTGACTCATATCTGGCGTTCTGTTCAATCGGATTTTTGTCTCCGGAACATGACCCGGTTACGTCAATTAACAGCCACAAAGAAGGAGAGGAGGGGGGATGATTAAAAATCGCGTCACCAGCTGATGCTGATGTGAAATTAAAAATTAATTTCAGTGCATAACTATGATTCACAACGGCATTACAAAGGTTTCTGTAGAATATATGAGAGACAGCAGTTCGATTTCTGAGTACTAAGCTGACATTTGTCTGTGTTACTAGGCGTAACTGGGCAGGGGCAGCAGGGGCAACGCATCTTGGTCCCCAATAACAACCCATATGCCCAGTTCGAATATTTTCTGTTATGAGAGTTGAATATACTTTTAAAGAGTTCAATGGTTTTGGACACTCGAATTTGCTAATTTCTACTTCCACCTTGCTATTGTAACTTTGATTATATAATCTCCTTTTCTAACATGCTTCAGCAGATCTGTACGCGACTATCTTTAGAGTAATTGTAAGAACTTTCCCTGTCAAGCAGACTGAAAGGCATACATGTGTGTATGCATAATTACATTTTCTTGAAGTTATTTTAATACTATTTTAGATATTTCATTCATCGTGATATAACTTGTGTGCCCGTGTCTGTGGACATATAAAAAAAGGAGTACATGTACTTTGTGTTTAATGTATTAACTTATAATTTCATGTGTATGGTCGAGTAGAAGAAAAGGCCTTGTACAGCCTTAACCCCGCCATTTGAAATAAGACGCTTATAAATAAATAAATATATATATGGAATTTGTTCCTCTTATATTTATTTCTGGAAGCTATAAAACATATTTATATATACTCCTTCTTTATACCCTGAAGGTATATGTGGGGATGTGGAAATAAGACCGAACACATTCACAAGCTCGGTCATATGTGGAAGTGCTGTGATCATGACCACGCTCAGCCACATCTATTATCACAGTTATCAATTTATTAGAGGCTGGGTGAACTCCAGAACCTCTCAAACGTGAAAAAAATCCTACCTGTACACATCCACACCGAGAAACGAACCCGGGTCTCTTGCGTGGCAGTCAGGTGTCCTACTACTGGACTCCATGGCGCAACAGCCCTGCGATGGCAAGGATCTACCAAGGGACTTTTTCATTGGATGACACGTGTCAACGTATCGAATCTCATCGTTGCTGTTTCTGGCTCCATTTATATCTAAGTTGAAATGTTACTTATAAAGTGACAACGACTTAATATAATGAAGGAATGGCGACAAATGGGAGACAAACGTAAAGAAAAGATGAACTAATCATTAATATTGTGTTCAGACGAAGGAAAGTACATAGCATTATCTGCTGTTCGACATTTTTATGCAGTATTTCTACATTTGAACAAGTCTGCTTCATATTTTAATATCAACATCAAATTGGAACTAAAGCCTTAAGTTAAGTGTTTTCCCAAAAGCATTTCATGTCATTCTTGGCATTCTAATTTGTTCCCTCATTGGGGTGCAAGGGGTGACTCTTCCACCCTGTACTGCATTTTGAAGGCTAACTAACCTCTGCCATCTGGTCCAATGGCCAGTATAATCTTCTATGGGACGTGCGTTCTGTGCAGGCCACATGTGTGTTCGATTGTCCCTTCGTGTACTTCATCTCATCACCTTTCGCCCTCATCTTCGAAATTAGCCAAAACTGGCAGAAACGAGAAGCTAAATAAATGAATTCACTCTATCAATCATTCCCACTGTCTCTTTGTAACTCATCCCAGTGTCTATTCCTTACTGTCGTCATGGTAAATACAAATACTATATATCTGCATCAGCATAACACGATCAATGGTTATACTTGACCTCATATGTTGTCTATTGAAAAAAAGAGTACGTGGTAGAGTTACCTTGAAAAAACTGGAAGAATTCAGTTCGAAAGGAAACATTTCAGAAAGCATAACCTAACTTTCTGCATCGCGCTTCGTGTATTCTTCTTTAATATGTTCCGTGCGCGGGCAGTGGTATATATTCAAACGACAGACCGAGAGAGAAGAAACCGAGAGCTGCTTCTGCCCTCCATGCACGTACGTTTTGCGATATAGGCTACCGCATAAAAACGAGAAAGTCAATGGTGCTTCGAGGACGGCTGCAGAATTTTTTTTCTTTGACTTTTTGCAAGAACCGCAATCGTTGAGGGGGAATCTTTCATCTCTTTGAGCGGAAACCGATAAGTGTAATGGAAAAGAGCTGTATTTTTTATACAGCACGGAGCATCCAACATGGGGAAGATCGTTGTTCTGATATTTCCCATGTGGATAATGCCACCTTTTTTACTATATGTTCACTCTGACATACATGTACTTACATTTATATGTGGATACATGATCCACTGGTCTGTTATTTATTCAGTTGTTGAATATTGAAATTTCACAGCGATAGTACTGAATTGCCGGTATGTTTGGTGTAATTCGTCACTATGTCTGTCTTGCTCTAGTAAAATAAAATGAAATAATGTGTTGAAAACTGAACCCAAAGATAATTTATACATTGTAACTTACGACTTGATTTGATTTACACTGGATATTTGTTATTTAGCGTAGCTTGTCTGCCACTTTTGACTAATCTCGACGATGATGATAAATAATGATATCAAGTTGATGATGGGATACTCCCAATGAACACGCATCCCCCTTTGCAGGATTCAAACCCGAGACCCCTGGCGTCGCAGCGCACTGTACTGTACAGCGTTAGTTTCGGTATCGACCTTCGTGGTGCAGTGATTAGCACACGTACTATGACGCTAGGAGTCCCGGGTTAGAATCTCGGCTTGATCATGGCTATTCTTTGTCAGAACAAACACCCTTCATCAATTTCATCATATCATTTACTCATCCTCACCATTGCGATTAGCCAAAAGTGGCAGAAAAGCGGAGCTAAATGGGGAAAATACAAATACAGTTACTTTCGAATATTTGTATTGTTTACCAGTAGCAATAATAAGACAGAAAACTAAGCTAATAGTGTAAATGGTTGTCAGTCAAGTTATCCTAATTCATTTAATTTCATTATTTTCATTTATTCACATTTTTAACAGAGCTGGAAATAGATCTACATCGTTTAGCTACACCCAAAAATATATTCTCGATGTTTGTTGATTCCAAATGTTGTGGCAACGTACGCAACCATAATTGATGTAACACGATACGTAATCAGGCGTTAAATGACTCTACGAGTATCCTTGGTGGTGTTTACCAGCCGATGGTGTAACAAAACTCCTGAAATAGTGATTAACAAGGCTAATTATGCATTAACACCAAAACGATTATCTTTGTAACATTAAGTTTGAGTTATTTGCAGTAGCATGTTTCCATGGTTACTTCAAATAAACAGCCTAATTATTTAAAAATACAGTAAAACCTCGTTAATCCGGACTAATGGGGGTGATAAGTTGACCAGTTTATCGAAAGTCCGGATTAACTGAAATAACCTAAAAGAACAGTAGAAAGTGCATTAAAACTCCGTTTATAGCAACAAAACACGTTTATTATGGTGTATTTAAAGGGCATAGGCCTAAATACACTATACAGTACAGTACAAAGTCTGCGGGAAACAGAATTTCATCAGTGGTTGACTGCCTTTTCTTTGGGAAGTTCTCATGTTGACTTTCAACTACATGTAAAACCTTGCATTCTGCTTTTTTTTTGCCTTTGGCCTGTCCGGATTAAGCGAAGTCCGGCTTATTGGGGTCCGGATTAACGAGGTTTTACTGTATATAAAATATGTTACACATGCTTTTTGATTCTTGCTCCCATTTCAAGTACCCCTCCAAATATTATCAATATTATAGCAAGAAAATATGTATATATACTGGGACTGACGAAAATACACATGACTTTGGAGAGTGATGATGTCTGTAAATGAATGTTAATAAAATCCTAGTTGCAGAAATGTATCCAGTATTATATTAGAAGGAGTGAGAAATAAATAATAACTTCAAAAAAGGAAGGTACAAATGTTTAGGCAACATCTTTTTTATTCCGTTCTATAGAAACTGAAGTGCATGTACTGTGCATGACAGTTGACAAAACAACTTAATGTATCAGACATGAAGAGAAGCAAAATGAAAATCTCACAATGTTCCTTTATAATTCATTGAAATTTGGAGCACAGGACAGCCATGCCCTCACCAAAAGGTTAAAAATGAAGCGGATATTTCAAAACTCTAAATCTAGCTTCGAGATACATTTTGCATCCAAAATTTTCATTATTTGTGGTAACTGTGAATGTTGGGATTGGTTAGGAGACCACATAAATTTCAAGCATCAATCAATCTGCCCGAAACAGGTCGATACGTCGCCGATACGAAGAAAATTAAAGCCTTGCTTCATTGCAGAGGTTTGTTTATTTTTTTATTTCCCGCACCACCTCTCCTTCCCCCCCCCACCCCTTTCCCTAACCAAAAAAGAGAACCTCGCGGGAACGAAACCACAATCGAGCTGGGGAAATTCGTCTCTGGTGAAATGAAAAATCGTCAAACGGTGTAATTCCAAAGTTCTGCCTCTGCTCAAAGTTCCGCAATGTCATTGGAAAAACTTTCGCGAAAGCAGTCATCAAATATTCATGTCAACTCTTACATCAGGAAAGGGAAAAGGGGAACCGTTGTTGTCCATTCTAATAGCGAGGATTCATCTCGCGACGTTTCAAGGTCGTTACTTCTGAGATTTAAAGTCGCCTGATTTGAAAACAGTGTGTTGTTATGTTATCGTTTTTTGTTAGTTTATCCATCTGTAGCGATTCGTTTCATGATTGACTTTATTTGTTTTTGTTTATTTCACTTCGTTTTTCTGATGATGTGATGATATTGATTAAGGGACGGTCAGAATCGGGATTCGAATCCCGGGCCACTGCTGTCGCAGCGTATGAGTTTCTCCATACAATATATTTACAATCATCGACATACATTTTCACTGCTGACAGCTATGCCACGAAAATATGAAACAAAACGATCAATTTATTTTAATTCGAAAATTTTTGGTTGCTCTTTGTATGGGTTGGAAGCTTGTTTCAAACTGAAACTTCCGGTCTTCTCAAAGGTGTAGTAGAAACACCGTCGCATTGTAACCAAGGGGTTACTCTATATAATGATTTCGGTCTTAACTTCAACCTGATTTTTCTCATGACTATGCAATCTGTATATGTGAGGCTCATTTGGAACATTTTGTACTGTAGATTGCAGGTTTTTCCTTTAAATAGCATATTTATATAGGCCTTCAGAAGAATATCCTTTTTTACTTTATAACATCAGCCAGATGTTTGTGGAAGTTTTGTATTCCCGTTAAGGCAGTACATTCAGTATTCACGGGTCATAATTATGAGGTAACCTAATCAGAAGTATCTCAACATGTTACTGAAACATTTCCTACTTGACAATTTCTTCAGTTATGGGAGAAAACATAAGTTTGTTGGAGAATTTAGCAATGTTTTGTCCAGAATAATTCTTACTCTGTATGTAATATGATCTTCCAGAATGAGGACACCTCATCATCACACATTTCTTATTTACATTGACCCTCGTAGGAAAAAGTACCCCAGCAGATTCGCAGTCAATAAAAGGAAAGCCGAAGGTTCTCTCCCTCTGAACAAACTCTCGGAACTTCGACCTTTAACATGAAAGAAAGGAAGGTGAAAAGGAAGAGTATTCAACCCCACTGCACGGGTAAAAAGCCAGGAGAACCACCGTCAGCCGGATAATTATCCATTATCTTTCAGAGCACGTGCCTCATACCTTCGCCTGGTAAACAACCTTCTGCTGAATAAAGGGGTTTGAAGGCAGGGATTGGGTCTAATTAACACGTTATGGGTCCGAGGTGCGTTCAATTAGGATACACCGACGGCGTATCTTGGCTTCTGATTGATTAGAATTCCGAGCAGCGATCCCGGTTCGTGGGAGGGCATCTCAGCCTCAGCCTCCGGAAAGGATCTGCCGCGTTTGACAAGATGAATGGTTCCGCACCTCTGTGGCTGGTCCTTTCGATGCTGCCGAACATCTCTGCCTCCCAGTTTTATCATAAATTCCGCACCTAGTGCTATTTTTTTTACCGCTTTTGGCTACCAAATGCAGACAGTTTTTTTAATGTCAAATATGCTTTACACTAAACTAATAAAATTAAAAGTGACAAATGTCTGTCAGTTAAAACCCAATTTAATTACCATAAATTCAAATGCGTGAACCAATTTCCTTTTGTCAACGGAAAAATGCATAATACATCAATCACACGCAAAATTAGTAGGCACGACGAGTGGTAATGTAAAAATAGGGGCAAAAAATGGGCGAGATGTTGGTTAAAAGCATGAACTGTCCCTTTAAACACAGTACTAGTGCCTTCTCAATAAGTGCTTTTAGCAAGACAGATTATTTGTTGTTTTGTTACACAGTGTAGTAATAAATTACACTAATAACATCGATTTCATTTTATGGTCATTTTAACCTTTCTAAAGTGACATCTGTGACCAGTTTTGAACTCATAAAAATTCCTATTACATCAGTTGTTTTACAAATTTTAGATGTATGTGATTTTACATTACATCACATTTAAATATTAATAATTTCGCCTATTTCCCCTGTCCTATGCTATACGCTGAATTTCTGAATAAATCGGTAAAGACTCTGGGTAAACACAATTTTAGTCTGTACAAGGACATTATGTAATTGGTAGGGAGAAACAATAACAAGAATTTGCTTGTTTGAATTGTTGTTTTAAGTCTACTTTATACACAGAAAGGCTAATCGAAACTGCACCTACAGTTTAAAGTGGGACCCGAACCACCGTGCAATGTGCCTCTACAGGGTATCGAACCAGGGACCCCTTCATTACAAGGCGACCACGTTACTACTGCGACATACATCTTATTATGAAGGAGAAAGTAACACTGCATATTGAAATAGCATCCATGAAGTGATGCTTAGATTGGGACTACCAAGTTATGGCTCTACCGAATGAGGACTTTCTATTGATGCTTAGAAACTAAATTTCACAAATATCCTCCTTGACGCTTCACCAAATATCAGTGTTTCATCTGTGGAAGGTACAGCAGAGCAAGGTCACAGCACTGATCACATAAGAAGTGGACTCCAAATGTGATTTGTATGTTACATTTTCATGTCACAAGTGACATCGCCTTGTTGCAAGCATATTACGCCACATGTAAGATTACTATTCTGTTGCCAGGAGCAAATGGTGGTTTACACACATTTTAATTGATACGTTAGATTTTGTCCACAAGGAATTACTATTCGTTTTGGAGATTTCGGTGAGCTGTAACCGGTACTCTAAGAAAATGTTGTGTGTGGATATATGATGTGAATAGAGGCGACACTTCTCTGGTCTATTAATTTCCTACTGACATTATAGTGACATGATCTGTATGACTGATGAGCGCACAGCAGATTGGTAAGTGAAAAGGCATGTTGTGTTTTGTACGTCATCTTGAACTGCGCAGGCGCCAGATGTCTCTTCCTAACAGCTAATCATCATATTTCGTTACTGAATTCTTGGGAATGTGTGGGTGTTTGTGGTGGGTTTCATAATGTCAAGACTTGCGCAACTTTTCCTGACTTCACTGAATCGAAATACAATTTACCATATTTGTGTTCGTCGACAAGTGCCTAGTATCCAACTTGTCTTGCCAAATGAAAGCCACTTGCGGAACTACCCGTGCGGGGAAGTAGAATTTTCTCTTTTAGCTCGAAACGCAGCACTGGAAGATGATACGTGTAATACAGGATTAATACAAAAACTTGCATTGAGATTTTGTTTTAAGTTCACGTTATAGACAGATAGGCTAATCGGGACGAAACCTACAAAAAATGAAATCCGAACTACTCTGCATCTCCACTAGGTGTAAAACCGCGACCCTTCGATTTCAAGACGATGACGTTACAACTACGCCATCGGGTATCCCCAATAACTTGTAATTTTTGGCTTTATTCTTTAATCTAATTGTTACCTGCCTGACGCTTACAGTTATATGACAAAATAGGAACTGTCGAGTATGGTAGTGATGACATCCTTCGAGGCGGAGTGGTTAGCCTATAGAGCTCCACGACGCCAGGTGTTGCGTGTTTGTTCGATCCTAGTTAAGACGCGGATGCTTATTTGTCTACCTCTACGAAGGTAGAGAATTAAGTCAGGTTGATGGGAAAATAGGAGAAAGAGAATCACACTGAAAACTACTACTTTGTGGCTTCATCTTTTTAAAAATATGGTTAGCACTCTCGTCTTTCGTGTTAGCAGTCCCGAGTTCGATTCCCGTCAGTAGCTTCAAAATTTCGGTGTTTCAGTATCGTGAGGACAATTTGAGTTCTATTTGAAAGCAATAGGATCTGACTCAGCTCTTGAAAACTAGAAAACATCGGCGATGAAACTGGATGCGCTGATCATGTATCACCCAACGAGATACCTGTTCGCCAGGCCTTGGTCCTCCACGAGCTGCGTGCGCGACATTTTTTGTTGTTGTTTGTTTAATAGGACAAAATAATCACCCGTGGCATCAAGTTTGCGTTAGTTCATTATCGCCTTCATCCTTTAAACCCCGCTTAAGCTGTCGTTAAAAGGAACAATAGGGAAATATGAAGAGGCAGAGAAAATTTAACGGCGCGTTTAAGTTCATTCTGCATCTCCACCTTCCTCCACAGCCCAAAGTAGTCGAGCGACGTGTTCTTCTGGTGTTTCGCGGAGGCGGTCTACGGAGCAGACCGGCGGCTTTGCAAGAACCTACGCTGCTCTTGTTTACTGCGGGCGGTTCCTGGTCTCACTAATTTGCGCGAATTTATTCTCCGGTCGGGGAACGTCATTTGGCGCCGCGTGCCCGGCTCGCCACTGCATGAAGAATAGCCTCTGTTGCGGTTCCTAACTTCCGCTCCGTTGCTAGGCTGCAGCAGGAACACGTGTTCTTTCCGAACTGCAAGTTTACGCCAGTGGTTGGCGGTGGGAGGCGTTTTAAGAACGGGGCTCTTCGTTTCAATCCCGGGGCTACCGGCTGTCGTATCTAATAAACATCAGTTCGGAATAAAGGAGTGTTCTTTGGAGATTTACGGGCCTATGAACAGTGAATACATAGGCTGTTTCTTTCTTTCATGTATTATCTCTCTCCCTCTTTTATATAATTTAATAATTTTCGCTAAATTACCATGTCTCCTTTTTTTCTGGATCTGATTCTTCATCTTCCTCCCTCTCTCTCTCCGTCCCAGTCTCATTTTCTTTCTTCCTTCCTTCCTTCCTCTTCTCCCTAGTTCTTGCTCCATCACATAATTTATCTCCCTTCCTTTCTCTCCGTATGGCTCTACTTGTCTTAATTTCAATCACGTTCTATTACTTCCTTTCTCAATCTCAAACTTCATATCTCTGTCTCATTATACTTCTAATTTTTTCGTTCATTGTCTCTTTCTTTCTTTCGCGGCCCAATTATTAATCTTCTTCCTTCCTTGGTCTTCTTCATCTCTTCCTCTCTCTCTTTCTCCGTCTCAATCTCTATTTATTTTCAATTCTTTCCCTGTCTCATTCTTAATTTCTCTCTCTCAGTTTCACTCTACTTTTCATTATATCATCCACTGTCTCTTTCTTCTTTTCCTTCCAGATCTAGTTATTCATCTTTTTTCCTTCTCTCCGTCTCACTCTTTACTCGTATTACTTCCTTTACTATCTGTTTTCTTCCCCGGTCTAATTCTTTATATCTCTCTTCGTCTCACTCTCTCATTCTTTTTCATTCTTTCTCGGTCTAATTTTTCATCTCTCTGCCTTACTATTCACTTCTCTTTCCTCCTTCTCCGTCTCCCTCTTTCTTCGCCCGTCTCATCCTACTTTCGTGTTTTCTATCCATGTTATCCTCTTTCTTCTCCTGGTTTCAATCTTCATCTCTCTTCCCTTTTCCCATGCATTACTTCATGCGTTCCTTCCTTACTTTTCCTGTGTATTTCTTCCTCTTCCAGTTTTATTCTTCATAACACTCCTCTCTTCTTTCGATCTCACACTATTTTCCTTTCCCTTTCACTCTTCATATCGCTCTAAGAATGCATGTGAAGAACATATAGAGGCTACATACTCACCAACAAAAGGAGCAAGGAGAAATTGACTGCTTAAGTCACAGGAAAGCCGAAAGCCTCAGTTGCTGGATTTTGCAATGAAACTGCTTAACCTACCTCTTAAAATACTGGGAAATCAATAATTCTCCAACCTATAACTTCTCGCTGCTCAAAGAAACACGAAGCAAAGAAAGCGTAAGAAGGAAGAAACACAAACTCTCCAAGTCGTCTTCTCAAGCGTCCTTACCAATCTCCTCTCCCAGTTTGGTTTCTCATCGCTGAAATTTCTGATGGAAAAGAGGATGGAAGATTTCCGCAAGCAGCCGGACTTGCAAACCTGTTCGTCATATCGAGCCCGGAACCGACTATCCGTGGTGTCTGTCGCCATGACGACCTCTGTATGAGATCAGGGCGCTGTGCAGGAGAGCAGAAGGCGGAAGGAGGCTGCAATTTGTCTCAGATGATCCCGAGGATTCTATGAAAAGTTAAATGGAGCGAGGGGCTCTGTTCATCACTTCGGCCGCCATTAAAAGGACTACCTTGCTTTCCACTTGACTCACCTGAGCGCCGGTTAAAATGGGAAGGAAGGCGAAATGGAAGAACGTACGGGTCTGTGCTTCTTCTGCAGTACAAAAGAGATGTACGGTTTCCAGCAAGCAGCGAACGTGCTTGTATTTTAATTATCTGCTTTCACTATCATCCGAACGTTTATGCTGTATCCTATGGTTCAGTAAATTTGCTGCAGCCGCTGTTTCTTTTGGATATCACTTTAGCAACCTGTGGGCAAATAGGCTATTTGGGCTACACTCATGTCTAAAGTTCTTCCGACCAGGAAAAAGAATGAATGTCCCTGTTTCCAAGAGATCTAGTGTAATATGAAACTACACAGTCATGTGACAAGACTTCACCTAGTTTATATTCCCCTTGTGGAAGAAAAATACTATACGTATTTTCCTCAGGGACATGAGTCATTCTCTGATTAATCAATATATTACGGCCGACTAACTTGACAGTCCTACGACCCCCGGAGACCCAGATTCGATTCCCGGCCTGGGCAGCGGTGTTTATTGTGGGTTTCCCTTCATCGATTTCATCACTCACTTTCATCGTCGCGATTAGTAAACGTGGCAGAAAGCCGACGCTAAATAACAAATCAAATCAAATTAACTCTTTACGGATCCTTTGCTTAACAAGATAGTTTGCACTGATAGAGATTACTTACTATATGTATATAATACATTTTGCCAGATCGCGGTGGCTCAATGTCGACCTCCGTGGCGAAGTGGAGTGTCGACCTCCGTGGCGAAGTGGTGTCGACCTTCGTGGCGAAGTGGTTAGCAGAGCGCGCTACGACGCCAGGGGTTCTGGGTTCGAGTCCCGGGTAAGGCATGGGTATTTGTGTTCGTCCAGTTGATAAGTAACAAAGAAAATGTAAGAATTGAAATGTGTAAAAGTGAGGAAAAGAGTGAATGGTGGGAGATACCTCCTTGTAGGGGGCATTTCCTTTAAAAAAAAAAAAAAATTAAAAAAAAAAAAAAAAAGTGGTTAGCAGAGCGCGCTACAACGCCAGGGGTTCTGGGTTCGAGTCCCGGGTAAGGCATGGGTATTTGTGTTCGTCCAGTTGATAAGAAACAAAGAAAAATGTAAGAATTGAAAAGTGTAAAAGTGATAAAAAGAGTGAATGGTGGGGGATACTTCCGTGTAGGGGGTATTTCCTTTAAAAAAAAAAAAAAAAAAAAAAAAAGTGGTTAGCAGAGCGCGCTACAACGCCAGGGGTTCCGGGTTCGAGTCCCGGGTAAGGCATGGGTATTTGTGATTGTCTGTCCTGAAAAAGTCCTGAAATAGAAATATGAATGAAATGATATGAGTGAATGTGATGGGGGAAGCTTCTGCTTAGGGGGCTTTCCTTTTAAAAAAAAGAAGAAAAAAGTCGGTAACGCGTGTGACTACCATGCTAAAGATCCCGGGTTCGATCCCCGTCCGGTTCAAATCCGGGAACTTTTCTAACGATGGAAGCGGCCCCGGCGCCCACCCAGCGTCGAATAACATGGGTACCTAGGGGAAACCCTGGGGGGTAAAGGCGGTCAGGGGCGTGATGCTAATCACATCACCCCCACTCACGACCGGATCAAGAAAGTGTGGGGCGTTACCCCCACACCCCCTATACGCCTTCATGGCGTAGTTCTATGCACAGGGGAGCACTTTACTTTACTTTTTATCTTTCAATTGACTCCTGACGAATATTTTGCCTGCTTCAAATCCAACCTACGAATGCTCCTCGTCTGAACCTAACGATTTTGATTTGATTTTCTTAATTTTACTTCGCCTTTGTGCCACTTTTGGCTAATTTGCGAAGATGGGGATGAGTGACGATATGATGAAATTGATGAATGGACACTCACAATATCCATGCTTATGCCAGGATTCGAACACGAGACTCCTGGCGTCGTAGCGCGATGTGCTAACAACTCCGCCACAGAGGCCGGCCATCTGAACCTAACAGACTAAGGTAGTTCGTCCAAGGATGGTTCCTTGGAGACCAAAATAAGGGGTTCACCTTAGCCGTATCAGATTTAACCCTCATTGCAGGAGGGTAGGTCCAGTTTTCCAATGATTCATGGCCAATTCACAGATTCCCAATTCACAGACTGCGTGAATTCCTTTCCGATTCACGGATCATGACCCCCGGCGGAGTGTGACACGTGCAGTCTTATTGATACTCTTCCAGATGCACAGATT
Organism: Lepisma saccharinum; assembly: GCF_977018435.1. Classification (NCBI taxonomy): domain Eukaryota; kingdom Metazoa; phylum Arthropoda; class Insecta; order Zygentoma; family Lepismatidae; genus Lepisma; species Lepisma saccharinum. Next base: position 2,856,490 of record NC_139239.1, read on the forward strand.
TCTCCCCAACCCCAGTCCACAATACGCGCCCACCTTCTCGAAGGAAGTACCTTACCACTTCCCCACAAGCAACTTCACGAATTCATTCAATAAACACACATGCATTGACGTGGTTGTGCGAAGTGAAGATTTTGTGATCCAAGTGAAAGTTGTTTGGTTTATGCGATATGGACCCTGGAAGAAATAATGATGGAGGTAAGTTTTATTGATATGTAAACTGCGTTACATCCACGTTACTTACCTTCTCAAATAGCGTTATGACCTAACCTAATCTCTTACAATCAAGAAAGTTGGGAGAGGAGGGGCGAAATCTATGACTTGGGAAAAGGTTCTTCACGTGTCACACTCCGCCTAAGGGAGGGGGGGGGGTCATAATCGGTGAATCGGGAAGAAATTCAGGCAGTCTGTGAACTGGGAAGTCACCTTCCCAATAGGCGACTAGTAAGAGGTAGAGCAAAATTGCAATGACAAGGATTCTGAATACGCATGTGTGTAATCCTGTTCCTGATACAAATGTAACCCAGTAATGAGAAGGGGTGAGCTAAGTTGAGTGGGTTACCACTCTAACAGAGACCTAGGATGTTGTTCTGCTTCTCTATTTCAGGTACCCATGTTGGGTCGATCGGTTGGGTGTCGGTGATAGATGATGATAGATCAGTAACAGATGATATTTGACTAAAGAGCAAACACTAAAATCGAACAGATCTTTTCAATAAAGTGCAGTTTTAACATGTCATTGACAGTAATAAACATGTAAGATGAAATGTATGTAACTATATTTATTAAACATTTATTAAGAAGATTAATTACTCGAGAGTGTGATTATTTGTTTCTTAACAAGCATGGAATACATAAACAGCCAAAGCAGATTTACATTTGTCAACGTTGTTACTGGACGCGCGACGTTACCAAACATTGGAGTGTATACTTCCCGAGTCCCACCAGAGAACGCTCCCAAAGAAGATGATTGCCATAAATAAATATCGCTCAAGATCCGCCAGCAATTGGGTGAGCAATCAGTATGGTAACTCCCAGATCAACATAATAAACGTTGTGAATGATTATGTAACTTCATACAGTCTACGCTGTGGTTGTTCTGCACCTTGGCCGTGCAGTCTAAGGTATGTGACTGGCCCAAAGATCCACATTTATTTAATTTATTATGTTTTGTTTAATTTTTTGTTTAATACGCATGATGATATATCTATGTTATCAATTTCTGTTTTGTTATATTTTGGAAAACGTTGTTGCATTAATATGATATATAATTAATTATTATCACATTCTTGATAATGTAAAATTACGATGTATACATTTCTATATACATTTTTGACCATAGTAACGATAAAGAAACAAAACATAGTAGATCAATAAGTGATAAAATATATGGACATTTTAAATAGTGACGTCCGAGTTTCATTGAAGTTATCAAAATCCTAATTGCTATTTCGTAAAGTGAATACTAGGATGCTTCGTTGAAGTTCAAGTAAAAGGCTTGCTTCAGGTGTTATGCTTTGGGCTCCAGCTACGGGACGCTTGCAGGTTCGAGTCTCCTGGGAAGCGAAACAACATTTCTCCTAAGGTTTCGGCCAGTGTATGGGACCCGCGGCCACCGGCCATCATGAGGAAATTGGGGAGCTACGAATGAGTAGCATAACCCGGTCTTGAAGACATATTACAACGACTGACGATTCGTCGTGCTGACTACACGTCACTCCGTAACTGGTTGGATGATCTCTCATCTTGACAGGTGGGAGTTGGTATGTAGGCCCTGGCGCTCATGAGCTGTTGCGCCACAAGCTATAGTATGCTGTGGCCCCATTACTACTTGAATGATTGAATTAGGTTATTTTTAGTCGCTTTTCTACCCACGTTTGACTAATCTTGAGTCATTGCTACTTAAATAAGGCTACGGCACAAAATCTCTCAAATGTATATATATTCTGTTTTATGTAGTGCAACATCTGTCAACGAATTTAACCTTCAGAGTAGTAAACATTGCCTGAAAAAAGGTAAGAGATGAGGTATTTGTAGCTTTGGCACTTTGCCTGATGGGAGAGCCATTAGATAACTGCAGTGTTGCAGAGTACCACCAATTTCGTGCCTTTCCCTAACCAAAGATAGGGAGGGCTTCCCTCTAGCTAAACCGAAAAATGTAGACAGGTGCTTCCAACGTTCTGGATTTGAGATTATGGCCGGAGTCTGGAGATTACACCTGACTGCTGTAACAACGATTAATTCCGTCTCTGGGATACGAAGCGACGCTATCTCCGACCTCATCCCAGAACCAGATGGAATGGGAAATGGGCCCCTTTTCCATACGGCCATAGCAACTGAGCCGTAACTTACGGAATCATCCAATTTTCTCCTGACGTTCATACACGATGATGCTGGTATCTCCGGGAAGCTGATCTTCGCCTGTTTCGCTAGGGACTTATCTCTCGCTGAAGCCGAGCCATTGCATTAACTAACCAGACGTGCCAAAAGGAAGCGTTGTCGTTCCCATCGCCTTTCTCTTTTTAACTGCTCGGAAAGGTCATTGTGAGCTGGACATCAGATTCAAAAGCGAATGGCGTATTGTCCCTCGTTCACTCGCCTGAAAGGGGAGAGTGAGTGCTTTCCTAGCCAATGGAAAGACCATATCGAACGCACTTTTTGTTTGAAAAAACTTCCTTTTCCTGTTTCAGCCTGACGTTTTTTTTTCACAAGTAGATGATCGTAACTGATAGGACAGTGGGGCTTCGGATCTCACCAATGAAGTTTCCAGGTTCGATTCCTTGTGTAGGCATGGATGTTCTTTGTTACTTTCCCTTCATCCTCTTCATCTAATAGTTACTCATCTCCAAAAGCAAATTGCGACCTTCGAGTTCCCTCTTTGGTTCACCAAACACGTGAAAGTCTGGTGGTGAAAGGTCTAGACTGTAAGAAGGGTGCTGCAGTTGAGCTTCGCCAGCGTTTAGCTACATGTGACTTAGCATTGCTCAACAACAACATTGCACCACATAGCCTCCTTTGCGATACGAGTACAGGCCTTGTTTAGCACGCACTAATGCAGGATCATATCTAGTTCACAGAACAGAATGCAGCCTCACGGGTTATTACGTCATTCATCCGGATTGCCAAGTCAGTGGACGAGGCCATTCGATTTAAGGGAAGACTGGCTCTAATTCACTTGGCTCACCTTTATATTTTTTGTTGTGAATATTGTCTTATTTAACTAATTCGTGAGTAGGATATATAAATATAAAACTGCAGTACGAAGATACTCGTGTATTTTTCCTGTTCATAGATTATCTGTGTTGCCACAATTGCGGGTCAAGAGAGAGAGAGAGAGAGAGAGAGAGAGAGAGAGAGAGAGAGAGAGAGAGAGATAGAGATAGAGAGGAGGGGGGGCAGATTCAACTGCTAACACGTCGCGAAAATGGGTTGTTAAGACCTACACCAGGCTTCCTAACAACGTAGAATTGTAATATAAACCGATTTTCGCCAAGTGTTAGCAGCTGGATGTGCACCGCGCCAAAAACCCCACAATTGCACTTTATCATACAATAAGCTTCTGTTCGCTTACTAAACTATTGTCGAATAAGAAGTTGATTTTATTATGCTGTGACGGCAACCTCATAAACTAAGGTAAAAATTTAAATTTGTGTGAGCTAATAAGCAATAATTAACAACTTTTACATAAAAATAAATAACCAATGACGTCCTTAAAATAAGGGTAACAATCCTGATATATGTGTAACCATGTTCGCCATATCTTAAAAACTCTGAGAAGGAGTTCATGTAACAATTGTTTCAATATTTACCATTGATTGATTGTTTTGCTTTATTTTACTTCTCTTTTGTGCCACTTTTGGTTATTTTGCGAAGATGGGGACGAGTGATAATATAATGAAATTGATGAATGGATACTCACAAACTTCCAAGCTCATCGTAGCGCGATGTGCTAACCACTCCGCCATGGGTGGCTGCTCAATATTTACCATATTGTCAGCTTTGATAATGTGTATTTTAGGTGATGGAATTGGCAAGTTTTGTTGGAGTTCAGGGTAATGGATTCCTCATTCTACCCCAAGTATTTCAGTAGGGTAGGGTGCTAACACTATGTTAATACAAGCACCCAGTAGCGACGTCAGAAATATTTAGTTGAGGACCACTTCGTGGAAGTATTTGACATTGGGGCCTCATAAAACTTCTCAAGAGTTCGAAAGTTAATGAATACAGTAACGGCATTGCTGGTGCCAGTAGATATTGATAATCAATGGCTTTTCTTGAGGAGGTTGTGGCAAACACCTCCACCATTTCCCACTGGCTTAGTGAAGAGAAGATAACTGCAGTTACTCCATGAGTGGAAGACGCCAAAACTTTCCTTCTACGTATCGCCCGTCTAAACTACAACAAACTAAATAAACTTTTCCGCTTCCGAGGAAGAAAAGGAAAGCACCTAAGTTTCCGCCAAAAGTAAAAGCCATCATTTACACCCGCGGAATATTAAGCGCGTCAGGAACCTCACGTTATGGAACGGGCTCGTGATCGCGGCCAGGTGCCTCACCTGCGCACTCCGAGGCCTTCAGCGCTCGACGGAGGATTCGACGAGAACTGAAAGTTTCGGCTGCGGTAATACGGTTCACTTGGTCGGAACTTTGGGAAGAGAATTGTGGGGTGGTAAAATTGGGTGATTCCAGTTTCCATTCTTGAAACTCGACTTTACTTTCCAACTTTCCGAATGGTTATGATATGAAATCGATATTCCTTCTTTAGGAAACTAATTGGGAAAGCTGAAATGAGTAATCTTACTTCATAATTGTGTCTGTTCGCCTGCTCGAGTAAGTAACACATATCTTGGAAATATGTGCGTCGGGAAGGGGGGGGGGGTGGTCGAATTTGTCCGTGAACCTCCCCCCTTGTAATTGGTGTCGTTCACGTCAAGTTACAAAAAAATAAAAGTCGTTATTTTTATAATTTATAACAGAAATAAAGTGTAGTTAGTTCGTATTCGAACAGAATAATCAAATAAAAATGCATTGGATCGAAAGAATTAAGTGTAAAATAGACGAACTAGGTTAGTTTTCGTATTCCATTTAATCGAAACAATAAATGCTTCCACATTTTTCAAAATTACAAGAGTTTGTTTTATGTAAGAGTACGCATACATTTTATAACTAAAATTTTCTCTCTAACTTAAGTGTCTAAAAGTGAGATATAATAACTATGTGAGTATACTAATTGCATTGAATGTAAAAGAAAAGAAAAGAAGAAAAGGTTTGCTAGATATTCAACAATCTGGTGGATCGAAAAGAAGGAAGAAGGGCATAATAATAATAATTATAAAATTAGAATGAAATTGGTATATTTTTACCCGTTCATAATCGTTTTTATTGTATAATAACGACCATAAATATTATCAATAATATTATCATTGTTATTACATCTACTATTCAAGTGGGCTGACACCCCACCCGCTACAAATATTTCTGGCGATGCGCATGCTCGGAAACAAATCTAGTCATAAATTTAATACAGAGAAAAATCAACCATATGTTGTTCCTGAAAATAAATAAATGCTCATGGTATAAGTGACCAAGGATTACTGAACAGTATTTGCTCATGCAAATTGATTCACTAAACCGGAAGAAGAAATATTTAACGCAATTATCCTCATAGGGTTTATCCTCGAAATTAATTTGCATGAAGCATTGCGCTTAACGGTTCTAACTCCATGTTCCGTGATTCATATTAATTATTTACATTCATCTGTTTCGGCTAAAACTACGTGCCGAATCGATACATCCTCCATGCTGACATGAGTAAGATGATGTGTATTAAACAGGCTGGTCAAGCCGCTGATTTTGTGAAAGAGCGCTGTCGTATGGAGTGCTGAGCGAGCAGAAGTACTGTAGCGTTGAAAGAGGTTTCGTCGGTTGAGTTTGAACAGAGGGAACATTTCGTGATGTGATTTGTGAGTAACAGTGCAGAGCAGCATTAACAATCATTAATTTAGAAGGGCGCCTTCAACAAGCGGCTCCCCTTCTGTTCTGCTATTATTGGCTGACCTTGAAGTACAGTGTTCAGGCGGCAAGCTCTCCCTGCACGGAACGCTCTCTGGTTTCCACAAGTGCATGCGACTTTTTCAAGTCTCGTTTAAAGGGTCCCTAAAATGAAAGTTTGGATTACATATAACTTCCAAACCTATATTCTGTCCATCTGTACGACACTTAATCAGATCCATTAGGGAGGGGAAGGTATGTATTTTGAACAAAGTGTATCAGAAATAATAATAATATGAAAGTAATAATAATAATATAATATATATATGTGTTTAAATTAATGCATTAATATATTTTAGAGGTCTATTCATAACCAACCAAACCAAGTGTTAGGTAATAATTAAAATCTAATTATTCATAACTCGTTTGAACCAGTTTCCAAATTCAAGAACTTAGGAGTAATACTAACAAATGAAAATTATATTAAAGAGGAAATAAAAAGCAGGATTAATTCAGAAAATGCATGTTACTTTTCTCTACATAAACTTTTGTCTTCTCGTTTAATATCTAAGAAACTAAAAGTAATATACAAAACAGTATTTTTTGCTGTAATATTATGTGGATGCGAAAGTTGGTCCCTTACATTGAAAGAGGAACATACATTGAGAGTATTTGAAAATAAGATCCTTAGGAAAATATTTGGGCCTAAAAGGGATGAGGAGACAGCTGAGTGGGTAAGTTTACATAATTTAGAACAACATAATTTATATTCATGCCCAGATATTATTAGAATGATTAAATCAAGAAGACTTAGGTGGGAGATGTAACGTGTAACGAATGGGAGATGAAAGAAGAGTTTACAGTATTCTTGTTGGGAAATCTGATGGTAAGAGACCTGTAGGAAGGCCAAGACGAAGATGGAGGGATAATGTTGAGATGGACCTAAAGGAAATGGGTAGGGACGGAAAAGAGTATATAGATCTTGCTCAGGATAGGGACAGATTGAAGGCTTGTGTTGCTGCAGCCATCAACCTTCGGATTCAAGAAGGCTAGAGACTTAGTAAGTTAGTTAGGTCTATTAATAATGCTTAAATTAATTAATATTGTATTGTTATTATTACGTGAATAGTTAAAAAGAAGGTATAAAGAATAGAGATATAGCAGTACACATTCATTATCTAGCTTACTTGTAGTTAAGGCCGCCAATATCGAAAATGTGGAACAAAGAGTAGATCCAAAATGCTGTGGTGTTGATTGAATTAGGGTATTTTATGTCATTTTTTCGCCACGTCTAAACGCAACGATGTGGTTTATTGACGATATGATGATTTTTTTTAATATTAATAATTGCTAATACGTATAATTTAATTTATATAGAGACTATGTCTAAATGTGAATTAACAAAAAAAAAAAAAGACACACATTTTATAATGACGGCTCCTTCGGAATAGTTGGGACTGGGATTAAAATAAATGGACTGTCCCAACTAAATCGGGACGTCTGGTAGCTTTTCATCAATGGTTATAAAACTAAAACTACTCATTATTGCAGACTGAAGAATTCTGGAGCCTGCCTCTCTACACATACACAACAAAAAAAAAAGTTATTAGTTGGTCTTTGTGATTACGAGTCTGGAGCCATGAGCGCATTTTTCACTTGTCTTACGAGGTGCGTGCGTCGATGCGCGAGGAGCAATGTGCACGTCACTCCTAGAGAGTAAGTCCATTTTTTTTAGGGCAGGCTAATTACTAAATTAATCGAAAGATTTTAATCAAGTAATGTTGACGCTGGCCAGTGTTAGGTCGTGAAGACAACGCAGTTATAGAGAGTAACATAGAATTTTGAACTATTAGCACAGTTAGAAGTGTGAGTGAGTGAGTTGTTGTTTTAAGTCCACTTTATGCACAGATAGGTTAATCGGGACTGGACCTACAGTTTAAAATGGGATCCGAGCCACTATGTTCCTCCACCGGGGATTACAAGGCCCGTTGATTACAAGGCGACGACGCAACCACTGTGACATCGGGGAGGCACAGAGTTAAAAAAGTATTGGGCAGAAATTGTAATGAACGTTAATGCACTTGAGACGATAACAAAGACTGTTGTGAAGGAACAGTAGACGTTGATAGAGGAAGGGCATTGAAATTGCTGAAATTTCAAATTAAAGTAGTGGAAGTCGGGGAATGTGAGTAGTTGGGGAATATGAGCAGGTTGAAGCATTATCGCGCACACCGCCAAGAGGAGGATCGCGTTTTCGAGACCGACAGTTGGCACCACTACCAGTGCCCCACTAAATATCGTGAGCCTAGCGACAGTCTTTGTCGTGTCAGCGTCATTTTAATGAAAGTCTGTGAAAAGTTTTTATCAAAATGTAGTCTCCTAGTTATTTAGGAATATTTGTATAAAATATTGTTGTTAGTTGTTAGTCTGACAAAATTCCATAATAATCATTTCAAAACGTAGTTATTACGCTTTCTATTCAGAATGAAACTGTTTCGTTGCATGTAAGCGTTGTAGCACAGGAGATGGTAATTCAAATCATTGCGTCTGGGGAAATATGAACAGAGGTATTCGGGGTAATATGAGCAGAAATGGGAAAATATGAACAACTATTTTCGACCGTACAATAATCCAAAATTAGATTATTAGATTAATTATTCTGGTCTTTATAACATTTAAATTAAAGAAATCAATGCAATTTAACAATATTATAAACAAATAAGTAACTAAACAAATAGCATTTTCATTCTTTAACTGATGACGATTGTATGTGTTCTGTTTGCGGAGGAAACAATGACTTCAATGGAGAAAAATGGTTAAGGTGTGAAAATAGCAGCGAGTGGTTTCATGAGGACTGTGTAAACATTGAGGAAGATGGAGTTACCTTTGTATGTGAAAACTGCAAATGATTTTTTGGGTGGGGATGATGGAGACATACTTTTGTGGGTGTTTGTGCTTGTGGAGAGTATAAATGGTAATAACTACCAGGTGCACTCAGAAAAAAATTAAAAATTTTGATATATCCAGCTTTATTTGCAGTGGCCCATATTACTCCTGGTCTATGCTCATATTACCTCGTGTCTGGTGTAATATGAGCAACTTGACAATGTTTTGAAAAATATTGTTTTTACAAGAAACTATCTGTTTCTTCTTTTATCTGTTTTGAGTTAAAGTAGAAAACAAACAAGCTGAAGAATCAAACGGAGAAACGTTTAAAATTGTAACAAATACGGATTTTTAGTTTCTTAATGAAAAGCCTAAACTATGCTCATATTCCCCCGACTTCCTCTAATTTGGTATAGAGTTATGCACCAAAGAAAATACATCTTACATGTCCACTCGAGTTTTATAAAAGCCTATAAATATTCCTGAGTATCTCTTGGTACTACCATGAACCTTACTAGGAACTTTTATGTAGGAATAACAAGTTCATCCGCCTACATAATGCAGTGATTATATAATTGCCTAAGTAACTTTTACAGAAACATGAGGAACTGATGTAATGCAGTTTTCGGGGTTGTAAAAGAACTTGCGACGTAGTTTTTGTTAAATACACTATACAACAATTGATAATAACACAGATTTTCTATTCCTGAAACTGTCAGAGCAATTTGTGAAATAACGTATTCATCGTAAAATGCGATTCAAATTTTCTGTGGCAATAGCTTGTTATGCCGCCTTGTCGCTATGAACGGTCTGGTAAACGCCAAGTTCATCACGTATATCCTGACAACTGCTTTTAGGATTTAAAATGTTCTTCAATTCCAGTGTTCTGAAGAATGCAACATATTACTTGTGCTACGATCCAGCTATGAAACAACAGAATTTTCAACCTTAATTTCTTTTCGCACCACCTTGAACACATTGGCGTACGCAGGATTTGTTTTCGGAAAGGGCTGGAATTATAAAGGTGAACACTGCATAGCTGCTAAGGGGGTGGCATACACAATAAGATATTTCCTGAAAAAAAAACAACTAAAAAAACTTTCACTCTCAAAACTGGCAATCTGAGGTCATTTCGAGGCGAATTTGCATTTATCACACTGGTTTTTCTCGAGTTCTTCACTGCTTTTATTTGGAGATAATGATTATCGGAGGGGCTGTAGTTCTTTCAGCTACCCCTCTACGTACGTCAATGCCTGAACAGTAAGTTCTAGTTTTAGTGATGCCTTTTCACTGTCTGAGAATGATGTCGCTTAGCTACGCTTTTACCAAATGATACGTGGATGCTCTCGCCACTGACAGAGGAAAAGGAGACCTCATGAATCAATGAAAAGCCATTGTCCCGCACGTGAAGGGGGATTGGGGAGCAAGGTCCTAACGCTTTTCATAACTTGACTTTTAAGAGCAATATGTGTCTTCGGACGCATTCTTGGCGGCGAGAAATATCTCCGGCGGCCAGCTCTGACGGTTTATTTCGCCGCCACCGTCTGGTGACGTCCGCGCGGACAGTGGCGGGCGCGATTTTCCTCCTTGATGACCTCCATCCGAGGAGTGATGTTCCATTCCGTGAGATTTGGAACCGGTCCAGTGGCAAACTGCTACCTCAGCGAAGAACAAAGGGCGGAGGACCCTGGCGGTGACCAAGTCCCAAGAGTGGCAAATGGAAGGAAACTCAAGGTAGGAGTTCTTGCCCGTTTTATGCTCAGGAGGGAAAAAGAAGTCCAAAGGAAGAGGGATTGCGTCGTAAAACGCTTTGCCTAAAAGGGTTCGAACGCTTCAGGTGCAATAGCAGTTTCCTTTAGGGTTTTATATATTAAAAGAGAGAGAGAGAACGAGGAGAAAAAGAACGCAGCGGGAGCAAACAAGGAAGAAAGATAGACCTCGGGGAAGACGAGTTGGAAACAGTGTTGTCAACTGTTTCTGAGCAATGCCCCTACGGACTCCTGTAAAAGTGTCACCCCAACTGACCAAAAGCTCTTGCGCTGGTGTTTCAATCTGAAAGTGAAAAGTTAGGCAACACACGTGGATCTGCAACACATGTAAACGCCTAAATTTACATATAAGTGTACCTTACACGAGTACATGCGCCTATAAGATGAAAGACTCGAACACCGGGAGACGGGAGCCCTCTGTGTTTTCTCCATCGGACTTCGGATGGTCTTCCTAAGTCATTGCTAACTCTAAAACTGATAAATGTTTACAAAACCTAAACTTCTTCAAATGTGTCTAACTGTGTTCATCACATGCATTTGGAGAGGAATTCTTAATCAAATAAGAGTTTGATAGTTCCTGCCGCCAATTAAATGGGCGATCACGTTACGTGATCTCGCCACCGAAGTTCCTGGGTTCGAGTCCCGGCCTGGGCTTTGTGAGTTCCCATTCGTCAGTTTCATTATATCATCACTCATCCTCATCGTCGTTATTAGCCAGAAGTGACAGGCGTAAAATAACAAACATATACGAAATAGCTTCTGTTTTCTGAGTTTTGCAATCTCATAAAATTGGAATTGTTCGCATGATTAATGAATCGAAGCATAATAGCATAATTACCATTGTATTGAAAATTGAAGCATTGTTCAGGAAAGATTTTGTCTTACAAATTCTTCCTAACTGATATCCTGTCTCGCACTTTCCTCCTGGTGTCTGTGAAGTAATTCTCTCCTTCAACACTAAATACGTTATCTATCTGGAAAGAAATCAAATGTCCAGATTGGTTCCAGTTGTCAACTAGGTGAGGTTTGAATTGAAGAGAAACGTACTTTGAGGGTTCTCCATGTCGAACATGACCTGAATGCTTCACCACGACAACGCGTGTTCTCACAGTTAGCTCTTCACTTGCGGCTGAGACCACCATTGTCTTCCAACCACTGCAAACTGTAGACATTAATGAAACAGTTCAATTTGCATTGAAATGTATTAAATTTCATGTGATAGATGAGTGTAGAGAAAATTCGTCGAATCGCAAGCTCGATATCCTATAAAAGTTTTACTTGTCTCATGTTCACTGTGGAAACTCGTACGGATCACAAAAGAATCGAGAAACACACCTGAAAAAGAGTTTACAAATGGGAGTTTCACTGAATGCAACCAATGTATTATGTAATTGTAACGGCCTACTCACTGATCATAATTTTCTTATTGGATGATGACTATGTAGATATTGTATTCTTTGTCCAGCGAATTTCTGGAGCACAGCTGCGCAAGTAGTGACTCAGTGCTCGACCAATGAACACGTACGAGGGAACGAAATTACGTGGACGGGGAAAAGCGACTGTAGTCTTTGCTGCAGCGTGTACAGCTTCGATCCGCCACTCGCTTCCATCCCTTCTCTACCTTTTTGCGCGTCCTTGCTCCAGAGATTCCCGGGATAGATCATAAGAACTCTGACCATAGCAATGTGGCAAACTTGTGTGTCAATTTATAACAGCCGAACAATACAGTTCTGCACAACCCTTGTAAAAATTCAGTGTTAACAAGAAAGCAAATCAAGTCTCTGGAAACTGTAAACCAGCTTGTTTGAAGATATTTTACCAATAAATTTTGGCTTTTACAAGAAACGTCATCCCACTCAGAGAAAAATACAAAAATCCCTTTTGCAAAATATTTTTTCTCCCAGTTGGCAACACTTGTTGAAAGATCAAGAGGAGAGGACGGAGGAGAGGTTTAGTAGCTGAACTTGTTCAGCAAAGCCTCAGATTGTAAACTTGAAGTGTAACCCTGGAAGCAGCATATTTTCAAGAAAGGAGGTAGACAAAGCTTCTCTCATACCTGGCTGCAAGAATTGAAGATTCACTGGATGCTATAAGAAACGCAACAGTTTGCAAAGCTGCACCATGTACATAATTTCTTTTTTTGAAAACAAAAAATAAAAAAAACACGTACACTTAGAAGGTCGAACAAATATTGTCGAATATATCTACATTTGTATTCTGTCTGACACTTTATGGTTGTTCTTACTAAATATACGTTCTCGTCGATTAGCAATTTTAGCAATGTACTTTACCCTATCGTACTTCCGTTATTGATTACAGAGTCGACCTCCGTGACAGAGTAATAATCTCAGGGTGCTACGGCGTAAAGGTCCCAGCTTCGAATCCTGCCCTGGGAATGGGTTCTTTGTGAGTTTCTCTTAATCAATTTCTTCATATCATCACTCTTTCTTTTCTTCACGATTAGACTAGAAGTGGAAGAAAAGCGAAGTCAATTGAATAAAATAAGAATAAATATTAATTGGACAGACAACATTGAGCATGGCAATGCATCAAAAACACATTAAATAACAAATTAATTTTCATTTTATGTAAGAAACTATTGATAATTTCACCATCATATCCTATGTATTTTTAAAGCAAATACTGAAATTGAAACACCACAAGTGACCAATACATGTGCAGATTCTCAGCTAACTACCGAAAGCGTTGGGTTAGTGGTTAAGATGACGGGTTCGATTCAAGGGTTCTACCCGTAGTAAATGTAGACGACGAAGGAAGGTTAGATAAAATAATGCACTTGAAACATCCCAGCATCAGCCTGGAATAGCTGATGAAATAGAGTTCTATCAAGAAGACAGGTCAGGAGATATGAACCAACGATTCTCAAGCAGTCAGTCACTTTTTGTAACAGAATATGTATTCTGTAAATCACAGGAGTAAAATGCGAGAACCCTGTTAGAAAATGATGCTTGAATGCCAGACAGAAACTGGAATAACATTTCTTCATTTGCCTAGGTACAATGGAATATTTTGGAGCCCTAGGATATTGTAGGCAAATGTCCAGGCAAGTTGGTTCATTCGTGTGTAAAGTAGCCAAACCTATTTGTGTTCGTGACACTTCTTGGCCGGAAGAAAAGTGAAATATATATACTCTAGTGTCATAAGCATCAAAGGATTACACTAAAACATATCTAAAGCGCGCAGCTAGCTGAAATATCAACAACCAAGTGTTCAAAGAGACCGCCGGCAGCGGCAAGGAGATCTGAAGATTATGCACGTCCACATGTGAACTAGTGTCTTACAACTTGGCGACATTTGCATTCAACATTCTGGTAGAATACATGTGTAATGATTGTCAAGAACATATATACCCTTCAAGGTAGTATAGCATGGACAGTTTAGCTCCGGTGAATTAGTGGGCCAAAAACAGCATGACTCGTCAATTTGTCGCCAACAAGGGAATGGAAATTGTCTTGTATTCCACTGCACTTGCACTTACAGTGACACGTGACAGTTGCAGTGTGCAAATTATCGGGGGATACCGGGGATTTTCACCAATGAAAAATGTTATCCCCGGCAAAGACAATTATTGTTATCCCTGCCAGGGATGTTTTATCCCCGTCAAGAAAATGGAATTGAAAGCAATCTACTTTACTTCTACTTTACCCTATTTGTACCTCTGTTATTGACTAACAGACACAATTGAAAGACTATTCGTGTATATTGGTTGTCCAACCATGAAAGATTTTCATGCTGAAAAATAATCAGCATAATGGATTAAAGAAGGACAGCATTCCTCAATTGATATTTCACATGTGTTAAAGTGTTCACAAGAAACGTGTAGGTAGTTTACATGGACATTACGTTTGAACATGGCAGTAAAAATACCCCCTTTAAATATACTTCCCAAAATGAAATCACAAATACGCCAGTTAGTGAGAATCTCCCTCCCCCAAAAACCAAAAATCTTAGTCGCACGGTGGACAGTTGACAAGAAAAAAAGTGACATCCGTTTGAGAGTTTGGCAACAATGTCACAAGCGACAGAGGCATTTCCAGTCCGTGAGAAAGCATTCTCTGTGTACGCACGCGAAACGATACTGAAAAACGGCCCAACAGCTTCTCCTGCCATTTCAGTACGAAAGGTTATATTTATTTCTGCAGGTTCGTCTTCAAGTGGCACGTGTCGCCTGTGATTTCGCTCTGGAGGCTTTCTAAGATAACACGTCTCTCATCCCAAAATGGTCTCTCGTAAGAGAAGGAAAAGAAACCAGCAAACATCTCCCTCTGAAAGAATCTCTTCGCGGAAGACAAGAGGAACTCCCTTCCGGCGAACCTCCCCTTTAAGATAATTACCGAAGTCGTGAAATTTGGGTTTCTAATCCAACCCCAAACGGGAAGCCGCGAAGATACTCACTATTTTATTCTATGCCGGTGCAGTGGACAGCCTCGCGACTTTAATGTATGTAGTTTCATCTGAATTACTCCTCTTTATTCTAGAGTGATGGTCGTTTTATTGCAGTCTGAGGTCTCGGGCGCTGCTCCTCCAGAAGGCTGAAGTTTAATTCGATTCTTCGCAACAGCCAGGGCCGTTTGTATCAGTTAATTAAGAGAAGGAAGCCAGAAGGACAGAGATCATTTTTCTTACCATATTTCCTTCATTTCTGCAATTCAGTCTCTTCTTTCTCCTCTTTGCCACTTTCCCTCGTTTATTTCCAGCGGACATCTGGTTTCTTGCTAGGATTGTCGATGAGGAAAATACCTAGAATACTAAACAGAGAAAGATCTCACTTTTTATTTCCGTCTTGCTACTACATGCCGATGTGCCTCAGTTAACTAAGGACTTGGACCCTATTTTTTAAAGTCACTTTTCCCGTAATTTAAAACTTTACATGTTTGTTCCACGCTATTTATGTTATTTAACTACCTATTGGGAATAAGAGACTAACACCTCATGCCAAAAGCAGAGTTCGAACCTGATACCTCTGGCTTTGAAGCGTGCTCCTCAGTTGTGGCACCACGGTAGGCAACCGCCCATCCTAAAATTCCTCTACCCACTCGATTTCCTACCTAAACCAATTCGTAAAAAAAATCTATGCTCCACGAAAGTATTCAATAAATAACTGGATTCTGGTTTTGACTTCATGCAAAATGTTTCTTGTGAATGTTGTTGATACTTGAAATGTTCACAAATTAATATTTTGTAATAAGATTTCCTATCTTTTGGTGCTGAAATACTTTACCGAGAAAGTTACGAAAATTACAGCAAATATCCTGATGTCCAAACACCTGTAGCTGAAACTAGCACAACTGCAAAGTCCGTTATATGATATAGGCCTATGTTTGATTTAGAAGTGATAAATGTGATGATAAAATTATACAGATGAACTTAAGCAAACTTTGGTTAGTTTATTGATATCATATACATGCTTAACATGATTGTGCATGAGCCCCACAAATGTGAAAAATGGATATATCCCAAAAACAAGAGAAGCTCGAGCAGCCTTAAAGGGATATTTCCAATAATATCCTCTTCTAGATTTCAAAAGAATACCAAAATATTAGCAGAAATAGGCTAAACTTTTGGTGACGTGGCTTTTCGCAAACGATGTTTTTCGGTGAGTCTGCGTGGCAACCATAATGTAAGACGACGCTGTCTATCGGTGACCCTGTCTTTTGGTGACGCCGTCTTTTCCTAACGCTGTCTTTCGGAGGCTGTCATTCTGCGACACTGTCTTTCGGAGACCCAGTGCTGTGGCGACACTGCCTTTCGGAGACTCTGTCCTTTAGAAATCTTGTCCTTTGACGACGCTGTCTCTTGGAGAGCCGGTCCTTTGGCGACGCTGTCCTTTGGTGACACTGTCCTTTGCCGACGCTCTTTTTCGGAGAACCGGTGCTGTGGCGACACTGCCTTTCGGAGACTCTGTCCTTTGGTGACCTTGTCCTTTGGCGACGCTGTCTCTAGGAAAGCCGTTCCTTTCGTGACGCTGCTTTTAGGTGACGCTGTTTTTTTGATTACGCTGTTCTTTGTGACACTGTCCATTGGCGAAGCTGTTTTCCGGAAACGCCATCCTTTTGTGACACTAGCTTTCGAAGATCCGGTTACGCTGTCTCTCAGAGACCCTATCGTTTGGGGACGTTGTTCTTTGGCGACACTATCTTTTGGAGACGCTGTCCTTGGGATATCAAATCTTTCGTAGACCCTATGACTTTTCGTATATCATAACAAAGAAAGCACCACACGGAAAAGTAGATTTGAGCTAAATGAGCAATTATTTCTCAAGTTTTCTTGTTTGCTGTGGCGCTGAATGGTTGATTGTTGCCTCCTGCCCACCTTATCTGCTCGTAGCGTCCATTGGAGGCATAAGACAAAACGTTTTTTTCTTGAATGGACTATTACAAACTTCAATTTGTAATACAATGATAACAATCTTACGCGACTACATATAACTATCATAAATACTTTGAAAAACAACATGTTATCCACAAGAATGTTTTAGGGACGTCTCGGTAGTCGATGGCATTCATGGTGTACTTTCGATCTCACCTGCAAAGTTCCTGGGATCGAGTCCCGGGCTAGGTATGGCTGTCTATCGTGAGTGTCCCTTTGACCAACATAATCTAGTAATCTGATCCTCATCGTCTCGATTAGCCAATAAATGCAAATAAGCGACGCTAAATAACAAAATTAGAAGTGAATGTTCAAAAGATACGTATAATGTAAATAAAATGGTTTCGTTAAAATGTTATATTTCGTATACATTATGAATGATTCTTTATGTTTTTGCTACTTTGGCCGAAAGCTTCTCAAGATCACAGCATTTTCATCACCTAAACTGAGCGTTCCGTCTACTCGGCCACCTGGCCACTTGATCTCCCTTTGAACCCCATCGACCCTCACCTTCCGCTGAGTAAACTTTCCACTGCGCCCCGCTTCCTTCGACCCGCATCCAAACGTCGATCTTTCCTGTCGGTGGCCAGCCCCTTCCGCCTGCCTACAGCAGAAGTTCCAATAACCACTTACCCAATGACTTCAAAGCAACCCCCTTTCTTTATTTATAGCGTTCGCCGCTTCTCGCGAGATGCTGCTTCCTCCAAAATTGAAAACAAACTTATCTTATGGACGTGTGTCCTGTGAAAGATCGCAGCCTTCTTCTTACATCACCTCTTTCTCCACTTGATTTTCTGTACTTCTTTATATTTAAGAAGTAATGATGATGCTCCATAAACACTTTCTGGTGACCGATCGCCCTATCATATCCTAGCCACATAATAAAAGAACAAGAATACTTGATACTAAAATTTCGATGATTTATTTAATGGTTAAGTATTGCTTTAGTAAACAATTATTGTGTAAGGCAAGTGTCTCTATCATAATTATTACGAAACTCTATACGGCAAAATTTGTATCTTTTCTACGGTACCTGTGCGGCTCTCTTGAATCTATACAGGATGTTCAATCTGAAATAGGCCCGTCTATTTGTATATTGTACAGGGTGATTCTTAAAGAACCGGCCTGATGAATTTGCTAATAATGCTGCAGGTGATGCATATAACAGCTCACAATTAAGACATAACATGTGGGCCGTGCTGGGTCGAATGGTGTGCTGATGGTCCGACAGGTGGCAGCACTTATGCTGCAAGGTTTAAGCAGTGCACGTACGAATGTTTGAAGTGCCCAGGCGTCAGTCATGGAGTAAGTACACTGTTGAACAGCGAGTGTTTGTACTGGGTGACAGGATCGATTGCCAAAACACAATTGGTCATGTATAAATTATGTTAATATCTATGTGATATACGAGGTGTGGCAATAAAGTTTCCGGACTCATGCTGTAACTCTTTTATTGAAAAAAATCAGACAATCAAAATGTTGTACCCTTCAATGCAGTCCGCTCCTAGATACCCTACTCCGCTCAACGCGGATCTTCCACTGTTAGAAGCAGTGTTGCAGGCCATTTTCTGATTTGCTGTTCAAGAGTTGCGTCGCTTTGGCTTTCACCGCATCCACAGACTCGAACGTCGAACCTGGTTCCTTTTAATGCGGACTTGACTTTTCTGAAGAGAAAGAAGTCGCACGGGGCTAGGTCCGGCGAGTAAGGTGAATATTCCAACACTGGAATGTTGTGTTTTACCAAAAACTTCTTCATGTATAGCGCGTTGTCAATTGCCACGTTGTCCTGATGAAGAATCCATGAGCCATTCTTCCACATATCTGATCTCCTTCTTCTCACCCGTTGACGAAGGGTCCCCAAAAGATTCCTAAAATACAACTGATTGACAGTCTGACCTTCCGGCACCCAATCAACGACCAATTTTAGTGACCTTTTCGATACTGACTTGAGTTATCGAAGAGCAAGGACGGCCTGATCGTGGATCGTCCCCGACGCCTTCTCTACCCTCTTTTAACTTCTTAAACTACTCGAAAACTCGTGTGCGAAATAAACACTAATCCCCACAATTTTCTTTCAACTAATTGTAAGTTTCCGTGGCGGATTTCCCCAAGTTTTGTGACATTAAAACGTTGTTCCACGTTGTCCTGTGTTTTGTCCTTATTTGTGCTGAGTGCTCCTTTACAGCCTCAGCTTTTAACGAAAGTCAGAAGATTTTAATATTTTATGATTTTAGTTATGCAACGTTAGAGTTGTCATGTGTAACGATAAGGGGCTGCACCCCGTATAATGTGACGGGTACAAAATAGCCTTAGTGCTGACGCACCCAAAATTTTAAAATCAAAGTCAAAATCAAAAAATTTATGAACAGTTAAAAACTCATCTACAGTCAAATCCAATAATGCAATAAATGAAATGAAATGGAATGTGTGTGAGCCAAATGAAACCAGTGAGTGATAAAAAACTAGACACAACACATGTTGCTGAACCTTTTTTTGCCAAAAATATTACCCAATACTTTGCATAAAATTTGCATTGTTCAAATAATACTAATCGAGCTTATACTGAACGAAGCCCAATAAACGTTCCGGGATTGTGTATATTCACCCAATATCCTAACCAACAAAGTCAACCTGGTAATTGCCCAACACATTCAAATTAGACCAGAATCCAATTAGCCCTCAGTAAATTAATCGATTTTCGCAATCAGCGGCAATTGCGAGACAAAACGCGGCTAGCTTTTATTAGCAGGTATTTTTGCAATGTCCGATTAGTTCCTGGCGCGTTACTCGTTTGTAAACTTGATTTACGAAAAATATGTATTAATGCTCGTACACAATGCGTTCCCCCCTGGCCTGTTTGGAATTCCAGACTAAAAAAATACCACATGTCAATCCATGATTTCTGTGCGATATCGAACTCGTGCTAATAATCATTTACAATTACGAATCCTCTGTTTTATGCATGTGATAGATATCACGATTTGATGAACGAAATCATTCATTTGATTTTCTGGCCAATGTAATTTAGTCCAGCTGCTGTAATTTAACAAATCAAGAAATACATTAATTGTACCAGGACCTGAGAGAATGTAACTAAGTAACTAACTCTCTATCCTTCTTAAAACTAAAAGTTTATGGCTGCAGCAACACAAGCCTTACATCTGTCCCTATCCTGGACACGATCAATCCAATCTTTTCATCTTTATCGATTTCCTTTAGGTCCATTTCAACGTTATCCCTCCATCTTCGTCTTGGCCTTCCTACAAGTTTCTCAACAAGAATTCTGTAAACTCTTCTTTCATCTCCCATTCGTGCGTCTTGATTTAATTGTTTGAAGAAAGATTAAGTTAAGCTTTTTACTGTATTACAAAACGATTATGCATATTATATTTTATACATGTTTTGAGAAAAGTACTTTACAAATAGAAAGTACATGTATGATATTAGGAACAAACTATTGAACTGTTTTATGCGCAGTGTAGCATTGTATTGTACGAAATCTATGCGCTACGAAGCGGAGGAAAAGCAGCTAGATGCTTTAGAAATGTGACTATGGCGAACAGTTGAGGGTGTGAAATTGACATACAAAGTAAGAGTTAAAACTATGTGGGAAAGAGTTGGTGGAGGAGGAAGATATCGGCTGAGGCTGATCCTTAGATTTGTATGATAGCATATGGTGTAGCATTTCCAAGAACTGTATTACGGTAATCGATTACAAACAATATTAATTTTATTTACTCTTTCGTTTTGCTTTCGTCACTATTTCTATTCATATCTGCAAGATTCTATTTTTTTATAATCTCTCCCTTTCTTTCTATCATGGTTTGTCACTATCTTTGTTTATCTTCTGTTACTGCTCCATCTTCATTTTTCTTTCAACTAAAGAACTAAAAGGAGAATTTATTAATTTAGCAACTAATACACAACTGTAATAATAATAATAATAATAGACTAATAATAATAATCAAGGCCGCCCACAAGGTGGAGCAGCAGTCCTTAAAGTGGGGGAAAATGGGGTAATGCTTTTCCCCATTTGCTTTCCACATTTAATGCATTCCAGCACTAGGATAATTTGCGTAGGTACTTAATCTGTTGCCTTTCAGGGCACTACTTGTCCATGTTTCACGCTACATTTTGAAATTTGAATTATATGAAGTCTTTCCATGTATCTCAGGGGTGAAAAAGCGGGAGGCTCCCCCTCACCAGTCACCCACTGCGGGTGCCCTTGATGATAATAATAATAACACTTGCAACTGGAAAAATCGGAAAGTTATTATGAGTTGTCCGTTTAAGAAATGAGAATTCTCAATTCAAGAACATTTAAATATTTTTTTCTTTTGAGGTACCTGCTCAGACAATTATCTAAATTATGTTTCCTCTTCATGTTGATGTTTCTCACCAAATTTATATAAAAAGCGAAATGCTAAAGAAATGTGTATAAATTGAAAATTAGCCAGTACAGGGACATTTTCTCTGTCCCTTGAAGGGCAAATTAAAACTAATACATTCGGCTCTCAACGAACACTCCTATCCTATCTGTAGGCAAGAAGTTCAGAACTTTGTGAATTTGTCAATGTATGAAAGAAGTGGACAAGGAAAGCTAATTTTCATTGTATTTCGAAGATATTTAAGCGGTTCAAAAACTATCCCTGTCGGTCAAGCCAGCATTTTCCCCTAAAATATCTACTCCCTTATTATGTATGTATGCACGAGCATGGGTTTGAATCCCGGTAGGGGCAACGATGTTGCTTTGTGAATGCTATTTCACTACAGCTAATCGTCATGGATCCTTATTGTTGGAATTAGCCTAAATCGGTACCTAAAATGCATAAATGTAGCTAAATTAGTATTTTGAATATCTTTCATACTTAATATAAATTAATTGTGTGTTCGCAGGTCAAAAATGAAAGAACTGGCTATTTTTTCAGACTTTCGATTGTCCTTACCAAATGGAATACGAGGGATGTTTGTTGGGTAAGTAAAAAAAAAGATGTTTTCTCTTTTAATATATTCCCTTTTTTCAGCGAAACCAAACTAGTTGGAGATGATTTTTAATACGTAACCACGGCGATAACTCCCATGGGGTACTAAGCAGTACATTTTTTGTAGATTTTTAGCGAATTGCTATTGAGGATAATTTATATGATCATTAATTAGACTCTGATTTCGAATTATTTTTCTGTAACATTTATAGTTTCCTACATTGCCAAATTGATACAAATAACGCATTATTATAATTATTATTATATCTTACCATCCTTTTTTTACGAATAGGTTGCTGGAATGCAATTTTTTTTACTCCCCGCCTAACCCCATTGACAGTCAGTCAGATCTAGTTATTACATAACCACTACCAACACCTGATATTCTTTCAGTTTTTAAAAATTATATATATATATATATATATATATATATATATATATATATATATATATATATATATCTGCAGTAGCTTCCGACCAATCAACAGAGATCGAATGGTTCAGTTGTTGGCATGAACGGGAAATTGACGGACACATCAGGAAAGCTTTCTAGAATTTGTTTGATACCTTATGTACTTTTCTGTTCACGAAATTACATGTTTGTAGCTGTATTTGCTTGCGAGATATATGGAGTTTTATCCATTATTGACTTTTCACATTCGCTTCTTTGTCTGCCGTAGCCATATGAAGATAATTTATATCACGTTATGTTAAAATTAGGTAGATACTTTGTCTGCCTAATTTTATGTAGCTATGTTTAGTAGTATGACATTGATTGGTTTCGATTATAGACCAGAACAGACAAACAGACGGACCTGTAGTGCAGATGTATATTACGTCATGTAAAATATTCAATTCTGCTGACCTCCGCGTTGGAATGGTTATCACAGTGCTACGTCACCAGAAGTCTGGTAACCTGGTCTGGGCATGGCTGTTCTTTGTGAGTACCCTTTCATCTTTCATCATATCATCACTCATCCTCGTTTTAGCGAGTAGCCAAAAATTGCAGAAAACCTAAATTAAATTAACCAAATGTACTGCGGCGGCGCCGTGGACAGCTACTTAAATCACAATACGAACAATAAACAAAAGCCTCGTGCATGTACGAAACACAAGTGATTGTGATCTCAACTCCACATTCTCGTGCATTTATAGACTGTTACAAATTTGCCCCTTACTTCGTGGCCACCCTGTTTTTATGTATGGTACTATAGTGATCTGAAAGTGATTTGTTGTAGCTGCCTCTCTGGTAACATCGTCGCCATGTAATGAAGGGGTCCTGGGTTCGATACACGGTGGATGCAGTGTGTTTAGGATCGAACTTTAAACTATATGTCGAGTCCAAATTTGCCTTTCTGTGCATAAAGTGGACTTTCAAACTATATCTAAAAAGAAGCAAATGCATGGAGAGAAGTGGAGGAAAGGGGGGGAGAGAGAATAGCAGAAATAAAGAGGAAATGATATAACGAGATACAGAATGAGAAGAAGATAGGAAGAAAAAGTAAGAGACACAAAAAGATAGAGAGAAAAATATGGTTAAAGAGTGATAAAAAATAAAGATAGAGAAGAGAGACAAGATAAGAAGGAGAGAGAGAGAGAGAAAATGAACAAAAATATAATCTTGCAGACACTGAAGGAAATAGTGGAGATAGGACCTCAAAACAAAACTCAGACAATTATGCTGTAGCAACAGTTAATTACACAAGTAAAAACAATATTGTGCCTGATAGACACTTGCTCTTTGTGACCTTTTTTTTTAAAAAAAAAAAAAGTTTCCGCTTCAGTATATTGCACTTTCCTCGATGTCTTACAGCTAAACTGAGAACACATTTAATGACATTAATGTTTCTTAAAGGAAAATTGCTACACACGCCTTTGAACAACAAGTATGAGCGCAGTGAGGCCACCCGTTGCGGTTGGTTCCTGAGTGTAATGAAACGCAATTTGGAACTTTGTTTTCCTCGCTCTACATATTTTTTTTCTTGGGGAGGGTTAATTCAATGCGATCTTCCGCCTGGAACTTTTTGCATGCCTTCTACGGAAGCGTGCTCTACCCGTGTCGCATTATCCGCTCAGTGGGCTAGATTCGGGCAAAAGATAACAAGTTTTCTTCCAGCTTTCCAAGTGCAAAACAACAACTTCGGAAAAGTTTAGGACAGGACCAATTTTCTGTTCCCATGGCTGACTCTACCTGCTTCCCGATCCTCCTGGTTCTAACTCTGTGGCGTACCGTAGGCGCCTCTGATCGGTTTCTTCCCTGTAGACACATTCACATTTTTAAAAAAAAAATGCTGAACTTTTTTTTTCAAAATAGCGTATACATACAAGATTTTATAATACAATGCAACTAGTTGCCTAAATAATTAATTTCTCATAATCGGTTGTGATGCAACTATTTGTACCTCCCCGATGGAGCATGGTAGCCTTGTAATCAAAGGGTCCCGGGTTCGATACCCGGTGAAGGCATATAGTTGTTCGGATCCCACATGAAACCGTAGGTCCAGTCCCGATTAGCCTTACTGTATATAAATTTGAATTAAAACGCCAACTCAATCAATCATTCATGTAGCAATTTGGTAAAATTCCTCAGAATAAAATTTAGAAACCTTATTCACGAAAATTGAAATATTATATAATTAAAACTGCGTAATTATCTCGAGGAAAGCCTTCAATACTCACACTCCAAGCAATGTCGGTACAATGGGAGGGCCAAAGTGGGCAATAGTCCACCCACAATGGTTGGCCCACCCTGACAAAATATAATTTCGAAACTTTATTAAAATGTTAATAATAATTAATTAATTAAACGATATGAAGAGAAAATTTTAAAAATGCCACAACATATTGACTCAACTAGTAGAGCTCGGACTACATTTGCAGACTAGCAAGGCTCGGGCGTCTGGACACGCGAATCCTTTGCGGGGCTCGTGCTGTGTTCTGTCCATGTGTGTTTCTGATTGTTCTTCAACCATTTCATCTTTTCACCATTCATCATCGTCGCAATTAGCCAAAAGTAGCAAAGAACAGAAGTAAAACATATATATCAGTATTTTTTTATAACTGTGTCATGTTAGGGTTAGGTGGCAGAATAGCCCTAGACAGTACCTCGCCTGCTTAATAAAGAAAATGTATTATTATTATTAGCTGAGAAGTTCCGAATATCGCACCCATTTTGTTTTTCGTACGTGGCAGAGCGAAGATAGGCCAAAATGAAAAAAGTAACAAGGGCGAAACAAACTATGGAATGTTTGCCAAGACGTCTTATGGTTCGAATGTTATTCAATACATTATACAATGAATTAATAATTCTAAAAGCATCAAGGAAGGAAGGAAGGTATAAATATACCACCAAGAGCTCCCAAAGCTAATATTCTAATTAAACTACCCCTTGATATTAAAATTCAATTAATATTAAACACTAGTGTGTACATAATGTTGTAAGCAAAACACTACGATTTTGCGAGTTCAAAAAAACGTGTGCGTAACATCGGATTCGGTGCTATATTAAGAATACATTCTGTAACAGCACAATTTTCCAACCCTTTATTGCCGAAAGTAAGGACAAGAAGTAGTAATGAAGTATTTATTTAAACAAACATAAAATAGTAACTGTTAAGGTCCTTCACATGACAATACTTGTGTCTTACAAATTACAAATGAAACATGGAAATTGCAGAATACAAGTGTGTTACAAATTACAAATGAAACATGGAAATTTCATAATACAAGTGTGTTACAAATTACAAATGAAACATGGAAATTGCAGAATATAAGTGTGTTACAAATTACAAATGAAACATGGAAATTGTAGAATACAAGTGTGTTACAAATTACAAATGAAACATGGAAATTGCAGAATATAAGTGTGTTACACATTACAAATGAAACATGGAAATTGCAGAATACAAAATGACAATCGAAACATGGAATGAATGCTTTGAAAAACCATCAGCAAGAAAGTAGTTTCAGAATGAGCAAAACAAAAAGCAATGTTGTTCAATGTCCACGTCAAAAGCAACGTAGAAGTGTATACGTATTCTAATGTTCCAAACAAAAATCGCACATAAACCGTTTGTAGTCCTCAGTACCCGCGCATTGCTCATGACACTAAATGCTACACTGAATACAAATGCTCCATTTTTCACCTGCTTTGTCACGTGAAAATGTTCCGTTACAATAGGGACATTCACAGTCCTCATTTTCACTATCTTCATCATCAGTTTGCACTGCTTGAAGAGACATATCCAATGGGACCTATGATATTCGTAATATCGCAGCCGTGCGGTATTTGGAACAACACATGCAGGGTGCGATGTTCGGCACAACTGGGAAAGCCAACATGGCGCCTACTTCTACCACAACAACGGAGTCCATTTCACAATATACACATTACACTACAACTACATAATGAACACATACCATTTATGCGCTAATTATATGACTATATCATACCTTTAACTACAGAATATGTCGTTGACGACAACCTTGCAAAATATTTTGGGCTTCACCCATAGGCGCCGTATCCATGAGGCTTGGGGAGGGGGGGCTCGAGCCCCCCAATGTTAACGATGTGGGGACAGAGCACCCCAAATAATTTTGCTTAAGAGGATCTAATGTATTATTTTGCTTCTCTTGTAAAGTTTACTCTGAATTGTGACACATGAACTTAACTTTAAATACACATTTGAAATGTTCTAGACCATCAACTTTGGGGGCTGAGATCGCTAAACCATCAACTTTGGGGGGGGGGGGGCTATGACCGGAGACAGCAAAACACATGACTTATTACTATATACTGAGTATATATGAGTATTGTTAACATTTTTACTAAAAAGAGTTTCAAAAGACGATGTTCATGAACTAGGGGAGTGGATGGGACGTTCGTGCTACAAATGGCTCTCACATGACATTCAGAACGAGATCATTGATATATTAGGGAGATCTGTTTTGCGCTCCGTGGTAGCAGATATTAAAAGTTGGGAATATTTTTCTATTATGGGTGACGAAACTTGTGACATAACCATCCGTGAACAATTGACATTTTGCATTCGAACTGTAAATGACAATTTTAATATTTTTGAGGAATTCATGGGCTTTTACGAGATTCCGAACACTGAGGCCAAAACTTAGAAAAAGGAAGGGAGTGAGTCATTCATTAATTTATTTCAGTGGTCAGAGGCCTCCCCCCATTAATTTTTACAAGTCGGCGCCCCTGGCTTCTCCGAAATGTAAACCTCTCGTGCTATTCTTCCACCTGCACGCAGTGCGACGAAACTCTCTCTCCTGGAGTACCTACCTCAGTCGATTATAGTACAACTGTTCACACCAGAGTGCAGCACTTCCCAGCCGAGAAACGACGGGGTACGGAATTAGGAAGGGGTGTGATAATCGGCACTTCTCCCCTACTATTAATATTGTTATTATATTGTTGTGAAACGTAATTGAACATAAATTTTAAGACATTCCCATGCAACATTTGAATTTGTTCAATTTGGTTTTACCCCAGTTTTAAGATTCGTATTTCTTTCTTAATAACTGTGAATATTGCAATATATTTTAATGTGAAGATAATCAAGCCTAATCTTTTACGGCCATACAATAGCCCACTCACAGCAGAGAGCTTGCCTCCACCGATTTCAAGAGTTAAAGATGGTTTTCGGAGGGCAGGGTGATCGCCTTCTAATCAAGGAGTCCAGGGGTTCGAAATCTGGTGGAGGCCCATAATGGATCTCATTTCACTTTAAATTGTAGGCCCAGTCCCCATTAGATAATCTGTGCATAATGTGGACTAAATAATCTCAAAATATCCATAGCGTAGCTGTAACGTCGTCGCATTGTGTGGTGGCCGGAAATTTATTTATTTATTTTTCATCAGAAAATGTAGAAACTCACTACACTTGTAACCAAGGTGTACCGAGTTTAATGCCCAGTGTAGGCACATGGTTGTTTACTTTAAACTGTATGTCCAGTACCAATAAGCCTATCTGTGTAAAGTGCATTTAAATGAAAACTGAAGACTCAGTAAAGTTGAGAAGTATATGGAAATACAAGAAGATAATGGGAAATAACTCCACCACTGCAATGTATTTATAATTACAAGAAACCAACAAGCGACCAAGAAGGAAGCAGCCTATCCGATCAGCCTGGACCCAGACGCAGCTCAATCGCTAAAATATTCGTGCAAACGGCTCAAAGACCAGTTCCGTTCTTCCGACGTGACTTCGTTCTGTCCCACCGAGATTCTTCCCTGCGTGAAACTTTTATGAGACCGGAGTGGCTGGTGGCTGCGGGAGAGTGGAAGCACCTTCCCCCACGCTGCATTAAAACTCTCGCATTGTCAGGCTGTTTTTCGACCTCCCAACTTCAATCTTTGATTTCACAGCGTGCTGCATCGGAACACAGCATCCCAAAGACTCTTCAATAAATAATCGAATTCCGCACGAAACATACCCTCGTATTTGCCTCCTCCTGCTTTGTTCCAGCTACCAGGAGCCTTGCTTACAGAAGTCGGCTCAAGATTCCACGCGGTTTTTAAAGCTGCCGAATTATTCAGACCATGTGGATTACTTGAATCACTAGTGTTCATAGGATATGATTTGTTGTTATTTTTCCGTCGCTTTTCTGTCACCTTTTGGCTAATCCCGCCGATGAGGATTGGTGATTAGATGAAATTGTAGAACTCATAAAGTATTAGCTATACGTAGGAACACGAAAACTTCAGTTTGGATATCGAAAGTCAACTACTTAACGCATTCATAGATAACCTTCACTAATTCCGGTTCTTTAAAGAAATAAGGGTACACTATGCATTGTAAAGTATAACCTCAACATATATTACTTATATAACTATAATATACTGAAAGGAGCACACAAGATATAAAACAAAGATCCTTTGAAGCATTAATTGTCATAATACACCAATGTACTCCTTCCATCACTGAACTGTAATAGGTTAAACTACACACCCTGAACAAAATATTAGTCACCCTCAGGTAGAACATAGCCTACAATTCTTTTCCTAGTTCAACAGATCGTCCCTTTTTATAGTGTCATTTGATTGGCCACAATAGTTGACTAATGAATCGGGTGCTTGTTTGCTTCTTTGTTGACATATCTTTAATGTTTTACAACAATCGGAAGATCAATAACCCACACGATATTTTGGCACAGTTGTCTAAATTTTTCTTATCAAGTTGGGCTATATATGCTTAGCAGGACCGATTTTGCACATATGTAGGTGCCGAACTGTTAACGTCGTGCGGTCCTTCTACTGACACACATGCACGTGCGTGCCCAGAACATTGTCCAAGGGTGAGTAAATTTGTATTTATATCTTGTTATTTAGCTTCGCTCTTCTGCCACTTTTTCTTAACATTGACGATGAAGACATGGCGAAATTTATGCAAAGACACTCATCCCCGTGCTCGGTTTTGAACCTGGGAACTTTGGTGGCGACTTAAAGTGTTCGGTCATCCATTCAGGAGCCAAACGAGCACTTCAAAGAATGGTTAACGGGTAGAAGATCGAGAAAGAAGAATATATCAGCAGGTAGATGAATTAAGTGGAACAACCTACGCTGACATGAAGCGTTCGGTTCAAGATCGGAAAGCCTGAGGAGACATACTGTTAAGGTAGATATGACAGCCAGAATGAGGGAAATCAGTCTGTGTTGTCACCACCAATCTATTATTTGTCCGTTGTAAGAATAAAGTCAACGTAAAGAAATACATGTAGCTTGTGAGAAATTCTAGTTGTTATTCGAGTGACAAATGTTGGTTGGGCGTTGAATTATACAATGGGTTCGTTTTGGCTCTGGGCCGAGATAGCGCGTGACATGGCGCAGATGCCGGCGTTGAATTATACAATGGGTTCGTTTTGGCTCTGGGCCGAGATAGCGCGTGACATGGCGCAGATGCCGGCATTTTCGTCACGTAACGTCTCGCTTATGAGCGCACATATCTAAAGACAATTATATTTGTATTGCATATCGAGTACTAACCTGAGTTATAAGGTTGTTCAAAATTGTTCACGGATATTGCTGAACACTTAAGTTTTACTCGTGAATTATAGAATTATTTGAAAACATTTAAGACACTGAATAGATTCTGAGGAAACCTTAATATGCCCCTTGAAAATCAACTCGGTAACAATGTTTTCAGACTATTTGTTTTGCACAAGAAACTAAGAAAAAAGACACAGCTCTCATGTTCCGTAGTGCACGGATT
Source organism: Lepisma saccharinum (assembly GCF_977018435.1). Lineage (NCBI taxonomy): Eukaryota > Metazoa > Arthropoda > Insecta > Zygentoma > Lepismatidae > Lepisma > Lepisma saccharinum. The sequence goes on from NC_139239.1 coordinate 2,886,729, forward strand.
TTCCGGGTAATGGCGAACACGATGTTCCCTTATGAGAAATAGTTACTATAAAGACAAATGAAGTAAAAAATAAGGAATATTGACCCTTTTTTTAAATATCTTCAACGCACTCTCCGTTCACATTTTTACAGCAGGAACGCTTGTTGGTGGCAGGACTCTTTATTTTTAACTTTGTATCTTGAGCAAGGTTTTCCTTTTCAAGAATTAAAGTCTTATATAGACGCAAGACACTATAATACTGATTTTTTTCTTCGATTTGTACAAAACAAGACGATTTTACATTATGATCTAACATTCTAAAGTATTGTCGAAGATCTGTTCGCCATTACCCCTTTCAACGCCTTGTTGTTTTCTTTATCACTGCACGTGCTGTATGTAATAGGAGCATTGCATTGTTTTGAAAAGTGCCTACATTAATGTACAATCTACAAGAGTAAACGACATAAAAAAAATATATAACATTCTCCACTTATCTCGAAGTAAATACAGCACATAAATTACAAACAAAATTGAAAAACAATCTTTGTTCTTTGACTTCGATGTGTCTCAGAATATTGACGACGCTTAACGCGTTGTCCGTGACAGGCGATAGGTGGCGATACCAATTGGATCAGTGCTATCAAGCAAGCGAAGCAGAAAACGTGGTGTTCGCAATTACTTCTTTGTTCGGAATTACACCGGTTTCTCCTATCTTCTTAATATATGAAAAGGGACGTATGTGTGTATGTATGTATGTTTGTTCAGCATAACTCTAAAACGCCTGGAGCGATTTCAACCAAACTTGGAACACGTATCACTTGTAATCTGGAAATTAATACTGTGTGGGTAAGACACCACTTGTACCCCTGGGGTGGGGTTGGGAGGGGGTGACATGTAAACATAATCGAAAACGACCGATGTTAGTGTGGAATCAATAGTTTTCGGGGTGGCTAAGATGAATAGGGACACTCCGAATGCCGTTTAACTCCAAGTTCGTCACCTATCGGGATTGGGGGGGTGAGAGGGGGTGAAAATTAAAATGTCAAAAATGACATAGATTAGAGTCGAATTCATAGTTTTCAGAGTCACTAAGTTAATTGGTGACAATCACGATGACCAAACTTCGTACACATTTGACTTACAATCTGGAAATAAATACTGTGGGGTAAGACACCCCTGGTACCCCTAGGGATTGGGGGTGGGAAGTAGGTGACATGTAAAAATTATCGAAAACTCCCGATATTACTGTGGAATCCATAGTTATCGGTGTCGCTTAAATGAATAGTGACACTCACAATGCCGATCAACTCCAATACACCCCTGGCACCTCTAAGGGTGGGGGTGGGAAGGGGTGACATGTAAAAATAATCGAAAACTACCGATATTAGTGTGGAGGCAATAGTTCTCGGGGTCGCTAAGATGAATAGTGACACTCCCAATGCCGTTCAACTCCAAGATACCTCTGGCACCCCTGGGGGTGGGGGTGGGGGTGGGAAGGGGTGACATGTAAAACGACCGATATTAGTGTTGTATCCATAGTTTTCGGGGTCGCTAAGATGAACAGTTACGCTCCTAATGCCGTTCAATTTATTTAGTCTAGCTCCTGGAGGTGGAACTAAAAATGTTGTTCAATTTATATTATAGTGAATTTGTAAAAGATTACTTCATAATTTGTAAACTGTACTTATAATTTTAAATACCTGTCAATAGAATTAGTTACATTTTACCCTATAGTTAGAATCCATTAATCACCCGGGCAACGCCGGGTAATCAGCCAGTACTGTACAACTCAACCGGTATATTTAAGTTTAAATTGTGGAACATTAAGTTATAAGCTGTGCAGCCACTAGAGATATATTCATAAACAGCAATAATAGATCGCAGACATTATGGTCAGATTTGTGATAAGTTTGGTTCTGTTTAAGCAAGCGACACACAAATAATACTAGAAATTTGAATAGTACAACTTCAGAACCTTTAACAAGCGTAAGAGTAACTCTCACGCGAATTGCTCTAAAAGTCTAACCGCTTAGGTGACAAACTAAACGTTGACGAATGAATGTGCACATCGGATATGGACTTTGGCCGCATTAATAATTCACAACTCATATTCAGCTCGCCTCTCGCCTCCTATAAAAGTGACTCCCTACCCGTCTGTAAAAGCCGAGCAAACGTGACGCTGTCGGTTGAGATCTCGTCCTGAAAAGGGGAATTCCCGTCACGCGCCGCACCCTGCGCGACACAAGAAGTAATACAACCGAGAACAAATCGCACAGGAGAAGCCAGTGGTAAGAAGAGGCGGACAAAGGGAAACACGGAAGGAGGGGGGAAAGGAGAGGAAAATCAAACATGACTTCTTGCAGGGAAAGCCAAGCGACTTGGGATTCCAGGAGAATGAACTGTACGACCGCAGACTTAGGAATTACACGCTGTTGCCGTTTCCCTAGAAAATTACTGCGCAGTCATACAAGTGGAAGATCCACTGGGAGTGTCGCTGTTGACGGAAGACAATTCGGTGCCTTGATTGCCGGGGGACTCTCAGGGGTAGCATACACGGTCTCCCCTAGATGTTTGTTTCTTCAGAATTTTATCCACATGCCTCATTACTTTCATTTTGAATGTTTTTATTATTTAGCGTCTTTTTTATGCCACTTTTGGCTATTCAAGTTTTTGTTGTAAGTCAACTTTATGCACAGAAAGGCAGATCGGGACTGGAGCTACAGTTTAAAATGAGATACGAGCCAGTATGTGCCACCACCGGGTATCGAACCCTGGACCCTTTGACATTACCGCTACGCCACCGTGAGGCAACTCTTGGCTCTTCGTGGCAATGATTGATCGATTGATTGATGTTTTAAACTGTGAACATTTCAGCACATAGGCTATCTTTGCCCATCATTCAATATATGGATAAGCTCCTTAACTAAACAAAATGGAGGATACGCCCTAAGAAGAAAATAAAATAGGTCTGTTCAAAACTTTCGAACTCAATCTCTAAAACCATTCACTCATTACTGGAAAAGAACTAAATCTATACTGTCTCTGAGGAGGATAATATCCTTACCTATTAAGAGATGAGGCTGTAAATGGGCTCTCAGCACCCACAAGGACAATACAACTCCACGGATGATTATCCTGGCCTAGATCCAGGCGGCAGTGGTTGGCCTACCAGGTGCAGTTACCAGGGTGCACTACGGGGAAGTGAGGTTGACTTTTGGGTGCCTTACCAGAAAGCCATCCCTCGTGACAATGAGCATGAGTGATGATTATTTGGAATTGATGAAGTGGCACCCGCAAATAACACCCAAGCCCAGGTCGCAACTCGAACCCCGGAACTTCGGTGGCAAGATCTAAAGCTTAGCGGGGTCATTACTTACCGACTCGTGTACAGGTTGTACAAGTTCAACACCGCGCTAAATTTCGGTTCTCCATGTCTATTGCCCATCAAACATCCCACATGGTCCCTTTCAAACAATATCACTGACATTTCCCTCACTTACTTTATGGCCTTCTCTTCATCCTTTGCCGTCTAGTGGAGGTTAGTGATGTTAAATATGCCAACATTAAAACAGCAACATGCTTTATTACCCTGACACTGTGTAACATTCTAGTCCACCACAGATAACCATACTTCAATCCGTGTTCGAAGTGGAAATTCTTAGCCGGAGGATGTTTGATCGACTTTCGGGATATGTGAGGGGGTGTTTGTATGGATTAATATGGAAACAGTTCAGTAGGTGAGGGATGTAAGTTTGTTGTTGATTGTTATTCGTTACGTTGGAATGTACAATCACGGACAATTGTAGGCAGGGGGATTTATAAAATTTGGGCTACAAGGCTGTGCTTTGTTTTGAGGCCAGCCCACATTATTATTATTATTATTAGCACTTTTCTTATCATGGTACTTCCACTAATTGCACGCTCGATATTAATGACACTTGTAAACTTTAAAATATAGATAGCTACATCTGATTAGAAATTATTTATTAAAGTTCGATAAAGCAATACACTTAGATTCTTCAGCGTCTCATCTTTGTGCGCTCCCCCTGGACTTGCGACCTACATGCTGCCAAGAGAAGTCGGGAGCGAGAAATACCCTGCAGACAAACCAGACAACAGCGGTACCGCCGAGAGTTACGACGTCACGGGACGATGTGCTGCATGCATCTCGTTCTGCAGGCTGCTATGTTTCTCTTCGCGCTACATTGGTCGTTTCCAGCAGTCGTCCGGCCGCCGTAAGACTGGACAAATGCTATAGTGGCATATCCCCCCCCCCGTGATTGTAGATTTAAGAAATTCCATTGAAGAAGAATCAATGGAATCGGTACAACCCACAAGTGTCCGTGACTGTACCATAAAAGACTAAGGCGGAGTTTCTTAAGCAAGTTTCCCTCGTAGCTGTCCACCAGCAGAAGTGTGGAATTAGAATTCCGGTGCACACGCTCCATCAGCGACGAGTGAATCAATCATGCGAGGCTGACGTTTCGCTTCACAGACACAATATTAACAGGCCTCCCTCCTCCTGCTTCCATGTGCACATTTTTTGTCAGGCTCATTCATTTTAATCAAGATCCATGCTACGGAGAAAATACACAACGGACAATGGGAGCGAAGTAATATTGGAGAAGCAAGCGGGTTTCTTGCTGAGTTATTATGTGTTCACTTCGGACCCTCCGTTGAAGCTTCATGTGTAGTCATGTCAAATTATATTGGGTATAGGATTATGCATTACAAGAAATTTTGTGCTATGCATTGTTCCCTCATTTCCACTGTTGTAAACTCTTGCAGATATGTATTTTGGGCCGTCAGTTATACAGTGATTAAAGAGCATTAGAGAGAGAAAGATGCCCATGGAGAGAAAGGGTGGGCTTGTGCCCACCTAAATAGCCTGCGTGAGAAGTTTTGAGAATCATTTATACTACAAGATCAAGAACGTTTTTGATTGGGGCTACGAACCATCACACTCTCATATACACACACACGCAACCCCCTATATATGTATAGACATTATTTGCATTAATATTGTTCCAAATTAAATGTTGTATGACTTAATTGTAACCCTATTGAGATAATAATATTTAACTAAATAATAAATAAAAATGTGTGTGGGGAGGGGGGGGGGGTTGTATTGTTGCGTCTTTTTAAATATTTACTATTATGAACGTACTTTTACAAAATATACTCCAAGACGTGCTTGCAACTCAAGCCATACAGACGTAAAAAATTCGGTAGAAAGTGAGCTGGGCAAAAATTAAAGTGTTTCAAAGATGGCAGTGAAAATCTTTGCACTATACCTCACCAGGGGGGATATATAAAATTTTGGCCCCTAGGCTATCTTTTATTTCGGGCCCTGCGACATGTCATCATGGTACTTCACTTTCACTAATCGCATGCTATGTATTAAACTTTAAAATGTAGACACATCTGATGTTTCAAGCTATTTAAACGCTATAAACTCCTTCCTTCTTTCATGAAATAAGCAAGTAAAAGAACCTAACTTCTTGTTTTTTTTCGCTATTATCACAATATTAAGAAATTTTAATAGTCGATGGTCTTTGTCACTTCTACTTCTTATTGTGCGCCCCCTGGACTTGCGACTCCTAGGTTATATCCAGGACAGCATTGTGTCCTCACAAATTTTTAAACATGTGAGTAGATAAAGTGTGAAAAGTTCTTTAAGCTTTGTTCCAGAAACGCTACTTCCTTCTAACAAAACAAACCGCTATCAGTCACTAAAATGACTTTTATCATTCAATACTGTATCATTTCAAGCAATCAATGAATACCAGAGTAAATCAACCTATATATTCAAAGGAAATTAATTCGGGTAACAATTCACAAATGAACATACAAGCCTAACTTTTTCTACCCCACGCCTTCCAACAATTCCAGATTACCCACGCTAAATAAGGAAGGAAAAGTACAGGATTTATGCCCGTAAAGAACAATCAAAGTGTAAACTTTCCGACCAATATAAACAACTTGCGGAAGCCAGACATCTATCTTTCTTTATTGGAAAACATCGGCGAACCAGAAAAAGACCGTTAAGTTGCAAGAAAAATGCAATCGCTGCGCGGAAACTCGCGGTAAGTGACGAAGGGGAAAAATTTCCCCTCGAAACTTTTCGTCATCTGTTCAAGAACAGCTGTGACGTTACAAGTTGACACAAACTCATTGTCGCAGAGATTTCGGAGGAGGGGGGGAAGATGTGTGTGCTGACACCACGAAACTTGGCGTCCACAGACTCGCCAAAATCGCTCAGAACTTTCTCACTTTAAATTCACCTTTAGGTCGTAAAAATAAATGACACCTCGGTGTTTGATGAATCTTCTTGGATTTTCGAAGGATTGGTATCATGTTACAAATTGGATAACAATATGTTAGATATCCTTAGAGCCAACATGAGTTCGACTAAACAAGAAATTGCTATTGAATGCATATGTTATCTATCACCCACGTATTACAATGATTTTGTCATCACTTTAACCCAATTTCGTAATCATATGTTGGACTTCAAGTTACAGTGGAGACATTCCATGGAAATAACAAAATGAATTAATCCGAAATTGTTTTAGTGTTTTTAATTGCATTAGAGTTTATATGTTTGTGAATGCATATAACTTGCATATTTTTCAAAAAAATGTATTATGTAGCCCAGTGGTTCCCAAAGTTTGCGCCCCGGCTTAGAGGGGCTCCGCAAAATGTTCCAATATTTTCACTTAACTGTTAGTCTACACATGGTTCTAGAATCGGGCCATGGCATTAATTCAAATATGTCTTATTTAGTACATTTTATACATTTTACATAAAAATGTTTCTGAATTTGAAATGTGTGATTATTTTTTAACTTAAGACAAGAAACCTAACACTAAGGGCGCTGTGAAAAGAGAAAGGTTTGGTGTTTGTAGCATGTATGCTTCACATACAAAATAAATCAAATTGTACTACATTTTTAAAGCGTTACACACGTAACACATTTTCGATAATGCTTTTCATGCATTCATGCTGTCATCATACTCAAGTTGTTTTTTTTTTCATTTTTTAGCAGACACCACAAAGTACTTCCTAATTGTTTGAAATTAGTTCCTTATGAATTTACAAGGGTTGGATAAAAAGTAATGGCAACACTGCTGTCCCGTGAAAGGGGCGAGTCACAGCGCCACAACCGTTTCGTGGTTGATAAAGGAATGTCAGACGAGGAAGTATAGTGAGTGGGGTCAAAAACAGCAGTGCTCTGAAGCAGAGGACGAGAGTGCAAGCGCCTTAACAATATGTTTAGGCAAGAAGAACAACGTCTCTTAGGCAGACGGTCAACGCAGCCTACTACTGCACCTTCTTGCAACACCACCTTCGTCTCGCATTAAGAAGGAAGCGACGGCACGTTCTGGCACGGTGTCCCATCATCCTGCTTGACAATGCAAAGTGTCACACTGCGAACACTGTGACGGCGCTCCTGCATAACTGGTAGTGGGAGGTACTGGAACATCCGCCGTATTCACCGGTATGAGACCGTGTGATTACGACCTTTTTGTCAAAATGAAGGAACCACTGGGCGGGAAGCACTACGACACGCGCGAAGCCATCATACGTGCTATAGGGTGGTAACTGCGGTACATCGACAGAGATGGACGCGCTGACGGTGTACGACGCCTTCCATACGTGTGGCAGAAGGTCGTAGAGATGGGGGGGGGGAGGCGATTACATTGAAGGCATGTAACACGTGCTCCTCTGCCAATACAGTCAAGTAGCAATTATACCAGTGTTGCCATTACTTTTTATAAAACCCTTGTATTTAATCCAATCGCATGTCTAGAACCTTACAGTTTTGAGTGTGAAATGTCACACACGTAACGCTGGAATGCGCCAATACGAGTATGGGATTATCCTTTCATGAATTTTATGAAGTTATCGTTTATCGCAGAGATTCATCTAAAGATTTACGAAAGTGACATAAAATACATTTGAAACTTACCAACTTTCGTGAAATGTATGGATTTTCGGGAATGGATTAAGATACAGATGCGTGCTTGTACGTATGACACTTGTTGTAGAGAAAAACTTATTATAATATGATCAGTAGTTGAAACTTAGTAATTTGAACATTCTGTTGAAATGTTCAAATTTCAAGTTTGATCAGCTTAACTAACTTCTTCATATGTTTCTCACATTTCGATATGTTTTAACTAACCTCATTCCTCTTTAGACTGTTTTCCAGTAAGGAAGAGAAACGAAATTGAAATCTATTCTCTACCAACAATAAACTGATCAGATAGACAACTACGACTATTTTGATGACGTCATAGCTATCTTGAAATCCCACCACCGCTTATATACGAGACTGCTATGTTCTTACTGTCTATAATTCCGTGGAAATATATGTGTGACATATCTCGGACTTTATATTGAAAGTAATTTTTCAATTTCAAATAATTAGTGTTAACTGTAAAGAGTTCGTAACGCGATCCAAAAGTTACACCTCATTGGTAAAAAAAAAGACTAGAAAAGTTACAAATATATCCACCTTCTCTTTCCCGATTTACATTTCTACTCTACAACTGAATTATCTTCGGCTACTTTCCAAGATACATTTACATTAATGGAAAATCCTTCTTCATGCTACATACGTACAATTGCCCATTACGAACCTATCTTACACCCTATTCAGAGATAATAGACCTTCTTGCAGTCTTATTGTAGATCCAGGATTGTCACCATTTGGCAATGCATTGCATGGAAATTGCTTTTTAGACTCAAGCAAGAATTTTATCGTCGTCTTTATCGTGTAGGTAATAGGCTGCTTAAGACCAATCGGATTGTGCTTCTTAACACTGCGGACAAGAATAAAAGGGATTCACAATTTACCACATTGTGCTTAACGTGTGGTAAAAGGTACCAATTCTCAATCGTAACCTAGATATGTGTGCTGTAATGTCTAGAATTCCAGAGTATAATTACACACACACACACAAGTTAATATTAGCAAGTCAGAATTGTGACACCACTTATGCACATATGTATGTTTTAATATTTATTTCGTACCGAAACTACCGAAATACCAATGATTCGGAAACACAGAAGTTTCCGAAATACCGAAACAATGATTGGAGCGGTTTCAAATAGTTACTATTAGTAACTACAGTAGATTGTTAGAAGCTGATATTAGAGGACAGGTACTTCATAACGTTTTGTTTCCTTTGCATGTGTTGTACGTTTTCGCCTTGTGCCGCTAAAACGTAGCAGTAGTTATGATGGAAACAAAGAGCGAGAAAGCATTCACTGTCCTCGAATTCCATACACGTCGCTCAGTGACAACGGTTCAAAGACGATTTAGAACCAAGTTCATTAAAGATCCACCAAGTGCAACCTCCATACGGCGATGGTATCAACAGTTCACAGCTACAGGATGCCTCTGTAAGGCACAATCAACGGGATGTCCTCCAGTGCCTGAAGAAACAGTTGAGCGTGAGCGTGCCAGTTTCGTGCGTAGCTCTAGAAGGTCAACGCGTAGAGCAAGCAAGGAATTGGATATTCCACGAGCAACCGTATGGAAGATCTTACAGAAATGGCTGAAGCAAAAGCCAGACCGCTTGCAGTTGCTGCAATGGCAGTCACTAAAACTCTAGGACAAAGATATTCGCTTTGAGTATTGTACAGGATTTCAAGAGCTTATGGTAGAGCATGATGACATTTATGAAAATCTTGTGTTTAGTCATGAAGCGACATTTTGTCTTAGTGGTACAGTGAACAGGCACAATGTGCGAATCCGGGGAACAGAAAACCCTCATGGCGTCGTTGAGCATATTTACGTACTGCATTGCGCAACTTAATTACAGAGTTATGTTTGCAGAATCACAAAGGGGGAAAATATGGAACACTTGTAATGTGTGACAAAGCTTGTTGAGTTTCTCTACAAACCTGGTAAAGTTACTTCATGATACGCTAACATCATGAAACCGCTCCACTCCTTTGTAGACACCTTGCATATTGTCACTGAATGGAATTACCCTTTGCTCGTATAATAGTGAGCACAACGTGCCTCTCCGATGGCGCAGTGGTATCGTCATTGCCTTGTAATCAAGGGGTCCCGGGTTCGAACCCTGTGGAGGCACATAGTCGTTCGGATTCCACTTTAAACTGTAGGTCCAGTCCCGATTAGCCTTACTGTGCATAAAGTGGACTTAAAACGCCAAATCAATCAATCAATAGTGAGAACTAAATTCAGATAATCTGTAGTTCACATCGTTAGGTTCATATATCCTCGTTGGTAGATCCATTTGGCCTATGGAGTAATAATTGAGAAGTCACAGATAGAGATTATGCCACAATTTGGAAACTAAATCCTAAATATATTAAATAATGAGTCTTACTTCTTAAATTGGTTGTCTTTGACACAATTAACATTTAGAAAAATAATAGACGAATTAACTCAAAATTCCAAGATTATGAAGTGCTTAAGTACAGTACAGGGCATTAGAATATAGATGATCGAAAATACTGAAATGTCTCTTCGATGGTTTCGAGGAGACTGAAATAACTATGGTACCGAAATACCAAAATTATCAGGGATCAGATATTTCCAAATACCGACACGAGTTTCGGTAAGGATATTTTCAGTAATCCTTGTATATGTCTAGTAATTAATATAATTATCCACGATTAGTGTATGTAACATATTTCATAAATTTAAACTTCGACAAATCTTTTCGCACGTAATTATAATGTATATTAACTTTATTTCTATAAATTCATGCTTCAAGCTAAACCCTTGTTTCAATTTTCATTTGGATCGGGTTCATTAGCATATTCTTGTTCCCCTCCTATTTTCTCACAGTCATTAAAAATTTTAATTTTTCATATTCAGTGTTTAAAAAAGTTCACAGGACAAACACATTTTTTTGCGAATAACAGGGTTTTTTCTTCCTAATGTTTATGGTTATTAATAACCGTGTGTCTTAATTACCTTCCTCGTTTAACAACTCAGCTGCAAAGACTCAAAAAGGTAATTAATCAAGTCTTCAGAAGCTGAAAACAAATGCCAGTCATAACACGTTTAGACTCTTCTGTCCGTTTTCACCGTCTAGGCTTGTTACTTGATTTCATTTTTGCACCACTCGTACTGAAGATTTTTCCTATAGGGGTGTTTCACCTACGTCACAAACTGTTGCATTGTGGCTTCGAGCAGCCATGACGGCTGTCTTGTGAACATACCGAATTCAAACAGGCGGTCAGGACATTTGAAACTTGTTTACGATGGTACATTGTGACGTATTTGGCTTTTCAAAGAGACGTTAACGTTACTTCACGATATTTCCTTGCACATGACTAGTTAACAAAGAAAAGTGTAATATTCCTCAAACTTTAAGTTACTTTAGTTTGATTGATTGATTGAGTTCGTGTTTTAAGACCACTTTATGCACAGTAAGGCTAATCAGGACTCTACCCACAGTTTAAAGTGGGATCCGAACCACTATGTGCCTCCACCGGTTATCGAACCCGTGACTCCTTGATCACAAGGCAACGATGCGCCATCGAGGAGGCCCTAAGAGTCATATGTGAGGATATAAAGATCCGTTCTGAAATGCATTTGTTCCTTATACAGGGTGTTTCCTTGACAGTACAGGGACACTGACGGGATGTAACGATTTCGTTGAAAGTCATGTATTCATTACAGCCCGGCAGTGTTCGTGACTGTACACTCTTGCTTTGAATTCTTAAACGAAAATGTTAACAAACTTTAATTGTAGGCTACTTTGTGTACACACAAAGAGGCCAAAGAGTAGTACATGTGAATTTTAAAGTGAAATCGATTAGTGTGGACAATCGAGTCAAGAATTCTAGATTACAAGTCGATAGCATTGACAACTAAGTAGGGTGACCATACGTCCCATTTTGACCGGGACAGTCAAACAAACCCACACACTGCGGACTAAATCAAAATACACCGTTTCAACCCATAAAAAATTGACGGAAGTTTTTCCTCTCTTTAATAAATACGTGTCCCAGTATTAAACATTAAAATGAAACATTCCAGATATGTCCCTATATTTAAAAAGTCACTATTTGTTCCGTTTTATATAAGTCTGGGAGTAAACTTGAAAAGAAAGTCTAATTTTGAGACACATTTCATACTAAAAAAGATGCTTTGTGTGTGTTCCGATATTTGTAGAGCAGTGAATAAGCATGAAGTTTCTTTACGGAATTGCAACAAAAATTTAAATTTCCTGCGTCTTGAAACAAACTCAAAAGAAAAATCTGGAGTTCCGTGTCTGATAGGTGGGGTATGGTTTTCTGGTAAATTAAGCGATTGATGAAGAATACAGCTTCTCTCAAGAAGATTGGTTCTTCTGCTAAATACTTCTGGCATTACTCAACATCATCATAAAAGTTGATCAGAAAGGACGCGAAACGCTATGTAAGTCATATCGCGATTATAATAAATAATACCTTTTGACAACGGAAGATAATATTTCGTTCATTGTTTATAATGTATTATTTATTGATATATATTTTAATAAATAATAAGAATTCGTTAATAATAATAATAATAATGTTTTGCTTTAGGAAGGGGGGGGGGTAAACTGATTTTCTTGGGATGTACCGTTATTGTGTCAAAATGTTATAGTTACCATCCAAAATTAAGTCAACGGGAAACTACTGCATTTCTAAGATCTGCTAACCTCCGTGGCGTAGTGGTTAGCACAGCTCGCTACGACACCAGAGGTCCATGGTTCGAATCACGGCCTGGGTATAGGTGTTCTTTGCGAGTCTCCCTTCATCAATGTTATCTCCCTTTAAACTGTAGGTCCAGTCCCGATTAGCCTTTCTCTGCATAACGTCGACTCAAAATTCAAACTAAATTTATTACTGGAAGAATACAGGAATACAGTAACCAGTTTTGAACCGATTATAGAAGTTAACGAAAGTTAAACATTCCAGACATGTTCGAAAACGAAAATTGATACACTACAATTAACACTCGATACGCTAATTCAATGTAAAATTTATTTTATACATTTTTCGTTACTGAGTTACATAGTATGTTCGCTCAACTAAACAACCTCTATTGGTGGACGAATGTGCTTTAATGCATATATGTGTATCCGATATGAACACTGCATAGCAACATCGTATATGAAGCGGTAAAAATTTTATCAAGCCTTGTGTCAAAGCTATGCTGATTTGTTGGTGTTCGAATGAACGCAATCTAGGAAAAAAAAATAACAGAATGCAGTTATTTATGGTCTTGGTCTACGTATCTATAAATCCAAGATAACCAAAAAAAAATTAGTGTTTTCATACTCTGTAGAGTACACACCGTAGCAAGTAGCTAAATAACGAAGAACCGGGAAAGGATGGAAGTCACATAACAATAATCTTTGTAATTTTGGCCAAGTTACGCCCTAATTTAAGTCTAAAGTTAACCTACTGACCACAGATAACTTTGCGCTTCACAAAAAAATAAGCCAGGCAGATACTTGGAGGAAACAAATGCTGTTGTGTCATTGATCCCAGTTTGTTTCTGATTGCGCCCACCAAATGGCGCTCCAGTCATTTAATGTGAAACAAACTTATCAGAGACCTATGTTACGTACTTGTAGATCTCTGTACACCGAACTTTGTTTCAAATTAATTGGACATAAATGGATGTGTAACCAGTTTTGGTCGCAAAATGGCATCCAGCATTATTTACAGCATGTCACTCTGTATTCCATTGAATATACTTTATTTCTGGAGATAAATAACGACACATTTAGGAAGGAAAGCAACAATTTCTAAAACTGCATTAGTTAGTGTTACGAATATTGCAAATTAGAGTATTATACAAGTGGTTTGTGACTTGTATAATATGTCAATTTCACATTTGCCTACAGTGCGTACACAAAGGAATGGTGCGGTTTCAAAAGTTAATAACAAAAAGTTATATCTCACGTTACACTGGCACAATATACACCGTCAGCAGCAGAAACTGTCAAGTTTCTTATACGGTAATTACAATCCTTCGACGATGTGTGCATCCTGGGTAACACGACACACATCCACACGGTAATCAAACTCATCCCAGACTCGGTGTAGCATGTCCGCTGTAATGGTCTGCAGTGCATGCGTCATCCTATGGACATGGACAATGGCGATACATAAACACTACCTTAAACAAGTCCCCCAAACAATGAAATCACCTAGTGTAAGATCTGGCGAACGGGGTGGCCAGGGGAAGGTTTCTGTCGAACGTCTGATCCAGCGCTGTGGAAGAACACCATTGAGAAGTACTCGTATGTTCCTCTGAATATTGGGGGAGGGCAGAGCTCCGTTCAGTTGTAGAATGTAATCGTCACCATCGCTTTTTAGTCGGAATACCCTGCATGAAGTCCCTCTAGCCAGTGACTTGGAGGGACTTCACTGACACGCCTCACGCACTCTTTAAATGTAGTCATCAGAAACGAGGTCGGCCAGGACTCTTGCCTTTACATAAGCATCCAGTTTCCACAACCTCTCTCTACCACTTAGTTATTTTTTTCTCGTGTGGTGCGTTTTTTCTTAAACCGCGCACTAAACTCATGCCGCACCGTAATCACAGATCTGTACACCTCAAAACGGAGCACACAGAAAGTCTTCTCCTGCTGTGACGCAATCTTGCAAACTTACCCCGGAGCCTCCCAGTAAACATGACAATTGAACTGTTGGTACCATATGAGAAACTTGGACAGTTTCCGCTGCTGATGGTGTATGTTGCACCCGTGTAAGGTTAGAAATATTTTTTTTAAACTTCTGTCACCACACCATTTTTTGGTCTATGCCCTGTATGTGCAGTACATATGCATACATATATACATGCATGCATGCATACATACATACATACATACATAATATGCAGAGAGGAGAGAGAGAGAGAGAGAGAGAGAGAGAGAGAGAGGGAGAGAGAAAGTGAGAAGGAAAATGTTAAAAAAAAAAGATACACAAGTAGACAAGAGAGTAAGTAAGCAATCTTTCCTCACCACAGGGGAGTCACGTGACCCTCGTTGACCCTCCCTGTGGCCGCCCATTCCATTGTATCCTACGCAAGACATTGAAAACCGATGAAAAATTTTCAATTCACTGAAGGCTGCTCCATGAAGACATTATCCTAATGAATGAAACCAGCATGGACAGAAATTCTCGTTATCGAAGAAGGGAATTTCCCGCTCCAATTGCACCTCCCCGAGAGGATTTCTGTTTCAGCTCACAAATTCCATCGAATTCCTCTTATGGAAGAAACCTCGTGATCTTTGCTTCGGATTAGCCTGGCTGGCGGAGGCGTGTTGCCTTTCGGGCAGGAGGCCGAGATGGTTTAATGCTCGATCTAATTACGCGCTAGCTCATTACTCGTTTAATAGGATTAGGAATGTCGTGTATTGGCAGAGACCCAGCACAAATGATGCTCGGGGCGAGGATGCTGCAACGGCTTCGCAGTTTCATTAAGCATCGTCTGCGGCGAAATTTTCACTTTCTGACCTTTCCACTCTCGCTCGTGACAATGATGCATTGTTGTCTGGTTCTGCAACAAACGGTATCTGTTACGTGAACCTGACCACCAATCACCAATGTACTCTGGGGAAAGGTTAAAATCCTTTGCTTCTGTTAACAGATTCTGCAAAATAATCGAAGAGATGTTTTGACTGTTACTTGACGTTGAAAACCAAGTGTCAATTGAATACTGATCAAATGGTGTGCACATGTAAAATATACTGAAGTTGTTTGACAGATTAAACCAATCGATTTCATAAATTCCACGGTTTTCTAAATTAAAATTTCGTAGAAATGTATCCATTGCTTTATTTCAATATTTTATTTTAAATTTCAGTTAACTTCATATTGATAAGAACGTGCTTGCAGTGACCTCTATACAACTACGAGGTTCGTTTGAAAGAGAAGCGATTACTCATCAATATGTCGACTGTTTGTCACATGGTCGTAGCAGAAATTAATCATGGATTCAGATAATGGCTTTATTTCCGCCTCTAAGCGTGACATATCATAGTTCAACAGATTGACGGATGGCTGCAGCACTGTGCTGACTGCTTGGTGGATTGATTTAAATCAGGATTTAAATCACTGTAAATAAATAATTTATAGATTAATGTACATAAGGATTTTGTAGAAGGTCAGGATCACTTTTGGTTAAATAATCTCTTGATCATTTAATAGTATCTATTAGGCTCTAAGGAAGGAAAAGAAAGAAAACATAATATATGTACTCATACGAAAGAAAACGTAATGTGTAAACTGTAAACACACTTAAATCCTGTTGATTTATAAAATAGCAAATATTTTGTATAGAAAAATATACAAAATACTATTCATGTTAAACCATAAATAGTGTCATTATAATTAAAGTGTAAATGAACATGGTAGCTAATATGTTTGCTAACTAACATTTAAAAAATTGCTAAAATTCAGCTACTAAGACTAAAAAATAGTTTAAGTTACAATTATAGAGTACATCCGGAATGCTTTATTTTCACTGGAAGAAAAGTTGCTGAAATTATGTATTATAGTTTCATTAATACATTCAACAGGCATTTCCATAGTAGGTTCATCTATATATAGTAAAAAAAAACAACAGAAAAGTGTATATTTACATATATTTTTTTTATTTGCTTTAATCAAACTGTTCACATATTTTACAGAGCCGTTTGCTAGAAAATCCCTTTCTATAGACAAAAACATATCTACATGTATGACGCTTGTCTGGTTAAGGCAACTAACTAACCCGATAAGTTAATGATAGTTATTGGAAGCGCGTGGTAAATATATCCCAGTTAGTGCCTGCTCCAAACAAGGGTCACAAACACCTTTTTGACGCTACTTTTCTGTTGGGCAAATATGTTCTAAAACATGTAAACTATCAACAGAAAGGCAACGTCGCGTTCCGCTAAAATGCAGGAATCCGAGGAACGGTCGAAATCACGAAGATTCCGTTCCAACTACTACTTTGATTATTTATGTCGTCCACAGCAATGTTCCTGTAACAAAATGACGGCACCAAAATACTTAATCACAAATTAACCCTCTTAATACTAATTGATCAAACAGGATTGCACAATTTAATATTCCTCGTAATTTTTCAAGAAATAGATGCAAAAAGGGGGAGGGGGAGAGAACAGTCAAAAAGACGTAAAAATGACTTTAACCATTCAAGGACATTATCCTGGTTCTTATTCAAAATACCTATTTATATGTATATACTCTTATATTGCTTTTCTTTCAATGTGTTCAATTTTCCTCTAATGGAATGAAGCAAGCAAGAAAAGATAAAGGAAAGAAAACTTCAATTTTAACCTCCTTTTATTTCAACAATTTTAAACTATCTTGACTTCCTAATAACTCGTGAAATATTATTACATGGCCCTCGACCTCTCATTTTTGAGAGTGGGGAATATTCTTTACAAAAAACGAGTACAAGGAACATAAGTGCACTACTTAACAAATGGCAACGCAATGCTAATAACAATCTACGGAGGCGTTCTTCAATAACAACGAATCCTTAACATCTACGTACAATCAAGCGTATGTACCCTACACATACCTATATATATATATTTATTGTGCATGGCTTTGAGGCTACTGCTTAAGGTGTTCGGGGGACACGACTTATTAAAACGGGAAAAAGGGGAAGAATTAGAAAAGCACTTTGTCATTTGACAAAATTGATTTAAGCCGTCGCTTCCTGTCTTTCAACAGTGTATGCACAGCAATTCCTTGCGTAAAGAAAAAACAAATTTATTTTCCTTTTCTTTTTGTCACAATCGATTATTCAATCTCCAAAAAGCATGAGAATAGAGAGCTAATCGCCCTTTCTTTGGGATTGGACTGTTATACGAAATATAGTTATAGAAATATCTAAGACTTTGTGTTGGACGTACTTTCACTTGGTATCATTATCAGTTCCAAAAAATGCATGCATAAATTATTAGAGTTCACTCTCCGAAAGCACTGTACCAATATATTCGGCACGTAATTTACATCCAAGAGTCAAAAAGAAGGGGGGGGGTAATGTGTTGGAGAAAAAACTCCGAACAAAAAGCTCGCTGAATAATCACACAAAAAAGGGGGAGTAATTGTACAGTTCAAACAGGGCAAGTCGGTAGCAGGATCAAAAATCTATAATCGTCACTTTACCTTGATGCAATCCTTCTGATGGTCCTTATCACAATCGCAAGCACATGGTATGGATCTCGTAACTGCATTCGTACGCCTCTACACGAGTCTAGAAATCGTGGCTTTCAAAGTTGTATTCCCATCTCACCATTGCAAAGCGTGGGCGAAGGAATTGCGTATAGGCAAGGCGATCCTGCTCCGCTGCTAGTCGACAGTAGGTGGCTGTTTCAAAGACCGGATGCGAACTGTGTTAATGACGATCGGGAATCGTGCAAGAAAAGGGGAAGGGGGGAGGAGAGTATAGTTTAGCTTATCTACGACAGATGGCACCACCATCTAAATGCCGTAGCGCTATCGTATTTTGCGGTGGAGAGTTTATTTTCTCCGAAATAAACTCTATAAACGTACAAAAGTACGTGTAATATTCCCAAATTGAATATATAATATTTGGAATGTTACACATGTATGGTGTCAAAAACCATACCAGCAATTTTAAGCGTGTTTTTTTTAAATAAAAGAAATGAAATCCGATTTAAATAAGAAAATAATAAAACATGATTTTTTATCCACTCTGGTGGACTTTAGCCATATTAAGTAGTGCGCTCTGAAACAGTATTCTCACGAAAAGAACAAATTGCATTAATCAGAATTCAAGTTTCACGTCAAAGAAATGCTGTTACGTGTCACAGAAAACTTGTGGAAGCTTGTGGTGATGAGGCACTTCAATATCTAACAGTGATTAAGTGTTTTTCCGTACTAATTCGTCAAGACCGTGACAGGTCCAACAAGCATCTTGCAACATTAAAGTGATCCTTCTTGTTTCCTAGGACTATGAAATCGTTTTCCTTCCAGTGAGTGTTGTAGAAACTTTCTGGAGAATTCCCTTTGTCCATCTTTCGTTGGGAACTTCCAGACGAGACCTCCGAGTGTGCTGTACCACAAGTACAACAAATCAAGGTGCCATTTTTCAAATTCAGTGAGGCAACTGCTTGAGCAATAGGGCTGGGGATTACTAAAGCACTCTCCTAAGTCTAGACATGAGTTCTTGAGACTATGATTTTCGGAAGCAACATAATCTTATACGAGGACGTTGCTTCAAGACCATCCATGACATAGTGCAGGCCTTAGGGAGGTGCTTCAGTGATATATGGAAAAACGATTCCGCTGATGGCTTGAGGAAATTGCCAGGAATATTTGGCAACATGTGCTATACTCTGTCGGATATTTTTACGAAGCAATAAAGTAAGATCGTCCTCCACAATTATATGAGCAAGCAGTTATGAACATGTAATCACTTTTTTTTAAACGCAGGACCATGATGTCAGGACCCCTAATCGTCGCCACTGCTGATCATATCGTCCCCGCAAATAGTCGATATTGTGAACGTGTAGGGCTCTACCTCCACATCCCCCATGTCCCTTCACAATATGTTACAATGCGCAGGCAAACGTTTGCGTACAAAAGACACACGTTGACTTATCGTGCCCCATAGATGGCAGTTTTGTTACGTTCCAGTCAAATGCGTTCCGAACTGTTTTCAGTGACTTACTATCGAAATTTAAAATCCTATTAAAAACTCGGATTTTTTTAATATAGTTGATACTTATAAAATCAATCTTGAATATGGTTAGCAGACTCCACAGACAATGGAAGTGATTGTAATGTATATGGTTTATTGAACAGCTGCGAGTGATTTAAAAGATTCTGTTTCATCATTGGTACTATCTCAAGCTTTCGTAAGACTTAGTAAATGCACGTTTTCTTTCCTCCTGAATCTTGAACATTCTCACATATCAACACTTTTATCTTCAAGTATTGTTGGTAATTTTGTTAGCTACAAGTAAATGAAACGTACAAGTACGTTGGAATTGGTAAACATCACGATCTTGTTCGTTTTACCGGAACACATTGCAAGGAAAAACTTCAAACTCAAATTTTCTGGAGAGAAATGACTTACTTGGAGATTTTTCTCTATTATGGTAAGTCCACGTAATAATTTGATACACGCAGCTTTCGTGGCATCTCACAATTTTCGATCTAATTTACGAAAATTGTAGTTTTATTTGAAAAAGTCAGAACGTAAATTGGTGTAATCTCCTCAAATAAAATAAAATATATACATGCGGACAAGCAACGGAAAAATGTAAAATTAAATGGAATCTCTACGAGAGATACCGTGACTGGGTTCGATTTCAAGCAGGAATTAATCCGTGAGTGTTACTGCAGGAACGCTCTGGGGTTCATTCAAGAAACACGAGGCTTAAAATGACAGGAACGTGCTCATCATAAAAAAACTTTTCTGTGACATGGACCAGGAACGTAAGGAGCCCTCCTCCTACAATTTCAATGTTCCTTTGGGTCTTCTCAATGGCGTAATGGTAACTCGTAATCAAGAGGTACCGGGTTTGATACTCGGAAGAACATACCCAGTCAACACACTAACGTTGCCAGAACGCTGTATGAATGTTGTATTTATGATGAATGTTGTATGTAGGGGAACAACGTTGTGATAACGTTGTCACAACGTTGTATGCTTGTTATATTTATGATGAATGTTGTATGTAGAGGAACAACGTTGTGATAACGTTGCATCAACTTTACAAAAAACAATCCACTGAATACGCTTTAGTTTGGATGATCACCACCATGAACGTCACAAGCGTCAGATCGGAGTGTTTTGTTTAATCTGAATTTGTGTGTGCACTGACCACCAAACCTGTGCACCAAACCTTATATTTCCTACAGCGTACACTAGATGGCAGTGCGACTCAAATGCAAAACAAACTTTTAGTAACACAAATAAGGATACTTTCGATTGTAATTATTAAAAAAATGTGTTTTATTATCCTTCGAAAGATGTGTGAATATTAAAGTTGTAAGGAAGATCAGAAAATGAAATGTGTTGAATACAAGTGAAACTCCCATGATAAATATTTTTATTCCAGACTATATAATCAGGAGCTAAGTACTGCAAAAAAAACTGATTACCAGGTGTAGTTAGAGATTGGTTAATTCATCACAATCTCCAGACTAACAATTGCCTATTGGGGTGAAGCAGGAAAAGTTTTTGTAATATGTAAAGAGAAACTGTGACGTTACAAACATGAGTTTTTCCTGTTACGCATATGTATTATATACAAAAATGGCTTGGCAACATTGCTAATAGCTTACCATGCGAAATAAACATATTTTAAATATGCATTGTTATATTCATAAATTACACAGGCAGCACGGTAATGTTGCAAAAAAGTTGTGGCAACGTTAACCCCTGACATACCTAACGTTGCTACATAATGTTCAGTATATGTTGTGACAACGTTGTCAACCAACGTTGCAGCAACGTTGAAAAAAATGACCCTTAAACGTTGACACAACGTTTTCACAACGTTGTATCAACATACATTCAACGTTGTAACAACGTTAGGTATGTTAGGGGCTAACGTTGCCACAACGTTGTGGTAACATTACCTTGTTGACTGGGTAGTGGTTCGGATCCCACTTTAAACTATAGATCCAGTATCGATTATCCCACTTATGCATAAAGCTGAGGAAAACTCAACACAAAGTCCTTCATTGCAGAGGGCCAACTTTAATCTTTGCACACACAGCAGCGTAACGTGGGACCTACATTTGGGAGGGAGCAGGGCATGAACCTCAGGGCAAAGTGGTTTTAAATAATAAAAAAAACCTCTTAAATTTACATAAACCTGAAAATGTTTCAGGGGGGCGAGTCCCCCCAAGCCTCCCAAGTTACGCCTTTGTGCGCACTCTCATCAATTTCATTATAGGGGAAATGACAGAGACAAAATAAAGCTGCCACGTGTGTTGAAAAAAATATACCAAAGTCGGAAACCAGAAATCAAATAGACAACCCAGAGTTTCAGCTTTCTGTTTTTCGTACCATTTTAACCTCTTCAAAGGGTTTGCATTGTTTGTTCATTTCTGTACAGCATTTTAATCTGGATTGCGAGCGGCTGAAGCCAATTTTTAGCTTATTAGAACTGTTTCGGAACTGGGAGATGAGCAGAAGGTTCTGTGTTTTTCCTCTCATCTCCCCTCCCCTCTACCACTCTATTATTTTTTCCCCCGACGTGCAACAGCTGGTTCCTCGCGCATCTGTTGCGGTGCACAACAAAACGAGAGGATGTGGCTATGTCCGGTTCGTGACCTGCCACGGAGGTTGTTCTTCGACTAAAATTAATTTGGAAAAAACTATTTTGATAAAGTGCGTGAGGAGGCGAGATTCCCTGTAATGTTTGGGGATTTTCCGGAAAAATACACTTGTCTCTTCTCGGTTCCTGAACGTGATTCATGCCCCTCTATTACTTTGTCCCCTCTTCGCTTCCCCAGCAAACTATTGTTAGAAGGAGCCTTCATGGGAAAAGATTGGAAGACGTGATAACTTCATAACATCAAGGGTATCTCTATTAGGAGGGATAGAGAAGTGTGGCATAAATGTTTTGGTAAAAGATAAACACATGAAAGTGGGTTCCACTTATACAGTGTGTTCCAATTTAACTCGAGATTTTGTTCACAGCGGGAAATTTTCCCTTCTTGTGTTAGCAGAATTTGTTTAATAAAACTATGCTATCTGTTGAAACTTTGACCATGTCCGAATCCCGTTGCCTTCGTAGTCGTCCGAATCGAAAGGCTCAAGAGACGAGCGGATAGTGACAGCATTATAACTTGGGGAATACGTTAACAGCACCAAACCCGACCTGCCTAACTTATCCACGTAGGCATATAATAGCAGAAATAAGCATGTAAATAGGTTAGGCAGGTTACGTTTTGTTTATTTAAGCTATTATATACATACGTGGATAGGTTAGGCCAGATTTGGTGTTGTTAGCATGTACAGTATTTCCAAGTTGCTAAGGCTGTCGCTAGCCGCTCGTGCTGATTAGTACAGAGTTGCCACATTTACCGCCAGGTGTCTGATCAAACGCCACCTACCGTGTTGTGGAATGCTGGTGCGCAATACGAGAACAGAAAGCCAATCAAATTCATACATTACTCTTTTCCACCTATTTAGTACTTAAATTAAAATGTTACATGTGATTTCTTCTTTACAATTGTTCAAACTGTATTGTGTTATCGATAAAGTATCCAAATAGTACTGAGTTTTAGATAGTAAATACAGTGAACGTTGCATCTAGAAAGTGAAAGTCGCAATATGGCCGCCGAGCGCAGGGCTGCAGCGAGTTGAAGTGAGCACTTGTCGCACCTCCCATCTCTTCCCTCCAACTCCAGCTATGCCGTCGATTGGAAGTATGACAGTACGGGGATTCCGTAGATGGAACAGTACAATCGACTCGGAATAGAATACTGCATGCAGTTTCTGTTGTGAAATGTTATTAAAACAGCGGCCGTGAGGTTGCTGTTCTCCCTTGATTTCATTCTTTCTGATTACTTCCTGCGTGAGGTGCCTCGAAAGCAAGGTGATTGTAAATCGGACTCACACCACTGAGAAACTCAGAAACAACATCTGTATGGAAATCAACACTATTCCTATTGAGTTGTTGGAACGTGTCATGATTGATTTCCTTCTCAGGCTGTTTGAGTGTGAATGTCATCAAGCTCTTCAGTGAAATTCATGAGAGGACAATCACAAACACACATGGACAGAACACAACAACACAGGTCCCAGAAAGGATGATACTGGCTGTGTGTCACTGCGCCAGAGGCTCCAATTGATTTATTGATTCATTTCGGTTATTTTTATACGCTTTTCTGCCACTTTGAGCTAATCGCGAAGACGAGAATGGCCGACGATGTGATGATTATGATGAAAGGGCGCTCACAAGGAACACCTAGCCTACGTACTGGGATTCGAATACGGGATCGTTAGTGTACAAGAATGCTGTCCAGTGGCTGCGATTTGGGGGGGAACGAGGTGGGCAGTTGCCCCCACACTTTTTGCCACTTTTGCCCCCGAAATATGCTAAACCTTATCTACAAAGGGAAATGTACTGTCTTTGCCCCCCCCCCCCCATTTTGGCACCTTGTCCCTCCGGTTTTGTAACCCAATCACCGCCATTGATGCTGCCCTGAAGTTAACACTTGAGTGCCTTGTCAGGTTACTCCTAACACACCGGCTTTGATTAAGGGAGAGTGGCAAGAGTAAGAGAGAGAGAGAGAGAGAAAGAGAGACACTGAGGAAGATTGAATTGGATTGATTTGGTGTTTTAAGTACACTTTATGCACAGCAAGGCTAATCGGGACTGGACATACAGTTTAAAGTGGGATCCGAACCACTTGTGCCTCCACCGACTTAGATAGAGAGAGAGGGAGAGAGGGAGAGAGAGAGAGAGAGAGGGAGAGAGAGAGAAAGAAAGGGAGAGAGAGAGAGAGAGAAAGAGAGAGGAGAGGAACTAAACGTTTGAACCACATGCTATTCCCAAACATGAACATGTGCTAAATTATGTTTGCAATTTGTACTACTTATAAACCTTAAAGCGGAATCAACAGTAAAGGCAAAGTGTGACTGCACTATACATTCGCAGGTGCATCTAACTGTTTCCTCTTGCGAGATGTCTGAAATTCACTCGAACGTGCATGGTTTTCGTCACTTAGTTCTATGTACATGTCATCATGCACGTTTCCTCCCACTTTAACCGTAAGCCACGTCTTAATGCCCGCACTCATTTAGTATGGACATTAGAGCTCCACGAGAAACTTTCGTATCCTCGCCGTGTTACATGCTGGTAATGGCGGCCTTAGAGAATAATGCCCTTATTCCTCCTGCAAAGTTCTCATTTTTACCCCTTCCTTTTTCTCTCCCTAATTTTTAATATATAATGAGTTTCTCTTTCCTTTTCCCGGCCACATAACCCTGATTAAAATTCTACCTAAATCTGCTTTCTATTTCACAACTTTCGTTAATCCCCGAATCTCCCTCATGAACTGAATGATAATTAGGCTGCGGAATCCTGGTCTAAAATGAGCCATTATCTCGTAGCAGTTTGCACACTTTTTCCGACAGAAACATTTTCCAATTTGGAAAAGACGACAATGTTCTTCACTGCACTCGGGGAAGGAACCATGAAAAGTTTTATAAGACATAAATATATATATAAGAAATAAAAGAATTGGTTCTCATCAATCATTCTCGTAAATTCGTTATCTGTTGTCACCTTTCAATGTGTAATTATTACAAAATACGATGTACATAGGCTTCATTAAATGCAACTTCAGTTGTAACTTGTTTATTGTGTTTAAAACATCAAATTAAAACAAGAAAGTATTTGGCCTGTTTCTCTTCATTCCAGAGCATGTGTTCGAGATTACCTCCATTTAGCTCCGTGCATTTCTTGAGGCGCAGCACAAAGTTGTCCAAGACGTCCTTACAAACAGACCGAGGAATAGTTCTTACCTCCTCCCTGATGGTTTCCGTGAGTTCAGTGATGGTCCTGGATCTCCCTGCGCACACTCGGTCCTCGAGATAACCCCAAAGGAAGAAATCTGAGGAGCTAAGGTCTTGGCTATAAGGTGCCCACTCAAAATCAGTCTTGAGACTGATCACACAGCCTCCAAAGTTCTCTTTCAGCCAATCTCGGGACAGGTTTGAGGTGTGAGAGCTTGCTCCATCTTGCTGGAACCAGAACTTTCTCATAAGCGACGGATAGAGGGTCTGTAGCTCACTCTTGAAGATTTTGAGGACCTCAACATGCCTTTCTTTGCTGAACTGACTCTCTCAGGCTCTCGACCAGCTCGGCTGCACGCTTCCTGGGACGTCCTGAGTGTCTTGGTTTTCACTTGCTGCTTTGAGGTTCTCCACAGTCCCATACTTCTCAAACTGGTCCACCCAGGTCTGTATTCTGCTTTAGGAGGGGGCCTTCTCACATTCGAACTGATGCATGAAAGTTTCCTGGATTTTCTTGAACGAGCCTGTCTTGTATAATGTTTCACGCAGTATATTTTTTGATCGAGCTTCCATTGAGGTCTAGTTGTGTTCACAGGCGTTGCTTCTGCTATTCCCGGCAAAATAAGGGTGATTTGTGAATGGACGTAGGAGATATCACAAAAAGTGCGCGTGGGGCCCGTTTTTATTGAGTCACCCTGTATTTTCAATGTGATTGCCACCATTGTCAAAACATATCTCTCTATCTTTGTATCCATGTTCCCTAAAAGGTCCGGCGAAATGGTGCAGCAATGGTGTCTGTTCCCACAGTATATACTTTTTAAGTTTCAGGTAGCCGCGTAGCGCATAAAATTCAGTGGATTTAAATCAGGTGATCGAGGAGCCAATCCCACTGTTCCCCTGCAATCAGTTTAGTGCTGCGGGAAGTTGTCATCCAGGTAATGACTTACCCGCGGAACTTTTGGGTCACCTTGTCTATTTTTCTCAGAGAACATCTATGGAACTGTGTTTCATATTGAATTTCGGAAACTCCCTTTTTAGAGGGTACTTACGTCATAAAGAGGAAAGACAACCTTAAATTTTAAGCTTTTTACTTCCAGGTATTTGAGTCATAAACATGTCCTTCTTTTTTTTTAAAAAAAACAGCACCTCTGCCCTCCTCCCCCCCTTAGGGGTTGAATGTTTTAAGAAACCTATTTTAGTGGATCCTCTCGCCATAAGTGGAAGACACACCTAAACTTTCATATTCCTAGCTTTCAGTGCTCGAGGTCCCGGGTTCAGTTCCCGCCCTGGGCATGGGTGGTATTTGTGAAGTCCTTTATCAATTTCATATCTTCAATCATCCTTATATTCGCGATTAGCCAAAAGTGGCAGAAAAACGAAGTAAAATGAACTAATCCTACGTTAAGGAACTTGGTCTATACACGTATCAATTTTTTTTTATTAAAGAAAATACTCCCTCTTTTTGCACTTTAGGGTTTAATTTCAGAAAATATCTTTTAAGTGTGTGATTGCGTTATAATAGAAGACACTCCTTCACTTTCAGGTTTCTGTGTCTAGGGATTTTGGATGTAAACTTATTAAGTTTTAAGAAAAACGTGTAACACCCCTTCTTCCCCATTACGGGGAAATTACTTCTTAGTAGGTGGTAATATCATAAAAGGAAAATACCCCTAAACATTTAGGTTTCTGGGCCAAGGGGTTTAGGCTGCCTGTTGATGAGTCAGTGAGTGAAGACAAACTCATCTATACAGTGGAGGCGATTAAGCGAAGGGGGCGTAGAAGGCAGTTGCCCCCACTTTTTTCCACTTTTGACCCTGCACTATGTTAAACCTTATGTACCAAGGGGAAAGTAAACTCTCCCTTTGGTACCTCCCCTCCCAACGATACCAAAAGCAAATGTGTCTGAAGTAAGTAAAGCTAAGAAAACAGAAGAAACATGAACCTCCACGAGAATGATGGTAGCTTCTCTTTTCCACTCCACTCTGTCTCTGTCACTAGTTCCCATCCTCCAAACCCTTTCTTCCTCCCACGGAGCTGTACCTCACACGCAGAACTTCTAATTCGCCTGGTCAAATACTAATTGGAGAAATCGTTCGACGACCCGTAAAATCAATTAACGAAGGTTCATGGATTGAGAGACAGGGCTCCTTGCACTCGCGGCGACGAAGATCTTGGTGTTTGGTTGCGGATCGGAAGGCGTCCGCGGGGAAGTGACACTTAAGCGGCCACTAAGACGGGAAATACAGCTCTCTCTCTCTCTCATCCTCTTCTGCTCCACTTCCCTCTTTTATTTACCCATTTTCTCTTCTCTCCTCTCTTTTTCTTTCTGTTTTCCTTTGCTCTGCACTGGACCTCCGGTTTGAAACGATGTACGAACCACTGTGCAGTCTGGCTCTACCAGTGATCGAGTCTAGAAAGTCTTCCTTAAAAGGAAAACACACTATCTCTTTCTCTGTATGTGTCTCTTTATTTATCTGTTTCCTTTCTATCTCTTTCCCTTCTTTTTTATATATTTGTTTCGCTCTCTTCTTCTACATCTCGTTATCTATTTCTTTCTTTTTATCTCTGCCCATATTTTTTCTCTTGCGTTTATATTTCCTGATATTAATTAATTTTATTGGTTTCGTTTCCTCTTCCCCTCTCCTTCTCGTCGTCGACTTCTAGGTATCTATTATCTACGCTATGTGGAAGAAAGTCATTGGACACCACATGTCAGCGGATGCCATCAGTTTTCTTGCAATCAATAGGAGATCGGTCCGCCTTTGGCAGCGATAATAGCAGCCACTCGTCGTGGTAAACTGGCCACAAGTTCATGTAGTACACCGAGTGGGATCTTCCGCCATTCCTCCTGCAGTACAGTCGCCAACCCTGAAAGTGTAGAAGGGCGAGGCGATCGCGACCTTAATTGGCGCTCCAGTTCGCCCCATAGATGTTCGATAGGGTTGAGGTCAGGGCTCTGAGCAGGCCAATCCAGTTGGGTGACATTATTTTCTACATACCACTCCATGGTACCCCTGGAAACATGACAAGTCGCATTATCGTCCTGGAGCGCACATACGTACTTGGTTTCCATACAAACGTCACAACGTGGGGACCATAGAGTTGTCGAGAATATCTCGGTAGGACGCAGACGTAATGTAGCCATACACCGGTACCAGTGGACCCATGCCATGCCAGCTGAAACAAACCCCAGAACATGATGCCGCCGCCACCATATTTCACTGTGGGCACTACACACTCGGGTAACATACGTTCTCCAGGTAATCGCCATACCCACACTCTCCCATCTGATCGAAACAGTGTGAAATTTGATTCATCGTCCCATAGGACCTTCCGCCATTGCTCCACGGTCCAGTTTCTCCGCTCTTTACACCAGCGTAGTCTCTGCCGTTTTTTGTCTTTTGTTATTAGGGGTTTGTGGGCAGCGGCTCGACCATGATAACCGAGCGCATGGGCCTCCTTGCGAAGTGTCTCGGTCGAAACAGTCAAATTGGTCGCACTTTGAAACTCTTCTGCAATCGACGGGTCCTGTTTTTCCGAATCTCCCTCTTCAGCACTCTCCTGTCCTGGTCGTTCAATCTCGTGGGTCTTCCACTTCGTGGTGCAGTGCTGCAGTGTCCCTTTTCCTTCCACTTCTTGATGACAAAGGCTACAGTTGATTTAGGGACCTGTCGGGCATCAGCCATGCTATGTATACTCATGCCTCCTATGGAGCAGCCTACTATGATCCCTCTTTCAAACATGCTGAGCTCTTTCCTGCCCGTCATTTTATCAGCGAATGATCTGAGAAACCTCCTGCTGCCGTATATATACCCGTCTGTACTATCTTTTCCATGAGGAGTTCGTTTCAGAGTTGAAACCGGGGTGTCCAATGACTTTCTTCCATATAGTGTATTTGAATCTATTTCTATTTTCCAATACAGGACGAACTCGAAATTGTTTTCCAGTTCCATTATCCTTTTGTCTCCCAAATTTCACCAATCCTTGACTATGTGTTTTCCATTCTGTGCATCTGTGTATGTACTTTATATTATTTTCATTTTAACATGTATAATTTTATCGTACTTTTCAATGTAACCTAAGTCCAGCATGCAATGCTCTCAGCCATTGACGTGGAAATATATTAATTACAATATATCGACTTCCTGAAGATGTATTATAGCTTATTCTAACTTTGGAAACTGCAAAAATAAAGTGTCTGAAAATTTGTTTAAAGTCAACTTTATGTATGGGTAGGATAATGAGCCTGATCTAATTAGTGGAATCCTATTCTTAAGAAATTAAGTGATTCCTATAGGGAGTAGAACTCAGCAATCCTTTTTTAAAAACTGGTGGTGTTTTCCGCCACGTCATCTGGGAGTCTCCTTAGGTGAAAAATCATGTATTTTCTGGAGAAGTGTTTACTGGAACATCACGCCAGGAAAGAAAAGCACAAAGGTCAACCCTGACAGAGATTTTGATTCTCCATGAGAGGCTGTAACAGTCGATTTATGTTCTGGTAAAGTTGAACTCGAGAGTTCTTCATGTAACAAAGATTTGTTGTGAACAGGACGTGGTAATCTTTTAGTTTGTGGGTTTTTTTTCATTTCTCATCTCGTTATTTTATTTTTCTTCTATATATCTTCTCTCTTTCTCCTACTACAATCATTCTCTCTTTCTCTTTCTCTCTCTCTCTCTCTCTTCATCTTTACTTCTTACCCGTTGTTCGAATGTCTTTCTCTCCCTGTTTCCTTCCGCCCACACAAACAACCAAACACGAGCCTTAATACGTTTTTGTGTTTTGCTCCGGAAACCAAGGAGAAACAAACAGACCTCAGCGTAATCTCTACTGAAATGAAAGATCAGGACACCAGCAACATCATCTCGGTTTTTCGCCCTCTCTCCTTCCTGCAATTTCTTCCTCTTTCAGGACATTGTAATTTCAAGTACGTTAGCATGCCGGAGAAACGAAAAGTAGTTCGGAAATTATTCAAGAAGAGCTATTAACGTCGAAACATTTTTCTTAGAATGTTGAACAAAGACGCAACGAGTTTCCTCAAGATGGAAGCAACCGCACACAATTTCCTTTTTAACATGTTAATTTTCCTCTCTCTTCCCCTCGAAGATAAACCTCGACTCTTCGTCCCTAAATTATTCTTCAATGTGCTCAGTTACGGAACAAGCAGATGCCTAGTAGTGCTTTTGAATTTTGGGTACTATTATCGTATGAGGGAAACATCTACGAATCATATATTTCGGACTTCTTTACATTGCTAACGTGTTATTTTCGAATGCGGAACATTTCTTAAGGTGAAATAACGCATTTCTAACTAAGATAATGTCTATTTCTTCTATTTACGAGTACTTAGTGTTACTTGTTGTTTCATCTGTAACACATTATGGCTCTGATAGCGTACTGGTTTAGGGGGAGTTCTGAGAGTGTTTTGTCGATTTATGCAGTGTTGCAACCTCGTTCACCGGAAAATATGTACTTTCGTGCCCGGATTTGAAATTATGCTAATACGTCGCAAACCATTGACGTTAGCCCCAAAAACCATTGACGATAGCCCCAAAAACCATTTTCCTTAAGGTTAGGTTAAGTTAGGTTAGGCAAACATAGTTAAAAAAAAAAAACATTAAAAATACTCGACACGTGGTTCTAGTGAAAACACGGCGAGGCTGAAACACTGACTACGGGGTTGCATCATCTTAACACACGGAACATTGCACTCTCATGCAGAAAGCAAATGGCGGGAGCAGAAACAACATGTCGGACAGAGATTTTCGCAGAAAATAACACGCATTCACATTAAAATGGATCAAATCTATATTCAGGAACTTCCACAACGCTAAAGAAAATGTTTTCCGTAAGAACTTTCTCTTGTAAATTTGAAGGAATCCGTTTCCCTCATACGATAATGTTACCGAATTTTGTATACCAAGATTTGGCATTTCGTTTCTGTTTTACTTTAATATTTCCACATCATATGACACATATATTTTTCATCTTCATTCACCAATATACTTATTTCTCCTTAGGACATTCATTACAAATGCTCATACCATGTTTCCATCCATCTTGACTAGGGATGTGCTGAAGCCGATTACAGATGTATGAAAATCGGCAGAAATTGAGATATCGGCATCGGTATCGGAATAGGCAAAAATCCGATATTTAAACCGGTACAGATTATACTAGAGTTTTACCTTCTAACAAGTTTTATATTTTAGTTTTGTAAGATTTATTGAAAATTTGGTTATGATTCGTCATTATTGTAGAGTTTTTGTAATAAAATTATTGAAAACTCATTCAGAGGATCAACCTAACTATAAATTGGAAATAAAACAGTACATTGCTGAAGCAGGATCTGCTGTAGTATTGAAAATTGAAAAATGAGTATTCCAACCTGAAGCAAGTCGAGAAAATACTTGGGCATACCTGCTGCATCAGTATTCAGTATTGAGTGTTCATTGTTGCTGAACAGATTTCCGATAAGAGAAGAAGTAGGTTACTTCCTGAAGTGCTTCCAAATCTCGTACTTCTGAAGTTAAATCTGGCAGAACAGGAATTCATTTGGATTTCAAAGAACTGCTTGTGTACTAATGTTAAATCTCTAGGTTCATATAACCTTTTGTAGATTCAAATGTACATTCGCTTCTCTTGAGAATATATATGTATATACATATGATATGCAATAGAAATGAACATAGCAAATTTATTTTTGTCATACAGAAAATAACATCCCATTTCTGTTTAATAATCTCATGTATCGGAATCGGTTAAATATCGGCATCGGTATCGGTTCCAAAAATTATCGGTGAGTACATCGGCATCGGTAAATTTTCAGCTTCGTCACATCCCTAATCTTGACCAAGATATTTCCATTCAATATACAACCTTAGTGACAACGAAGTTCGACCAGTCACAAATATAGGAGTGCGTTGTGAAAGAGGAGAACACATGCATGTGCTGAACATATTTTATTCAGCAGGCTACATGGAACAAAGGAAAACATAAATTTCCGCTGCAACGCAGCAATATATGGTGTCCACACAAAATAAAACATTTTCGTCCATCTACACGTGACATTGAAGTTCGACCACTGTTAGAGGGGATCCTGTTTACCATGGTGTGACGCCGCCCCGTCGGCGAATAACTGTGGCAATGCGTCGGGGCATGCTCCGGACGAGTCGTTCAAGGTATTCCACATCGATGCGGTGCCATTCCTCCTGCAGGCAGGCAATAAGAGCAGCCACTGTCGTGGGTCCTCTCTGTTGCACACGTCGCTTAAGAACACGCCACACATTCTCAATGGGCGAGAGGTCGGGACTCGATGGTGGCCATGGCAGAGTTCGCACGTGATGGCGAGTCAACCATTATCTTGTCAGCCGCGCTGTATGAGGCCTGGCATTGTCGTGTTGAAAGATGAGACGCCGCCTGTGGAACAGGTGCCTTCGCACTGTGGGAAGATGCCGCTCCAGTATGCGTGTATAGGCGTGTGCATTCACAATGCCCTCACAGACGTGTAGTGGGCCAACCCCAGATGCCGTCATGCATCCCCATACCATCACTAACGCAGGTTTATGTACCCGACGTGCATAACATTTTGCTTCATTCTGTTCCTCCTTCCGACAAATGACTGTTTTTCGTATTTTCCCGTACACAACATTGAAAATGGATTCGTCCGTCCACAAAACCCTGTTCCACTGCCGAAATGTCCATCCCCGGTACATTCGTGCCCACCGTAGTCGATTGCCTTTGTTCAACATGGAAAGGAAGGGTTTACGTTTCGCCTTGTACACTCGGTAACCGCATCGCTGTAGGTAACGGCGAATGGTTCTGGTTGACACTTCAATGTGAAAGCGTTCTCGAGTCCACAGTCGTAATTCGGCCACAGAAACATGATTGTTGGTCTGGATATAGCGCCTAAATATCCGTAGGTCACGCACGCTCAGCAGGCGTTTTCGACCGGGGGCCTTACCTGGCTCTGTATTGCCCGTATTTTGGTGGTGTTTGATGATGCAGTGGACGGTTGACTTGGGTAAGTTCAGTTGGCGCCCTATTTCCCGTTCACTGAGTCCATCCCGTTGCAACTCCACCACTCTTCTCCTCACGGTGTTGTCAATAGGTTTGCCCCCGGCCATGGTGATGATGCACTGCGGTTCCTCGGTGCACAGCACGCGCTTATATACGGCGGACTCCCTTATCGTGTCCGTGACGTCATGCTTCCGTCGAATGCGCCACTATCTGGAATAAACCGTATGGGTCTGGTGCTTGGTCGAGGTTCAATGTCACGCGTATAGTTCCCCGTTGTGCTCACACGCCTCCTCTTACACACATGCGTCACTTCTGCGGGTCACCCATTCCACCGCTTATGCCTCTGTGCATTTAATCACGTATTTCTTTCTGGTCGAACTTCATTGTCACCAAGGTTGTATTTATTTTAATATGCTTTCGAAAATTTTAATGTTATCGGCGGGGACATTATTTTCCTGTGGCTAGTGGAGCAGGTATTGTAACTTTGATATGTCTTTTGAACTCTATTATTGTATTTGCTTCTTTCCTTCCACTTTTCTCTAATCGCAACTAGGAGAATGAATGATGAAACATGAAATGGACGAAGTAACAATCAAAACATGTGAAATGGGAACCACACGTACCAGGTGTCTGGACCACATTGCTGATATAATGCAGTTTGCAGAAGAGAAGTTGACGTTCCACTGGCTTCAGAAGGGATCCATTCTAGTAACATCCCAACCCTATTCGTTACATTATAGAGGCTCCCCGATGGTGTAGTGGTAAAGTAGCGGCCTTTTAATCAAGGGGTCCGGGTAGTTACCCTATGGAAGTACATTGCACAGTGTTTACAATCCCAATTTAAACTGTAGGTCCAGGCTCGTTTTACATATCTGTGCAAAAGAAAAGTGAACTTAAAAGAACAAATCAAGCAAACAAACCTAGTCGTTGTAATTTTGTACATGTGGTTTGCAACGTGCCACCACAATCGTAACACCAAGATCTGGAGATACGAAATGGCAACACCCTGCTCCTCCTCCTGTTAGTCAGTTGGGACGATAGTTCTCTCTCCGGTATCTGGATTAAGAGGATCCCCATTCCTTTAGAAGTGAAACAGGAAGACAACCACCGTAAAATACATATGTCACACTAGATAAAGTCCAAATACTTTTCAAATGAAAATGTCAAAAAACTTTAATCCCGTATCGCTCGCGTTACATATTTATTCGCACAAATAAAATGTATAATATGTTGGGTCCTGCTCGCTCGTAGACAGTGATAAATAAGTTTCTTTCTCACGACCAAATACGCGCAGCGCCTTTATCGTTAACAGCAAGACCTCAACTGCTCACCTCAGACGTAAGGCACAGCATAACAGATTGTTCTTTTCTACAATGGTTGAAAGGAATCTCTCTCTCCCTTCATTTCATTTCCTCCAATTCCAGGGATTCCTTTCAGGGCTGCTAATACTCCTATCAGCATATGTCAACGGGTGAAAAACTAGGAAGAGCGACGCATAGCATTACGCAAAATTACGAAGGATACTTAACAAAACATGCAGGGTTAATGATGAGGGAAAACGCTCAAAATAAAAATAAAACAAATACCACCCTTTTAAAATTATAGCTTAGCTGCATAACTGGGAGAGACCTACGCTCCATCACCAGCTCTGAACTTCGAAGGAGACGAAGGAAAGTGAGCGGAAACATCCATCGCGACACTTTTGGCTGCTCTCATGCTGAACTAGGCTTCGTGGTGGTTCCTCTCTCGAACCTTTAGGCCACCGTCTGTTGTTAAGAGTCCTCGAGCACTTATCGCCCTCGAAAAATCATAAAAGCGCAGCTATAACAAAAAAATCATAAAGACAAAGCGTCCATCTTCATCTTTACCTTCCTATTTCCTTCAATCACCTTTCAATATCCAATTTCATCTGTTTCTTCACCTCGGCTAAAACTCAGTGGCTAATGGGATACTCTGACCCCTCTCAGGTACGGGAATGGTAATAGACGTGCATGGGGTATGAGGCTTCGACTCTTTTTATTTATGTTGGCATAGGCTGTGGGAAAAGAGATTAGATAAATGCGTAGCGTTCCTCTGAACGCGGGATCTTAAATAGGGATGTACTATTAGTACTAGTTGATGGTAGAGACAGCCCTGAACGGGCAGGTACAAATATCTAACTATTCATTCAAATAGACTCATGATTCGTTTCTAGACTGAAGTGAGCAATGCAAATGGCAGAATGGGTGTAGACTAGCTTACCCTGTTCGGTTTAGAAATAAGACCAGTAGCTCCTGCTTCTCCGATGATTCCAGATTAAAAGACCTCGTGTCGCTCTCATGCGCACGTATATAAACCCTCGCTTGGCCTCTCGTCACCTCTTGCCAAAGGCCAGTGTTCTTACCATTTCCTGTAGAAAGCTTATTCTACACATTTCTGAGCAGGAGCTGACAAGGTCTGCCAGGGTCAATATTTCTTAACCGAACAGGGCATGGTACGACACTCCCTCTTGCGAAACAATTTCCAAAATTGAAATTGTAATAATTAAAGTTTAAATTGAACCTTCTGCCATTCACCAAAATTTAAAAGGTTTTGTTTATTACATGAACAAAAAGGATACATAAAATAAAATACTAATAAAAAAAAATGTCGGGTACCCTTCACCGAAAAGTAAATGGAACAGAATTAAGCTCAAGCTTGAATGCTGAAAGAAAGTCTTTTGTTTTCATTAGCCACACGCTGGAAGAGTCTTTCGTAATCAACAATGCTGACGGTGGTCAACATGCGATATAAGGTGTTGTTCGGAGGTCCGTGGAGTCAGCGGAAAGTTCAACACACTGCATCGTAACGCGATACATGCGAATGTCTTCAGAACAAGTGCTATCTAAGCACCGAACTTAATCCGTGAGAAACCTTAAGGCCGCATGCTCGCAATCTTCCGCCTCATCAGGATGACAGTTCGAGGCGAGAGCAAAAAGACCATGGTAAACACCAAGCTCCACTGGACTGCGCACAACCACATGAAGATTAAAAAAAATATTTGAAGATGATGTTTTCACTGACGTTCGTAGCACACGATGTGTGCACACTATGACCTGAGAAATCAAAAGGCAGGGCAATCCAAATACACTCAAACCCCGGAGTCCTGGGGTACGAAGCATTGTTCCGGGACATACACGGTTCGTGACCGATCACAATTTCACTGGGGGACCGGATTCGAATCCCGGTGTGGAAAGTTCTGAAATACTGTCCAGCAAAGGTCAGATGAAAAGACGTTGGCCGTGGGGCGGGCGAACACAGGGTAGTCCATGGGAAGCCACTCCAAGTAGCGTTTCCAAGCCCCAAAATATGCGTTGTCCAATGGCGAACACTGGGGGGTATTTATGATAGGCCCCCGAAAGTTCACAGCAGACGCCATTGCATATTTCCGGCACACATCGAATGGCGACACATTTCGTACACTGGTTCCATGTGAAAACGGAAGGTGTACAACAACTGTTTCTGAAGAAAATGTGCGTCTTCAGTAGGCTTCTTGATGGGCAATTCTTTTCCTGAAGATGGTTTATTTTTAAGATACGTTTAGAAATTTACATCTTAGTTACAGATCTCCATAAACATAGGACTGAACAGATTTCCTTCGTATAATCAAATCTATGCAACTCTTGCAGTTTATTTACAGAATATGGATCAAGCTGTCATATCCGTTATTTAAAGACAACCAGGCGCTTGCTTGGAACTTTATGAACACTCCCTGACATAATGAAGCATACCTTTGACATGACTGGCGAATATTTTGAGTATTGACTACGATTTAATATAAATTGGACATTATGGTCTGGCTTCAAGATATGAAACTATTAATTACTTGTATCCTCTTTTCTTCATATTTAGAACACTGTTTGTTGACAAAGATACATAACATAGTACATTGACACAGACAAGAAAGAAAAATTTAAATACAGCGGAAAGTTGATAATTCGAACCTCAACATCTCGAAATCCTTGATAAGTCGATTTTTTTTGTAATGCCCTTGAATTGTCCATAACACTCAATAGCTATTAATTTTACCTCAACAACTCTAATGAATAAGTCGAAGTGTAGGGTGCGTACGTACAATGTCAGGTGATCAACAATTGTGTCGGGACTTGAACTCCCCATACGTAGTGCCGACATTCAGAAGGATCAGTAAACTTTAGACCTCTATAAATCGAAGTCGGCGATTTTGGCACTCAGTAACTCGTACCTTGGTAAGTCGAGGTATGTCTAATACCTCGATGTTTTCTTCTTCCCTTCAAGTTCGAGTTATCAAGGTTCCACTGTATATGGAATACCTAAAGTTTCGTATAAATTTAAGCATATATGGGTGAAATATCTCATAACTAGCACACAACTAATTATAAATATATCTCCTTAATTTAGGCCTATATGAAAGTCTATACACGAAAGTTTCATCATAACTTTTCATGTTGAATTCGTATAATATTTTCCAGTTTACTTATTCTTAATGCTGCCATTGAATATATGCTATGGTCAGCATATTTAGTTTTTCATAATCATGGAAACAAGGCTTAATGGAGTTATAATATGCTATGTAGTCAAATATTATCCCACATATAATGGATGCTTGATAATTCGATTACCTATGTCCTACTGAATGAAATGTGTTGGTGTATATTTACATTTATGAATGTGGTGTATACATGCACACACATAACAACTTCTTTATATGTGTGTACATGTACGTATTACATATAAATGTACAGTAACGGGCACTTTTGGGTTGTAATATCACCATTGAAAGCAAATTATATTGTTACAACCCAGAATTGCCCGGGTCTGTACATATATACAACGTTATATCCGAGGATAAATAATAGCCTTATTATTAAATACATCAACTTGTCTAAGAACAGTCTCAACAAATATTAATGAATACAATTACCTGATTTACAATACTACTACCAAATTATTACAATATCAATAATTATTATAACAACAATAATAGAACGAATTACCTAGCTTTGGGTGTTGTGTTCCACATACGTATGTGCTTCAAAGAAGAGTTTTGAGTCTACAATTACTCGAAAGACTATTATTTTAGACACGTACTGCAGTGATGAATTATTCATTTTAGAATTGATTGAGAACTAATATGTTTTTTTTAAGCCTTGTGAAATAAAAGGATCCCGTGTTCGATACCCGGTGGAGGCACATAGTGGTTCGGATCCCACTTTAAACTAAAGGTCCAGTCCCGATTAGCTTTACTGTGCATAAATTGGACTTCAAATCAAAAACATCAAATCAATCAATCATTCTTGTGAAACAGACATAATCGCTTCATCGTTCGTCATGAATAAATCTGCACAACACATTGCACCATTTTTAGAAACATATTCCAGATTTAGTCACACATTTTGCTTTTAGTTCACATTTTATACTGTGTGGTTGTTCATATTTAAGGGTAGTACGCACGAAATCATCGTAATTACAAAAACGTAGCTTAACTATGTGGAAACTTATTAAATTTCGCATGATATTTGATCGAAGGCAGCACAGCCACCACGTTCACTGTTGAGCGGAGCGGTTCGCTCCTTCCTATTTTGCTTGAGAGTCAATTATATTTGGTTCTGACGTCTACAGAACATATCTTCCTGTCAAGTACAGAGCAAATCAATAACGTGATGTGACGGAAATGAAAGGCTGGGACTCCACGTCAACACTTTCCTGGATTGGATGGAAGGGGAAGACGGAGGGAACAGCCCAAACGAGAAATACTAAGCTCTCCCAGCTGAAGGGAATATGGGTCAGTCTATGTTTGCGATTGTGCTGT
Source organism: Lepisma saccharinum (assembly GCF_977018435.1). Taxonomy (NCBI): domain Eukaryota; kingdom Metazoa; phylum Arthropoda; class Insecta; order Zygentoma; family Lepismatidae; genus Lepisma; species Lepisma saccharinum. The sequence continues at coordinate 2,926,032 of NC_139239.1, forward strand.
AAACGGAGAATGCAGCGTGTAAATTCTATTAGGTTAAGTTGTTTTCGCAATATTTGCACATAAATACCTTCGTACAAAAAGATTAAGGAAGACTAGTAATTGGTATAGTACTTTTCTTATTTAACGTCGCTCTTCTTCCTTCCATTTTTTGTTTCATCGTTGTGATGATGATGAATAATTATCAGTTGAAATTGATGCGGACGCTGGAACAACTAATCCTCGCCTTGTAATCAAAGGGTTTCAGGTTAGATACCCAGTGGAGGCAAATAGTGGTTCAGATCTCATTTTTAAACTATAGGTCCAGTCCCGATTAGCCTGTCTGTGCATAAAGTGGACCTAAAGCAATGACTAAAACCCAGAACATCTATACTCAAGGCGTGATTGGAACTCGGTATCTTCGGTTTCTAGATCGTAAAGTGAAGCACTGAATGAGCTGAAACATTGACCTCCATGGTATAGTGGATAGAAAATCGCACTGTGAAGCCAGAGGTCCTGCATTCAAAATCGGAGTAACGCACGATTGTTCATTCCCTCTATATTTCTTGAACTTATATACAGCATGTCCCCAAAGTCATGGTGGGGTTTCAGAGGCCTATAGTATCTAAACGAAAAAACAAAGGATGATTATTACACTGTATTGATGAGTAAGTCAAGGAGATTCCTTACATGATTAATGCAGTTCGATGTGGCTACCGTTTGTTGCCATACACACATCTAATCTATATTCCAATTCTTGCCACACACGACTCAGAACATCAGGTGTAACAAACTGGACAGATTCTCTAATTCTGTCTTTCAAATGATGAATGTCGTTGACACGATCACGATACACATATTGTTCGACGTAGCTCCAGAAATAAAAATCTAAAGGCGTCAAGTTCGGCGATCGTGGTGGCCATGCCTTTCATCCATCCCTATCCACCGTTGTGGAAATGTCTTATCCAGAAACTAACGAACAATTTTGCCGTAGTGTGGAGGAGCACCTTCTTGTTGAAAGATGACATCTTCACCTTCATCTTGAATTTGTGGCACTGCATACGATTTCAACATGTCAAAGTAGTTGTTTGATGTCACTGTAGGCTTCGCAAAGAAAAATGGCCTATAACGTTATCATGTGTGAGGGCACACCAGACGTTCTCCTTAGGACTGTTACGTTTATGCTCCATATAGATATGAAGTTGTTCATTAGCCCATATTCTGATGTGATGTCGATGTTCCCTCATCACTAAACACAATCTTCTGTAAGAACAGATCATCATTGTCCATTTCACCGAGCATATGCACAGCAAAATCAAATCGTTTGGGTTTATCGGTAGGGCCGATTGCATGTAACAACTGCAGTTTGTAAACCTTAAAACGGAGACGTTTCTTCAAACCTTTGTGAACTGTTGTTTTCTTCAGACCGAGATTTCGAGCACAGGCACACGCCGATTTCTTGGGGAGCCTTAGGCTCTCCCGTACAGCTTCAACAGATTCGTCACTAACCGATGCCCTCCCGAAAAGTTTTGCATCCAATAAACTGCCCGTTTCCTTAAGCCGACGAATGTTATTTTCATGTGGTGCCTCTTCATTGTACACACGACGATACTGAAGACGAACACGCGTCAAGGGTTCAAATTTCGTAAGCCAAAGGACACATTGACCTTTTCTCTGCACCGTCCTTATCTTGACTGACGGAATGGCGTGATTTGCTTCACCGTCTCGTGATTACCTGGGCGCATCGTAAGTCTTCGCTTCGCTTCCAAAACTCTTTGAGTTACTCTTTAATGCAGTGCAATAATCATCCTTTTTTTTTTTTTGCTTCGTTTAGATATGATAGGATTCTGAAACCCCACCATGACTTTACGGACATACTGTATATGTATACTTAAACATATCCCATACCACTGTGTATATGTAAGTATAGGCCTCTCCGATGGGTTAGTTGTAACGTCGTTGCCTTGTTATCAAGGGGTCCCGGGTTCGATTTTCGATGGAAGCAAATTGCACAGTGGTTCAGATCCCAATTTAAACTGTAGGTGAAATCCCGATTAGTCTTTCTGTGCATAAAGTGGATTTAAAGATACTCATTCAATCACTCATACTATATGAGACGCTTATGATTTTATAATAACTTGCTTCTTCCTTGCAGTATGGAATATGTTATTAATAGGGATTCATAGCATTTTGACGATATATCAACCAGGGAAGTTCTCGAATGATGTTTTCTAAGAGTAGCGTCTCTTCCATTTTTAGGTTAAGTACCTTAACCCTTTATGGACTGATTTATGATCTACAAATGAAAAAAAAAATATTAGTGAGTACTTTTATTGCAAGATGTATAAAATTAATGTTACAGTACAAAAAATAATTTTCGTGATAATGGTAATGATTATAATGAAATGTAGCATATTTGTAACATTAGGCAATACAGAGTTCGGTGATTGAAACATAAAGACATATTCATATAACTTTTCTATGATTCATATTTTAGAAAAAACACTTTGTTTCACAATCACATGTTACACTGTTACGTGTGTTCATGTCGTATGAAACTGAATGAAGCAGTTTCTCTTTTTTTCCAGACAGAGATGCACACAGCACTTCTGACAAATAATGGAAGGACTTCCTTTACAATGTGGTAACTTGCAACGTCCTCTTTTCTCTGATACCAAAGGCCAGTGTCCAACATTGTCAGTTCTTACATTTTTTTGTGGAATTGGTTTGGTCGAATGGCCCAATTTCTTCTTCTTCTCGTGTTCAGCATCAATGCCACCAGATGGTCTGCCTCTTTTCTTCGTTCCTGGAGCACTTTTACTCTCTTTACATAAAGCTTCAGCAATGGATGCTGTAAAACTAAAGAGTTGTAGCTGATTCTTCTTGGGCACTCCAAAATAAATGCAGTCTCTTCTATACAGGAGCCAAGACGTCACTGTAGCCATATTCAGCAGGTGGAAGAAAAGCCGATGATAATATTTTTTGGACCTTACACGTATTCTGTACAATGATATTGGAGCATCCAATAAGTCCACACCTCCCATAAACTTGTTGTAAACAAACACTAAAGATGGACATTGGACATCAACTTTTTCTTTCATTTTTCTGTCTAAACGCTTGATTTTTCCCACAGGTTCGGCAGACGAAAATGTTGATGCCAGCACCACAGGTCTGTTGTCCTGCCACTTTACAACCCTCACACATTGTCCATCTACTTGAGTTTCCTGCTCTTCAAATGATCCTCTACCTTTCTGTTTGAGTTCCTTGTCTGAAATTAGTTTACAACCTGGTAGTCTGTTAGAACGTACGGTACCCAAATAAAATATATTTCTCTTTGCAAGTTCTGTCATGAGATGGAGAGACGTGAACCAATTGTCACAATATAATAAATGATTTACACCTTGTGGTATTATTTCAGCAAGACGAAGCACAATATTGGAACTTGCACCCATATCTGGCACATTAGGTAATGGATCAATCTTGCCTGTGAATATCTCAAAATTGTAAGTGATTCCTTTGTCATCACAGAGAACAAATATTTTATATCCCCATTTCGTGGGTTTGGAAGGCATGTATTGCTTCAAGCTCGATGCTCCCTTGAAAGGCACCATCTGTTCATCGATGCAAAGCATTCGATCAAGAGGGATATTGTTGTATTTTTCAAGTAACATTCTTACCAGTGGTCTAACTTTGTATAACTTGTCTCTGTTTGGTGTATCAGGTGTTGGCATGTAACTGTTGTCGTTGAAGTGTAATTTGGACTTGATTTCCTCCCATCTATCTCTGCTCATCATTTCACTCACTTGAGGGATTCGAAAAAATGAAGACCAGTAGAGACGTGTGCGGGGAACAACAATAAGAGACATATATAGTATGCTCCCCAGAAATTCTTCCAGTTCATGAATTGTAAGCTGAAGAGGTTTGGCAGGATTTTTTTGTACTGCATAAAGATTTGACTGTTCCACGATATATTTCAAGATGTTGGCATCAAAAAAGTAGCGGAAGTAATCAATTGGTTCGCGAATGGATGTTGAAGGAGGAAGACTACCTAACCATTCTGGCATATCTCGAACACTGGCACAACCGCTCACCTTTGTCCATTGTAGGTTTCTGCTTCCCTTGCTTGTTGTTGGTATCGGATCTGCGGATGAAGATGCTGGAACCGCTCGTTGCTGTGATTCCTCTACATCAGATTCACTGATCGACTCTGAAATGAAATTCAAAATAAATTTGAGTTCATCTATTCAACAACTTGAGGAAATACACAACGTTCAAAATAGGTAATTCAACACAGAAAACACAAACACATAAACACACACATACACACACACCCCTTTGCACACCTTTGCAATGTTAGAACCCTCTGTCAATGTTCATTTCTTTTTTTACCTTACATTTGCCCTTCTGGCTTTTCCTCTGTATTTCCTTCGTTTACACACACACAGGCCCACGAAATATCACATCTTTGCAACGTTAGTACCCTCTGTCAATGTTCATTTCCTTACATTTGCCCTTCTGGCTTTCCTCTGTATTTCCTTAGTTTACACACACACACACACACACACACACACACCATCACACATGAACATACACGCACTGATGTTGATTTTTATCTAGAAAAGGAAATTTCTTCTTCCCTAAACATGTAAGTCTAACAGTCGTAAAATTCAGACTACTAATAGAAATAACATGAAAAAAAAAAGGACTTACCACTTTCACTAGAGTTGTTGCCGACATCATCATCATCTTCACTTGGTATATAATCTGAATCTGATTCATCTGATGCACTAAGGCAACTATCCTCACTTTCTCCATTATCACCACCGGCAGGTCGTACTACAAAGTTCTTCTTTCCATAGAACAGTGATGGATTCATTTTTCTGAAAAGAGAAATATATATATATATATATAATAATTGTAATATTATTTCATATATTAATTGTAAAGTAGAATAGAAACAATATTTCCACCATGGATCTTCCAAATTCAAAATATGAAAGAGAAACCACGACAGTAAATTTTTGAATGCAGTGCTTGTATGACTACAATGAAAAATAATAGGGATATAATTTGCCAATAGTGTGCCTGACGTAACAAATATGTAACATTTGAAAAAACATGTGTAATAAAACAACAATTGAAAATTTTCACCTCAATTACACATCACTAGCAGTTTACGTTTCACGGAAGCAACATATATTTTTAAGAAAACAATATACATACCTGTTCTTTCTTCTAACACGACCTAACAAGAAGCCTTTGTTGCCTTTCCATAGAGACGCACCGCCAAAACTGAAATGTGGTATTTTTAGTTCATCCAGGCATCGCTTGACGTCGCCACCTACCAGGCTCAAAACTCGAAGCGTACCAAATATGTAACAACCGTCCGTCTCAACTTTTCTCGCGCAGGTGGCCATCTACTGGCAATAATTCGTAACGTTACAAATTTGTTTCGCTCGTCCATAAAGGGTTAAGATACGGCAGTTATGATTTTGAATTGTAGATGTCAGACTGATCGCGTGCAGCGTCTTCTCTGCAGTTCGCGCTCTTCAATACACTAGATTCACTGGACAGAGAGAGAGAACGAGAGAGAGAGAGAGAGAGAGAGAGAGAGAATGACGTTTGCTCATAACATCTAGAAAATCTTTCTCGAAGTAACCAGGTCATTAAATCAACAAAGAAAGAATCAGCATTAAAAAAAGTTTCACGCGGGATGTATATGCACTTTGCTTTTGATGCAAAGACTACCAGGATGATAATAACAGAAACCTTCAATTTCAAAATTGTCGAATTTGAAACATATTACACATAAGTTACGTATGTACGAATGTATTCTACTGAATTTCAGCATAATATGTTCCCTTCCTTTTCTGTAACGCACACTATTCGCTGAACGTCAAAGAAATAATTCTAAAATGATCTAGTGTCTTGCTGTCTGGCAGAATACAATGTAGCAAGAAGCTTGAGTGAAGCTTGCATGTTGTCCCTTCACACGAATTCCAAGGCAAGCAGATTCTTCTTTTTCTCTCGTTATTGAAGTTTTCCTTCTCTTCAGACTTCTTCTCCTGCATCCATTTTTCTCTCGCATCTTCTTCTGAAGAATCCTGGAACGAGAAGGATCTCTCGATGTTGTCCCTTCTGCCCGATGATAAAGCTTGCGACTAGTTTGCTTAGAAGTGCTTCCACACCAAGGAGGAAAATTAGGCATAGGAATTCCATTTTGTCCCTTGGAACTTCTAGTCATCGAGCCGCGAAATGCAGTCTCTCCCCCACCCCTCTCTCTCTCGCGGCCATGGCATCGACCAATTTCAAGGGCCTTCGTCTCTAAGGAGTGTTTCTGGCTGTTTGGGCGTCGGCAATGAACAGGAATGTAAGTCTTCAGTTTCTTGTGATTTTAGTTCGTAGATTTTTCCAAGAAAAAAATGTTCATTATTTTTTAACGTTATACTTCGTTTGTGATAGGTATCGGGCTAGGTTTTTTTATGCCTCTACCATGTACGGAGGTATTTCAGCCATTACAGCACGGTGGATTCACTCAAACAAAGAACCATCTAGATATTCGTTCTTATGAGAAAAAAAAATAGGGTGGCTATGTTTTGACACGATGTATATTTTGTATTTTGGTGTTATTTAGCGTCGCTTTTCTACCAGTTTTGGCTAATCGCAACGATGAGGATAAGGAATGATTAGATGAAATTTATAAGGGTACACCCACAAGGAATACCTACACTATTAAAACTTACCATACAATTTACAATATTCTACCGTTAAAAATTTAACAGCTTGCCTGTTAAGTTATAAAAACTGAACACAGCCCTATTGCAATTTCAATGTTGCATTGTGCATAATGATAAATAATGATTATAAATTACAGTTGCTTATACCATAAGTATATTGTCTAAAACTGAATCATTCAAATTATATCAAATAGGACAAATACGCCGTGGTCATTACTACTTTAAAAATGATGAAGATATTTTTTTGTAGTTGGATGGCAGAGAAATTGACGGTCTTAGACGCCATTTCTTCAGTCGAGTTCTTACGTTGCAGGAACTAGAGACACGCAAGCATTGGTTACAAGATCCAAAGTATAGATCACTTGAGGTGCTTAGCCATCGAGAAGGCGACAAGGTGCCTATGCAGTTTATGAAATTTGGATGGGTCTGAGGTAGAGGTTGCCCCACCGCTCCACACACACACGCTCATTCACAATCTGGCCATTTGTGGAGGTGGTGTGAACAGCACCTATCTCCGGCCGCTTTTACCTCCCATGATTGCCCGCAGGCACTCATGGGTAAATCCCACATCCGCTTTATCCGTGGGCGGTGCTGGAATAATTGCCACCATGTGAGATAACCAAACCCGGAATTGAACCCGGGCACCCCATCGCGTGGAATTGATGGTTCGCTTATGACCTCTGGAACAAAAGTTTGGGATTCGGGCCGTGGGTTAGGCATGGGCGTTCCTTTATGAGTGTCCCGTCATCAAATTTATTTATCTCGTTATCATTCACCATAGAAATAATCCAAAATTGGCAGATAAGCCATGCAAAATACGAAAATAATAAATACAAACAGAAAATGTTTTGGAGAAATAAAAGTAAAGGTGTCCTCTATAATAAATTTTAATATATTCCGCTCATGATCCCATTCTCCCCACATAATTAACTACAGTGACAACGAAGTCTTAGGCAAAGGCACTTGTACAAAGGATTCCATTTCACCGCAAGTCACTGTCACCAGATGGCAACACAGTCGCTAACCTTGACATATATAAGCGCCAAAATAGAGAGTGGAGGGACGAACGAATTAGTTGGTTAAGATAATGTGTATCTTTCGAAGTTAGAAATGTGCAACAATGAACGCTTTAATAATTGATCTTGACTTTTCTTTGCCTTCTATGAGAGTGCTGTTGTTGAATACCTCTGTCAACCTACGTGCGAGAAGCGGTGCGTGAAAACAATAATTTCACAGAACAATCTACTCCCAGTAAACTCCATTAAAGGTAATTCAATACAAGATTCCCTTCACTTTTCTTAGCATCGGAAAACACTCCAATTTCGTCCGCGACCTTTTGAATAACGGTTCGCTTCACTTTCTGAAGCAACTTGAAATGGAGAAATCTACATTCAATGCTTCTTGGACGCAAGATTCGTTGATGAAAAAGTTCGACTTTTTTTTCTAAACCTCTGCCGAAGTTGCAACGCTACATGTTAAAAAAAACTTTTGCCAAAACTATTTTCAAGAAACCGTCTTTCCTCTTCTTTCTCCGTTTTCCCCCTCCCTTCCTTCTCGTTCTGCGAGTTCTTTTCTCCCTTCGCTCCACGTCCTTATCTATTCACACTTCTTGTGTCATTAGACTCTTGTCGAGTTAGCGCTGCACGGAATTTGATTCTTCAGGTAAACTGAAAATGTGGTATTTCTATGTCTGTTTGAAATTTCAGTCACGGCTTAAATTGCACAGTCTTACATTATTCCTTACGGATACTTGAAAAAAGAGAGAGAGAGAGAGAGAGAGAGAGAGAGAGAGAGAGAGGCGAATCAATAGTTTGCGAAAGTTTCTTTTTCTTCCTCTTCTCATCTCTGAGTCGTCTGTAACCGACACTATTTGGGAAGGCCGTGGAGATCCGAAGTTGCTTTTCGGAGGAACAATAATGAGATGATAATGGGAAAAGTTGTAAAATGCGGCGGTTGGGAGGTCATTCCCGGTTCAATGTATGAAAATTCGTAACGAAGGAAAATTAATTTAAAGGTTGGTGTTTGCTTCTTTTTATTTGGAGAATCAATACTCGCGTTTCTCTGCTGAACGGAATGCCGTGTCACCCTGAAGGTGAAGTTTGCAAACGAAATTAAATTTTGTTCTCAATTATTTGCGCACGGTTTGTAGGTGGCGCTCCAGCAGTGCTTTCATTGCAATATACAAGCCGCGATGCGAATTTGTTTTGCTGCAAATGAAGAGAGAGAGTGCACAGTGACGAAAAGAAACGTATGAAATGACAAAGAGCAGTTACCTTGAGTACATGCATAGATACTAGAGCTGAGCAGATACTACTTTGAACCTATATCGATACAGATTACCACCGCTACAGATACTTGAAAATTGCAATAATTAAAAAATTGTTCAAAATATTAACCAATATTTCTGCGTAAATATTCTTCTCCAATTATATGCATCAGTTTGCCAATACGTTTGCTTCAGAATATTGAAATATATATTATGTAATCACAAAATGCAATTTGTTATGCAAAATTGGTGCAACATAAAAATAAAGTTTGAATCTTGCATAATTTCCATGATAATTAGACTCCAGGAAAGTGTCTCGCGGCATTACTGCGGATCCCGTGAAAGACCGATGTGACCGAAAATTATCGGCTGGTATCGGTAGATGAATTCCAACCGATATTTTCCGATACCGGTACAACGGCATCGGTTTCGGCTTAGCCGTAATAGTTACCATACAAAAAATACACGTTTGGCCTAAAAGAGCCTCGTATTATTATTATGATTATTATTATTTTTGCTGTGGATGATGAAGGAGTGGATCAGTCACCAGGCGATGCTTACCACTTCAGTAAAGAGATGGAAGGGACGATCCTTTCTGAAGGCACCCACATGTCAATCTTATTTTCACCCTGGACCTCATTTTGCAGACAAATGAGGATCTGGCGCCAATATAATCCTCTGTCGGACTTGTGTATCCTCTTCATGTATGGTTTGTGATTTTTCTTTAATGAATTTCATCTTATCACTTTCCATCTCAATCTTCGCGATTAACCAAATTTTAGAAAACCTAGGTAAACTAAGGATTGAGTAAAATATTCAATACCCTACAGAATCTAATCAATGAAGTACAATCGGTGGCAACTTGTCCATCGTATCGTTAATTGGTTCATTTTTCTTCTCAACTCTGTGTGTTTTCACGGAGGTAAATTGTATTTATTCTCGAGCAAGAAGAAGTTGTCTTCTGGTTATTGCTGTTTTTGTGTCTTTCTTGAAGTTGACGTTGAGTAAAAAAAGAAGGAATGAACATAATGATGGACAATTTGCTTTCTCTTGTCTTTGCCGTTGTACGATAATCAAACCAAAACGAAGAAGACAGGAAAATTCCCGCCCTTCTCCATCATCTATCCACGTTTGGACTTAACCAAGCAACAGACCATGTGACACATGTGATTACTTTATATTGTAGGTACAGTCACGAACATTTCTTGGCTGTAGAGATTCTATTGACTTTTTAATGGGATTGTTTCAACCAAGAATTTCCAATGATTACTAAGGCCCGGATTTTTAGGTAAGCAAAACACCGGACAAAACAGTTAATCGGTGAATAGTTTGTAATTGGTACATATATTAGTGAATAAATATACAGGGTGTCATTTTAATGGCGCTCACGGACCACAGATTCGTATAGAGGACATCAAAACAAACAACTTTTCTAAGTTACATATTTCTCGTTGGAGCGTCGATTCGACACTACAGCCGTTCAAAAAAGACCGTTTTGCCGCCTGGATGCTGGCAACCCAACACAATATTTGATCGTATCTGTGACGTCATTTCCTCCGGCGAAACAGCGCACGGCAGGGTTGCAAGGAAAACACAAATTTTGTGGAAATTGACAAACTACCAACCACATGATTAGGTGTAAAACGAATCGAGAAACGCGTCCAGTAGACCGAATATCATAGCCTACCAGCCAGAAGATCAGCAGTCATCTTGAGGAATGGGGAAGTAAACCAACGGTATGAGAAATGGTAAAAACATATTCAAAATGAAGTGTCAATATCGGATTTTGTCTCAGCCTACATGTCAAATCTCAACAACAATACATTTTATTGGACTTACAGCTTACATGTGGCTGTATACGCCCAGCTATATGTCAAATATTTGCAAATGTCGTTGCAAGGTTGATATCTACAGGTTTGTGTCCAGATGCCGTGTGGTACTTTTGTGCTGAAAACGGAAGTATCCGAGGTTCACGTTGTTACATTACGGTAAAACACAGACAACCACAGTAACAATCTCATTATGAATCAGTAGTGAATATACTGCCCTGTTCACAATTGCAAACTATTGCATGTGTATCCAGTGCATAGATAAACACAGTCGTCGGAGAGCCTGTATTTCTACTACTTATATCCCTGCTTTTTTTAACCATTTTTGTCACTTGCCTCATAATACCCTGAATTTACATTATATTATATGTTGCTTACATTTGGAATCTTGAATTCTTTCATTTATATTTTGTCATTTGTTCAGTGTGTCACAGACAACTAGTATCAGAAGGACGAAGTGGATAGACTAAATTGTAGATGCCAAATTGGTAACTAGATTTGCAAATATTTGACATGCAAGCTGAGACAAAATTCGATATGACCACTTCCACTTCAATTCTATTTTCTTTCTACCATTTTTCGTATCGTTTGTTTACTTCCTGTTAGGTTAAAGAACGTGTTTCTCGTTTTCTTTTACGGTACTTAATGTGGCTGATTGTTGCTATGTAAGTTTTCACAGAATATGAGTGTTCCTGGCAACCCTGTAACGCATCGCTTCACGACGGGATATGACGTCACAAATGCAATCAAATGTTGTGTGTGGTTGCCAGCATTCAGGCGGCAAAACTGGCTTTTTTGAACGACTGTAGCGCCGAAATGACGCACCAACGAGAAAAATGTTACTGAGAAATGTTGTTTGTTTTGATGTAAAATATGTAAGATTATTAAAATATCTTTGTCATTTTTATGCTTTTTTTAGGCTTCTGGAAGTGAAAAATATAATTATACTAAATACATTTCTCAAAATCATTATAATTTTAAAAGTTATCTTCATAAAATGAAATTGTAACGTGCCAAAATACATTGGAAAATTCGTAATGTAATAAACTGATGACGTGAATGACAACAGTTTCGAGTACAGTGTGCCAGATATTTTTCACCCCGACGGATGTATTTAAATTTCTATATTGTAGAAGAATATTCTCATTGAGTGAACAAAATGGTTTGTCAGGCAACAAATAAAATGTACAATTAATTTAATAATATGTTTTTTCTTACAGAAATAAAAAGAAATTCTGGCTCCGTACATATGATGTCAATGTGATGCACAGTGAACCACTGTACATTTTGAGAGAATATTTATTTCATTTTTTATTTCTCATTTTTGAAGAAATCAAAGTTTTTGTCCCACAATTATAGCTCCTTACTCAACGAAAAGCAGAAGAGTGGTTGAGGTACCGTATTTTATATGAAAATATGTAATTTAAACGAGAAATATGTAATAAACCTTAAAATATTAAAAAAAAATATGCAACTTGAAATTCACATACCTATAATGAAAGAAAAAATCATATCTTCCAAACAAACTGTCAGAATGCTGTGATTGTTGTTTCATTTTAAAGATTGACTCAGAATTTTGTTTTAGCAACACATTCAGTGATAGTTGAGCATGCGCAGTAGGCAGAATGTCTTGAAAACTGATATTATGAGTTTCTCAGTAGTCATTCGTCATGTGGTCACCACAACAAAAGGTGTTTTGTGTTTTAACGTTGTCTGAAGTGAAGTCTGTGACACTTGTGCAGAAATGATTTCGTGCACGTTATGGTTTGGGTGCTAAAGAAGTAGTTTCATCGTACATTTCAATAAAGAAATGGGGAAAACAGTTACGCGAAACCGGTTTTTTGTTGGCGGTAAGAGGTAAAAATTCAAAAACAAAAGTGTATGATGATAATGTGGAGCGTGTCCATGCCTCATTTAGCCAGAGTCCGAGGAACTCCATACGCCAAGCTAGCAGGCAACTGCAAATCCTAAATCTACGATACACAGGTTACTCTACAAGAGACTGCGCCTTCATGTATACAAAATTTAACTTCATCAACGTAAAACCTGGTGACAAGCCTGGCAGGTTTGAATTTGCTAACGAAATGCTTAGGAAAATTCATTAGGACGATTTATTCTAGGACAGTGTTTGCTTTTCGGATGAGACCACCTTCCATATTAGCGGTCACGTTAACCGACACAATTGTATAATATGGGGTTCCGAAAATCCTCACGAGGTTCGTGTAAAAACACAAGATTCTCCGAAATTGAACGTGTGGTGTGGCGTGATGAAGACCAAAATCATCGGTCGCTTCTTCTTCGCCGAGGGAACAGTGACTTCCAACAATTACCTGGACATGTTACAGCATTTCATCGCACCCAAACTTACACTCGGGGCCATCCTGCAACACGATGGAGCACCATGTCATTTCTCAAATCTTGTTAGAGACTTCCTGGATGAGCATTTCAATAAAAAATGAATAGGAAGAGGTTCGAATTTTATTGAATGGCTCCCACGGTCACCAGACCTTACTGTGTGTGATCTTTTTTTTTGGGGGGGGGGTATGTTAAGGACAAAGATTACTGTACACTGGGTAGAGATTTGCAAGACTTGCGTAAAAGAATTGTGGTTGCAGTAAGCAACATTACCCCGCACACGCTTCAAAACCTGTGGCTTGAGGCTGACAACCGGTCTGACATTTGCCGTGCCACTAACAGTTCACATGTAAAAGTGAGCTAGTTTTCTTGATTTGCAAAAAAAAATCTAAGTTGTTACATGTTTGTACGAAGTTTGTACAAAAAAAATGCTAAGTAAAAAAGTTGATTTTTTCTTTTATTATACGTATAAGCGGGACACGCTGTGTATGGTTCATACATAACATCGCAATTCGTCGACATTTGTAATGTTTGGTTTGCTACATGCAAAGAAAAAAATTGTAATTACATAAAATTCCAGCCCTTAATGATTACAGTGCAGTATTTCACGTATTTATAAAATAATGTAGGGCACACCGTAACCAAAAGATTTCTCAGTTTCTGTCCGCAGTGCTCTGGAGAATTCATATTCCTTGCACCGAAGAGGTTCCCCCAACTATCTGCGAGTCGGTCTCATTTTCAAAGCAAGCTTCGCTGCTCGCACCTGCAACTGACAACCCGTGTTTATGCACGCTTAGCTACTTCCTCGGCGTTTATTACTCTCTGAGAAGGAACCTTCTCCCACTCTTTCTCTCGTGTACCCAGAAGCTGCAGAAAATTCCTCCTCTCGCCAACCGTAAGAAGGCATTGACTCGAGATTGTTAGAAGAATCAGGACAATGAGGAAACGGATGGGGAAATATGGAGGAGATGAGAGGAATAGGGGCAAAAGATGACGGCAATTCCTTGGCCTCGAAAGTCTTTACAATTTTCTTTTCATTTTCTTCAGTTCTCTTGGAGATTTGTTGAATGCTGCAGGCTTCTTTTATCCACTTCCTCTCCCTCTTTCTCTCTCCACTGTTCTCTTTTTCTCCCACATCTCCCACTCTCTCACATTTCTCCTCTCTTTATCAGCATTTCTCTTTTATCAATTTTCTTTCTACATTTCTCCTTCTCATTCTCATTCACATTATATATCAACAGCCTCATTCCCTTATCCTCTCTGACTTGTTTCCCCTTAATCTTTTGTACGTTCTCACTCTCCTTCTCTGTGTATAATTATCTCTTCCTCTCTTTTCTTGGATTTTCTTTATCTGCATTTCAATTTCTATATTGTTTCTCTTATTTTTCCTTTCCTATATGTTTCTCTCTCTCTCTCTTTCTCATTCCTCTCTTTATATCCCCACAGGTCTCTTTCCATTTCCCTCTCTGATTTCTTCTGCCCTAAATTACAGCATTTTCTTCCTCTCTATAAAACAATCCCTCCCTATCCCTTGCTCAATTCTCATTATCAACATTTATTTTTATCTATTTTATTTCTCTAGTTCATATTTTCTATGTTTCTCTCCCTCACTTATCTCTGTTCATATCTATCGGTCTCTTTCTATTTCCTCTCTCATTTGTTCCATCATATTCTCTGGTACTTGGTCCATAATCACTTCTTCTTCTCACTTTATTTGCTTCTAATTATCTGCATTTCTCATTTTATCTATTTTCTTTCCCTGATTATTCTTTTTATATTTCTTTCTCTCTCTTATATTTCTGGCGGCCTCTTTCTCCTTTTGATCACTCCTTTGTTCTCTTTTAATCTCCCTCTCCCTTTCTATAACTGTCTCTCCATTTGATACTTTCATCCCGTTTCCCCTCATCTTTACTCGCACTCTCTACTTCTCTATGTGCTTCTTCTTCGTCCTTCACTTTTCCTTCTTTTCTCTTATCTATCTTTTCACTCTCTTCTTAATTTTTCACCCTTCTTATCTCTCTCTGTCTCCTTCTTCCTCAATTCTCACACATATTTCACTCACCTTTTCTTTTCCTCTCATAATCTCGCATTCATTTTCTCTGTGCCTTTAACACTCTCCACATCTTTCCTTCTTATTCTCCCTTCTACTTTAACTTCCTCTCTTTCCATTTCCTATTATCTCTCCTTCTCTGTTCCTTTCTTTCTCTCTGTCTCTACATTTCTCTTTCTATCTCCATCTCATTTCTTTCTTTCTGCGTGTCTCTCTTAATCTGTTTACCCTGTCTCTCAGCCTTGATCTATCTGTCTCTTTTTCTCTCTTTGCGCAGAAAAAAAGGAGGATAGGGGAAGTGGCGCGGAAACGCAGACGGGTGGCACTGAAGCAAAATTTAAATTATCTGTAACCACACGCAGTTCTCGGCGATGTCGCCTCTGTGGAAGCCTTCCAGATCGCGATCAATAGGACACGCTCGGGTGGAAGGAGAACAGGGTCTAGGCAACTTGCATCCTAAAACTATTCAACCTGTTTCCTGCTTTGATCGAGATGTGTACATACTCCTATCGACAAGGAATCCAGAGGCTCAAGGCCCCTGCAAATTCGACTTCCTAACTTCAAACTAGAGAAACACAAATAGTAATATACTTTTATACACACACGCACCCCCCCCCCCCACACACACACAAGGTGGGGGTGTCCCTTCATCAATTTCATCATATCATCACCCATCTTCATCGTAGGGATTAGTCAAATGTGCCAGAAAAGCGACGCTAAATAACAAAAATCAAACCATACCTACGTATATACTTATATATAGAGGGTGATTCAGAATCCCTATTACACACTTCTAGAGGTTGTACAGGGGACTTAGTAGATCGAGTTTTGATAAGGAACCCATGTCCCGAAACGTATCGTTTTGGTACTACACAGATGACAAGATCACATAATTTCACATCTCCTACTTCACGGTAGGCAACCCACATTGACGGAGGGCGACGTCTTCAGTCACCTGATGTCATGTTCGCTGCTTCAAACGTTCTCTGTTTACAATCCGGTGTGCTTCGACCTTCACGTCAGTTGCTA
This sequence comes from Lepisma saccharinum, assembly GCF_977018435.1. Taxonomy (NCBI): domain Eukaryota; kingdom Metazoa; phylum Arthropoda; class Insecta; order Zygentoma; family Lepismatidae; genus Lepisma; species Lepisma saccharinum. The sequence continues at coordinate 2,942,274 of NC_139239.1, forward strand.
TTCAGTCGTGACTGCAGACAGTTCGCTTTTCTCAATACGGTATGATTCGACCTGCACGTCATTTGCTATTCTGTCGTTGCGGAAGATAGTACAGTATGGTTGAATACACGTTTTCCAAGAACACCGACATCATGTTAATTTACGGCGAAGCTGGACGTTATGGTAGATCTGCACAACGTCTGTATGCAGAGCGTTTTCCGTATCGTGTCACTCCATCACATACCGTTTTTGCTCGATTAGAGCCACGGCTTCGAGAAACAGGTAACTTCGAAGTTAACAGGGCCGACTGTGGTGCTCCACGGACATGCCGCACTCTCGACGTTGAAGACAAGGTTCTTCATCGAACTGACGAGAACCCGTCGACGAGTACTCGCACCATTGCACGTCACATGAATGTGTCTCAGTCTGGCGTATTCTTCATGAGCAGCAGCTTCACCCGTAGCACCCCCATAGGGTACAGGCAATGGGTCCGACAGAGTTTGTTCCACGTGACAATTACTGTGCATGCTTTCTATACGGTTGCGTGGAAGTTCCCGAGTTTCCTCGGCTTGTTGCTTTTACAGATGAAGCGCATTTCACCAGGGAAGGTGTTTTCAACAGTCGGAACAGCCACATTTTGGATGACGAAAATCCTCGTGCCATACATTCTCATGAAGTTCAGCAACGGTTAAGCATCAATTTATGGGCTGGTATCATCGATGTTCGTCTGATTGGGCCGTACCTTCTTCCGGGCTGCCTAACGGATCCGAGGAACTTGACCATTCTGCAAGAAGTACTGGCGCAGTTCTTGGACGATGTGACGCTGCACATTCGCCAGCACAAGTGGTTCAAACATGATGGCGCACCAGCACATTTTTTTCCCATGAGGTCCGATTGATTGATTTAGTTTATTTCACTTCGCGTTTTATGCCTCTTGGCTAATTTGCGAAGATGGGGATGAGTGATGAATTGATGAAATTGATGAATGGACATTCACAAACAACCAAGCCAGGGCGGGTTTCGAACCCGGGACCCTTAAAATAAACCAAATCAATCAACCAATTACGGAGATATTTTAGAATGAGTAATCTTGAATTTCAGTCTGTCCATTATTTGTCTTGGTGAGTTTATAAATACTGTCAATGCTTCTTACAACATCACAAGTATCATTAATGTTTTGGATTTTGCTCAGGCAAGAACCCCAAGTTGTTGTTTTCAAGTCGTCTCTCTTAGCGAGGAACGCTAGTGGCAACCCTGCCAGGCGCCCCTGGTAGTTATGTCAGAGCAAGCGTTTGCTGTGTTGGGTTGCATACGTACAGGATAGATTTTACGCGCTTTCGAGGTAAACTTTATAGGGAAAACTTACTTGTTTATATTATATCTACCAGCACCCAAGCGTTGTTGAAATAGTTTTGCGACACCCTGTATATATATATACTTATTCCGATCCTCTTCTACCGATTGGTGTCGAGGCTTTATAGAGAGCTAGCCATCTGTCACGATCTACTGCCAACTTCCTTCCTTCACTCCACGAGATGTTCCTCCTGCTCAGGATATCCTTCATTCCCTCATTCCATGTCCTACGTGGTCTTCCTTTCGGTCTCTTTGCGCCCAATCCTCCCATTCTTGCTTCCCATACCTGTTTAGGTATTCGATATATATATATAGTCTTCTTTGAAGGGGCCGTCATCGTGACTCGCTACGAAGGGAGGAGTCCCAGGTTCGATTCCTGGTCTGGCATTACTGTATCATTATGTTCGTCCAATCACCATATTATCAGCTCATTTCATTCTCGTCATCGCGATTAGCTAGTGTATAGAATAGCAACGTAGAATATCCTAAGTAGAAACTGATCGCAATACAAATATAAGAAATATAATTTGTTTGTAAATAATCTAAAGCAATTGGATACAACTTTTTTATAATTTAATAATAAAATAGTGGTTAATAAGTCATAATTATGTTCTAAATTTAGCTCAAATTATACTTTGTATTGAAAAAGTTGGGTCGCTGGTAATGTTATACACAACAGGCGTTGTAGTGCAGACGGAGCTATCTGGTAAATGACCCACATTTCTGTAAGAAAGTGCTGTTTTTGTCTCATAAAACTAGAACACGTTTGTCATTTGGCATCCTGGAACAAAGTAGTCAGAAAAACGTCCACCTACTTCTATATTCAACAGAAGTAATCCAAATCACACTATCGATCACATGAGGATTGGTTTTGCTTCTGTCCTCATTTTTCCTCGACGCTTCGCTGTAATGGCTTCGGGGACGAGTTCAGGTAAATTACGGTGTGACTTTCGCAAGTACAGAACTTCCTGGCGGGAGCTAGTTCTGAACTCAGCGGGATGTAGTTCGTTTGAAGTCTTATATGCTGTGGATTGTCATATATCCAGCCTTAATGGCTCATTTTTTATTTTCAAATCTTATTTAAAATTCGACATGATCGCCTCTCTGTAAGAAATGTTAGTTTGTAATCCGGAAAAGTCCTTTTATTTTTTATTTACTTATATGTAACTCATCGGGTTCGAATATTATGGATTTCAATTTGAAATTGTCCGTTGTTGTACTCATATATTTTCTTTTAATATATGAAGGATAAGAAATTAAGTAAAGTTTTTTCCTTGTTGTTCTCTCTCCTTTTCTTCAGAATTCTGGAGTATAGTTATTTTCCAGATGAGTATTCTGATCACAGACCCAACTAGCGACTGACATACATAGACGTATCTGTCTACCAATCATCTTAGAGGGTGTGTGCTTCGATGAGTGTGAACAGCCTCAGTTGCGAAGCTGTGGGGGTAACATCGTTCTACCTTACCACGTTGCCAAGCGTACGTCTGTTTCTGTCAGTTGTTTATATTAGTTTGCTTGTACAGTGTTTGGGTGTTTTTTGTACTATTTTTCCGTGCTTTGTGTACTATTGTACAACTTTTATCCAGTAACGGGGCTGATCATCTCTCTATCTCCCCCGTTTTACAGTACGTTTGGCAACTTGCTGTGTATATCCAACCCTCATTTGTTTCATCCCGCCAGAAACGTTCGGGTGCCTAGTGCACGAAAATGCCCGATGTCAGTCGAAGAGAATTTAACTGATTGCTGATTGGTTGTTTTCCAGCTGTCAGTTGGAAATGCGATCGGCATAACAGGTTTTTTGTCATGATCTACTCATCTGCTCACATGGAAATTATCTTACAATGGGGCGATATTTAATATTTGGTTCGTGGATTGTAAGACGTTTCCAATTCCAATTGTAAACTCTGGAACCTAATTCCCCTTTTCCCAAAGAGACGAAAGAGCCAAATGAAAGTACGGCGAAAGGGACAGGTAGGCAGAGGAAGAAAATATAAACCGAGCCGGGGCCGTGTCCAGAGGGCCACTGAAAGCAACCGCGCGGGCATTGATTTCCAATGAAGAAGCCCAAAGCTTTAACAATGTCAACTCAACTTCCATTTGAACTTCACTTTTTCTGAAGACAAGCAGTTTGACAAAAGGAGGAAAGCAGGGGAGGTGGGCTTCTGTTTCCTCCGCGAGACCCCTTATTCGGAATGCAGGCTCCGTCTGTTCGGCACGCTGTGTCCTCTGGAGGGGAGGAGAGAGTGGAAGGGGGGTTCATTTGTGCTGTGTCGCACGTCGCACACAGAAATTTGCTGTTCCCAATACCCTTCTACGGTCTCGCGGGAGTTTGACTTGATCCCACATTCCGTAACCAACCGAGTTCAGGGTCTTTGCTCACTGGGGCCGCTCAAAGGGACTCACTCTTGCTCTTGGAACCAATTCTCTGGCGTGTGACGTAGAGGATTGGAATCATTGCTGCAGAGGAATCCATTTACTTATGTACCCGATACGGCTTTCTGAGGGAGAGATCGTTTGAAGTCCTAACGGCGGGAGAACCATCAACCCAATTGCTTTTAGCTTGTCTGAGATATAAAGGTTTCTTCGGGAAAGGATTGTGGGAGACTATGTTATGGTGTGGATGCATTTTGGAAGGTTAGTAGAATTGCAAATATCGTACTCCAAACACACCAGACATAGCGTATTCGTCAGAGTATATTTGGCCATGTTTCTGTAGTGCGAATTAAAGCAAAAGTCTTTTGAGAATTTTCTCTTGGGGGACATAAGTGAAAGAAAGGTCATCTTCAAGAGGAAAAGAAAATATGTGGCTTTGTTGTAGTTTGTCATTGTCATTTCTTTGTTAGTTTTTCCATAAGAAGTGTGTGACGCTATGTTGGAGGAGCCAACACGTCACGGTTGTTGATCAAACTCCATGCAGGTTAGAGTTATGGAACTCTCCTTAAAATTTCGGTTGCACTGATCCCTCTCGTGATGTCAGAAAATGAAAAGATAATTTCTTACCTTCTGTCTAAGTTTACTGTTGTTTTATCATAAACACAACGATACACACTCTTGGGGGTTAGATTTTGGACAACACGAAACAATACCCACGTGAAGTTTCCTACAAACTCCAAAGCGAAGGAATGCACCTCCGCACTTACATGTCCAAGACTGTCCTGGAATATCTCATTTCCGCCAAGACCACCCTTCTGTAAGTATTACATTATGCAACATTTTTCTTAGCACTATATACCATATTTGTCACATACACAATCTAAATACTATGAAACTTACTCTTTTAAAAGTATTTTCCACAAATTTCGCATCTTCACTCGTAACATAAAATTCTTTCTATCTAATTCCAATACGTTGTCATGGCAATTCATTCTAAATAAACTGGAAAGTTCTAGAACTTTCTCGCAACCGGAAATGGCATCAGCTTCCAGTGTTGAGGTCCAGGAATCTTAGACAATTTATTTTATTGCGTTTAATCAACATATAGCCAGAAACTATAAATTCGATGAAAACACAAAAAGGCGTAAGAAGTGAAGCGACAATTTCTTCATAACATCAGCTACAGCGTAAGATACCAAGGGCTTTTTTGGAAAATATTTTTAGGTACAACAACAAACAACTCAATCATACAGAAAATAGTATGGTGTTGATAAAATATAAATATTAATTTCATTTTCAAAAACCAGGTTCTTCTAGTCCTTCGGAATTAGTGAGATAGCTACTAAATTGTGAATAAGTAGATCAAGCAAACATTCCGTAGTTATATATGTCACGCTGGTTGCCGTGCTCGTTTAACATTCGACTTCCGAATTGCCACCGAAGTTCCTGGGTTCAAATCCCGGTTTGGGCATGGATGTTCTTTGAAAGCATCTCGATTTCAATTTCATCATCACGTTTAGGCAAAATTTGCAGAAACGCGACACCAATAACATAAATAAAATTGCAATACCAAATTGATATACTTGAATTCTACACTTCAAAAGTCACGCTAAGTGTAATCAATTCGATAACTTAGTACCAATAAGTTTCATAATTCTGTAGGCAATGGCTGTCATAACAATGATCGAGGTATTTCAACGGAAATCAAAATATAATGAACCTGATGACAGTGAAATGAGTTGATCAACCAATGACTCGAAATTGTATAATAATAATAAATAGAATCGGAAAGTAAAAAGAAAGTATTACATCTGCAAAACAAAACGCCAGCGGATAGTGGACGTCGAAATGCTTTCTTACTCTTTGCTCAAGCAAACTTTGTTCCAGATACTTTATTCATTAGTCTTGGTGAAAGGTTATTATTTTCCATTTGGTGATAGTTCTTTGTAGTCGGTCTGTGGTGGTTGAAACGTGATGAACTGTTTGGTATTTTAACAAATGTACTTGGTTTATTTTGTTCATCAGCAGCTCAGAGACATTTGTCTCCGTCTTCAGTATACTATAGTTTGCTATGTTGTAATATCCTTTGTCCGGGCAAAGCTTCAGTTCGTCTAGTCGCCTGGTCAAGTAGACCTGCTTTGGTGTAGTGAAGGTAAATCGGAATGAAGTTACTGGTGAAAACATATTCTCTGAAACTTTGGTACGTAAATAATAAAACAAATACAGTGATTAACCTTAGAACACAAAACCGTCGTATATTTTACGAAGCTACACAAACGATGTAGTTGTCCAGAATTGTCCCATTACCTTCGTAGCTTCCTAAAACGAGGTCCGTAACAGTCGGACAATCGTCTACGCTGTTCGTGTGCGTCTGTATGGAGGGTGTGTCGTAATTTGTACGAGGGATTTGTGACAACTTAAGTTTCTTTCGTGATGTGTAAACTTTCGGATTTTTTTTTTTTGCATATTTTTGTTCAAAAAAATATTTTTATGTGTTTGCCGAAAGGAAGATAACAGAAAAACATGGCAGCTAAAGGCGAGTTTGTTTCTAAGTCCACATTTTGCACAGAGAAGCTAATCGGTACTGGACCTATTGTTTAAAGTTGGATACTTAACACTATGTCTCCACCCGGTATGGACGCCCTGACAGATAACGACGAAGAACGACAATATGCTATGATTAGAAAATGGCTGGAAGAATCATACTCATAATCATACTGAATATACATCCTAGCCCTGGGAAGGTTCCTTCTTCACGTTTTCCAAATTCTAAATTTTCAAACTATAATATTCAAGTTTGCACCTAACTAATTTAGTATTTGTAAAATTGGTTGTGGATTAGTATAACAAGATATTGAATACGTTTTTTTAACATTTAACTATCAAACAAATAAAAAGTTTCTTCTTTATTTTTAACAAAATAAATTAAAAAGCCTATTTTTCCGAAGACACACAAGATTTTTTCATAAATAATGGCGCTAAGAAAACTATCAAAATATATGTTTTTAAAATAATAGTAAGATAAACTAATAGCTCCAAACATAAAATTATAAAAAGTTAATAATTAAGTAGACGTTTAAAAAATATAAAATTGAGTCGTAAAATTTATGAGGGTTTTGTTTTTACGTTTATCACACAAGGTTTTGTATTGCAGTGTTAAAATTCCAAACAATACATTATCAATTATGATGCTGTCGGATATTGTTTTGCTAAATGTCCATAATTTTGATGTAGTCTGCTGGAAGTTGTCTTTCACGTTTCCGATGCGTAACCGTGACTCTTAAATCTGCTAAACAATTCTTGTTGCGTCTATTTAATTTGCATTATGGTACCTGCCCAGCACTGTGGATATCACCTTATGAACTTATTTTCTTCTGTGGATAATCTTGAAGCATAGTTGTAAGTATTATTATGACGTTTCTCCTTGCAAGGATAGTGTCAAATACAGAACTGGTGAAAGAAAACAATTTATAGGCAATTAACGTCCAAAATTATATGTTTTCGACAATCTCGAAGAGTATACGGAAAGAACGGGTTAAGTCCATTTTTACCGAAAATGAGTTATTGATGCAGTTCTATAGTATCTTAGACACTCTTGCAGATGCATAATCTCAATTTATAAAAATGATTTAAGTGACAGAGCTATTGCCATAGGAAAATATAGTATGCAATGATAGAATGGGCAAAGTCCGTTCACACATGGAAAGAACGGGCAAAGTCCTGTACACTTATGCATGTACAGGACTTGTGTTATCATTTACGGAAGGAAAGCACAGAAAACGAGGTCCGCCGACGCAAAGCTGATACATTTTACGTGCGAAAGAGACAGGCCAGACAGAAAAGCAGAAAGTACAGAAACACGGAAGCAATATGCATGGATTTTCAACGAAGTCTACCGAGTCCTAAAATTAGCACCAATATTGTTTACTACAAACGGAAACTTTCTCTGTTTTTATTTAATATAGGTACATAGACTGTCTGATAATGCTACAGTATTTTATGCTTACCCAGAGACAATCGGTAAAAAAAATTGTCTAACGAAGTATCTTATTTTCTTCATCACTATGTGACCACACTACTTGATCCTGAAGTGAAGCAATTAGAAGTTTTTTTGTGATTCGTGTGGGGGTCAGAATAAGAATTACACGCTCTTTAGATATGTTCACTATCTTGTTCACCAATTGAAGCGTTTTGATTCTGTTCAGGTGACATTCCCTGTTAGGCACATTCCTATCGGGAAAGTGACAAAGACATGGGTCTTGTCAGAAGCAAGTTGAAAGCCGAAGTTCCCAGGGATTGGATGAAAATTATAGAAGATGCCAGAGCAAAACCTACTTCTTTTGAAGTAGTGGAGGTTGATGCGCCTTTGCTACGAGATTGGACAAATTTCTTATAATCATTGTACAAACCAAAATGTCCATTTCCATCTCGTGTTATCAAGGAGATGAAGGTGGAACGCCATCATCCACGATACATCAATCACCGAGAAACTTACAACGGGAAATGGACATTATCAGTAGTAACTGGTCCTGTTAAGCGCCAAGAAGAGGAAGCAAAGCTCGCTGAAGGAGAGTTTCTGTTTCCATCATTCTGTTATGAGGGACTGCTACCTATCTCCAAGGAAAAGTATCATGATCTGCAAGAACTAAAAGTGTTCTGTGACTGAGAGGCCCAGGAATACTACACAAATATTCCTTTTCATCAATAAATTTTGCAGTTTTCATTCATACCATTGTATCTTTACATGAAAAATTAATTTTTGCAACTTTTGTAACATTCTTTATGTTCAACCTTTATATTGTACATTTCATGGCATAACAATAAAACAATAAAAATAACAATAAAAAGAAATAAGAATGAAATAATGCAAGCTTTTCTGACCAATAAGTAGTAAAATTCTTGCTACGTTCAGGCATTAACTCACTTTCGTAACCCTCTTTATGTTCAACCTGTATATTGCACATTTCATGACATAACAAAAAAATAATTAAAAGAAATGAGAATCGAATGATTTAAGCTTTTCTGACCAATATGTAGTAAAATATCTGCTGCGTTCAGGCATTAGCTCACTATTTCCGGATTTGCAAACGGCATTCATAACACTTATATAGAGTAAATTAGAGGATAGACAGATAGATGTATTAAAGATTAAATTCTATAATATTTTTAATTTTCCGTGTAATGTTTGTATACAAATAAGCATTCCATATGGTTTACAACTTTCAACTTTTTAGATGCATAAATGTAGAAGGTATAGCGTTTTGAAGTTAAACAATTCTCTCCTGAAAAATTGATAAAATGGACTTAACCCGTTCTTTCCGTGTGCTCTTCAATTGTAAACTATTTCACTCTGTTACTCTCAATCTCTTATTGCTTTCCGAATTTCCCAGGGTTTTGGTGTGATTTACTTAATAATCATTCAAATCTAATTTAAATTGTTTAATTGCAATTTGTGATGTCAGAAGTATCAAATAATACATGCCCGTGATCCAACCCCGTAGCTAGATATTTTGGCACCGCCCGCCCTAGGCTGGATTCTAGTCTGCCCCCCTCCCACCCGCGTACACACACACACACACACACACACACACTACCATTTACAGACATTTTATATGCATCCTTCGATATTTTCTTCTTATGGTATAGTTTGTGATATTTTTATCCCACAAATTTTGAAATATGGATCAAAGAAAAATTTGATGATAATTTTTGAAAAATAATATAGGTTGTATTTCAAGATTCGTAGTTTGTATTTCTGATTAAGAAAAGGTTAGTATACTTAATAATATTTCACTTGTGTCTTAGTGCCTTCTCCCCTTACCTCTGTAAGTGTAAATTTCTCCGTTGCAAATTCTGATTTTGTAGTATTTAAAAAGAGGCGTACCAGGCTTCATTCCCTCTATTCTACCCCTCGCTACGGACTTGCCGTGATCTATAGAAAGATGGAGGGAACATATCTTCAAAACATGCACACTCATTCTCCAGTTGTGAACAAACTTCCTAATGCAAAGCTTGAGACAATGAGCATAGAAGGTCGGGAGGAAATTTCTCCGCTCCCCTCCCCTTCAAATTCGAAAACTCTCATTTCGAACATCAACATCCATTATGCTCTTTACGAGATTCTTGTTGTACTTTTGGACAACGAGGCACTGCCATTGTTGCGTCGCTCACCTGCACAGCACAATGCATTTTAATTGAACGCGAAGCCGTTGTTAAAAGCATTCACTTAACGAGTCCTCCGCAACGAAAGAGGAAGTTGGTTGCTTTCCAAACCGCGAGGCGAGAAGCGAACTCACGTCACGTCTAACCGAGAGATCCGTCAGCATGGCAAAAGGACTTCGCAATCGCCGAGGTTCCTCGAGATTCTCCTGCGAGTTGTTGACTTCCAACGTATTACGATCCGAAGACGGAATGCTGGGCGAACAAGGGTAACGATTTAAGGCACGCCAAAAGCCGATTCCACCCCTTGTGCACCCTAATTCAAGACAATACGTTTCTCGGTTGGAATTTGGCCAGGGGGAGGCGCACGAAGCTCCGGGAGAAAAATAACTATGCAGTAGATGCGAGAGATTCCCAGCTACGAGCGAAAACAAAGATGAATATTAATGCAAGTCACACACACAATCCTCACGATTTTGGCGCATCGTTAGGAGCAATTTGGGTCAAGAATTTTCACGTGCATCGACTTGGAAATTTTACATATCTCATGCAAAACAATTCAAAATAATAAAGAAGAAAACACTTGATTAACACTAGTGTATCTTTCATAACGCCATCACTAACACACTTTCGTGGATATTTTAATAATTCCTGGCAGCAACGTAACAATTACTTATTGATATGCTTAGTGGACAATTTGGCTAAATAATCACATTGCTCACTTCATATTTTATTAACCATTCCACCAGTCGGGTGTGAAAACATTTTCCTCGCTCTGCAACATTAACCGTAATATTGTAAAATTTCCGGAAGCTAACACGGCAGTCATATCATAATAAAATTAAAGTTGTTTCGCCGTAAACAATATTTTAAAAAACACTAACTGAATAAACAGCGATGACACCATTATCACAGGATAGCAAAGCGTTCTTCGCCTCTCATTTTTTTGCAACTGTTTCTATCCAGTTGCAGTAACGTAAACTTATTGTTACTTGAATATAACTTTTTTCGTTATTTGTTGTCTTCTACGGTATTTGTAATTTAGAAGCTGGATTTGGTGTGTTAGATTTGTCTTTTTTACTGAGAAAATACTGTGGAATGAATTTACGGTTAACCATCAGAAGGTTTTGCGTTGTAATTTACGTACAATTACGGATTTTGTACAGTGTTGTTTTCATTTCTGTGAATAAGTTTTGTGTGATTGTTATTTTCTTATACGTAATTTCCACAACGTACGTGTTGTTCAAATATTCAAAAAAAGAATCAACGAAAGAGATAGTCGACACCCAAAGTCCAAAAGCAGTATCTTCAGTGCACGCAACGACGGTGCACCGTGTATATCGTGAGAAGATACTTTTGTTTTAGCAGTGATAGAAACTACAATCAGGAAAGAGATACTTGTTTTCTTCTCAAATAAAACTTCATTCCTGTTTGAGCATTTTTGCTCCGGCACATAGAAACTTCAATCGTGCAAGATAATCATGGTTTCAGAACCATACATCTTCAGTTTTCGAATAGTATTGTAGTTTCACATGACATACAAATACCATCAATAATGAAAGAGTTTTTTATTTCATTGGCTATATGGACTGCACTGTCGTGAATCAAATTAGCTTTAACGTAAGTATTGTACCAAAACACCCTTTATTGGAACAGCGTGAATATGGAGACCGCGAATCCAAATATGACAATCATGAAAGACATATTTCTTTCGCAAGCAATAAGAAGTAAAGCAATTGGCTTTAGTGTAAGCATTACTCGATCATCGTTTTGGTGGACCGGGAACAATATTGAGATCGAAAATCCAGAAAAAAAGGGGCCTTTCCTTTCACTAGGGATGAAATTAAAAACATCGTGAAATCAAGTAGGTTTTAGCGACAGAATTATAGCAACCCTTTTTTGGTGTAACAAAGACAATATTGAGATCGAGAATTCAAAAATAACAATCAACAAAGAGGTATTTTCTTTCACTAGCGATAAAAAGTAAAATCATTTGTCTATGGCGTCACTATCATACAATCCTCTTTTACTGGAGGATCAACAATATTGGGAACGAGAATGTTATTTCACCAGAGATGCAACCGTCAATAATAATAAAGAAAACGTGTTCTCTTTGAAGACCAGACATTCAGCAACAGTTCTATTGGTCTTTTCCTATCTTGCCTCTATCCATTTTCCACCTCAAAGAGACCACGTCGTAAAGCATTGCACAATGTCAGTAGTCTGTAGCATAAAATATTGTTTCTTTTTTCTCCGTTATCTATTTTTCTTTTCGTTCTACTTTCAAATCCGAATTTAAAATTTTCTCTCTGCGGGAAAGAGGAAAAATTGGAAAGTTTCGAAAATAATTACCACGCCCACATCGGAAGTTAAGGATGCTGAGAAACGCATCTCCCGTGGCAAGAATCTTTTGTGCGAAATGAAGCCCCTAGTCTCGGCCGCTTCGCAAGGTCCGGCGCTCATTACTTTCGTCTGTGATTAATGTCCGCGAGAGGCGCTGTGAAAAATGAAGATCTCGCTGCCAGAGAAGAGCTTTCGCTCCTGCGACCAAATTCATCTCCTCGTCGGTGCCGTGTTGATGATATCCGGCCGATCGCCCCCATCCCCCCTCCTCTCCCTTCCCCGCGATGGAACCGGTGGTGGGGGAAGCTCTCTTTTCGCATCAGTAAAATATGAATCGCGATTATTTAGGAGAAACCCGGATAAAATGCGAAAAAGAGGGATGATGGGTGGGAGAACGAAGAGGATAGAATAGAAAATATTAATGATGCTTGGGATTGGAACATATCTGTTGAACAAATACATAAACTCAAAATACCACACGGGTGGAAATCATTCCGATGGTCTTTCCAGCTGGCTTCTTGCTGCGAAAAGTCAGCCCCTCCGTCCGGGCACTGCGAAAGAGGAGTAAATTTTTGATTTACGACCTGTATGAGCCAGACTTTCGAAAATACGATCGACATTCCGAACCTGAGGGTCACATTCGCAGCGCGGTAACAAGCCAGGATTGAAATTCTACCAGTTCGAACGGAAATGAGGAACACAGCATGTGGAAAAAATCCACCTACATTTTGCGCCTGCTTTCCGAGGGAGAGCAGGCGTCTGGAAACACGCATGCTGACGTTACAACGCCATTGTTCCAGCAACAATGACTCGCGATGGTTAGAATTGAAAATGTACCACCTGCCTTCCTTAGAACTGTTCAGAATTCTATTAGTCTATGGTCCAAGTGGCAAAAATCAAGAATTTAGTGTAATTTGGGGTGTTATTACTTTATGCCACAGTTATATAGGTGTGTAAGGATAAGCAAGAAACCAATATTGCCATTTGAAAGTGGTAGCTAGTAGAAATGGCAGCCAATCCAAGATGGCGGATGTTGGCTTATTTAAAAAAAAATACTACTATATCTCTGAAACTAATGGTTCAATTTCATTGTTGTACTTCTAAAAATGAAAGCTTAAGTTGTGGTCTAACATGAGGTTATCGATATGAGGAACCGGGTCCTAATTGTCAACTCAGCATGGTAAGAAGTTCTTTTAAAATTCAGGATGCAAGTAAGAGGTTGGCCTGTTTAAAAGCTGACAGGATATTTCCTTTTTCACACTGAATATCCGGCTTTAATTGACAACTCTTACATTACAAATGTCGCCGCATACCATGTCCTTACAGGTAGTGAGTTACACTGCAGGAGAAAAGCCAAAACAGTTGCCAGAATTCTCGGTGTCCATGCCTTCGCTAGAGGCATCTTCAAAACACAGCGTTGATTATCTGTGGGAGTCATGTGACTCTCCACTGCGTGCAGCGCATGCGCGTCCATCGGCAGTTTTATGTGGCGAGATGAATACAGTGGCAGCCTAAAACATCTATCAGTTTATGAGTTACACGTCCATATATATGGGCTTCATTAGAATCGAATAACGGAGAAGGAAGACAATTTCATATCAAGAAATGAGTCAACTTTATTTCAGGAAGCTTATATTAACCCTTAACTACTATCGTGTTTTTTTGGTAACACAACTACTATTGTGGTGTCAAAACTGACCTCGATTTTTAAAAATGTACTAAGGATGGTTTACGTATTTTTTGAAAATTCTAATTGACAGTGCTGATTCTTTGTAGATTTAAAAGGCAGAAAAGTATAGTAAATTATCAATATGTACAAAGAAAGTCTATTTTTGAAACATAGTTAAAACATTACACATATTTTCCAAACGAAATTCAAACTCGTATTTAACTATGCCTAACATAGTGAATACCTAATTGTACTGAAGTATCATTGTCATAGTACTAAATTTTGAATAAAGGAACAGTAATCATATCAATGTATCATAGAAAAGAAAATAACACACACGTTTTCGATATAAAGTAAAAAATATATATCTCTGGGGGTAAAATGTACCATTACACAATAATTATCAGTCTTCGTCTTCACTCACAACATTAAAAGACCAACTTCTTAATCCCCAGGATATTCCTTAGATTGAAGAAAGCTTCAGAATGTGCCTTTCTTACACACACGTGTCCCATATTTGTTACACGCACATAGGGCTTCAATTTCTGAGTCTGTATCATGAACACTATGTTCAGTATAGTTGTAACTTTTCTCCATGTTCACATTAGCAAACGTTACTGCTTCAGATGGAATTCCACACTAGCCACTGTCTAACTTTTGTGAAAAAGTCAAATTATCTCGGTCAGTTAGGTGCCCTGATATTCTTTTTACAGAAAGCAGTACACTGATCAGAAAATAAAAAGTACTATTTTGGGATCAAGTATAACCCCTTACTGTTATTTCACCGCAACAGTTGGCACTAACTGCACGAGTTATCTATGCTCTTCAAGCACACAGCCTTCCGATGAGAATAGAAAACTGCACGTTACAAACAGAAACACAACCTAGCGGCAAACTAAGAAAATACGGCTGGGGCCAGCCGTGATCCCACCATAGTAGTTGAGGGTTAACATCATTATTTGATGCAATTAATGAACGTTGGTACTATTATGGAATATATAGCTTATGTTTTTGTTGAATTGTTTATTAAAGAATTAACGAAACTTCCAAACAGTAGAACAAAATACATGTATGAAGAACGAAAAACAGATTTGGCAGTACTTGCCCCCGACATATACATCTGTACGTATGTCAGAATCTTGCAGTATGAAAAAACAGACTACTGCCTGGGCACAGTTGCCAGCTCATAGTAAATCTTTACAAAGTTACTAAAACAAAATATCTCCTACAGCTATTACTAGGGCTGGGCTGATACATATGTATTTGTATAGGAAAGTGTATGCTGGATTTTGTTTTGCCGATGAAAGAGCCGATGCTTTTCCAGCGTTTGATCCTTAGCGAGGTCTGCAAAAATGCTGCGCTACACTTTTGGGCAGTTTAATTATCCTAACAAGTATCAAAAATTCGTAGTTTCCATTTATTCGTCACCAATATTGTTAGGAGAAACTGTATTTTGTTATTACGTAAGACGTGCTTTAATATTCTGATTCACTTGTTGAATATTTTGAAGGATTACTCTACTAATTTGTTGTTTATAATTGGAATGGATTTCTCACCTACTAATATTAATCAATATTTTACAACTTTTATTTATTATAATTTTCAAGCAACGGTACCGGTATCGGTATCACTGGGAATCGGTAAGAAGCGGCAAAGGTAATCATATCGGCACCGGTATGAATATCGGTTCAACCCTAGTTCTTACATAATACATATGAATGTTCCCTCTTAGAATTCCAGCTGAATATCAGTTTGAGTTTGTTTCTGAAGTCTAATTTATGCACATAGGTATAAGCTAATCGAGACTCAATCGGGTACCAAACCCAGATCCTATTGATTACAAGGCGATGACGATACCATTACGTCATCGGGAAGGCCCATTTATTCCTAGTGAACAGAAAGAGAAACAAAAGAAGAAAGCAAAGCAAACAAAATCTTCAAGGGTGAAGAAAGACATTACTACAAGATTATGAAAAACTAAATATGCTGACGAAGGCAGTAATTTATTTTATTAAAAACATAAACTAAACGTAACGTTTCAACCTTCTAGTAAGGTCTTCTTCAGACTCTGTGTCATGTACAAAAGTCAGCATTTTTAGTTTTTCATAATCATGGAAACAAGGCTTAATGGTGTTATAATTACTACAAGATGTAACAAAGGCAACAATAAGAGCTGTAACTGATAATTATTTTATTGTTGCATAACTATAACCATGGAAACTCACTTCAGAATCTATCAATGATTCCTTGAAATCAATACCAAACATATAACCATAACTAAGCCTTATTTTCAAACGTCGATTTAGTGCACGACGAAAGGGACAAGTTCACATTCATCCTAACCTGCGCGCAGTTTTTAATGGGACACATCCCACTAGACAATTATTGATTTGATTTCACTTAACTTGATTTGCTTTATTTTACTTCGCTTTTTGTGCCACTCTTGGCTAATTTGCAAAGATGGGTATGAGTGATGATATGATGAAATTGATGAATGGATACTCACGAACATCCATGCCCAGACCGGGGTTCGAACCCGTAGCACGATGTGCTAACCACTTAGCCACGGGGGTCGGAACTAGACAATTATCATTGATATCTCATTATAATAGGAAACTTCGAATTACTTTACCTTTCCTATATTATCCATTGCGCCATAGATGCAGATCTCTTTATTTACGCGTGCATGTAATCCTAACTGGGGCACCGAATGTAATTTATCGATTGCAGAGCTCTCGGTGTTTCTACAGAGAGAAATTAAACCACATGTTTCCGGAGAATGCCTCACGTTGAAGCTATGATCGTACCCATCTGCTGATAGGAATTCCAGGCGCAGTGGGAAACTACAAACGGCTTGGA
This sequence comes from Lepisma saccharinum, assembly GCF_977018435.1. Lineage (NCBI taxonomy): Eukaryota > Metazoa > Arthropoda > Insecta > Zygentoma > Lepismatidae > Lepisma > Lepisma saccharinum. The sequence continues at coordinate 2,959,012 of NC_139239.1, forward strand.
ACTGGGCCAGGCCCATGTTTAGCTTCCTTTTAGATAAATCGAATTCGCCTCTATAGAGTTAGACCTTGCTCTTAATTCCATTGAAGTCTGCGGGGAGTGTAATACAGACGAATGTCTCGTATGTATTCAGTCTCTGCCACGGCTGTCTTGACAGTGTGTCTTTAGAGGCATCCAGGAATCAACCTCACTTCACGTAGTGCCGTCTGGTATCTGGAATCTAACAGGACAACGAGGCTCTGGCGTCTGTACCCGAAGCACTATAATCCTCTTTTGGGTCGTGTGTTTGTCCTTGGAAATAATATATAAGAGAGAATTAATTAATACACTCATGTACAGTCACCGGCAATAAAATTGGGTCACCTATATCCATAAAAACCCTCTTCCCTGTCATGTGTTGTGTGTCTTGCCTAACTCTACGGTAATAAACCAACTTCAAGAGCAACTTTCCAACTGGAAGTTCGGCTATCGCCGCGGAGTTAGGCAACACACATAACTACATGCAGGCAAACGGATATTTTAGGAAGTGTCCCGTTTTTATTGCCGTTGAGTGTACCTTAAAGCTTATCGATATTTCCCTCCTCGTTATATCTCGTATATTTTTCTTGCTATTATAGTTAAATCGTAAGTTTTGTATTTTGTAGTATTAATATAGTATCAGCATATATGAACTTCCATGTATTTCAAGACTTGCTTTAGGCGGGAGAACATTTTCAGGGTGAATACACACACACACACACACAAAGAGTTTGAATACATTTTGTTGTGACATTATCGAGAGTACAGGTTCATTATTCTTCTGTGATGTAACAGTCAACTTGAAGTGTCTACAAACCACTGCAGCAAAGTCAAGTGTTTCTTTTTAGTAATTTAGTTGTGAAACATACGTACAAATATAGAGCCTCATCTTAGATTATCCATACTATAAAGAAACTTACAAACTAAATCATACTGTTTACAGTAAAGATTGGTTCCTTCTTCTGCGATTAACATTCAACTTGATCTGTTAAGACCCACTCTTGCAAAAAAAAAATAGATTTCCACCATTGCATTTCTCACATGAATTGGAAAATATTTACAGGAGAGAGGAATGAATTAGGATATAGAAGGTCTCTCATTTTGAAACCTGTGTGGATTCAATGTTTTTTTGTTTTTTTTTTTGTAATTCTCGGCAAATTAACCAGGTCATTGCCAATTCTCTCCGCCTGAGGTAGCTTTGAGACATGGGATAACAAAACAAAATAATTGGAACGAAAATATATGTAAATATACCTGAAAAAATTCTGGAGGCATGTTTTCTAAAAATAACTTAATTATATTCTATTTGTGCAGCTGTAGGACAGAGAGGGAGAGAGAGAGAGAGTAGAGAATGTATCTATATTGTTGTTGTAAGTCCAAGGAACACAATAGTATTAAATTACAATACATATACGAGACGTAACATCGAAATCACGATGCAATAATTACAAGATATGAATATTTTCAACTCACGTCCTTTGAAAATCCGATACACGGAATATATTTAAAGGGTAGCGAGGAATATCAAAATTTTCCATGCACTTATTCGTTTCTCTTGCACGTCTAGTTTTTCACATACCGCGTAGTATCGAATTTTTTTTGTCAGAGAGGACATTTTCCCATTTGGCAACTCTTTTGTATTTATCCGGTGTGTGTTTGTTTGTCCGACCTCAGCGTTCTTTTTTGTTTCCTGTCCACTTTTTTTTGTTTTTGTCGACTGCCCTTTTGTTCTTGTTCCAAAGTGACAGTTCCAACTTCAAAACTGCTGCTCATTTTTGAGCGGGATTTTCAAGGTGTGCATGAATGAATTTCATTTTTGTTTTTGCAGGCCCTTGTTCATGGACAATGAATCCTAGCCTTGTCATCAACTGCAAACCTCCTTCAACACTCCCCGGGGAACCTTATTGTTGGTGACGTCATTGGCTCGCATTGTGTATAGGCTTGTCAACCCTCCCGGAATGGCCGGGAGTCTCCCCGGAATCGAACTCAAACTCCCGGACAAACTTTTTATCTCCCGGAATGACGAGATTTAGTAAATTTAATTTTTTATTATTATGTTTTTTGTATGAATTTGCATGGGGAGAAATTTTGTTATTACAAAAAAAAATTAAAGTTCACAATATTAATTTGAAGTATCGTGAAAATAAGTCCTTGATTAAATATGTCAGAAGGGGGAGACTACAGAAAGTTTATGCACATTGTCGCACGAAAGTGTCTACACAAGAGCTGCAGCAAACAAAACTAAGGCATTGTTGCGTCAGAGTCTCGAAATTTCTTGATTGTTCTCCACTCATTTCTCTTCACCTTACGTAGACTGAGTTCGTAGTATATATTATCAGTAACAAGATCACAGACAGATAAGAAACTGATATTCAGGACATTAGTTTCCAGAACATTTTTATCGAAAAGATTTAAAGCCTGTAAATAAATCTTTAGAAATTTGATTAAAGTTGTGTCGGGTACAAGGTCAAATATGTGTATCGAAAGGCACACCCAGAACCAAATTTACGTATAATGATATTGCCTTTAAGCAAATAGAAAACTATCGCCCCTTCCACAAGTCTGTCTTTGAACGAGTTGTGGATTATTTGCATGTGCAACATTATGATTATTACTATAATTATTGCCATCAAGATTTTATTGCACTTTACGCGCTTCAAAGAATAATGTAACAATCTTGTGTTGTAAGAATTAACGACATTTTCACACATATCCACCAAAACGCCAAAGTAATGGGTGTAATTTAGTGTTTGGCCTGCTGGGACGAATTCTCTGAGCATAATCTCCGTGATGTCACAGAAAGTTGTGAGCACATGTCTTTCTTGTTTTGATCTTGGTAAGTTGGTAAAATTCAGAAAAGCTGATAATAATTTTACTATTTGAGAGGCTTAGGAGTAAATCCACAATTGTATGGAATTGAAGAAATTCAAGTGAAAGTTATTTCAAGCATTGTTTCTTGTGGGTTATCCAGATTTTCCCGTGTGTCTCAGACCATCACGAGCTACTGAATGAAGTTAATTCGCCAGTTATACAGCAAGAGACAGTGCAGGAGCAAATATTAACTGAATTTTGAATAAGTGTGGGTTATCACATTTTACTCGCGATTCACTCATTAAGGGACTCGAAATGCTAAAAAATAAAATTTTGCACAATGAGTTAAGATTAAAGTGATAATTACGATGTAAATGATCTCATTATCAATTCCAATGTGCCAAAGTACTGATTAGTACATGTGTAACATGTCGCGGTTACGTAACATACAAGATTCAACTTCTTTCAATTATTATTATTAATATTATTATTATCAGTAGACCTACGATTTTTGGTAAGTATTGATCCAGAGTTCGATACATGGTGGAGGCATATAGTGGTTCGGATCCCACTTTAAACTGTAGGTCCAGTCCCGATTAGCCTTACTGTGCATAAAGTGGACTTAAAACACCAACTCAATGAATCAAAAATTTTGTAAGTATTGTTCGCTAGAATGTAGAGGATAGGTTGATTATGTGTGAATTACCATTTGCTTTTGATTGACAGGTGTCTGAAGAAACACGTCATTAGTACAATTTTTTCAAACCGATGGTAAATGAATTTCTTCTTTTACACACGTTGAAAGGGAAATGAAATAATTGAAGGCTAACACGTAGTTTGTATTGCAATGAGGCGCCAGAAATACGTGCTTCCCTAGACCTGGGGCTACTGGATCTAGGCCTAAATCTGGGTTTGAGCACGCCCTCAATAATGAAGTTGAGGATTCACTACAAATTTTGAACTAGGATATTTTCTCCCGCTTTCGTTTTTAGTGATGAAAAAACGTTGATTGATGTGCAATATTGAAAAGATATCGAGCGAGCTAGGAGAGTGATTAAGCTGAAAATCTCGTAATGTACGCTAGTGGAAATGAAATCCACTACCAGTTTGCATTCACTAGAAGCAAATGCTTCTTCTTTATTGTTTTTATTTTAGGCAGAATCAGATTTTGTATTCCATAGTTTTAATTTTTCAGTAAGTATACAAAGAATGTGAATTCACTTCGTCGTCCCATAACTATATTCAGTACTTGTTTTCATGTCATGCTTGCTCCATTCTGCTTATTCGCCATTTTAATCGAACCTATTTAAGTGCACAGTAGGCAGTATCCATAATATAGACCATGTTTGACATTCACGTGTCTCGTCCTTTCTCTCATACAATGTTTACTTTCGTTTTTCCGAAATAGGGCAACATGAAAAATGTTTAATTTGTATCTGTAAACACAAATGTGCAGAAATGCTTGCAGTCAAAGACCCGATTTAACGTTATTTTTTTACTATGCTGCAAATTTAATATTGTTTTATTTGCACAATATTAATTATTTGATGACAACAAAAGATTTCAAGTAAAGTTGATGATTTTAGAAACACATGTCATTACTTTTCGTTATGTTCTAAACCTATGAAATTTTATGAAACGTTTTGAGAGATTTAAACATCAAATTTGCTGGATATCTGTCCCACAAATACTTCCTCCCGAAACTGAATCAATTCCAACTGCCATTGAATTGACAACATAACTTTGTTATTTTTTCAAGAAAGCTTTATCTGTATTGTTGCTGAACCTCATTTCACAAACAAACAATCAGAACCATATCTCTGTAGGTTCCCACGCAACACAATAGCTCTCACCATGGACCCTCGTGGAGAACAATATTTACACTCATCAACCAGAAAAGCTTATTCATTCCACAGTGTTGCTTTAAATGCTCAACTGTTGCTCGCCTCATACTAAACCTCCGAGATCCTATCGCAATGCTGTATGAAATAACATAGATTATACTGGCCATATTGGCAGAATGCATGTTTCTATTTGCTTGTGGTGCCTTCATCAGCAGCAATGATTGATATCCAGTCTGGTTACATATCAGACAATGATGAGAGCTAAATCATCTCCATTAACATTTAAAGAAATTTAGATAAAACTAATAGAAACCATTTTAGAAATAACTAAGGATATGTACTCACTTCATTGCTTTTGAAACAGACACATTTGCTTATATCATTAAGAAAATACAGGCCTCCATGTGTGGAAATGTGGACCAGATTGTTAGAAATGCCTTTCTATATTTTTGCACAAGTCTTCAGCACTCACACATGAAATTCTGACATAAAAAATCTTGAATATTTCATAGTAATTTAAATATCATACATGCATAAACATTTACTTGATATACTTATATATTTATACATAAGTTCGTTCTTCGAAAAGGAACAAGCTGACCAATGCACAATTTTAAACTGTAATGTAAGTTATAGTAACAATAAGTCTTAACTAATGTTGATGGCATTTCTCATTGAAGTTTTTCTGCATTACAAAATAGAAAAAAAATTAACTCATCTTCCACTGACTTCCACATTATTTTGGCATACAAAACAATTCAAGTGATTTTATTACGATTGTAATGTCTAAAATATCGAAAGTGTCTTTCACTTTACTCCCGTGAGGAGGTGTAAATAAATATGTTATTGATTAACGTATTAAAGAATAAACAAAAAAACGTCGCACATTCTTTGCTAGTGGCTACCTTATCTTCATTGAACATGTCGACAGTTAGTAATGTCAACAAATTAGGTGTTTTTAATTCGTTATTCGCACACACACGCACACACACATGCGTGTTTGTGTGTGGCATATATCTAAAAGGGTTAAAGTCATATTTTGATGAAAATGAGGCTATAGTGGGATCCAGTTACCCTGGTGTGCTAAGTTTGTAGTAAGAAAAAATCCAAGTTGAATGTGCAATAGTTTCCAATCTACACTATTTCCCATTCAATTTCGACATTTTGGCACATGAAAAATAGCACATGTGGAATTTCAATGTCACTGCGATCTCATTTTCATAAAAACATAGCACTGATCCTTTTGATCCAAACCACAGAATGTATGTATGCACGTGTATGTGTGTTTTTGTGTGTGCATACACGTACCAGGTGGTTATAATTAAAGTGACGGTGTTCAGAGTGGTACAGCACGGGTTGTAATGAGAGTAGCAGTCTGAAACTTCGTAGACATGCTAATGAAGCAATGCGCTCGCGAATTATGCAAAAAAAAAAAAAAAAAAAAAATAGTTCCAATTCTCCCCACCAGGGTAAAAATGGCGCTGTAAGCAGTCAAAACGTGGAATTTTCCGTAACTCTGACGTCAAAGTCGGTGACATTGCCTAACCATTGTGTGAGCTCCCTGGTTGTTGTTGGTGACGCTTGTTGCTTTTTCCTTTAGTAATATTCATGTAATTCGAACAGTGAAATTGTAGCGATATTTTATTACAAAGAGTATTGTTTTCTGCGATTTATAGTGTTTTTCCTGTAACTATACCAAGTTTTGACTGCTTACAGCGCCATTTTTACCCTGGTGGCGAGAATTGGAACTTTTTCTTGCATAATTGACGAGCGCATTGCTTCATTAGCATATCTACGAAGTTTCAGACTGCTACTCTCATTACAGCCCGTGCTGTACCACTCTGAACACCGTCACTTTAATTATAACCAGCTGGTATATACTTATAATACAACTGATTGATGCGTTTTAGATTAATGAGATGAATTATGTTTTACAAAAACTATAATAAAATAAAGAGAATGACACAAAATATTGCATGTGCATGAGATTGCTATTGAATGAAGAGCAATTGATTGAATTGCGTGAGACTTGTAGCTATTCGTTCAGGCTTACCGAATATCAGGGATCGCCGATCTCCGTGTCGGGAGTAGTTTGCACAGCGCGCTGCGACGCCATGGATTCTGCCCTGTGCATGGGTGATCTTAGTGAGTGTGTCTTCATCAATTTCATTATATCATCACTCATGCTCATCGTCCCGAGTAGTCAAAATTGGCAGAAAAGAGACACCAAATAACAACAATCTAAACGAAATCAGAATATCAGGAATCATGGATATTAGTTAATGTGCGTATATTCTCTACATATGAATGCTTCCAAATATTTGGAAAAAACAATATACATATATACACTTAAACCATTATCATGACTACACGATTGATTGATTGTTTGTTTTGCTTGATTTTACTTCACTTTATTTGCCACTTTTGGCTAATTTGCAAAGATGGAGATGAGTGATGACATGATGAATTGATGAATGGACACTCACAAGCATCCATGCCTAGGCCGCGATTTGAACCCGGGACCACTGGCGTCGTAGCGCGATGTGCTAACCACTCCGCCACGCATGACTACACGAACTGGTTACCCTGAATACCACAAACCTCTTTGTGAGTGACACGTCTTAATGAAGGAAATACAAGGAATAATGGAATTTGTGGTGGTCATATCCAATCAGTAATCTTCGTTATAGTTTCGTGTAGGCAGAGTGAAGTCAGTTACTTAGGGTAGTCTATCAACAGCAATTTTGCCCGATGCCATTCCCTGTGTGTACTGTTGGACAAGCTGTGTGTCTACGTCACATATTGAGTGAATGTTAACACACTGCAGAGGACAACATCGGCATGAAAGCAAACATCGCTTCTAGAATGCGAAAGTGATAGAGTGATGGTTGCTTTCCCTTCTCTGTTTGACTTCGGGATCGCCAACAACAATGTATTGGCGAACGTGTTTGTACTGTTCGCATGTGTTTAGGCTGAATATCCCGAGTGGAAGATGTCAATTGTAGTATGTTACCTTAATCGATGCGGTCTTAATTGTCCTGGAACGCTAACTCAAAATGACCTGAAGCAAATTGTTGTTAAGAGTGATTAACAGTTTCAAAAATATATTTTTATATTAATGTTCTCGTCGTTAATTTCTGTAATTCTCTATAATTTAATTGCACATCTATAGTTTTACATACGTTTGTTATTGGGGTTCCTCATTGACGTAATGTAGTGGCATAGCAAGGAGTCCATGCTGCAATTATCTGCGGTGACTCACGCCTGTGCTTCAGATTCCAGTCGCTCTGATGAGCAGGGTATTCATGCAGCGAATTTGCGAGATACGTTGCGAATGCTGTTGAGAGTCTACGCGATAATTCAGTATTCGGCCATACATTGTTCTTTGCAGTTTTTCCACTGCAACCTCCAGCCTCTTGGATCTTGTGCCTTACGTATCTTTCACCAGGCAGATATTCCTTAAACAAAATGTCGCAAGCAATTTCTTTTATCGGCCTATCATAATTTACTTCCAGCACAGCTTCATTTCGTACTTTACCACTCCATTTCACGCGCTCGTTTTCACCATAGTCATGTTTCTGAATTATAACCGGTGGAAGTAAATTGAATAGTTTTTCGGATCTCACTTTAAACTGTACGTTTAGTCCCGATTAGCCTATATGTGCGTAAACGAGACTTAAAACAAAACAAAAAAATATATAGGTGAATTTTGCTCACGTGAACATTCTAGCTCATAAACATCAAGCTGAGTTTTTAATTAAGGTCACTTTATGTACAGATAGGCTAATTGGGACTAGGCCTACAACTGACAGTACGATCCCAAACATTTTGCCTCTACGTGGTATGGAATCCGGGACGACTTGATTACAATGCGATGATGTTACCGCACCGGCATCGGGGAGACCTTTTAAACGTCAAGCATCGTCCTCGTACAGAAGCTCATCCCATTTCACTTTTCAAGAGAACCTGTTAAATCAGCAAGCTGGTTCCACTGTCAATATTCTCTTGTTTTATCAATTAATGGAACGGATCAATAGAACAACGCGTACCTACGTGGCTGTATTGGAGAGATTCTCGTTCACGTTACATTTAACTTTTTTTTTATCCTGCAAGCTTCTACTTCCCACAGAGCCATGCAGATGGTTGGTTGCATAAAAAGCAGGAGCGTTTAAATTGGATCCTGACTTCTCCAACGACTGCTGTAACCGCAGGCAGCACAGAGAGACAGCGAGAGACAGCGAGAGAGAGAGAGAGAGAGAGAGAGAGAGAGAGAGAGAGAGAGAGAGAGAGAGAATGCTGTCGTTGTCGTCCAACCACATTCAGGCCCGTATCGTCACTTCCTTCTTTATATACTTAAATGGATTTCCATAATTTTTAAGTTTTGTATAGAGAGCGAGTTTTTAAAACAGTTCTCATTACTATCTTTAGAAAGGAAAGTATTTGTAAGTGACGAATGTGTTGATTTACTATTCACAGTATCACTGGGGGCGAAGAAAGCGATTGATATACGTTTGCTCGTTTATTAAAGTTCATGAGTTACCAGAAACCCAAAATACCGGACAAGCTCTTAATTTACCAGGATATTGTAAGTAGTGGCGAACACTCTACCCATACCCAGTGGTAGTGGTCAAGTGTGCAAGTGACTACATTGAACCTTATTGCAAGCGCCTATTGTTAGTAACAATTGAGAAGTTAATTATCAAAGGCCACTAAAACCACCAGTAATTCATTTATAGTTAATTGGAACAAAGGGTTATATAAACAGCCAGTTACATTATACTCTTGTCAGCATATTGTGCGTGAAGCAAAATATAAAAAGGTCATGCATTTGAAGTATGAAGGGTGCTGATCTTTCGAAGGAGTATTCACCACTGATTGTAAAGGTATGTATGTCTTGGCCGAGAACAGCCACCAGCAAGTAACTTATGTTCCTCCTAGGAACTTTGGAGGAGACTGATGTTGGTTCCATTTGGAAAAGTTCGAAAATTCTACAAAGAAAACGGAAGAAGGGTCAACAAGCAGGTCTAATATATTATGAGTTGAGAAGTGAAAAACAGCCTTGTTGTAGACAGAGATCTAAACCTAAATGTAATGACCAAAAAGGAGAGGAAGTAAACACTAAATAAGAAGCACCGCAACTGAGAAAAGAAGACTGAAAACTGGAAGGAGATGCAAGAAAAGAAAACAAGGATATATAGAAATACAAAATAAATGGGAAGAATGAATTGGTAATTTTCCTTATATCAGGATGTCAAGTGACTGTCTATTGTAACTATTCTTGCGAGCGCCTATGGTCAGTAAGAATTGAGAAGTTTATTATGAAGGCAGCTAAATCAACCAATTCATTTCTAGTTATTTGGGATAATGTCTTATATGAGGTCAGTAAGATTTCAAAAGGGTCTCACACCTTAATGACTTCACCCAAAGGTTAATATCCGAAAGAAACAATTGCAAAACGAGATGTTATTGAAACACAGTCGTGGCTGTCTTTCATATTGTATCTTTCAATTAAGCATTCGCTAGATTTTCTTCAGCGGTTTGGAGCAAATTCTGAGATGTCACACTGAACCGCAAGAGCAGAATACAAACCGTGAACAGAATTGCTATCCTGTAAGCTTGGTATCGGAGAAAGCAAGTTAAATAGTCATGTCGTTTACTCGCAGAGCAGGAATATTATTGTTTCCCTTTCATTTCGGGCTGTTGCCCCTCTTTTCCCCACCAACCGAAGCTGACGGGCGAAACAAAGGCCTCTTCATCCGCAGTTCGCAAATACAGTTACAGCTCTACCGTCGTGGCGATATGACAAGTATAATTTCACACTCGGCTCAACAAACACCACTCCGACAATATCGTGCTGGGTGGAACGTCTTTGGGCTTTACTTCAAAGGAGCGCAACGACATATATTGCTGCGACAGTTCTTTAAGTTAGGATTTATTATCTTCTCTCCCTTCTCCGCTTCCTTCCTGATGCAGCACGTAGAGGGGGCGAAAGAGAGAAACAACCCTCCACTTTGTGTTCTTTGCATCTCCATATTTATTGTGCTCGTAGAACAAAGATATAAGAAAGGTCGAAATTGTGTGAATTGTCTTCCACGCTAAATATCAAGTATATCCCTCTTCTGCGTACAATTCTTCTCGTCTTTCTCTTGACGGGAAATTGTTATACTTGTTGTCTCCTTTAGCGTTTCTTATTTGTCTCGTCAGGTTAACAGCAGCGAGAAAGACCACAAGAGGATGCAAAAATAATGGAAACAAGGAAATGGAAAGAACTATGGCCAAGTAAAAGGCGAGATACATGAAAATGAACACGCTCATTCTAAAGGGAAACAAAGAACTATAAAACTTACCTGAGCTATTATTATTATTATTATACCATTTCTTTACTACAAGAGTCTTGTCCTTGAAGCTACCTTATCGCAGATTTGAACTGTGATATAAACAAATATGACATAAAAATGAAAGGGTTCATTTTAGATGATGATATCTCAAATTAAAATTCAAGTACAAAACGATTTGTCATTTTGAGCATGGTGAGCAAGTTAGCTATTTTACGAAACACTTTGTTTGGCACAAGGTGATATTTCCTAATGATTTGTATCAATGAAACATAGTTGAAAGTAGCTGATTCGTGTGCTGGTTATGGTAACAATCCATTCACGTATTACTGCATAGATTTATACATTGAAGTTGGTTGGTTGATTTGGTGTTTTAAGTCCATTTTATGTACGGTAAGGCTAATCAGGACTGGACCTACAGCTTAAAATGGGATCCGAACCACTGTGCTACGCGTATGTGCCTTCACCAGGTATCGAACCGAGAACCAGTTAATTACAAGGCGACGACGCTACCACTGCGCTATCGGGGAGGCCCAGGAGTTATATTAATATCTGGTATATATATATGTATATATATATATATATATATATATATATATATATATATAATGTGTGTTGGTGTGTGTGTGTGACAATACTCCTATCTAGAATTTCATATTAACTTTACCATATTAATATCTAATAACGACATTATCATATTATATGCTTCATCAAGCCATATCAACTCGCCCAAATACCCACTCTGTGAAACGATGTAACGTGCGACCCTCGCATTTCAGATCCGTGTAACAATCGAATGACATCATCATGGTGATTACATAGATCGTTCCTTTTTTATATCCAAACCCTTAGTAATTCATTTGTAGAGCACGTCCCATTTCACCGTAGCATTGCATTACTCGCGTCGTTTATGACCCTGACCTTCAGATCAAAATGCACGAATTGACCAGTTTGTCAGTGACCTTTATTGATGACCACAATGCTTTCTGGTGAAGAGAGATCCTATAGGATGCTGCGTCAGCACAAGGGGAAACAAAATGTAGAGAGCTTGCCTTGCTTATTTCCCCCTATCATTGCCTCTTCGAACACTACATCACTTTCACTTCCAATGTGGACCTCTGCTAATCAACCGAACAAATTGCAGTCGGTCCTATTACTGAGTCCGTTTGTCCAACTTTCATCCCATTTACCTATTTGTGAGGACTCAGCATGTATGTCAGTCCAGATAAGAATTCAGACGCTTATTCCCAAGATTAGCAATATTGGGAGGCTGCAATTATCATTAAATTACCTAATACTTGTATATTTCTTTCGATCTCGACCTACACTAGATCTTAATCAACATGCACCATTAAGTTGCATTGGTGAAGTAGACTTGAAAGAAATTTATCATTGGTGATTCATCACAATTTTTGGATCTCATGGCACTTGGAAGGTACAACTAGTAAGTTTATGGTCGAGAATATGTGGCCCTACTTCAGCAGCTCTATGTGTTCTCATAGCACGGTGTGATACAGAGAGAGGAAAAAAGTGTCAACATATTCTCCCTGTGCTAAATGAGCACGGAATCCTCTCCATGTCACGACGGAGAAAACTGCACTTGTTATGTACACTGCACAACATAATTAATAGCAAAAGCCCAAACTACCTCTTTTCGAAATTAAACTTCAGAAACAAAATTCATTTGCATTCAACCAAAAACGCTGCCAGTTTCAGCTTACCTCGTTGCAGAACTTCAGCTTACCAGGCCTCTTTCAGTTAAGCATCTCCCAAGGCCAGGAATGCACTACCAAATCTAACCAAAAATCAAAATTTCAGACGTTTTCGCGATATGCTCTGTGAATCACTGATCAACAATCAGAAGCAGGTTAAATCAACATATGAATAATTAAAAATACTGTGAGTTGCCAGAATTTATTTTTATCTTACTATCAACTTTCTCGACTTCAATTACTATATTATGTAATTCACTGCTAATATTGTTTCATTGTATATGATCTCATTCCAAATGTATTTTATTGAACTTTCTTGTTCAATTTCTTTGTAATCTTGAATTTTATTTTACTTTTATTTTAATCTGTACTTTTTGGGGTTAGGTGGTAGACCAGCAACAGCTGAACCTCGGCCAACAATAAAGTAAATTCAATTCAATTCAATTTACACTAACAAGCTTACACCATTCTAGTACTCTTTTTGGTTTAGCAGATTACTAACAAATGTAAAATAACAAAATGTAAAGTGGTTTATTATACTAATAGTTTGCTAATCAATTCATACAAAACACAGTTTATGAAACAATGTGTGCGGAAAGTGCTTCTTAAGAGTGTGAAAGGAATTCTCCCTCTCTGTATACTTTTAACAAATAATAATTGAAATGCTGATGTGCTTGCATTTTCATTATTTAAGGTCAAGGTCAGCTTGCTCAAATAACTTAAAGCAATATTCCTTAATTTAGAAGGTGATCAATTATGACATTTTCACATATTGCTATCGATGTAAGTGTTTGTGTATTAAAATTTAGACTTCCATCCAGTGTGTGTTAAAAAATATGAAATTATTTTCAACAAATAAATAGTATAGTTTAATCATCTATTACTAAAATTACTATTTCCGCTTTCAGATTTACGTGTACTATCAGCACAGAAAAATCAGTCAATTTGGACAAGTTTCACGTCTACGGTAAGTTAATTTTATTACATTTGTTGCGTATGTAAAACATAAACATTATGTTACTAGTAAGAACTTATTATATATGTAAGCTATATGTTTGCTACACACGCACACACACACGAGAATATTTAAACATATATCTGCCACAATATAGTATAAGTTTAATATAGCATGATTTTTAATCAACAACCAATGCAATAGCATCAATTTTCTACATATAAATGTGTTTATTTATATTCAAATACATGGATATGGGAATATTTTGAGTGTTCAAACAGCGTCGTTGCGACTGATACCTTGGATACCCTGAGATACTCCGTGTGAATGTCGGAGAGGTACCTTATACGATGACTGCAGATGTTTTCCTCCAATTCCTACCGCCTTCCATTCCTAATTTTGAAAATAACCGACGATAAGTGACGTTCTAATTCCTAACAATAATATAAATATAGTACTTGAAATCATGAATTAAGTCAATTCATTTTGTTTAATACATTACATAATGACAGGTATAGAATAACCTAAATTGAAGTAGTAATGAAAAACAAATCTTAATTAAGGTAGCGAGATCGTAAGAGGGCCTCGCAAAGTATTCGGCCACCAAGGTGGCACAAGGTTGCCGGATATCGATCCCAAAAGTACTTATTTAGCTTAGCTTTCTAACCAAAGCATTTCATGCAAGACGCGGCCGTGGCATTCATAAAATTGTAGATGTGCAATGTATACGCGTGTTGCCGTATTACTGGTCCTACCACCATGCCGAAATGATTGGAAATTACATCCGCCGCTGGGCCAGTAAATCAAACGACACAGTCCGATAACGTGCGTCCAGCCAACAGAATGTAGCAGCATGTAATGGTGTAATTGCAGGAATCGATGGCTTAATGAACTGTGTCCGTTGACCAGTTCGCAGCCAAGCTTCACCTATCCCCGATTACTGGTTGCAGCCACGTAGCAAATCACCTCGGAAAGTACATCTTTCACAGGTGAGCCTTGTTTCAAGGTCTTGATGTTGCCAAAGCATTCGGTGCTATTTTGAAATGCTATATCCTACAATTCTCGTCATTATATATGTATATATACTAATATATCACTATATTAGTACACCTAATACATGTTGTATATTACCATAATGTGACATTTTTGAGTCGGCAACTGTTAAAGGGCTTCAACCTGGAATTCAATTGACATGTTCTAGATGCTCTACCACAACATACACAAAAAGTTTTTACCGTACAAGAGAATCATTTACTTATCTCCTTCCTCTGATTCTGCCTGCAGATAAGTAATGAAGCAACATGAAATATGGATAAAACAAAAACATAAAATAATATTTGAAATTGTGAAAATATGTTTACATTGAACAAGATATTATGAAAATAATTATTACATGAATATAGCGTATATGTGAATTTCATGCCGTGATGGAAAATTATATAAAAATGTTTGCATTTAAACATTATATTGTTTCGTGCAATTCTGTTTCATGGCTACAAGGAAATGTTAATCTCGTCACGATAATAATGTCATCTCACACATTAATTCAAATTGAATTCTACAAAAATCTGTTCTCTACTGTATATTAGCCTATACAAATTAATCTAAATTTGCGTTTCATATCAAAGAAACATTTTGGCTATTCCATGTACAAGTGCTCCTGAATTATATATGAAATGCTGTAACTATATTCGGTCTTGTGAGTCAACAATCTAATATTGTCATTTGGATAAAATTTGAAGTATTATATATAATTAAGTTAGAAGGTTACATATTGTAATTTATTTTAACTTTTTATTTATTTTTTTCTTTTGTATTGTGTCCAAACCCGTGACACCAGAAAACAATTAATATCTCCTTTAAATGATACATTTTCCCTTCAACTCCACCAGAATATTAAGGCCAATTTCCTTCTCTTTTGAAAATTCAAAGAAATTAAAATAAATTTGTTATTAAGTAAATAGGCAGTGTTTTATTTGTCCCACCCGTGACACAAAATTGTTCACTTACAGCTATAAACTGGGGAAAGTATTTTAAGAGTAGTTATGTTTAATCGATCCTCCTCCGACTGCGAGACGGCATGGGTTCCATTCCGCCTGGATTCAGTCTCTGGCCTGTGTGTAGGACCGGTGGCAAACCACCATCGTGAGGAAATTGGGGAGCTACGAGTGAGTAGTGTGACCCTGTCTGGGAAATCTCCTATAACGGCTGAGGGTTCGACTTGTTGACCCCAAGTCACCTGATTACCGGTTGAAGATATCCACACCTCTAAGTTGTGGGAGGGAGACTGGCAGTCGGGAGATTCGCTAAGGCCTTTCCAGGGCTGTAGATGCACGGGTTATCGTTATTAATGTTTAATGAACAGTGTTAATTTCAAAATTCGTTGCACAGAAACTGTGGTTACTTTAATATCGAAAACTTAGTCTGGGTGTCCCAACCCTGACAATGGAATTTCCCATTTATATTTTTCGAACAGTCTAAATAGTGTGACAGGAGGGAGTATGAATCTTACTTAAAATATTGAACTTAAAAATTATCTTTTAAGAAAACTTGCGTATAAGGAGCATTTATTACGTACATCATTCACTTTACAATATAGGTCTTCTTAAGTTTTGGGCCTTCGGAAATAGAGTTTTCCCTATGGTTTGAGTATCAAATAAAAACATCTTCCCTTTCCATCTTGTTTCATTTTCCCATCAGAGGCCGAACGTCCCCTGTTTCACAGGGCATCAATTGCACCGTCTTCCAGGCAATACTAGTTTAAACAACGACGGCGCTTTTGAGTTTTTCAAACTTACGCAATAAAACCGTGAGAAATGGCCTCGTAATGCGAGCCTTAGGGTCATTTGGTGAGTGATTGAAGCGAGCAAACCTCCTAGAAGCGAGCAGTCGAAATTTTTGTCTTGTTATCCTCCCTTCTTCCTCGTCGTAAGGGAGGAACAGGCGAAGTCCATTTGTCAAGTGAGGATGTAACGAATGCCCAGAGGGTACGGACCCTGTCCCGTTCGAGTTCTCCGCGAAATAGCTCTTCCAACCCTTGCTTTTTGTCATTTTCTTCTCATTACTTTTCCTGAGGATCATCCTTTACCGCATTCTCGACGTTCGTCTCCTAGCCTTCGTTACTTTCGGTGTATTTCAAAATGGTGATTTACCAGTTTTTATATTGATTTTTCAATATAATGTTTAATTTATTTTTATTGCTTTTTCATTATATTTAGCTTGATAGAGTTCTTGTTTAGCTGAAGCAAATCGAACTCACTTTGATATTTCGGGGGATGTTATCATATCTCCCTTGATGTTTTTAGAATTATTAATTCATTAGTGATTTACAAGACCACGGTTTTTCTGAAACTATACAAATTTAGTTACATGATTGACTTTTCAACTTCGAGTTGATTCAGTTTGTTGATAAAACTAATTCTGAAGAATACCAAAATATTCTGCTTTATATCTATTAATCAGTTCATTTAATTATAATTACATTGGAATGGAGGGACGACCCCAATGGCATAGTGGTAACAGCGCCATCTTGTAATCAAGCGATTCCGGTTTACCCGGTGGAGGAACATAGCGCAGTGGATCGGATCGTACTTTAAACTGCATAATCAGTCCGGATTAGCTTGTGCATAAAGTGAACTTAGAACAACAATTCAAACTTCGAAATGGACTAATATAAAAATAACATCATAAAATCTAATTTATTAATTGTTTAGGTTATTTTTCGTTGCTTTTCTGCCGATGTTGACAAATAGCGACAACGAAGATGAATGTTACCGACTTTCGTGGCGGAGTGATTAGCCAGAGTTTCCGGTTTGGAATGCAATACAATAGGACACAATACAACACATATGCACAGGACACAACAAAAGGCTCATACAAGGTTAGTGTAGCTGAGAGTCCAGACGTCAGAACCTCGTGAGTTTGTAAAAAAATATTGTCCATGGTATACTATATGGAGGAGAGGTTGGCGATCCCTTACACCACAGCAACGTCTAATGGTTTATGTATGAAGTAACTGATGAAGACTTATTTATTCGACTATCCTCAACAAATCAAAAATGATCGACGAAAGTTAAATTGTGCTTGGAAAGTGGCTAAGGAATACCATTGGTTCTGATTCTTGTGGATGATTGGCTCTTTTAATTACACTGGATTTATCCTTTCAACTTTATTATCATCCTTCTCCATAGTGGCGATTAACATAGCGGATTGGCGGCGTAAAACTTGCAGAAACAAAGCAAGCCGTTGACGTATTGTGGAAACGCAGACATGTAGAAATCTGGCATTACTTTTTGCGCTAAGCGATCAATTCTAATATTGAATTGGATTCTATAGTTTCGTTTAACGAGGGGAGAACCATGTCAAACAATGTAATTGCCACTTCAATGGAGCAGATGGGAAAACTTTGCACATCAAAATGACTGTTATTCAGATCATTATCTTAGCAGATTATCGCTGTGAAGGTTGTTTCTCCATCGCAGAGATTACGGATGCATTCTGGGGAAAGTAACAATTTGGCCATGGAGGCCCAGACGTCGCGTATAGGACGAAAAAAGATTACATCAGACAAAAGAAAAAGAAAACGGTTTCAACACCTCACCGCCAGCGGAACGAAATTTCAATTAAAAGCCGCCGGGCTATAAAGAATTCCAACTTCGTCACAACAAACTCATTTGGGGTGGAACAGCTTTCCCCCATCGTCCGTCCAAGTTGGGAGAGAAAGTTGGAGAAGGTTGAAAGAAAGTAGATCGGGAATTCGATGGAGCGGGTGACGTAAACACATTCGCGTCACGTGGTCTGGACATAGCCTGCATTATCAAACTCCTTCCCGCCCTCTGCTCCATGCCTAATAGAACAAGAGATTTACCGAGATTGTTCGGGAGACTTGGTCTGGCCATTCGGTTGAAGCGCTCAGAAAGACCACTAATCGACTCAATTAACAAAGATGGAGAAGTTGAGTTTATCTTGAGAATGGATCTTTTCTGCCCTCGAGATGAATCAATTCTTTGTTTGAATAGTGATAGGGTGTACAAGATAACTTTCTAATGGATCGTGGAGGTTATAAGTCAACATTGCTTGTCGAGGACAGACGAAATCATACAAAAGTTGTATCCTCTGAGAATTAAACTAACGCTCCAAGTCTAAATTGAACAAGAATATAATGCTTTCTCCTACATGTACAGAAACAGGCGTACAAATAGCCTACTCCTGATTAAATTTATTGCAAATAATTTAATGCTAGAATCTAATCAAATATTTTACCTCTTCGTTGGCGCAGTTGCAGCGTCGTCGCCTTGTAATCAAGGGGTTTTGGGTTCGATACCCGGTGGAGGCACATAGTGGCTCGGATCCTAATTTAAACTGTAGGTTCAGTCCCGATCAGTCTTACTGTGCATACAGTGGACTTAAAACTCCAAACCAATTAATCAATATAATTAAATCATTTGTAATACATGCTATTAGGGACTATTAGTACTTGCATATTTCTTCTGTTACAATGTTTAGATCAAATCAGGAAAATGTTGGTATTTCATATCAAATTGAGTCTAAATAAGTACATTTGAAAGTACACATGTGTACATTTTGTTCTCATAAGTAAATGTATTTACATATTTTCCTCCATAAGTACATATACGTATACTGTATATTTCCTGACCTTTTTATACACATATTAAATACATTTAATACACATATTTCCTGATACTTTTCACATTTAATGCACACAAATACACGACGGAATGAACAGCTCAGAACAACCAGCCTTGAAATTCTTTACTCTACAGTCGCTTCTCTGTTGAGTGTGAAAGGATCAGTTGGGGCCACTTTTGCGAATTACTTCTTTTGCTTTGGGGGGAGGGGGATACCCGCTCCAAAGCCGCCCGCGGGATTTTTCCTCAGGGGGCATGTTGAGATTTCACATCTTTCCCTTCAGTCATAGAATCGAGTATTGTTATTATTATTACTATTACTGTTATTATTATAATATTATTACTTTAGGTAAAGTTTACCGTGCATGTATCACCGTGCTATGAAAGGGATGTTATTACTTTACAAACATAAAATTCAAATTGAATTGAAAATACATTGGCGTTGTATACAAGTTCAATCTCGAGTCTACTATTTAAATAAAAACTGGATTCGCCTTATTTCCTTTCCATAAATATCTATCACACTTTTTCACAATGCACAGATATGAAACAGCGTCCACGTAAAATATGTATACTGCCCTTCATGGTATCTCTGATCCATGTTTTTATATCCCGAAGGCCGAAGGGCACTGTAAGAAAAAAGTAATAATTCAAAAAGACGGGGTGTGAGTTATCAGGGTCAGATCCTGACTTTTCGTAATCCCGCACAGCCGAGAAATTGTAAAGTATTTAAACGAGGATAATTGTTGATATTTTCTGTACTAGTCTATAAGTGTCTGAAACTTCATGAAATGAAAAGTCTTTATTTCAGAAGTGCAAAGACAATCACTTGAAGAGGAAATAGTGTGTTCAATTCGAGATTTTCACGGAACTGGGAAATTTCGAAGATTTGCTGTCCCGAATATTTTCCCACCTGGTCGGGAAATGAAGAATTTTTTCAGTCCTGAACGTCAGAAATAGTAACATTTCCTTATCAATCACATTTGGACCAAAATTTTTACGGCCTGCACACCCCTAACAAAATGATTCTAATGCTTCTTTTAAACAACGTTCTCATGTTATTTTGTCGAACCTGGCAGTTGATTGCTGTAACTGACAGCCTGTAAATTGCAGAAAACAATATTCTTTGTAATAAAATATCACTTCGATTTCACTATTCGAATTACATAAACTTTTTTCAGGTATCTCAGGGGGAAGTGCCCCCTGCGGCGCCGTTGGCTTGTATGTTAATTCAATTTTGGAAGTAGGTTTTTTAGGTACGCAAATTAGTAATTTGTATATAAGTTACCAGTCAGTAGACTTAACTATTGCCTTGCCTTTCTAAGTACTATGTTTATCTGTGGTACTCTTAACCTATGCAGGTTTCTTGTGAACACTCTAATATATAGTCGGTGAGGTTGGTCAGTTGCAGAATGGTCCTTGTTTAATCCATAAGGCTGCATACTTTTTCGGCAGGGAAATCTTTGATGATTGGACAATTAATGGATATGAATGATTGACTGATTTGGTTCAATTTACTTCGCTTTTCTGCCATTTGGCTCATCAGGAAGAGGAGATGAGTGATGATATGATGAAACTGATGAAGTGGCACTCTCAAAGAATACCCAAGGACAGATCGGCATTCGACCACGGGCGCCGTTGCGCGATATGCTGGACACGAATAATTTTTCAGTTGTATTTGCTACATAGTTATGAAATGGTATAGCCCTGCTGTATGCTTCTATTTGCTTTGAGAGGGATAAAAACACCTAATTCGCACAATGGTTGGGGTGGGTAAAGATATGCTGTCTTCGTTTGGGAGAAAAACTCAGGGTACAATACAAGTTTAGCTACTGACAGGGTGCTAATTGGAGGCAATATTTCCTACATCTTGGAAACTGAGTACACACCAGAAGATTGTTGCAAAGTTTAAATATACACTATAACTTCGTGCGAATCGGAAAGATCATTTAATCAGTACAAAGCCCTGTAACACAGTAACAGACGTTTCATATATGCAAAGTTGAAACACATTTGTTGATACTTACTGTTACGGGGATCGTGTATTGGAAAAACAACAGAAATATGTAAAATATTATGTTTCTGTATTTATATTGTATTTATAGACTACAGCGGGGCTATTCCGCTCGAAGTAAGAAATGTAGCTACAGCGCCATACTTTGG
This sequence comes from Lepisma saccharinum, assembly GCF_977018435.1. Taxonomy (NCBI): domain Eukaryota; kingdom Metazoa; phylum Arthropoda; class Insecta; order Zygentoma; family Lepismatidae; genus Lepisma; species Lepisma saccharinum. The sequence goes on from NC_139239.1 coordinate 2,980,495, forward strand.
CACTGTGGTGAGCCTTTGTTTTGTTCAGTTTGAAGCGTGGTCTGCTTACTCCCATTCGTGTTTATTGTTACAGTACTCTGTGTTATATTTTGGATGGGACAGAAGTAGAATCTCATGAGGCAAGTGAACTGCGATGAAATATTGACGTTTTTAAAGATTCTACGAACTTAAGGTGTGGAATGCACAATAACTCGCAATTTTAAGTCATGTCTTTAAAGCTATTAGAGCACAGTTATTCATTGTATGTATGTGTCCATAAATATACCTCGAATTCTTCGTTGCTACCCTAGTCGGCGCGTTTTTCACAATTACTACATGTGGAGGTATTTCGCTCAGTAAATATGGGCTATTCCGTTCAAGAAAATTATTCACGTAAATGTGAAATTGTCTGCAGCAAGTTAATTTTCTCATTTCAGATGGTTCATACATGTAGCAGAAAAATCCTCGGCCCTAAATGGTGCGCAGAGATGATGAATGAAGCAATACAGAGTTGTCTCAGAGAAGATGTGATTATGAGAGGAACTGCTACATTGTTTGGAATTTCGTCCTCCACACTTAAAGATCGAATAAAGGCTTCAAAATCTGGTCTGGCATTGCAAGAAAACAGAGCATAGAGCAGCCAGCCATCCAACAGCGTTCAACGTCTAGATTGAAGCATTTAGCTGAAAGAGAATTTGGCTGTCAAGTTTGTATAAGAGACTAGCAGCATTTACTAATGAAAAAAAATCGACATTCTTGGTGCATGGAAAGCATGACTGCAGGTGAAGACTGGTTTTCAGGATTCTTTAAAGGAAGCAGTGATACGAGTATCTATCAGAAGACTGGAAAGATTATCAAAATCGAGAGCTGAGGAAATAAGTAGGCTGTTAATAAATTCTTCGAGTTGTACGGGAATCTGCATGAGAAGATTGGCATTTGTGATCAGCCTCACCTGATCTTTAATGTGGACAAGACTGGTTTGTCCTTCTAAAATAGTGGCAGCAAAATTGTACTATGCGGAATAGCCCCACAGTTTTTGTGAAATCTGATTTCTGCACTCCTCAAACATATCTTTAATAAGAAGAGTATGTATTACTTTTCTCACTTATTATGTATAGTAATCTGTTCCTAATTAAGGTATCATTCCTATATTACAACTATCGATTTCTTTGCAAACGTTTCAATTCATCTTTTATAGACTTAAAGTTGAAATGAAGGGAATAGTCACGCTTTACCCTATTGTGCTTCTGTTGATTCGTCTGACTTGAAGAATTTGCTTAAACAAATAAAACTGAAATGCTATGTTTTTTATGTTATACATATCTTACTTATTAAATGGCTTCAGTACACATTTTTGGGCTTTTTAACATACATATACTATTTGCATACAGTGTTGTGTGTGTATGTTTACTGTTTTTAGTCTTGATTGTCCGATTCTCCAGAAACGAACATTTATCAATATTAAAATAAAATCGCCGTCCTTTGAATTGGAACAGCCATTGAAGAGCTGTCAGCAGCTTGTATAATATTGTTCTAGTCTGAAAATGTCGTTCAAATTATAGTTAGGAAATATAATTGATTGATTATATTTGGTTTACTTTTACTTCGCGTTCATTTGTTGGGTTTTGATAGAAATAGAGCGCGACCTCTTTGTTACAGCTTTTCCTTGGGAAGAAGAAGATAGCATGTATAATTTTTAGCACTTTAGTATCTGAAAATATTCATTCATAAACACACACACATTGGAAACAATTGTAGATTCGGGATTTCGTTACGACAAACCACTCACAATGAGAGCAAAACAGGGGCGTTTATAGCCTTGCTTCAACAGAGGAAAACGTTCTTCACACAAGCCTTACTTAATTTTTGTACTCAAATTCTCTTTGATGATTTTCACATCGCGCAATCATCACTTTAATTAAGAGAGACAAAACTTTGTTGCACTCAATGAAAGAGTTTCTTTCATATCATGTTAAACTGTTTGTTGCCAAAATAACTATGCAGAAATTCAGATGAAGCGAGCAAAATTGGCAACGAAAAGCGTGTTGAAGTTTTTCTGTTGGTGAAATAAAAGAGGGAGATGGAGATAAGCTGTCGGATAAACTGGTTACTAGAAAAGAATAACTCAATTAGAAACTTTTGTTTAAATTAAATATATGTAATTATTTCACGTAAATGAACTCATCGACCGCTGACAGTAGGATATTCCTCTACATTTTTACAGAAAATATGTTTCGGCAAATTTCTTAATCTATGCATTTATTAATGTTCCCATTTTCGTGATTACACAGCAAATTAGGAGAAACACAAAATTATATTTCATATTTCATTCAAGCGACTGAATTTTGAAGAGAATACATTTTCAAATCAACATTTCATGTGAATTTGAATGTTTTTGTCGCACCAATGGCGCAACACATTATTCATAATTATAATCGGAGCACAAATACAGCAACTTTTGTTGAGGGAGACATAAATTTTATTATTTTGCTGTAGGAAAGATGTCGTATATCATTTTGCCCTACATACATCTTTTTTTATTTAACGATTTGTATAACCTCTCCTGTATGGAAATACGTCATCCATGTCCTCCCCATTCTATAGTTGGATAAGAAATACGGTAACTGAAGTATTTAATATTAAAATTATATTTGAGCCTATTCAGAAAGCACACATACTTGTCACAAACTTATTATTATTAGAATACTAACACCACAGTCACCACCATTGATAATTAACTTTTCATACTGAGAAATAATCGTTTGCAGACCATCCTCCAAGAAATTTCCATCCTACGTAAGATTTGGTACTACGCTTGATTAACGAAACAACAGTGGCATACATGGCACAAATGAAGACTCTTCACAAAGCATTCGGCGACAACGAGGATTTAAAAGTGTTTACCTTCCCGCATTTCAAGCATCTTAACAATTTTGGTTACTGTATCCAGACGTGGATTGTAGCGTTAGAATTCTGACCATCATAAATTTGTGACAAAAATATGTGTCGCTCTCTCTTTAAAACCCAAAAAAACTTATTCTCTGAACAGTCTGATACAAAGATGCATCTTTAGCATAGGAAAAAAATGTGCTATGGTAATCCTCAGAGATGACTCAGCTGAGAAATTTTCAATTTCCTTGAAAATATTACTTGTAATTCATAATCGCCGGAAGGCAGCAGGGAGAGATGGGATTGCTAATGACTCTTATTGTCATTAAACAGACTTTGTATTCCGAAAAGATTTAAATTTATTCGATTCCCATTCTCCATCCATTTGCCTTTGCGTTTTTCCCCCTCATCCCACCACGTTCTCCCGCTGATGAAGACGAAGGGAAAAAGATAGCAGCGACTTCTGCGGCGGAGGCTTTAATTAAGAATCCCATCTTGCGACCGCCTCCGCTGATTAAGAGACACAAAACATTTCCTTATTCTCTGGTCCTTCTTTCTCTCCCCAGGATAACGCGATAGCAGTAAGTCGTTCCACGGAGTGCTTGACCCTTGAGGGAATGGCCAGTTTCAAAGAGAGATGTGGGTATTTTAGGGCCTGATTCTTCTCCTCCTCTTTGCCGTTCTTTTCTTCATCCCAGAGACTCTCTCTTCAGAGAATGGGGCCTCCTATCAATGTATCTGTTCTGCTGAAGCGCCTTCGGGATTTTATTGTCGTTGGATTCTAAGTTAATTATTGGAAACAAAAGAATACTTACGAAGAGATGTCAGACACTGTACTTGGATTACCGAATAGAATTAGTCATTAATGTTATTTAATCTTAGTAATGGGCTTTTGTAAATACCTAACAGTGCCGTCAGGAATTCAAAGTATTCTGAAAAATCGCTTACTCGGATTACGACCGTCAACAGTGTCACTTATTTGACACATTTTGTGAGTTAAACACTTATCAAACTAGAAACCAGCACCGAAATGTATTACTGAGTTTTATGGTACAGTTAAAAGTAGTGATTTTAATGGATGGATGATGTCGAAAAAGAAAACAAACAGAAATTGCGCGGAAGTTCAAATGTCTCGATTCATGCAAATTAAAGTGTTAATCGACTTTAACAATGAGGCAGTTTCAATCTTCCGAAACAGTGGAATGGAATGGTTTTTGAAAGACTTAAAGCAGAAAGTGTAATATACGTTCATCCTGTGATTCAGAGTGACGTATTTTTCTAGGTTCAGTGTCTTGAATATAATAGCATGAGTTCCGCCTAACTCTGACTACTTGAATTACAACTTTCCAGATGGCAATCATATTGTATTTTGTGTTCAAAATACTAAGGGAAAATGAGTGCAGTAAGTGCAATATAAATTGATACCGACAGGCAGGTCTATAAAATGATAATATTTAAATGAATAACACGTAAATATGAATTGCGTACAAAAATTAATACGTTATGTCCCTTTTATCCCGCTGGCAATGAAATGGAAACAAGTTACACTTCATGCCAAAAATAATGTAATAGAAGGCGAACAAAACAATAAAAAATATATTTTGAATCTAATTTTATATATGTTTTGTCATTTTGATGACGTCATGAAATCCAAAATCTACCAACAAATTTTAATAGTAGTATAATTTAAGATTATATGGATATGTTACAAGGTAAAATCAAACAGCATGGATGAAAACAAAATTCCCACCTGGCTCTAAGGCTTTAACAATTGTCAAAGAAGCACCTTCAACAACGAGAACTGATGATTTAAATTTTAGTTTGCTCTAAAGTTTACCTTATTTGAACACTCAGCGTATGTGCAGACACTCACGCACGCGCACACGCACAACAAAAGCACACACACACTCTACAAACACACTAAAAGTACCATTTAACAAATGTAAGCCTTTAAAGGGAATTAAAAATCAGCGCAAAGAATTATAGCGTTTATAGTTCCAGTTGTCATAACTTCGTTAAATTGCACAGTTTATAATTTTTCCAACTGCATCACAAGGGTGATGCAACAGCTCGACCTTTGTAAACTTCCGTCTGTCTTATACACTATTAATGGAACCGTCAAATGAGCCGAGAAAAGAAAAATAGACAAAAATATGAGTGCAAGTATGAATTGCAAACATAGGTCTTTTTGGAAAAAATAATCGCTGGACCTAATTAGGACATATGATTTTCATTCTGAAATTATCCTCAACTTTTTTCGCTTCCCTTTTTTTTTAAAAAAAAAACAAAACAAAGAACGAAAGTGTGTTTTGTAGCTTTGACCTCGAATTCAGCATCCAGCAATGAATTAGGCAAGCCGCAAAATTAGGGTTTCACTTTTTAAACAAAACGACCACGTTCAACGATAATGTGCGTTCCCAGTTTACGAATCCTTAATTGCCGGCTGTTCGTTTCCTGTTAAAGCAGAATCCCTTCCCGGACCTCGCGGAAGCTTAAATCTCCCAGGCTTTCAGCCTGTTTTTTCATGTGCTGTTTTGGGAACCGCATTTTGTAGTATCGGATTGAAATCGCAGCGGGGACGTAGCTCCAGCGAGCCGTGATTTGCGTCAAGTAAGCGCCCGTAGCTCATCTCATCTGCATGGAACATGCCATGCAAATTGGATCCGAGAAAATGGATGATTGGTTGTAAAACTCGCGACAACATATGTACATAGTTGTCGTCGGCGCGAGTCAAGGTCGAATTCGCATCTATTATCTCTGTATATGCCGCAGCGTGACGGCCGCAGAGCGATGACAGAACTGGACAGATTTATACGTGGCCGCAGAAGAGGCGATGGGTCCCGTATGCTGCATAAATCAGAGAGAGCGGACGGGGAAATAAGATGTACTGAACGTTGCGGGCAGAATTGGTGATGGAATTGTGGTCCATCCATGCGCGGATTGCGCCAAATGGGAATTCGTTCGCGCATTTCCAGGGAGACTTTAAATTAGGGAGATATAAACAGAGCAGTAAAAGGTAGAAAAGGTTCATGCCCGCATGGTGCTCTCTTTGTGTCGGCATGCGTGTTAGAACTACACTGGCGAAGCCTGTTGAAAATCGGAGAAAGAACAAAACCCTCAATGTAGGTGAAACTCTGCTGTACCTAAATATAACGTGAACATTTAAAACAAGAAATTTAAAGATAGCTCGTGAATCTACGCGTATATATTTAAAATCTAATGCATAGATGTATATTTAGCACAGTAAACCTGAGGTTAGGAACTATTAGTATTTTCACCGCTTCTTCTTCTCAAAATGGATGAATCAACAATTGAGTTAACATTTTTGGTGGTTGGGTACATATGACTATTTAAAAGTATACGAGGAAAAATCCCATTATTTAAAACCTTAACTGAAACTTAAAAGGGGGTGTAAAAAGGGTGTATATTAAAGAGGAAATAAAAAGCAGGCTTAATTAAGGAAATGCATGTTACTTTTCTCTTCATAAACTTTTGTCTTCTCGTTTAATATCTAAGAAACTAAAAGTTAAAATATACAAAACAGTAATTTTGCCTGTAGTGTTATATCGATGCAAAACTTGGTCCCTTACATTGAAACAGAAACATAAATTGAGAGTATTTGAAAATAAGATCCTTATGAAAATATTTGGACCTAAAAAGGATGAGGAGACAGGTGAGTGGAGAAGGTTACATAATTTAGAAGTATTTTGTATTTGTATTCATGTCCAGATATTATTAGAATGATTAAATGAAGAAGACTTATGTGGGCAGGCCATGTGTCACGAATGCGAGAGGAAAAAAGAGTTTACAGAATTCTTGTTGGGAAACCTGATGGTAAGAGACCTGTAGGAAGGCCAAGACGAAGATGGAGGGATAACGTTGAGATGGACCTAAAGGAAATTGGTAGGGATGGAAAAGAATATATAGATCTCGCTCAGGATAGGGACAGATGGAAGGCCTGTGTTGCTGCAGCCATGAACCTTCGGGTTTAAGAAGGCTAGGGAGTCAGTCAGTCAGTCTTCTCTACCATGTGTAAAAATAATCTCATATAATATGCCACTTTAATGTACAAATAACAACAAACTCATAACCACACTAGCACCTCAGTAAATATATTGTTTCTTTCTTGAAACAGTTTAATATTTTCATTAGAACTGTGTGAAGGTTTCTAAAATGATAAAAATATAAAGTAATAGGACCAAACATGAAAATTATAAAAGTTATTAAATAAGTAGATTTTTAAAAAATATATAGAATTGAGTCGTAAAATTGACAAGGGTTTTGTGTTTACGTTTCTCAAACAAGGTTTTGTATTCCAGGGTTAAACACATTAATTTTCAACCTCTGGCGTATGCTTATAACAAGTGGATTTTACGAACAGCTGGTAACAAACCCAACATGGTTGGTTTTTATTCAAAGAGAATACACTTGAAGTTGCAGTTTGACCAACTCGTACGTACATTATTGACAGGAAATTACTTAGTCATAAAGCTAATTAAGGAAGTGAACCCATGTTGGTTCCACTTTCGTCGAAACAGGTCATGATTTAAACACTCGTGTATGCAGAAGTCCAGGCACATACAATGGAGCATTTAATCATTCCTCTTGACAAGAGTTGTTCAATGCAGAACATTTATACAGTTACATTCTGAGAGCAAAAACAATAACATAATATCCACGTCCCAGGGCTGATTGTTTTTTATGACTATATTCAACAGTCGCACGTACCAATCACAATGCAATTCGCAGCAATCGACATGTTTGTTTAACGTGAACATTACTTTACGTGTTAACTGAATCACATTCGGTTGATTGAATTAGTTATTTCCTTTCAATGCTTTCCTGAAATAATTTTTCAGCTCCCGTTGCAAGTGGTTCTTGAAATTGAAGTGAAAGCAGAAGACAGTGTTCCAATATCCACGTTAATAATGAATGTTATCTTTCCTTTGAAATTTGCTTCTGTAGCTTTTTTCAGTGACTATTTGTTTAGCTACAATAGTTAGGTATTGTTTCACGAAGTATATTGCAAGATCCTTTAACAACTCTGTTTATCCTTTTGTGCGACCTTAGCGGTACAATTTCTATTGTTACTGTCCCTGTATCAACTATTCTTATTCCACAGAAAGTATTTTCGTACATTCCGTTCTGATATGGAATCGATCAAAAAAAAATCGATGGACTACTTCAGAATTGCAGTGAAAAATTTTGAGTTTAATTTTTATCTGAATTTGCTAAATCGTAAATACCTGAAAGGTGCATTTGTGATTGTGTATAACAGCTCCAATGTCATGCTTTAGTATTATAAGCTATATAAACACACATTTACATAAATTATGAATAAAATTACCTTTAAAAATGAAAACATAAAGATAATATTAAAATAATTAAAGTGAGATAATGCATTATCTAAAGCACCTTAAATTATAAGTAGATTTAGTATTTATAAACGCTCCAAATTTTCAAAATATCCAAGCACATATGCTATAAATACTGAAAAAAGAATTATACAAAATGCATATGAGCATAGAAACATGCAATCGTGAACGTATTTTTTTACACTCTCAGAAAAGGCGAATCAAAACCAAAACTACCACACAAACGAGATGCAATATGCCAAGTTATCCATTTGTATGGACATTCTACACAAAACTGTCTATGCCTATAACCATGCTTTATACGATTTAAATTTATTGTTTAGTATGTAAAGTCAATTTTTTACATTTCTCTGTAAGCACAAATGTTGTTTTTGAAAAATCTCTTAGCAACATTACGGGAATGATTTTTATGTAGGATCACTATATAATGTCTCTCTTATTTGTCTTGAAAGTGAAGTAAATTAATATTTTTACCCCTTTCTCGTATACATTATAATAGACAACTTTGTCATAAGTAACATAATACTTCCTGCAATATCCATTAGCAGTAGTTGAAGGGCAACAAGGGTGTACTATGCTCCGATTCAAAATTTGTTCATTCTGCTTCCTGCCTATTCTGCAAACAGACAAAAATACTTTTGTAAATGAACTTTTAATAGTCAATATACGTGCACTATTATAGTGTATACCAACTTTGACTTCCATTTCAAAGAACTTTGAACTTTTGCTAGAATATCACTTATAAATAATAGGTGCAATAGGCTTGATCCTGGGACCATTACAATAACCTCGAAAATAAAATGTGTTTTCTATTCAATTTTTTAATATGCTACTTGTGAATACAGTTTGTATGTAATTTATTTAGTTTGTTTGATACTTCTATCAGCATTTTTTCATCATTTTCTGTATCATTTTCCTTCTTCCATGATTACAATGCCACGCTCAATATTATTAAAAAATAACATGATGAGAGGTTTGCCACTGCACGAACGCGACTGACGAAGCCTTCTGCCTCTTACAACCCTATACAATAAGTTGCTCCCTCTGCAGTCCACACCCACACCTGTATACGAGCACTCTTCCACAAATACGGATGGTTGACCAGGTCTAGGTGGGAGAGTAGAGAACAGATGCTTAATAAAATTCGTTAATGCTAACAAAGTGTATGTAATTTGTTTTTTTTTTAAAAAAATCGTGTTCCTGATGGCTTTCTATGGAAATGTATAAAATTTACCTAGACATTTCTAAATTGAGTAATGTTCGTGACAGGGATCAGAGGAACAAACAAAACTGTGCTGTTGCAGAAGGAGTGGGAGCTAGTTTTCATTTCCACGCTCTTTGGAAATTGCGTGTCGAACGAAAAAGATTTTAAAAAAAATAAAAAACCGCAAAACTCCGTGCATCTACAAGGACATCAGTTGGTGGAGACGTTTCAACCAATATGACGAGTGAGAAATAGGAAGCTTCCGCTCCGGTTGGAAATTTCTCTGAAGGGGAAATTATATTTTATCTTACATTTCTTCAATGCGAAAAGTAATATATAAAATGGTTTCTCTCGCTTTGGTTGACTAGTTGAATATGTGTTGGTTCTTTCAACGTTTTCTTAGTCATAGGCATTCTACTTTGTGCTTTTATCATTATAATTACGGAGAAGCTGTCATGGTGTGAGGCTTGTCCAAACCAATTTACGTTCTACTTTTCTAATTCTTGTCTCTAAAATTACATATGCTGAAGTATGTTGTATAAAGGTTGTCTCAAGAAGATATTTTGAAACAGAGCTACGGAGAAGAGAATAAATAGTTGCAAGAGATTTAATCATGGAATTGAATAGTACAGAGGGTGCCATACCCCTGAAGAGATGGGTAGGATTATGACTTGATGATGATGTCCAGTAGATGACAACAACTTCTAAGCAACCATTACTGCAGTCATCTACTTAGCTCGAAGAAACATATCCACCAGGAATCTGGGAGATTTCTTCTCAGATCATTTTGACCCGACCTGCTACAACTGAAGAATTGCTCAGATTCACGTGGACATGTTGATATAAAAAGCTAAATAAAAATATGTTAATTAAAAATATGTCAGATTTGAGTAACATCCTAATGGTGATACTCGGATATCAAATTTGAATTAATTTGCCACTTATATACACACACATCATTCTCAAACACTATAGTAAAAATAGGTTACTGCGGCAATTCTGCTATCAAAATGATAAAATGATGGGTATTTTAATAATAAATAACGGAATCTATTTTCTATTAATAAAAAAGTAGCGAAGTAGCAAGTAGCGAAAAGGAGTAGCGTAGCGAGTTACTTTTCGGTAAATTTAGCTGTAGCTGTAGCGAAGCTACTTTTAAAATGTTGCGTTCTGATCACTGCTTGTGACTTAACATCTTAATAGCAAGTGGAGTCAACTGTGGTCTTTAATATTCACATTTAGGCTAATAGGTTGACAGTGTTTCAGAATATTGCCAAGTTGCTGGATAGCTCGCAGACATATGACGTGCATGTAAACAGTTGCAATTGCACAGGCTTTTAAAATATTTTTTTCCTTATTTCAATGGACTCTTTGTAGAGATTTCAAATGTACGCACACAGTAATTTTGTTCCAGCAGCGCTGTTTCTATCAATTCAATATTGTACTGATACATGGGAGATGCTGGTTTTCTGCGTGTTCAATCCAGCGTGATGATAAAACCAGACTGTAAATGAAATAAATCACGTTTCTGAATGCAATTCTATCACGTCCTCCCGCAGCACTTTTGTCCGGCACGTGTGAATGCGACGGAGCCTCATTTACCCTTTTTTTCCAAACCGCGCCACGATGTGCGAGAAAGCTTGTTGGAAAGCCAACGTGGGAGCAAGTTGAAACATGTCGATTTCCCACCTTCCGATCGTTACTCATGACGTGCAATGTAACTTGCGGGGCGACAAAGTGGTGTAAACAATGCGAACCAGCGAGAGCATCCCCGTGTACGTACAAGCGATGGCTATCTCCGATACACAACGGGCGCCTGCGTGAAATGCAGAAATGGATCCATTAACCGAAACTGATCGAAATTTCGAGTTCGGAGATTTTAATTTAGGCGGTGATGCCTTGCTTATTAACTCTGCCATCCCCTGAATTTGTATTGCGGTAGGAATCAACAAGCTCGACAAACCCTTTTGGAACCCACAGAATTGAATTCCGCGGAGTTCATAACCAAACCGTACAAGTTGTATTATTGTTGTCGTAGATTCTCACATTTTAAACTCCACGTATTAATAAAAAATGGTGATAAATGTAGTGACAGCATTCTATTGAATGTAAAGTAACGTTAGTAAGCTTTTGAAGGCGGTCAACAACAGTGGATATTGTTGACATGGAAATGTTGACAGCACAGTATAGTCGTACAACCAACGGCAAAATAAATGGCAGGCGAAATTGTCCATCCCCATTTTAATTCAATATTATTGCCACAGTGGTATGATAATAAATTGTAATAAAAACGTCAATACGTAGGATTCGAATTAATATAATTCCGTTCCTTAAAACAACAAAGGGTGTAGAAAAAAAGGAATGAAAATAACGATGGACAATTTGCCAATATTTTCATTACCGTTGACTGTACAATCTTTACTCCACTTTGAAATATACAACAAGTAGAACAACAATGCTTTTCAAAACCAAGATAAAATAATGATATGATATGAAATTTAAAAATTACGAAAATAAGGTAATTGAATGCACATGTACTGTTGTGCCGTTGAAGGACAGTAGTGTCAACTTCAAATAAGTTTGGGTACAAGATTGGTATAAACAATATCTTATACATCCTAATATACACATACATGATAACTTCCTCCTTTTGGGCAAATTTTACAGGGGACGGGAGAAGGGGCAGAAAATGCCCTGTTGCTTTAAATTTGGAACGTATGCAGAAGGATGAAATGAACGTCTTTCTTGTGGAATTTTAACGGCGTTTGTTGTTTTGTTACTTGTGATTATTGCACACGAAATGCTTATGATATGTTTTTATGGTAATGGATGAGGTTGAATTGTCATGTCAACTCACGTGGTGGTAATATTTCCCATGTTTTATTTCACGAATTCAGCTGACAATATATATTGTAGATATTTCTATGATATTTAATACCATTGATATTACCGTGGTGCGTTTCCTTCATATTTATATTGTGTGCACTATTCTAACAACATTTATATTAAATATTACAAACAGGAACAATGATCTTACACTTTAAGCGCCATTGTACTTCTACATGGCAGTAGATCTTTGAGAATGAATTGCTGACATATTTCTCAAACGTGATGATTATTATCTGAAGATTTTCTTTTTATTTTGCACTGCTCTCACTTTCTCGAAGAGAGAATTGTGAAAAGGGAATATGAAAGAACTTCGAAGAAGCCATTTCTAAGCGTGTTTTACCTTCGTCCACATATTGCGTTCTTCTTTAAGCTTCAGCGTCTTGAACACATTCATTGGCTGCGTTAACACTCAGTCCTCCAATCCGAGTGGATCCCACTTACGAGTCGTCTCAATGGCCTCTTTCTTGGCTCTAGGCAGAATCCGTACGGACGAGGATGAAAGCGAGAAGGTCGCTGACCACTCGTCTAACAAGAAGCTGATCTGGCAGGGGAGATGGGATTTGTTGAGAAATCATGTTCGGATCGCCTTGGGGGATCGTAAACTTGCGTCCCCCTCGCGAGATATCCGAGATCAGTGTCAGCTCGCTTGCCGACAAACGACTGTCTATAACCCCGGGCGAAAATATATCGGCGGCAAGCACGAATGTGACGTCACGCCTCTGATCTATGGCGGAACCCATCCCTTGGATCTTGGGGAAGCACGGAGGGGTGGGATTTATGAGCTGGGAAATACCCTATAACTGAAAGGGGAGAATTTTACAGACTTTGTTTTTGTTTATCGTTAGTAGTAAGACCCCCCCGTCCATCCCACCAAAACCGGAAATGAGATAAGATAAGAGCGGAAATGAGATAAGATAAGGGGTAGGCGTTTTGTGAGTTAATTAGAGTGTGTTTCGAGCCGCCAGGAAGTGATAAGATAAGAGTTGGGTCGTTAAGTGTTTTTCTTGGAAGTGTGGAGATAAAGGGGAGCAGGAGGAAACTTGTTCGTGGAATGAAAGTTTTTAAATGTGTGTGTGTTTTTTTTGTTTTGTAATGGGTGTTACCGTAACGTCCCCTGTGTTTGAATCTGGAGTTGAGCTGTTGTTAATGAGGACTTGATAAGGGTTTCCGGTGTTCATGAGATAGGTGGCTATTTTTGGGGGGCGTTTCCCGTTTGAGACCGTTGATGAGTCTGAGATTACTGGAAATGGGTGTAACGGTTTTCTGTCTGAATAGAACATGCCCGAACATGTTTTGGGCGTAGGTTTGTATGAATTTGCAATTTCTGGGTGGTGTAACGGTTCTGTGTGAACATGCCCGAACATGTTTTGAGCGTAGCCTTGTAGTTTGAAGTTTG